>NC_058084.1:139788667-140988667 GCF_014858855.1 Bufo gargarizans
TACTCCGCGAGGAGGGGCCCTTGAGGGGGAGGTACTGTCATGGTCTTACCTTCTTACTGTTCTCCTTCGTTTGACATGTGCTGGCGGCCATCTTGGTTTCTGGGTTTCTTGTAGCCTCCCACCCTGCGGCTTCTCCTTCCCACTGGGAGGAGCTGGATGCCTAGCTCATATATATAGGAGGTCTGTGGCTTCAGTTCCTTGCTTGGTCCTCCTGTGTTCACATGCTTCTAAGACTGCTGCTGCTTCTGGTTCCTGATCCTGGCCTTGTCTGACTACCCCGTTGGTTCCTGATCCTGGCTTCGTCTGACTACCCTGCTGGTTCCTGATCCAGGCTTCGTCTGACTACCCTTCTGGTTCCTGACCTCTGTCTACGCAAGACCCTGCTTCGGTTTAGCCATCCGTTTTGGACTTTTGCTTACAGCTTGATTTTCAATAAAGCCTTCTTATTTCCACTTATCTCTTGTTGTACGTCTGGTTCATGGTTCCTTGACACGCCCCTATCGGGGCGGCCATTCCGTTTTCAGGCAGGGCCATAATTGTAGGGGAATACATTAGGGACATTGCCCCTATTTATCATTCACTTGATCTCCTACATCCAAGAAGTCAAGTGGGATAGATTTATATTTGCTTTATTTCTCTTTTTTTCTTGTTTATATATTTCTTATACATTATGGGTCGTTAATTTTAAATATAAATATTAAAAGTGAAGCTTTAGAATTAAATGGTTTTTTCTGTGACACCCGTTTGTGAATTTGACCTAATTCTACTATAATCCCGTGAACAGGGTTGTATGTTCAGTCTGTGAATCCCGTCTGTAGATTTACCTGTCAGTGTGACTGCTGTCCAGGTATAGTGAACGCACCCCGGATCAGATTACAAAAAATCTCATTAATTGAAATGTTTACTTGATACACATTGTAACAGTCCTCCTGGTACTGATGTCACCAGTATGTGTTCAGAGACTATTCAATGTCATATATTCATCAGTGCTAAACAGTTATGATGTGCAAGCATGCAAACATATGTAACTTATCTGTCCAGTTCTAGATAATGACTGTCCCCAGATATAGAGAGGTGGATGCTACTCCTCGGCGTCCCGCATGTAGCAGTGGCAATGGAGCCACGTTCGAGGCTCATTTAAAAAGCCGTGCAGCTCCGCCCATATCACACACCCCCTCCACATCATGCAGCGTCAACGAAATTATCACGTGATACATCAGCTGTTCAGCCATCAGTCACATGACAGAGCTGCTTCCTGAAGTGCTTGGTATAGCGGCGTGCCACTGTTGCTAGGTGACGATCCAGATAGCCAGCAGTCTCCAGGAAACGGAGACCCAAGCATCTGAAATAACAAAGAAATCAGTCGCCGTCACTTGTAATGCATCGATCGGCGCAAGCTCTCTACTGTGCATGTATGAGGCGGGTATATTGCAATGCAAAGGTTAAGTCAGAGGGCAAATCTGGTTAACCCTTTGCACCACTTTCATTCTAATCCATTTTCCATTGGTCTGCCTGGTCTGCAGATCACAGGATGGAATATCAGAGTTTATAAGGTTGGTCCTCAGATAACTGTCGCACATAACAATCGCTATAACGCCCCCCAAGTTCAGCGCTCACCCTTAATAGGTATCCAAGCAAAGTATAGAATAGAGTGGCATAGAATGCCACTCCATGTCTAAACAAATCAGTATATATTATTATTGAACAGGGGTGGTGGGTGGGACCGGTTGATACTCATGGGTAGCAGAGAGATTAATTAGGGTTTAATGTAACAACTAAATGACAGTTGCTCATTCAAACCCGTAGGAACCACAGTTTTAAGGTGGAAGATCCACCAGGTCTCTCTCTGCAAAATCCTCCGGTCCCAATCCCCTCCCCTATTTGGTCGTGCGACCACCTCAATTCCCTCAATACGTGTGTTGATTGGATTAAGTGCAGCAGGCTATCTACAGCTACATTGCGACACATCTTAATCAAACATACTACGATTTCTTTACCTGTTCAAGTGCTCTCCTTGCAACCGGTGGATGTTTATGTGATCCTGAGGACCATACTTTGTCTGTCGGGCAAAGCTGGGCAGTCCATGTTTAGGGAGGGTGACGACAGGGCTATCACACTAGATAGGGGGAGGAGAGGTAGAGATAGGGACACCTAGGGTTATGACTAGAGTTGAGCGAACACCTGGATGTTCGGGTTCGAGAAGTTCGGCCGAACATCCCGGAAATGTTCGGGTTCGGGATCCGAACCCGATCCGAACTTCGTCCCGAACCCGAACCCCATTGAAGTCAATGGGGACCCGAACTTTTCGGCACTAAAAAGGCTGTAAAACAGCCCAGGAAAGAGCTAGAGGGCTGCAAAAGGCAGCAACATGTAGGTAAATCCCCTGCAAACAAATGTGGATAGGGAAATTAATTAAAATAAAAATTAAATAAATAAAAATTAACCAAAATCAATTGGAGAGAGGTTCCATAGCAGAGAATCTGGCTTCCCGTCACCCACCACTGGAACAATTCTAGTAAGAAGCAGGGCGGCAATACCAGAGGGTTAGACGGATCGTTAGTGATAGGGATATGTGTCAAACAAGATTAGACGATATGACCAATAAATTTAGAGAGCGAGGCTACCCCCCTGATCTATTGAAAATACAGCGTAATAAAGCTGAGATTACACCACCAGATAGAACTAAGAAAGAAACAAGGATCCCCTTAGTGATTAAATACCATCCCTGGTCCCAGCGCCTTAGGACTATTGTTAATCAACATTGGCACATATTATCTAAGTCCTATCCACGGATAGGAGAGTTCCAGAGGCCACCCATGATATGCTATAAACGGGCAGAAAATATTAGGGATAAAATAGTCCGGGCGGATGTGGGAAGTAATAAAATAGAAAGAGGACAGAGTACTTTATCTACACCTAGACGGGGCACTTTTCCTTGTTTAAACTGTGTCAATTGTTCCAGCGTTATAAAGGGTTCATGTTTCTCCCACCCTCACTCAGGTGAAAATATTCCAATAAGGGGCACGTTCACTTGTGATAGTAGATTTGTGGTTTACATTCTTAAATGTCCATGTGGATTACTATATGTGGGGGAAACCTCAATGAGAATGAAGGACAGACTAAGTAAACACAAATCTACTATCCGTAAACAGAATTTATTACTCCCAATACCCCTTCATTTTTATGATAAAAAACACAACATCTCGCAGTTGAGGTATCAGATTATTGAAGGTGTATCATTACCCCGTCGAGGGGGTGACAGAAATAAATTGTTATTGAAAAGGGAGGCTTACTGGATCCATCGTCTTCAGACAATGGAGCCCAGGGGCCTCAATCGTGAGTACAATGTGTCCTGCTTCCTATAAGGCATTCGGCCTTATGCAATCTGATAAATATATTTCTTTTTTTCTTCAGCGTGATTAATCACTGCAAGAATGGACTATGTGACTGAAAATCTTCGCCAGTATAGAGTGGATATGTTTTTTGCGAATTTTCAATTGCGAATTTTCAGTTGCGAATTTTTAGTTGCGAATTTTCAATTGCGAATTTTCAATTTTCAATTGCGAATTTTCAGTTGCGAATTTTCAATTGCGAATTTTTCAATGCGAATTTTTCATTGCGATTATTTGATATGCAAATTTTATTTAATGAGGGAGGCGGAGCTTCTTTGATGATGTCAGTTCCTTTGTGTTTCATTTATGTATAAATAGCTGGAGTGTAAGATGTTTTATGCAGTCTGATGAAAGCACATCTGTGCTGAAACGCGTCACTATGCCATTTTGAATATGTGACTGAATAAATCTACATTGTGATCTACATCAGCGAAGTGCCGGTCCTTTCCTTTGAAACCACCACTGGAACAGTCCATTCTCAGATATTTAGGCCCCGGCACCCAGGCAGAGGAGAGAGGTCCCGTAACAGAGAATCTGTCTTCATGTCAGCAGAGAATTAGTCTGCATGTCATAGCAGAGAATGAGGCTTCACGTCAGCCACCACTGCAACAGTCCATTGGCATATATTTAGGCCCAGCACCCAGGCAGAGGAGGGAGGTCCCGTAACAGAGAATCTGTCTTCATGTCAGCAGAGAATTAGTCTGCATGTCATAGCAGAGAATGAGGCTTCACGTCAGCCACCACTGCAACAGTCCATTGGCATATATTTAGGCCCAGCACACACACAGGCAGAGGAGAGAGGTCCCGTAACAGAGAATCTGGCTTCATGTCAGCAGAGAATCAGTCTGCATGTCATAGCAGAGAATGAGGCTTCACGTCAGCCACCACTGCAACAGTCCATTGGCATATATTTAGGCCCAGCACACACACAGGCAGAGGAGAGAGGTCCCGTAACAGAGGATCTGGCTTCATGTCAGCAGAGAATCAGTCTGCATGTCATAGCAGAGAATCAGGCTTCACGTCAGCCACCACTGCAACAGTCCATTGTCATAAATTTAGGCCCAGCACCCAGGCAGAGGAGAGAGGTCCCGTAACAGACAATCTGGCTTCATGTCAGCAGAGAATTAGTCTGCATGTCATAGCAGAGAATGAGGCTTCACGTCAGCCACCACTGCAACAGTCCATTGGCATATATTTAGGCCTAGCACACAGGCAGAGGAGAGAGGTCCCGTAACAGACAATCTGGCTTCATGTCAGCAGAGAATCAGTCTGCATGTCATAGCAGAGAATGAGGCTTCACGTCAGCCACCACTGCAACAGTCCATTGGCATATATTTAGGCCCAGCACACACACAGGCAGAGGAGAGAGGTCCCGTAACAGAGAATCTGGCTTCATGTCAGCAGAGAATCAGTCTGCATGTCATAGCAGAGAATGAGGCTTCACGTCAGCCACCACTGCAACAGTCCATTGGCATATATTTAGGCCCAGCACACACACAGGCAGAGGAGAGAGGTCCCGTAACAGACAATCTGGCTTCATGTCAGCAGAGAATCAGTCTGCATGTCATAGCAGAGAATGAGGCTTCACGTCACCCACCACTGCAACAGTCCATTGGCATATATTTAGGCCTAGCACACAGGCAGAGCAGAGAGGTCCCGTAACAGACAATCTGGCTTCATGACAGCAGAGAATCAGTCTGCATGTCATAGCAGAGAATGAGGCTTCACGTCACCCACCACTGCAACAGTCCATTGGCATATATTTAGGCCTAGCACACAGGCAGAGGAGAGGTTCATTCAACTTTGGGTAGCCTCGCAATATAATGGTAAAATGAAAATAAAAATAGGATTGAATGAGGAAGTGCCCTGGAGTCCAATAATATATGGTTATGGGGAGGTAGTTAATGTCTAATCTGGACAAGGGACGGACAGGTCCTGTGGGATCCATGCCTGGTTCATTTTTATGAACGTCAGCTTGTCCACATTGGCTGTAGACAGGCGGCTGCATTTTTCTGTAATGACGCCCCCTGCCGTGCTGAATACACGTTCAGACAAAACGCTGGCTGCCGGGCAGGCCAGCACCTCCAAGGCATAAAAGGCTAGCTCTGGCCACGTGGACAATTTAGAGACCCAGAAGTTGAATGGGGCCGAACCATCAGTCAGTACGTGGAGGGGTGTGCACACGTACTGTTCCACCATGTTAGTGAAATGTTGCCTCCTGCTAACACGTTGCGTATCAGGTGGTGGTGCAGTTAGCTGTGGCGTGTTGACAAAAGTTTTCCACATCTCTGCCATGCTAACCCTGCCCTCAGAGGAGCTGGTCGTGACACAGCTGCCTTGGCGACCTCTTGCTCCTCCTCTGCCTTGGCCTTGGGCTTCCACTTGTTCCCCTGTGACATTTGGGAATGCTCTCAGTAACGCGTCTACCAACGTGCGCTTGTACTCGCGCATCTTCCTATCACGCTCCAGTGCAGGAAGTAAGGTGGGCACATTGTCTTTGTAGCGTGGATCCAGCAGGGTGGCCACCCAGTAGTCCGCACAGGTTAAAATGTGGGCAACTCTGCTGTCGTTGCGCAGGCACTGCAGCATGTAGTCGCTCATGTGTGCCAGGCTGCCCAGGGGTAAGGACAAGCTGTCCTCTGTGGGAGGCGTATCGTCATCGTCCTGCCTTTCCCCCCAGCCACGCACCAGTGATGGACCCGAGCTGCGTTGGGTGCCACCCCGCTGTGACCATGCTTCATCCTCATCCTCCTCCACCTCCTCCTCATCCTCGTCCTCCTCGTCCTCCAGTAGTGGGCCCTGGCTGGCCACATTTGTACCTGGCCTCTGCTGTTGCCAAAAACCTCCCTCTGAGTCACTTCGAAGAGACTGGCCTGAAAGTGCTAAAAATGACCCCTCTTCCTCCTCCTCCTCCTCCTGGGCCACCTCCTCTTCCATCATCGCCCTAAGTGTTTTCTCAAGGAGACATAGAAGTGGTATTGTAACGCTGATAACGGTGTCATCGCCACTGGCCATGTTGGTGGAGTACTCGAAACAGCGCAACAGGGCACACAGGTCTCGCATGGAGGCCCAGTCATTGGTGGTGAAGTGGTGCTGTTCTGTAGTGCGACTGACCCGTGCGTGCTGCAGCTGAAACTCCACTATGGCCTGCTGCTGCTCGCACAGTCTGTCCAGCATGTGCAAGGTGGAGTTCCACCTGGTGGGCACGTCGCATATGAGGCGGTGAGCGGGAAGGCCGAAGTTACGCTGTAGCGCAGACAGGCGAGCAGCAGCAGGATGTGAACGCCGGAAGCGCGAACAGACGGCCCGCACTTTATGCAGCAGCTCTGACATGTCGGGGTAGTTGTGAATGAACTTCTGCACCACCAAATTCAGCACATGCGCCAAGCAAGGGATGTGCGTCAAATTGGCTAGTCCCAGAGCTGCAACGAGATTTCGCCCATTATCACACACCACCAGGCCGGGCTTGAGGCTCACCGGCAGCAACCACTCGTCGGTCTGTTGTTCAATACCCCGCCACAACTCCTGTGCGGTGTGGGGCCTGTCCCCCAAACATATGAGTTTCAGAATGGCCTGCTGACGTTTACCCCGGGCTGTGCTGAAGTTGGTGGTGAAGGTGTGTGGCTGACTGGATGAGCAGGTGGAAGAAGAGGAGGAGGAAGCAGAGAAGGAGGAGGTGGCAACAGGAGGCAAAGAATGTTGCCCTGCGATCCTTGGCGGCGGAAGGACGTGCGCCAAACAGCTCTCCGCCTGGGGCCCAGCTGCCACTACATTTACCCAGTGTGCAGTTAGGGAGATATAGCGTCCCTGGCCGTGCTTACTGGTCCACGTATCTGTGGTTAGGTGGACCTTGCTACAGATGGCGTTGCGCAGTGCACACTTGATTTTATGGGATACTTGGTTGTGCAGGGAAGGCACGGCTCTCTTGGAGAAGTAGTGCCGGCTGGGAACAACATACTGTGGGACAGCAAGCGACATGAGCTGTTTGAAGCTGTCTGTGTCCACCAGCCTAAATGACAGCATTTCATAGGCCAGTAGTTTAGAAATGCTGGCATTCAGGGCCAGGGATCGAGGGTGGCTAGGTGGGAATTTACGCTTTCTATCATATGTTTGTGAGATGGAGAGCTGAACGCTGGCGTGTGACATGGTTGAGACGCTTGGTGACGGAGGTGGTGGTGGTGGTGTTGGTGGTACATCCCCTGTTTGCTGGGCGGCAGGTGCCAACGTTCCTCCAGAGGCGGAGGAAGAGGCCGAGGCGGCAGCAGCAGAATAGGCCGAGGCGGCAGCAGCAGAAGAGGTAGCAGGGGGAGCCTGAGTGACTTCCTTGGTTTTAAGGTGTTTACTCCACTGCAGTTCATGCTTTGCATGCAGGTGCCTGGTCATGCAGGTTGTGCTCAGGTTCAGAACGTTAATGCCTCGCTTCAGGCTCTGATGGCACAGCGTGCAAACCACTCGGGTCTTGTCGTCAGCACATTGTTTGAAGAAGTGCCATGCCAGGGAACTCCTTGAAGCTGCCTTTGGGGTGCTCGGTCCCAGATGGCGGCGGTCAGTAGCAGGCGGAGTCTCTTGGCGGCGGGTGTTCTGCTTTTGCCCACTGCTCCCTCTTTTGCTACGCTGTTGGCTCGGTCTCACCACTGCCTCTTCCTCCGAACTGTGAAAGTCAGTGGCACGACCTTCATTCCATGTGGGGTCTAGGACCTCATCGTCCCCTGCATCGTCTTCCACCCAGTCTTGATCCCTGACCTCCTGTTCAGTCTGCACACTGCAGAAAGACGCAGCAGTTGGCACCTGTGTTTCGTCATCATCAGAGACATGCTGAGGTGGTATTCCCATGTCCTCATCATCAGGAAACATAAGTGGTTGTGCGTCAGTGCATTCTATGTCTTTCACCGCTGGGGAAGGGCTAGGTGGATGCCCTTGGGAAACCCTGCCAGCGGAGTCTTCAAACAGCATAAGAGACTGCTGCATAACTTGAGGCTGAGACAGTTTCCCTGGTATGCATGGGGGTGATGTGACAGACTGATGGGGTTGGTTTTCAGGCGCCATCTGTGCGCTTTCTGCAGAAGACTGGGTGGGAGATAATGTGAACGTGCTGGATCCACTGTCGGCCACCCAATTGACTAATGCCTGTACCTGCTCAGGCCTTACCATCCTTAGAACGGCATTGGGCCCCACCATATATCGCTGTAAATTCTGGCGGCTACTGGGACCTGAGGTAGTTGGTACACTAGGACGTGTGGATGTGGCAGAATGGCCACGTCCTCTCCCAGCACCAGAGGGTCCACTAACACCACCACGACCATGTCCACGTCCGCGTCCCTTACTAGATGTTTTTCTCATTGTTATGGTTCACCACAACAACAAATATATTATTTGGCCCAATGTATTGTATTCAAATTCAGCGGGATATAAATTTGAGGCCTAGTATTTAGGCGCTGGGTGACCGGTATGGATTTAGTGACAGAATTAGACTTGGAAATGCACAGAAGCGTGTGTGTGTGAAGTTATTCTGAATGACCCAATGTGCACCTTGAATATTATATACCCTTTTAGGGATAGATTTCAAATAGCTCTGATATAGCAGAAACCACTAAATTATGAAATTGCTAAATTGGGAATTGTATTTCAACCCAGAACAAGAAATGTGCTTGAACGGACACTAAATAACTCGCCCAGCTACAGCACTAACGAGAGATTTAGCAGGATATAAATTTGAGGCCTAGTATTTAGGCGCTGGGTGACAGGTATGGGTTTAGTGACAGAATTAGACTTGGAAATACACAGTAGCGGGTGTGTGTGAAGTTATTCTGAATGACCCAATGTGCACCTTGAATATTATATACCCTTTTAGGGATAGATTTCAAATAGCTCTGATATAGCAGAAACCACTAAATTATGAAATTGCTAAATTGGGAATTGTATTTCAACCCAGAACAAGAAATGTGCTTGAACGGACACTAAATAACTCGCCCAGCTACAGCACTAACGAGAGATTTAGCAGGATATAAATTTGAGGCCTAGTATTTAGGCGCTGGGTGACAGGTATGGGTTTAGTGACAGAATTAGACTTAGAAATACACAGTAGCGGGTGTGTGTGAAGTTATTCTGAATGACCCAATGTGCACCTTGAATATTATATACCCTTTTAGGGATAGATTTCAAATAGCTCTGATATAGCAGAAACCACTAAATTATGAAATTGCTAAATTGGGAATTGTATTTCAACCCAGAACAAAAAATGTGCTTTGACGGACACTAAATAACTTTCCCAGCCACAACAGGACAGCGTTAACGAGAGATTTAGCAGGATATAAATTTGAGGCCTAGTATTTAGGCGCTGGGTGACAGGTATGGGTTTAGTGACAGAATTAGACTTGGAAATACACAGTAGCGGGTGTGTGTGAAGTTATTCTGAATGACCCAATGTGCACCTTGAATATTATATACCCTTTTAGGGATAGATTTCAAATAGCTCTGATATAGCAGAAACCACTAAATTATGAAATTGCTAAATTGTGAATTGTATTTCAACCCAGAACAAAAATGTGCTTTGACGGACACTAAATAACTTCCCAGCCACAACAGGACAGCGTTAACGAGAGATTTAGCAGGATATAAATTTGAGGCCTAGTATTTAGGCGCTGGGTGACAGGTATGGGTTTAGTGACAGAATTAGACTTAGAAATACACAGTAGCGGGTGTGTGTGAAGTTATTCTGAATGACCCAATGTGCACCTTGAATATTATATACCCTTTTAGGGATAGATTTCAAATAGCTCTGATATAGCAGAAACCACTAAATTATGAAATTGCTAAATTGTGAATTGTATTTCAACCCAGAACAAAAAATGTGCTTTGACGGACACTAAATAACTTTCCCAGCCACAACAGGACAGCGTTAACGAGAGATTTAGCAGGATATAAATTTGAGGCCTAGTATTTAGGCGCTGGGTGACAGGTATGGGTTTAGTGACAGAATTAGACTTAGAAATACACAGTAGCGGGTGTGTGTGAAGTTATTCTGAATGACCCAATGTGCACCTTGAATATTATATACCCTTTTAGGGATAGATTTCAAATAGCTCTGATATAGCAGAAACCACTAAATTATGAAATTGCTAAATTGGGAATTGTATTTCAACCCAGAACAAGAAATGTGCTTGAACGGACACTAAATAACTCGCCCAGCTACAGCACTAACGAGAGATTTAGCAGGATATAAATTTGAGGCCTAGTATTTAGGCGCTGGGTGACAGGTATGGGTTTAGTGACAGAATTAGACTTAGAAATACACAGTAGCGGGTGTGTGTGAAGTTATTCTGAATGACCCAATGTGCACCTTGAATATTATATACCCTTTTAGGGATAGATTTCAAATAGCTCTGATATAGCAGAAACCACTAAATTATGAAATTGCTAAATTGGGAATTGTATTTCAACCCAGAACAAAAAATGTGCTTTGACGGACACTAAATAACTTTCCCAGCCACAACAGGACAGCGTTAACGAGAGATTTAGCAGGATATAAATTTGAGGCCTAGTATTTAGGCGCTGGGTGACAGGTATGGGTTTAGTGACAGAATTAGACTTGGAAATACACAGTAGCGGGTGTGTGTGAAGTTATTCTGAATGACCCAATGTGCACCTTGAATATTATATACCCTTTTAGGGATAGATTTCAAATAGCTCTGATATAGCAGAAACCACTAAATTATGAAATTGCTAAATTGGGAATTGTATTTCAACCCAGAACAAGAAATGTGCTTGAACGGACACTAAATAACTCGCCCAGCTACAGCACTAACGAGAGATTTAGCAGGATATAAATTTGAGGCCTAGTATTTAGGCGCTGGGTGACAGGTATGGGTTTAGTGACAGAATTAGACTTGGAAATACACAGTAGCGGGTGTGTGTGAAGTTATTCTGAATGACCCAATGTGCACCTTGAATATTATATACCCTTTTAGGGATAGATTTCAAATAGCTCTGATATAGCAGAAACCACTAAATTATGAAATTGCTAAATTGGGAATTGTATTTCAACCCAGAACAAGAAATGTGCTTGAACGGACACTAAATAACTCGCCCAGCTACAGCACTAAGGACAGATTTAGCTGGATATAAATTTGAGGCCTAGTATTTAGGCGCTGGGTGACAGGTATGGGTTTAGTGACAGAATTAGACTTGGAAATACACAGTAGCGGGTGTGTGTGAAGTTATTCTGAATGTCCCTATGTGCACCTTCAATATGATCTACCCTTTTAGGGATAGATTTCAAATAGCTCTGATATAGCAGAAACCACTAAATTATGAAATTGCTAAATTGGGAATTGTATTTCAACCCAGAACAAGAAATGTGCTTGAACGGACACTAAATAACTCGCCCAGCTACAGCACTAACGAGAGATTTAGCAGGATATAAATTTGAGGCCTAGTATTTAGGCGCTGGGTGACAGGTATGGGTTTAGTGACAGAATTAGACTTAGAAATACACAGTAGCGGGTGTGTGTGAAGTTATTCTGAATGACCCAATGTGCACCTTGAATATTATATACCCTTTATGGGATAGATTTCAAATAGCTCTGATATAGCAGAAACCACTAAATTATGAAATTGCTAAATTGGGAATTGTATTTCAACCCAGAACAAAAAATGTGCTTTGACGGACACTAAATAACTTTCCCAGCCACAACAGGACAGCGTTAACGAGAGATTTAGCAGGATATAAATTTGAGGCCTAGTATTTAGGCGCTGGGTGACAGGTATGGGTTTAGTGACAGAATTAGACTTGGAAATACACAGTAGCGGGGGTGTGTGAAGTTATTCTGAATGACCCAATGTGCACCTTGAATATTATATACCCTTTTAGGGATAGATTTCAAATAGCTCTGATATAGCAGAAACCACTAAGTTATGAAATTGCTAAATTGGGAATTGTATTTCAACCCAGAACAAGAAATGTGCTTGAACGGACACTAAATAACTCGCCCAGCTACAGCACTAAGGACAGATTTAGCTGGATATAAATTTGAGGCCTAGTATTTAGGCGCTGGGTGACAGGTATGGGTTTAGTGACAGAATTAGACTTGGAAATGCACAGTAGCGGGTGTGTGAAGTTATTCTGAATGACCCTATGTGCACCTTGAATATTATATACCCTTTTAGGGATAGATTTCAAATAGATCTGATACAGCAGAAACCACTAAATTTTTAAATTGCTAAATTGGGAATTGTATTTCAACCCAGAACAAAAAATGTGCTTTGACGGACACTAAATAACTTTCCCAGCCACAACAGGACAGCGGTAACGAGAGATTTAGCGGGATATAAATTTGAGGCCTAGTATTTAGGCGCTGGGTGACCGGTATGGATTTAGTGACAGAATTAGACTGGGATATGGCCAAAAAATAACCACACTATTGCTGGTTAAATGCACTTGGTGATGGGCGCAGCTTGCCCCTGATGTAGTATATGGCCAAAAAATGAACAGACTATTGCTGGTTAAATGCACTTGGTGTCACAGCTTGACCAACCACACTACTGAGGGTTAAATGCACTTGGTGACGGGCGCAGCTTGCCCCTGATTTAGTATATGGCCAAAAAATGAACAGACTATTGCTGGTTAAATGCACTTGGTGTGATAGCTTGACCAACCACACTACTGAGGGTTAAATGCACTTGGTGTGACAGCTTCACCCTGATGTAGGCTTTAGCCAAAAAACAACCACACCATTGAGGGTTAAATGCACTTGGTCGCAGCTTGTGCTGGCGCACCACAAGACACAAAATGGCCGCCGATCACCCCAGAAAAATGTGACTGACAAACGGTCTGGGCAGCCTAAAAACAGTGAGCAATTGAGGATCAGCAGCTCAATGATCCACAGCTGCAGATCGATCAGTTAATCAAGTCCTTTGGAGGAGTTAATCTGCCTAATCTCGCCCTACTGTCGCAGCCGCAACCTCTCCCTACGCTAATCAGAGCAGAGTGACGGGCGGCGCTATGTGACTCCAGCTTAAATAGAGGCTGGGTCACATGGTGCTCTGGCCAATCACAGCCATGCCAATAGTAGGCATGGCTGTGATGGCCTCTTGGGGCAAGTAGTATGACGCTTGTTGATTGGCTGCTTAGCAGCCTTTCAAAAAGCGCCAAGAAAGCGTCACAAAAGCGCGAAGAAAGCGACGAACACCGAACCCGAACCCGGACTTTTACGAAAATGTCCGGGTTCGGGTCCGTGTCACGGACACCCCAAAATTCGGTACGAACCCGAACTATACAGTTCGAGTTCGCTCATCCCTAGTTATGACCCAGCATTGTGTCTTTCTACCTTGGTACCTTGGTACCTCTCATCCTATCTGTGTCATAATTTGCTATCCCTGTCTTGGTCCTCTCCCATCTCCTAGTAGACATTGTTCTCGCAGGAGACTAGTGTAGCCGGTGGTTACAATTTTGGAGTGTTTATTATAGAAGGGCCCATTATTTTACTCTTAGACATTAATAAATGTTAAGTTTTAACAAGCTACCCATCAGTTGTGAATTGATACTGCCTCAGCTACTACTCTGATCCTGCCACCCACCTGATGCCACACATATGATGCCAAGTGCTTCTTCTTTCACCCACTTTCATCAGCGGGTACTGGTATTGCCACCCACCGGTGGGTGGCAATACCAGTACCCGCTGATGAAAGTGGGTGAAAGAAGGAGCAGTCTGTCACCGGGTCACTTTGTGGTCTCCTGATGCTGCTGCTGCCATCTCCACACTATGTAACCTCGCCACTCTGTGGTATCCTGATTCTGCTGCTACCATCTCCACACTATGTCACCTTGCCACTCTGTGGTCTCCTGATGCTGCTGCCACCTCCATACTATGTCACTTTGCCACTCTGTTGTTTCCTGATGCTGCTGCCACCTCAACACTGTCATTGGGCCCTCTGTGGTCTCCTAATGCTGCTTCTACCTCACCACTATGTCATAGGGCCACTCTGTGGACTTCTCATGCTGTTCACACCCTCCCCACTTCATGACTGGGCCACTATTTTATCTTTTGGCCTGGCTGATATCATGTCACGGATGGTGTTGCAGAAAGCTGGAACTTATAAATAAACATCCGACTGGCTTGATCCCAAACTAAGGAGCATATGGGTGAGCCCTATAAAACCCCTAGAGCTCTCCCTGACTGCTATGCCCATGCAAAGGTCTTTATGGTAGACGATTACATGTCCACGTACCTAATACTATGTGACACCTGAAAACCCTAGAATAGTGAGGGGACACGACCACCGGCTCCCTGCACTTAATACGGATGGAGTCAGGGTCACCTAGAATCAAGCCAGCAAGGAAACACAAATAAAGGAAACAGACTTATCTGAGGAATCAGCAGAAGCAGGCTCCATCAGTGAACAACTCATCCAGGAAGAAGTATAAACCGCAAAGTGAGGCAGTATGGGAGGGAATATAAAGGGAGACAATTAGTGTAAATATTTGACAGCTGGGAGAAGGAAAGGAGATGACAAAGTGAAACCAAAACAAAGAACGTCATGCAAGAGGTAGGGAAGAACGTCTAACAGACCTTCTCACAGACCTGGCGGTGACACATCATCATTTATTTGACCCTTTTTCTGATCTGTCAGAAGGAAGGAAAAATGAGATGTACAATGGATCCTGTCTGTGTAGCAGCTGTAAGGCCTGTATGGTCCCATCAGAATTGGCTTGTAAGGCTACTTTCACACTAGCGTTTTTCTTTTCCGGCGCTGAGTTCCGTCCTAGGGGCTCAAATCTGGAAAAGAACTGATCAGTTTTATCCTAATGCATTCTGAATGGAGAGTCCGTCCCTCAGGATGCATCAGGATGTCTTCTGTTCAGTCTTTTTGACTGATCAGGCTTTTCAGAAAAACGTAGCATGCAGTATTTTTACCTCCGGCCAAAAATCCTGAACACTTTGACTGAACGCCTGATCAGGCTTTTTTCCCATTGACTTGCATTAAGGCCGGATCCGGCCCCGTGTGTTCAGTCAAAACGGATCCGGCTTTTGCATGTTAAACCCGAAAAATGTGAAAAAAAAGTTAAAGTCCATAAATGGCGGATCCGTTTTTTCCAATGCATTTTTCCATTGTGATCGAAAGCCTGATCAGGATTCAAATGTAATCAGTTTTCACACGTTTTTCTGGATCCGGCGGGCAGTTCCGGTGTCGGAATTGAACGCCGGATTCAAACAACGCTAGTGTGAAAGTAGCCTTATTTGGTAGCCAAAAGCAGTAGTGGGTACAAAACACAGAAGACATGCAAATATTCCATTCATGTGTCATCTCTGTTTTGAATCCACTCCAGTTTTTTTTGGCATTAGCAATACTGATGGATTACTGATCAAATGCTGACCGAGTGAAGGCAGATGCTCCACACACAGGATCCATTTTTTGTGGGTTATTGTTCTGACGGATCAGAGGAAGGGCAAAATAATCAGTGACGTCAACATAAACTTACTGCTGACACCCTCTAGACTCTGTCGGGGGGCTCTTCTTGTATAAGCGTTTAATAGAACAGATTCTGTAGACATCTATGTGGAATCAGCTGATGACGGTGTAAAAAGAGTGTGCTTCTTCTTGGCGCTAACATCGACCTGTAAGGCTGAGGTCATACTTGAGTTATTTGATCAGTTTTGGCCCCGTAAAGTGTGGAGTGTGCAGTGATTCTAAGGCTGAGTTCACACGGGCGAGACGCATTGCACCCGCACTGAATCTGGAACCCGCACTGAATCTGGACCCATTCATTTCTATGGGGCTTTGCACATGAGCTGTTATTTTCACGCATCACTTATGCGTTGCGTGAAAATCGCAGCATGTTCTATATTCTGCGTTTATCACGCAACGCAGACCCCATAGAAGTGAATGGGGCTGAGTGAAAATCGCAAGCATGCGCAATCAAGTACGGATGCAGCGCGATTTTAACGCATGGTTGCTAGATGACAGTCTATTCACTGTATTATTTTCCCTTATAACATGGTTATAAGGGAAAATAATAGCATTCTTTAATACAGAATGCTTAGTAGGTGGTCAATTGAGGGTTAAAAAAATAATAATAATTACCTCACCTTCTCCTCTTGATTGTGTAGCTGCCGGTCTCTTCTTACTTCTTTAATCATAAGCTGCCGGCTAAAGGACCTGTGGTGATGTCAGATCACATGGTCCAATCACCATGGTGATGGACCATGTGATTGGACCATGTAATCTGACGTCACCAAAGGTCCTTTAGCCTGTCATCTGCATGTCATACTGACTCACAGTATTATTTCACTACCACACCAGACTGCCTATGCGTGTTACTGCCTATGCGTGTTCTACACCACTATAAAGGTTCTCTGCTGCCAGGAAATAGCTGTTTTAATGCAATTCGCCACAAATTAATTTGGATCGAACCAAAGTTTTTCAATTTATTTTTTTATTTTTATTCGCTCATCTCTAATTCTGACATCATCATGTGAACAAATAGTCTTCTATGTGTACGTGTTCTGTGTGCTACAAAATGTATCATATCTTCCATGCTGCCTGGAATTAATTTTCTCTTTATTGCAAACCACTAGTACAGTTACCAAATCAGGCACCTTGTTAGCTTTGCTTGATCAGAATGACACATCTTGACTATATCAAATTGTGACTAACGATTGGTTTATATTTCCTATAACTTATGCTATGTGGATATTATTAAACCTTACATGCAGTAATATTGCATTATGGCACTTTTTTTTATTATTTTTTTTAAATGTTTATTTATTCATTTTCATACTCATTACAAAATCCCAAAAGAAAAGCAATAATAACACTTAAATACATATTTTCTACCAAGCCAAACACCCTTTCCACCCACAACCCATAAGGAGAAAGAGAGAGAGGGGAGAGAAAAAAAAACAACTATATACCAGAATACCATTGATTCCATATTTGTTCAAGACCATCTTTCCTTCCCTTATTATTCCAGCTTATTCTTTCCATTTTAATCATATTATTCAAAGATTTTTTTTCCATTCACACATCAGAGGTTGATCTTTTTTAGTCAATTTTTTTAAAATAAGCAATCTTGCCTGCAACAAAAGCTTACAAAGTGCCTGTTTTACCACCTTTCGTGGCTTTAGATGAATTGTTTCTCCCAATATACAGACTACCGGACCTTCATATATCTGTACTCCTAAGATTTTAGCATTAATATGTGCTATTTCAGACCAATACCTAAATAACTTGGGGCATCTCCAAATTAGGCATATATGACCTGAATATTCTTCCCCACATCTTGCACATTCATCTGTTGTTCTTAAACCAATATTTTTAAATATTAAAGGTGTATGATGTAGCCTATGAATGAGAAAAAACTGAGAGACCCCGTGTGAGGCCCTTATTGAGCTAAAGGTCAATTTCTTAGAATATCTTCCCATTTCTCATGTTAAAGGCCATCAATATCTTTCTTCCATTTTTCTTTTGCTGGTATTTTTCTCTCTGTTTGTATTCATTTCATTAACAACCTATATATCCTTGAAATATTACCTTTAGCTTTTCCCTCCTTAGGAAATTGATCCATATCCCTGGAAGAAACCTTTTTATATTTCTCTGCATCTACTGATGAACTGATTGCATCTCTTATTTGCAAATATTGAAAGTAATCTTTTCTCGGAATCCCAAATTCATTAATAAAACTCTCAAAATCCTTCAATTTATCCCCCAATTTACATATTGCTTGATTTTTTGAAGCTCACACAGATTAATATTATTCCATATTGGGGTGCATTTTAAATATTCTTTTATATCCATCATTTTTTGAATTTCTCTCCAAGTATAATCCATTAGATTCAATATTTGGTTATCAGTTATTTTAATACCAAAAATACCAGATTCTAGAGCCTTTAACAAACTAACCTGATAACTCCTAAGGCCTTTATTCATTATTATTCCTCTCCAAAAAGAACTTACTTCACCAGCTTTTATGTATTCAAATTGTGCTACCAAAAAGTATAAATACCAATTTCTCTAGTAGGAAGTTGAAGCATTTCTTTTTTTATCCTAGATATTCCTCCATTCCAAATAAAGTCCCCCATTAATCCATCTAATGCCTTAGATAATCTTAGGGAGAAAAAACATCTTTATCAAATTAATTCGTCCCATCATTGACAGTGATAGCCTTTTCCAAATTAGTTTTTTTTCTTAATTCCTTTAACAATGGAACTACTGTATATCTACATAATCCTATCAATTATTTTTACCTTTAAGTTCTTATTCGGGTCTCCATCTCCCAATTGCATTAAATGTGATTTATCACAATTTATCTTCAAGCCCCCTAAAAAAACAAACCTATCTATTATACTAATAATTTTATTTAGATCTTCCTTAATATTACTTAAACCATTATGCCATTTTAATACCCCATCATTTTCCTATTGATCACCGCTGCTTTATTGGAATTTAGAAGACTGATTACAGGTTTACAGCTTTCTGCCTCCGCTTTCTATTTTAAACATCTGTCTAAAAATGACTTTGTCACATAGGGATTTGAAATATATATCCAAGGTAACTGCAATTATTTACGTTTATTCCAGTGATTACATTATCAAGCTAAATACTTACTGTATTATCAAAAAATGATCACAGTACACAAGTAAATTTCAAATTACAAACTCTGATTTACTACATTGACATAATACACCACGGCCATGTCTTTATTACCTCTTTATAATTATGTACGTGTACTTCCGGTACTCTATGTAGGTGATGCATTCAGTAGAAACAGAGGATATATATACCGTGGGCCTCTCCATGAGATGTTCAGTTTTGGGATTTTTATAACCTAACCCTGCCTTACACTTCTCCACAACTTTATCCCTGACCTGACTGGTGTGTTCCTTGGTTTTCATAATGTTGTTTGATCACTAATGTTTAGTAATAAACCCTTCACAGAATAGTTTTAGTTATACTGAGAATAAATTACACACAGGTGGACTATATTTACTAATTAGGTGACTTCTGAATATAATTGGTCACACTGGATTTTATTTAGTGGTCTCAGGATGTGGAATTCGATAAAAATTTCAGGAAAAATTCGATTTGCACCGAATCCAAATTTCCTTATGTTTCTTGGTAACGAATTGCATTTTTTCCTAAAATGGCAGCTGCACATGTGAGGACATGGAGCAAGGAACTCTGGAAGGCAGGATCACCCATAATGTAATGCATGCAGCCAATCAGCAGCCAGCCAGCCCTCTGATGTCACAGCCCTATAAATAGTCTTAGCCATCTTGGATTCTGCCATTTTCCAGTGTACTTAGTGCGGGGAGAGACGTCAGCAGGCACTAGGGACAGTGCTAGAAAAAAATGGCATTTATGTTGAACAGGGCTCAGTAAGGGAGGTTACAGCCTGGGTAATAGGAACAATCCTATTACACCTTGCAGCACTCACTGGGGACCCAAATTTCCATTATACAGCTCTGTAATTCCAGCAAACCGTTCTTGTTATTGGGGTGTTACAGCCATTAACAGGGTTTATTACAAGGAAATATTTCTATGTCTTATTTGCCCTTGTGCGGTACAGTTATATGTTCTAAAGCAGGGGTGCACAACCGTTTTTGGTCTGGGGGCCGCATTGTCACATCGTTCTATTTCAAGCGGCCGCAAATAATAAAATATTGATCGCGCTCTTCTGCCTATTACACAATCTAGTGCAAAGTGACTGGGGAGGAGTGATCACTGCCACAGTCATGCTGCAGTTAATCGGACATCTTTCATCCTGATAAAATATGCAAATCAGCCGACAAATGAGCAATTCCTTGTTTATCGACTGATCAGCTGCACAATTATACCGGCCAGATATAAGATATGAGCGCTCCTATGAAGACTTGTTCCCAGTAATTGTCCCAAATATAGTTCTGCAGCATAGCCCCTGAAACCGAAGAGTTATATTTACCTGCAGGAGAGTGAGCATACCCCTGGGGTACTTATGGGTCATTTTACCACCCTTAGAAAATGATCTCCCCTCAATCCGCCGATTAGTGACACTACACCCATGGACGTCTTTTTAAAAGTGATTACAGATGAACTAAAATCGTTGGAGTGTAGGCGATACAGGAATATTAATCTCACGAGGGATGAGTTAAATCATCTGCTGTCACAGTATGCGTGCACTCATCCAAAGGAGCAGAAGCTGTAAGTGCTCCTGTCCAATTTGCTGGTGCTGCAGTCCCTCTCTTTCCAAGTGGTGGACTCTGCACCTTTCAGAGAACTGATGGCTCCCAAGGTGAAGAGTCCCAAGCCATCATTTCTTTGCCAAAAAGGCAGTGCCAGCACTGCACACACATGTAGAACAGAAGGTGGGCCAGTCCTTGAGCCTGTCGGTGTCTGCCAAAGTGCACGGCAGCGCCGAGGTGTGGACCTGTAACTACAATCAGAGACAATACATGTCTTTTACGGCCCACTGAGTAAATGTGGTTCCTGCATAGCCACACCAGCAACTTGGCCAGGTGATGCCACTTCCGCCATCACATTGTCACGCCGTTGGTCCTGCGACAATGTCCGCCTCTCCCTCCTTATCCTCCACCGTGTCCTCAGCCTCCACTGCAGGGACAAGTCACAGTGCCCCTCCAGCATACCACATGTGCAGTGCACGGCGGTGTCACGCTGTTCTACACCTCGTTTGCCTGGGCAAACAGAGTCACACAGGGGAGGAACTGCTCCGTGTCCTTCATCAATAAATCGAATCCTGGCTTCTCCGCGACAACTCAAAATCGGAACCATGGTGACTGACAACGGGAAAAACATTGTGTCTGCACTGCATCAAGGAGGGCTGAGCCATGCGCCCTGCATGTCACACATGTTCAATATGGTTCTCAATCGGTTCCTGAAGTCTTCCACCCATCTGCAAGACATCCTAAAAATGGCCAGGAAACTTTGCATGCACTTCATTGACTCGTACACCGCAAAGCACACCCTCCTTGAGCTGCAGCGGCAGAACGGCATCCCCCAACATAGGCTGATATACGATGTTTCCACCCGTTGGAATTCCACCCTCCACATGTTGGACCAACTATACGAACAGAGAAAGTCCTTAAACAATTTCTTGATGCTCCAAGTGGACAGGAGTACTCCCCTGTGTAACTTCGATGTCAGCCAGTGGCAGCTCATGCATGACACCTGCTGTTTGCTCAGGCCCTTTGAGGAGGCCACGGTTTTTGTCAGTCACCAGGACTACGGGATAAACAATGTCATTCCGCTGCTTCATATCCTGGAACAGATGCTGGTAAATCTGGCTGGTCAGGGGGCTGGAGACAAGGCGCCTAGATCTCAATGGCACATGAGCCCTGTGGGGGCTGAACTGGTCGAGAAGGAGGACATTGGAGCACAGGCAATGTGTAGCAAAATGGATGGAGATGGAGGCAGAGAGTCCCTCCGAGTCACTTGCACAAATGGCCGGCTGCATGCTCACTTGCTTGCGTAGTGACAGCCGAATTGTCACCATTCGGCAGAGGGATGACTTCTGGCTCTCCACCTTGTTGGACCCTTGCTACCGGTCCAAAATGGGTGCCTTTTTTTACACCCGCTGAGAGGGAGGACAAACTGAACTACTATAGAGACATCCTATGTAGTCAGTTGGCTGCTGCCTATCTGCACCACCGTCCATTCTCTTGCAGGTCTGACCCGGGGTGCCCTCTGCAGTCACGTTTCACTGCCATGGCTGCTGGGGAGGGGTGGGGTGGCAGGAGACGTACCAGCTCCATCAGCAGCAGCCTGAGTCTAGAGTCGCTGATGAGCAGCTTTCTTCACCCAAATAGTGAAGAAACTACTCACCAGCAGCAGCATCTAGACCTGGAGCAGAACCTAAACCAGCAGGTGGTGGCATACTTGGACAGCACACTGCCAACCCACATTGAAGATCCACAGCACTGCTGGGCAGCCAAAATGGATTTGTTGCCGCAACTGACAGAGTTTGCCCTGGTAAAGCTGTCCTGCCCAGCCAGTAGTGTGGCATCAGAGCGGGTGTTTAGTGCTGCGGGGGCCATAGTTACCACAAGAAGAACTCACCTGTCCACCCAAAATGTGGAGAGACTGACCTTTGTCAAGATGAATCAGGCGTGGATCAGTCAGGATTTCCACCCACCAATGCCTGATGCATCAGACTAGATCATCCATGGTGCCACACCAACACTTTGACAAAAGAGACCGGTTTCTTCTGGTTACCTGCCTCAGCTACTATTCTGATGCTGCCACCCGCCTGATGCCACACATCTGATGTCAAGTGCTCCTTCTTACACCCACTATCGTCAGTGGGTACTGTTATTGCTGCCCACCTCCCCACTCACCGGGTCACTCTGTGATCTCCTCATGCTGCTGCCACCTCTATACTATGTCACCTTGCCACTCTGTGGTCTATTCATGCTGCGGCCACCTCCACACTATGTCACCTTGCCACTCTATGGCCTCCTGATGCTGCTGCAACCTCCACACTATGTCATCTTGCCATTCTGTGGTCTCCTCATGCTGCTGCAACCTCCACACTATGTCACCTTGCGACTCTGTGGACTCCTCATGCTGCTGCCACCTCCATACTATGTCACGTTGCCACTTTGTGGTCTCCTCATGCTTTTGCAACCTCCACAGTATGTCACTTTGCCACTCTGTGGTCTCCTAATGCTGCTGCGATGTCAACACTATGTCACCTTGCCATTCTGTGGCCTCCTGATGTTGCTGTCACCTATACACTATGTCACCTTGCCACTCTGTGGACTCCTCATGCTGCTGCCACCTCCATACTATGTCACCTTGCCACTCTGTGGTCTCTTCATGCTGCTGCTACCTCCACACTATGTTACCTTGCCACTCTATTGTGTTTTCATGCTGCTGCCACCTCCACACTATGTCACCTTGCCACTCTGTGGACTTCTTATTTTCCCACCACCTCCACACTTTCATTGTGCCACTCTGTGGTCTCCTGATGCTGCTTCCACATCACCACTATGTCATAGGTCCATTCTGTGAACTTCTCGCACTGTTCCCACCCTCCCCACTTAATGACTGGGCCACTTTTTTGCCTTTCGGCCTGGCTCATATCATCATTTATTTGACCCTTCTTCTGATCTGTCAGAAGGAAGGAAAAATGAGACGCACAATGGATCCTGTCTTTGTAGCAGCTGTAAGGCCTGTATGGTACCATCAGAATTGGCTTGTGATTTGGTTGCCAAAAGTAGGAGTGGGTACAAAACACAGAAGACATGCAAATATGCCATTCACACGTCATCTCTGTTTTGGATCCACTCCTGTTTTTTTGGGCATTAGCAATACTGATGGATTATTGAGCAAATGCTGACCGAGTGAAGGCATATACTCCACAGACAGGATCCGTTTTTTGTGGGTTATTGTTCTGACGGATCAAAGGAAGGGCAAAATAATCAGGGACATCAACACAAACTTACTGCTGACACCCTCTCCACTCTGTTGGGGGGCCTTACTTGTATAAGCGTTTAATAGAGCAGGTTCTGTAGACATCTATGTGGAATCAGCTGACGACGGTATAAAAGGAGTGTGCTTCTTCTTGACGCTAACATCGACCTGTAAGGCTGAGTTCATACTTGAGTTATTTGGTCAGTTTTGGCTCTGTGACTGCCCAAATAAGTGACGTGTGCAGTGATTCTAAGAGCGACGCCTGTCATCTGCATGTCATACTGACTCACAGTATTATTTCACTACCACAGCAGACTCTCTATGCTTGTTACTGCAAGGCACAGTGTTCTTCACCACTATAAAGGCTCTCTGCAGCCATGAAATAGCCATTTTTCTAACACTATTTGCCACAAATAAATAACCATGTTATAATGGAAAGCCATAACGGAATCCCTAACGCTATTGTGAACCCACCCTAATGCATTTTTTTTAAAAGCACTGCACTCAGGTGTTGGAATGTGAATCCCTTTCAAACCTTGAGCACACAATAAATATCATTGGCCTTGTATATCACATTACTTTAATGCATAACCAGATTCAAGGTTTCAAACCATTTGTCAGGATAAAACAATTTCTCTCTAGATGAGAAAAAATAGGAAAGAATAAGCAAAATGAAGACAAAGTCTTTATTCATTCAACAAATACCTTTCATTCCATAAAATTGATCATTTTCTATATGTATACTGAAAAGGCACATTTTAGGTTTTGCCCTTCTTTTTAAAATGCAGAATTAGAACTCTTGCTAGAGTAATTCCATTTTTTTTTATTTTGAAATCATTTTTAGGATTTGATTTTTTTTAAGGTACTGTGGGGATTCACTCTGGTAGTTAGGACTAGTGGATGCAAAATACAAAGTTCTTGAATCAAACAGCAGTGTTTTTTCACACATTGGTATATATCAAAATGCACATAAGGTGTATCACAAAACGCAGGTAGCTTGGTGTTTGTTCACACACAAGCAAAGTCCAGAAACAATAAAAGTCATCTGTTCTCCTGGGTGATAATTTACACCCTGTTCGCATAGGCGGCCTGTTCGCCTTTAGAGGGGCCTGAGTCATCCAGTCCGGCTCAAACCTCAAATCCCAGCACAGCCCTCAGTTCACAGCACACAGACTCCTGAGCTCCACTGTCAGAGGGAGGTAAATCCACACCTGCAGTGCTGGTTTTTATGCCTGGCAAAACCTGGCCTGGAACATGGGGAGTAGTCACCCTCCCAGCACTTTGACTACTCCCAGTAAGAGCCATCCCGAATCAGCTATGACAGCCATGCTAAATCTCAAGGTGTCAATTAGCAATAGCTGCTGCTGACATATAAAATACCAGGTCTTACTTCACCGAGGCCAGAAACCTTGGTGACACATACCTTCCATCCACTATGATTCCAGGTACCTTCTTACAGTACATATGCATATGGTTGTTGCTGAGTGAGGTAGTGTTCACACTTCATTTATATGTTATGTTCCAGGTACAAGTATGGAAAGATTCTTGCTAGAGTTGAGTGAATCGAAGCTGACGAATTGGAATTCAATAAAAATTTCAGGAAAATTTTGATTTGCAACGAAATGCAAATTTCATTGCGCTTCGTGGTAACGAATCACAATTTTTCCTAAATTGGCGGCTAAAATGACGGCTACACGTGTGAGGACATGGGGCAAGGAACTGTGGGAAGGCGAGATGACCCATAATGCCATGCATGCAGCCAATCAGCAGCCAGCCCTGTGATGTCACAGCCCTATAAATATGTGGCAAACTTGGATTCAGACATCTTCCAGCATTCGGAGTGCAGTAACTGACGTGAGAAGGCACTAGGAACAGCAATAGGAAAATTCTCATTATGATAAAAAAAATTAAAAATAAAGAATTATAAGTGCGGGGAAAGGATAGGGAGGAATCATTTCACAGCATCTTAGTGCAGGGAGAGAAGTCAGAAGGCACTAGAGAAAATGCTAGAAAAGCGATTTACAAGTGCAGGGAAAAAAAATTTGGGGATCCAAAAAGCCATTATACAGCTCTGTCATTCCAGCAATTTGTTCTTGGGGTGCAAGTGCTATGTTGAAAAGCCTTCAGTGGCTTGCATCTGTGAAAAAAGATAAATATATACGCAGTTCACTTCTGCAGTTATATGTGGTGAAAGCATTAAGTGGCATATTTCAGTACACAAAGAAAAATATATACGCAGTTCACTTCTGCAGCTATATGTGGTGAAAGAATTTAGTGGCGTGTTTTAGTACAAAAAGAAAAATGTATACACAGTTCACTTCTGCAGCTATATGTGTTGAAACCGTTTAGTGGCGTATTTCATTACAAAAATAAAAATATATTCTAACTTCACTTCTGCAGCTATATGTAGTGAAAGCGTTTAGTGGTATATTTCAGTACACAAAGAAAAATATATACGCAGTTTACTTCTGCAGCTATATGTGGTGAAAGAATTTAGTGGCGTGCTTTAGTACAAAAATAAAAATTTATACATAGTTCACTTCTGCAGCTATATGTGTTGAAACCGTTTAGTGGCGTATTTCATCACAAAAATAAAAATATATTCTAACTTCACTTCTGCAGCTAAATGTAGTGATAGCGTTTAGTGGCGATTTCAGTACAAAAAGAAAAATATATGCAGTTTCTTCTGCAGTTATATGTGGTGAAAGCGTTTAGTGGCCTATTTCAGTACAAAAAGAAAAATATATACACAGGTCACTGTTGCAGTTATTTGCGGAAAAAGCGTTTAGTAGCATATTTCAGTACAAAAAGAAAAATACATTCTCAGTTCACTTCTGCAGTTATTTATGGTGAAAGCGTTTAGTGGCCTATTTCAGTACAAAAATAAAAATATATTCTCAGTTCACCTCTGCAGTTATTTGTGGCGAAAGCACTTAGTGGCCTATTTCAGTACAGAAAGAAATATATATACGCACTTTATTGTTGCAATTTTTTGTGGTGAAAGCATTTAGTGGCCTATTTCAGTACAAAAAGAAAAATATATTCTCAGTTCACTTCTGCAGCTATATGTGTTGAAAGCGTTTAGTGGCCTATTTCAGTACAGAAAGAAAAATATATACGCACTTCACTGTTGCAGTTATTTGTGGTGAAAGCATTTTGTGGCCTATTTCAGTACAGAAAGAAAAATATATCTGCCCTTCAATGTTGCAGTTATTTGTGGTGAAAGCATTTAATGGCCTATTTCAGTGCAAAAATAAAAATATATATGCATTTCACTGTTGCAGTTATTTGTGGTGAAAGCATTTAGTAGCCTATTTCAGTACAAAAAGAAAAATGTATACTAACTTCACTGCTGCAGTTATTTGTGGTAAAAGCGTTCAGTGGCCTATTTCAGTACAGAAAGAAAAATACATATGCATTTCTTTGCTGCAGTTATTTGAGGTGAAAGCGTTTAGTAGCCTATTTCAGTACAGAAAGAAAAATATATACGCATTTCACTGTTGCAGTATTTTGTGAAAGCGTTTAGTGGCCTATTTCAGTACAGAAAGAAAAATATATACACACTTCACTGTTGCAGTTATTTGTGGGGAAAGCCTTTAGTGGTATATTTCAGTACAAAAAGAAAAATATATACACATTTCACTGTTGCAGTTATTTGTGGTTATAGCATTTATTGGCCTATTTCAGCACAGAAAGAAAAATATATACGCAATTAACTGTTGCAGTTATTTGTGGTGAAAGCGTTTAGTGGCCTATTTCAGTAGAAAAAGAAAAATACATACGCATTTCACTGTTGAAATTATTTCTGTTGAAAGAGTTTAGTGGCCTATTTCAGTACAAAAAAATATATGCACTTCACTGTTGCAGTTATTTGTGGTGAAAGCGATTAGTGGCCTATTTCAGTACAAAAAGAAAAATATATACGCATTTCACTGTTGCAGTTATTTGTGGTGAAAGCGTTTAGTAGCCTATTTAAGTAAAAAAATAAAAATGTATACGCACTTCACTGTTGCAGTTATTTGTGGTGAAAGCGTTTAGTGGGCTGAGCTCTACTATACAGCGAGTACGAGGTACTAGAGGACAGTCAGCAGTTACTGCCCAGCCAAGATCTGGAGGAGACATCCGATGCTTCCTCCGCTAGGCGGGCAAGTAATGATGAGGAGAGTGGCATGGGAGGTGGTGTTGCAAGCGGTCAGGAGCTCCTGACCCAGAGACTATTGAGGAGGACATCAGTGACACTACTCGATGATGCAGACACTACTCGATGATGATGAAGCTGATCAAACTTGGGAGCCGGGTGCAGAAGGGGCTTTATCATCATAAGAAGAGGGTGGCAGCTTGCCCGTAACGCAGAGGCTGAGCCAGCAAGGTGGTAGCATGGCTGGGAGTCAGCAGGGTGGCAGCAGTGGGAGGTCGGTAGCCAAACATGCCAGGGTAGAACACCTGCTTCGCAGCAGCCTACCTGCCTTGTAAGTAGTGGTGCAGGGGTTCACGGACGCAGCGGCGGTAGCAGTCAGTCAGTGCATACTATTGGGGGAAAATCACATACTCAGCAGTGTGGCAGTTTTTTATTAAGCCGCCGGAGGAGGTTAACATGGCCATATGTAGAATATGTGGGCAGAAGCTGAAGCGTGGCCACACAGCCCTGCATCAACATATGCAGCGTCACCATAAAGTGGCCTAGGAGAACCTTGGCTCCGAAATGGTGGTCCAACCTGCCGCAGCAACCGCTGCATGACTCAATAGCACACACCTGGTCTTAGCCAGTCAAGGCTCCACCACCTCAGCCGAAGGAAGCTGTCTGTCATTCTCATCTTCTGTTGGTCCAGGAGACAGCAGTATGCATGCACACATCCAACGACGCAGAATCTGAATGCGCTCCAGGCCAAGTTGCTGGTGCTGCAGTCCCTCCCTTTCCAAATGGTGGACTCTGCACCTTTCAGAGAACTAATGGCTTGTGCTGAGCCGAGGTGAAGATTCCCAAGATGTAATTTCTTTGCCAAAAAAGGCAGTACCAGCCATGCACAAATATGTAGAACAGAAGTTGAGCTTGTCGGTGTCGGCCAAAGTGCACGGCAGCGCCGACGTGTGGACCTGTAACTACGGTCAGGGACAATAAATGTCCTTTACAGGCCACTGGGTAAATGTGGTTCCTGCACAGCCACACCAGCAACTTAGCAAGGTCACGCCACTCAGCCTCCACTGCAGGGACAAGTCACAGTGCCCCTCCAGCATACCATATGTGCAGGGCACGGCGGTGTCACGCTGTTCTGTACCTTGTTTCTCTGGGCGAACGGAGTCACACAGGGGAGGAACTGCTTTGTGTCCTTCGTCAAGAAATCAAATCCTGGCTTTCTCCCTGACAATTCAAAATCGTAACCATGGTGACCGACAATGGGAAGAACATTCTGTCGGCCCTGCATGGCACACGTGTTCAATCTGGTTGTCAAGCGGTTCCTGAAGTCTTCCACCTATTTGCAAGGCATCCTAACAATGGCCAGGAAACTTTGCATGCACTTCAACCACTCGTACAAGGGCAGACACTGCCTACTATAACTTACAGAGCGAAGATACCGGAGGGCATAACGGGAGAACGGAGCGGCGCCCGGGGATAATAGTAAGTGCAGTGAGATCCCCGGGCGCCGCTCTCCATGTCAGCATACTTAGTTCACATTGTTTTTACAGGTGAAAGGTCCTCTTTAAGATGCCCTGTTATTGGAATGATAAATAAAAAATTATAGGGAATGTCACTTGGGTATTTTGGATTCGGAAACATTAGCCAGGAGAGGCCCTGCTGCCGCTTTGTTGACTCTAGATAACTTCTGCCTGTTCGCACATTCCTGTGATGTCCACCATCCATTTGGATATCTTCTCTATCAACTTTCAATGTTCTTTTCTGAGCCTACCATGTTGATCACGGTTATCAGCGAATCAGAGTTCCACGCCGGAGAGGGAGCATGAGAAAGAGAGACCACATCCAAGGGAGGTTAATTGTTTCAAATGAATTATGATAGAGCGGAAATATGGGACAAATTATTGAAGCGCAAATGTGGGACAACTTGTTAAAGTTTAAGCATTGAATGAAAGGAGGTGGCGCGCATCAATTAAAGAAGAATATCTGAAATTTTATTCCCTGTCACCTATGCAGAGCAGGGGTTTCTATCCGGCAAAATTTTTAAAATGTCACCTGACAATGTAACAGATGAATTTTTGAAATTTATGTTCCTGTTGCATTCTTTTGCACCTGGTAGCTTCTGTGTCACATGGTCTGTTGTGGGTGCGGCTCACAGCTTTATCCTACCTCACAGTGCATTGGTGATACCACTATGGAGGCATGTAAGTGGAGTCTGGCTGTGAGTTGGTTCAGACCCTGATCACATACCACGGGCAGTTGAGTGGTAGGACCCGATGCGTGCTGAGACACTGTGACGTGGTGCATGAGAGGCTCCGATATGTTCCTGACTGGAAGATATTGGCAAAGGTCTCAGCTTTTAACATCAGGCCTGAGGAATTAGCTAGTATTGTCAGTTGCGTAATATTTTGGTACATTTTTTGCAGTGAATTGTATATTTTTGCATCTGCACAATGTATCAATTTGTGTAAGATGTTCTTGTGGTGCATGCGGTCCACCCGGCATCCTCCATTGTATGCATTTTTTGCTGGGGATTGCCGTTGTCTGCGGACCGCATGCGGAGGAATTGCTTGCCCGATTATAGACACGCTACAGTGTCTGGGTTTAGAGCATTTTCACCCGTTTAGGCTGCTTTTAACATCAGGCCTGAATTAGCTAGTATTGTCAGTTGCGTATCATTTTTTGCAGTGAATTGTGTTAATAACAGAATAGAGCTGCAGTATGTAAAGGGTGTATCTCACACGTACAGATGTAGACTAGGCCGCAATTAAAGTTTTTTGCCCAAAATGGGTGTTATATAATATGGCTGTATATAACGCTTGAATTTCACAAATGCAGATGCAGCAAGGGCTGTGAAATAAGTGTATTTTGCCCAAAAAGGATGTTTTTCAAAGCCAGAAAATTATTGAAGTTTTTAAAACTTGTTTTTAACAATCACAGATGCAGCAAGGGCTGCAATATTAAATATTTTGCAAACAAAGGTTTTTTTTTACTAACAGAATATGAAAGCTGTATATAACGTTTGAATTTCACACGTGCAGATGCAGCAAGGGCTGTAAAATTTAGTATTTTGCCCAAAAAGGGTGTTTTTAAAAACCCAGAAAATTAAAGCTGTATTTCTAGCTTAAATTGCACACTGACTAATCCTGCAAAGGCACCAGATGTAGGATATTGCCAAAAATTGGTGTTTTTTCAAAGCCATATTATTATTGCAGTAGATTTGAATGTCACAAAAGCACATATGCTGTTCTGGTGCACTGAGCTTGCATAAAATGGCCGCCGCCGCCCACCCCAACTGTCACTGGGCTCAGGGCAGGGTAAAAAGATTGTGCACTGCACCCACACAAATAAATCTATGTAGATCGCTGAATTCAATTGGAGTTCTGATAACAGATTCTGTCCTATTCTCTCCCTCACAGTAGCAGCATCATCCTCTCCCTACACTAAGCACAGCAGAGTGACGTGCAGCGCTACGTGACTCCAGCTTATATAGAGACTAGGCTGCACTGGCCAATCACAGCCATGCCATTAGCGATGGCTTCTAAGGGCACCAGAGTAAAACGCTTGTTGATTGGCTACTCTGCAGCCTTTCAAAAAGAGCTCGGGTTCGGGTTCGGGTCCGCGCCTGGGGTCCAAAAATACTAAAGTTTGGTACGAACCCGAACTTTACAGTTCGGGTTCGCTCAACCCTACGGGGTAGCCAAACTGGATTTGTGGCCGCAACTAGCAGAGTTTGCCCTGGAAAAGCTGTCCTGCCCAACCAGTAGTGTGGCATCAGAGCGGGTGTTTAGTGCAGCGGGGGACATAGTTACCCCAAGGAGAACTCGCCTGTCCACCCAAAATGTGGAGAGACTGACCTTTGTCAAGAAGAATCAGGCGTGGATCGGCCAGGATTTCCACCCACCAATGCCTGCTAAATCTGATTAGATCATCCATGCCGCCTCACCCAAACCTTGAAAAAAGAGACCAGTTTATTCTGGCTACCTGACTCAGCTACTACTTTGATGCTGCCACCCACCTGATGCCACACATCTGATGCCAAGTGCTCCTTCTTTCACCCACCTTCGTCAGCGGGTACTGGTATTGCCACCCACCGTTAAACTCTGTCACCGGGTCACTTTGTGGTCTCCTGATGCTGCTGCTGCCATCTCCACACTATGTCACCTTGCCACTCTGTGGTATCCTGATGCTGCTGCTGGCATCTCCACACTATGTCACCTTGCCACTCTGTGGTATCCTGATTCTGCTGCTGCCATCTATACACTATGTCAGCTTGCCACTCTGTGGTATCCTGATGCTGCTTCTGCCATATCCACACTATGTCACCTTGCCACTCTGTGATATCCTCCTGATGCTGCTGCTGCTGCCATCTTTACACTATTTCACCTTGCCACTCTGTGGTATCCTGATGTTGCTGCCATATTATATGTCTCCATAGTGTGGAGATGTCAGCAGCAGCATCAGGATACCACAGAGTGACAAGGTGACATAGTGTCACCTTGCCACTCTGTGGTATCCGGATGCTGCTGTTGCCATCTCCACACTATGGAGACATATACTGTAATTGTCCAAATAATTTGGTATGCTAAAGCATTAAGATTTTACTTCATTAGAACTAAGAAGTATAGGCTAACCCCTTAAAAACCAATCCCATAGCATCATCCCTTCTCCAACAAACATTACAGTTGGCAAAATGCAGTCAGGCAGGTAACTTTCTCCTGCCATTCTCCACACACAGACTTATCCATCAGGCCCCTTTCATACAAGCGAGTTTTCCCATGAGGGTGCAATGCATGGGTGAACGCATAGCACCCACACTGAATCCTGACCCATTAATTTCAATGGGTCTGTGTACATAAGAGGTTTTTTTTCACACATCAGTTCTGTGTTGCGTGAAAAAAGCTGCATGTTCTATATTCTGCAATTTTCACAGAGCCCTGGCCCCATAGAAGTGAATGGGGATTCAGTGAACAACGCATTGCATCCGCAAGCAAGTGCGGATGCAATGCGTTTTTCACTGATGGTTGCTAAGAGATGTTGTTTGTAAACCTCTCGCAGACAAAACTGACAAAAATTGCTAGCAAAATTGTGCGAGTTTCACTGAACGCACCCTGAACGTATCTGAAGCCAATCCGTCACGCTCATATGAAAGAGGGCCGTTGCGCGTGCATTGCGGGAAACCCGCGCGAGTAGGCACGCAATTGCAGTCAGTTTTGACTGCGATTGCATTCCGATGTTCCGTTTTTTTCTCACGCGAGTGCAATGCATTTTGCACACGCATGAGAAAAAACTGAATGTGGTACCCAGACCTGAACCCGGACTTCTTCACTGAAGTTTGGGTTTGGGTAAGGTGTTTGTGAGGAATATGGATTAATATTTACTGTCAGCCATGTCCTCACACCCCCATTTGCTGACAGATAGCGGAGGTAGTGAACTCCACAGGAGGGCAAAGCTTCAAAGCCCCCAGCCCTGATTGTCATTTGATGCACCTCTTGGCATGTTCAGTGTACATGCAAAATAAGTTTCCCCCCCCCCCCCAGCCATCTGAGTGTCAGTTGGCAAGGAAGAAAGCCCTGGCCCCATAGAAGTGAATGGGGATTCAGTGAACAACGCAGGCTTCAAGGAGGAGGTCACACCTCAGTCCACCAGTTTGGAGCCAAGCTGAATCCTGCAGGAAAACCCCCAGCATGGGGTATCCGCCCTTGCCCAGGATCAATGAGCCCTCCCAGACAGGTTGGCACCTACCTTTCATAAGGAATTATGAATCGCCTGGCCATCGCAGGCGCAAACCGGATACATATTTGTGTCCCGGTGGCCACGAGGTACATTCCCATGGTCTTTGTTTAATGGGACGAGGTCAGGGTAGGGAGATATCCATATCTCCCCATAGAAACCACATAACTGTATCAGGTTTGGGCTCTACTTGTTGCCGGAACTCAGGCAGGTCCATTGGTCCCAGAACCATGTCCCTGTGACCCTCTGGTCTGGAGCTATGAACCCTAAAGAGTTTTGTGGGTCATTTGCTGCCAGCCCAGAAGAGGGGGAGTGGACCCCTCCCTGAGGCCGGGAGGGGAGGGGCTGGCTACAGGTTAAAAGTCTGGTGCCAGCAAGTAGGCGGGTCTTTCTCTCAAGAGGGGTCACATCCTACAAATGTGTTTAGAGGGACCCAGGAAATAGCTGAGATCACGGCTAGAGTTGAGCGAACACCTGGATGTTCGGGTTCGAGAAGTTCGGCCGAACATCCCGGAAATGTTCGGGTTCGGGATCCGAACCCGATCCGAACTTCGTCCCGAACCCGAACCCCATTGAAGTCAATGGGGACCCGAACTTTTCGGCACTAAAACGGCTGTAAAACAGCCCAGGAAAGGGATAGAGGGCTGCAAAAGGCAGCAACATGTAGGTAAATCCCCTGCAAACAAATGTGGATAGGGAAATTAATTAAAATAAAAATTAAATAAATAAAAATTAACCAAAATCAATTGGAGAGAGGTTCCATAGCAGAGAATCTGGCTTCCCGTCACCCACCACTGGAACAGTCCATTCTCAGATATTTAGGCCCCGGCACCCAGGCAGAGGAGAGAGGTCCCGTAACAGACAATCTGGCTTCATGTCAGCAGAGAATCAGTCTTCATGTCATAGCAGAGAATCAGGCTTCACGTCACCCACCACTGTAAGAGTCCATTTTCATAAATTTAGGCCCAGCACCCAGGCAGAGGAGAGAGGTCCCGTAACAGAGGATCTGGCTTCATGTCAGCAGAGAATCAGTCTGCATGTCATAGCAGAGAATCAGGCTTCACGTCAGCCACCACTGCAACAGTCCATTGTCATAAATTTAGGCCCAGCACCCAGGCAGAGGAGAGAGGTCCCGTAACAGAGGATCTGGCTTCATGTCAGCAGAGAATCAGTCTGCATGTCATAGCAGAGAATCAGGCTTCACGTCAGCCACCACTGCAACAGTCCATTGTCATAAATTTAGGCCCAGCACCCAGGCAGAGGAGAGAGGTCCCGTAACAGACAATCTGGCTTCATGTCAGCAGAGAATTAGTCTGCATGTCATAGCAGAGAATGAGGCTTCACGTCAGCCACCACTGCAACAGTCCATTGGCATATATTTAGGCCTAGCACACAGGCAGAGGAGAGAGGTCCCGTAACAGACAATCTGGCTTCATGTCAGCAGAGAATCAGTCTGCATGTCATAGCAGAGAATGAGGCTTCACGTCACCCACCACTGCAACAGTCCATTGGCATATATTTAGGCCTAGCACACAGGCAGAGCAGAGAGGTCCCGTAACAGACAATCTGGCTTCATGACAGCAGAGAATCAGTCTGCATGTCATAGCAGAGAATGAGGCTTCACGTCACCCACCACTGCAACAGTCCATTGGCATATATTTAGGCCTAGCACACAGGCAGAGCAGAGAGGTCCCGTAACAGACAATCTGGCTTCATGTCAGCAGAGAATCAGTCTGCATGTCATAGCAGAGAATGAGGCTTCACGTCACCCACCACTGCAACAGTCCATTGGCATATATTTAGGCCTAGCACACAGGCAGAGCAGAGAGGTCCCGTAACAGACAATCTGGCTTCATGTCAGCAGAGAATCAGTCTGCATGTCATAGCAGAGAATGAGGCTTCACGTCACCCACCACTGCAACAGTCCATTGGCATATATTTAGGCATAGCACACAGGCAGAGCAGAGAGGTCCCGTAACAGACGATCTGGCTTCATGTCAGCAGAGAATCAGTCTGCATGTCATAGCAGAGAATGAGGCTTCACGTCACCCACCACTGCAACAGTCCATTGGCATATATTTAGGCCTAGCACACAGGCAGAGCAGAGAGGTCCCGTAACAGACAATCTGGCTTCATGACAGCAGAGAATCAGTCTGCATGTCATAGCAGAGAATGAGGCTTCACGTTACCCACCACTGCAACAGTCCATTGGCATATATTTAGGCCTAGCACACAGGCAGAGCAGAGAGGTCCCGTAACAGACAATCTGGCTTCATGTCAGCAGAGAATCAGTCTGCATGTCATAGCAGAGAATGAGGCTTCACGTCACCCACCACTGCAACAGTCCATTGGCATATATTTAGGCCTAGCACACAGGCAGAGCAGAGAGGTCCCGTAACAGACAATCTGGCTTCATGTCAGCAGAGAATCAGTCTGCATGTCATAGCAGAGAATGAGGCTTCACGTCACCCACCACTGCAACAGTCCATTGGCATATATTTAGGCCTAGCACACAGGCAGAGCAGAGAGGTCCCGTAACAGACGATCTGGCTTCATGTCAGCAGAGAATCAGTCTGCATGTCATAGCAGAGAATGAGGCTTCACGTCACCCACCACTGCAACAGTCCATTGGCATATATTTAGGCCTAGCACACAGGCAGAGCAGAGAGGTCCCGTAACAGACAATCTGGCTTCATGACAGCAGAGAATCAGTCTGCATGTCATAGCAGAGAATGAGGCTTCACGTCACCCACCACTGCAACAGTCCATTGGCATATATTTAGGCCTAGCACACAGGCAGAGCAGAGAGGTCCCGTAACAGACAATCTGGCTTCATGTCAGCAGAGAATCAGTCTGCATGTCATAGCAGAGAATGAGGCTTCACGTCACCCACCACTGCAACAGTCCATTGGCATATATTTAGGCCTAGCACACAGGCAGAGCAGAGAGGTCCCGTAACAGACGATCTGGCTTCATGTCAGCAGAGAATCAGTCTGCATGTCATAGCAGAGAATGAGGCTTCACGTCACCCACCACTGCAACAGTCCATTGGCATATATTTAGGCCTAGCACACAGGCAGAGCAGAGAGGTCCCGTAACAGACGATCTGGCTTCATGTCAGCAGAGAATCAGTCTGCATGTCATAGCAGAGAATGAGGCTTCACGTCACCCACCACTGCAACAGTCCATTGGCATATATTTAGGCCTAGCACACAGGCAGAGCAGAGAGGTCCCGTAACAGACAATCTGGCTTCATGACAGCAGAGAATCAGTCTGCATGTCATAGCAGAGAATGAGGCTTCACGTCACCCACCACTGCAACAGTCCATTGGCATATATTTAGGCCTAGCACACAGGCAGAGCAGAGAGGTCCCGTAACAGACAATCTGGCTTCATGTCAGCAGAGAATCAGACTGCATGTCATAGCAGAGAATGAGGCTTCACGTCACCCACCACTGCAACAGTCCATTGGCATATATTTAGGCCTAGCACACAGGCAGAGCAGAGAGGTCCCGTAACAGACGATCTGGCTTCATGTCAGCAGAGAATCAGTCTGCATGTCATAGCAGAGAATGAGGCTTCACGTCACCCACCACTGCAACAGTCCATTGGCATATATTTAGGCCTAGCACACAGGCAGAGCAGAGAGGTCCCGTAACAGACAATCTGGCTTCATGACAGCAGAGAATCAGTCTGCATGTCATAGCAGAGAATGAGGCTTCACGTCACCCACCACTGCAACAGTCCATTGGCATATATTTAGGCCTAGCACACAGGCAGAGCAGAGAGGTCCCGTAACAGACGATCTGGCTTCATGTCAGCAGAGAATCAGTCTGCATGTCATAGCAGAGAATCAGGCTTCACGTCAGCCACCACTGCAACAGTCCATTGTCATAAATTTAGGCCCAGCACCCAGGCAGAGGAGAGAGGTCCCGTAACAGACAATCTGGCTTCATGTCAGCAGAGAATTAGTCTGCATGTCATAGCAGAGAATCAGGCTTCACGTCAGCCACCACTGCAACAGTCCATTGGCATATATTTAGGCCTAGCACACAGGCAGAGGAGAGGTTCATTCAACTTTGGGTAGCCTCGCAATATAATGGTAAAATGAAAATAAAAATAGGATTGAATGAGGAAGTGCCCTGGAGTCCAATAATATATGGTTATGGGGAGGTAGTTAATGTCTAATCTGGACAAGGGACGGACAGGTCCTGTGGGATCCATGCCTGGTTCATTTTTATGAACGTCAGCTTGTCCACATTGGCTGTAGACAGGCGGCTGCGTTTGTCTGTAATGACGCCCCCTGCCGTGCTGAATACACGTTCAGACAAAACGCTGGCTGCCGGGCAGGCCAGCACCTCCAAGGCATAAAAGGCTAGCTCTGGCCACGTGGACAATTTAGAGACCCAGAAGTTGAATGGGGCCGAACCATCAGTCAGTACGTGGAGGGGTGTGCACACGTACTGTTCCACCATGTTAGTGAAATGTTGCCTCCTGCTAACACGTTGCGTATCAGGTGGTGGTGCAGTTAGCTGTGGCGTGTTGACAAAAGTTTTCCACATCTCTGCCATGCTAACCCTGCCCTCAGAGGAGCTGGCCGTGACACAGCTGCCTTGGCGACCTCTTGCTCCTCCTCTGCCTTGGCCTTGGGCTTCCACTTGTTCCCCTGTGACATTTGGGAATGCTCTCGGTAGCGCGTCTACCAACGTGCGCTTGTACTCGCGCATCTTCCTATCACGCTCCAGTGCAGGAAGTAAGGTGGGCACATTGTCTTTGTAGCGTGGATCCAGCAGGGTGGCAACCCAGTAGTCCGCACAGGTTAAAATGTGGGCAACTCTGCTGTCGTTGCGCAGGCACTGCAGCATGTAGTCGCTCATGTGTGCCAGGCTGCCCAGGGGTAAGGACAAGCTGTCCTCTGTGGGAGGCGTATCGTCATCGTCCTGCCTTTCCCCCCAGCCACGCACCAGTGATGGACCCGAGCTGCGTTGGGTGCCACCCCGCTGTGACCATGCTTCATCCTCATCCTCCTCCACCTCCTCCTCATCCTCGTCCTCCTCGTCCTCCAGTAGTGGGCCCTGGCTGGCCACATTTGTACCTGGCCTCTGCTGTTGCCAAAAACCTCCCTCTGAGTCACTTCGAAGAGACTGGCCTGAAAGTGCTAAAAATGACCCCTCTTCCTCCTCCTCCTCCTCCTCCTCCTGGGCCACCTCCTCTTCCATCATCGCCCTAAGTGTTTTCTCAAGGAGACATAGAAGTGGTATTGTAACGCTGATAACGGTGTCATCGCCACTGGCCATGTTGGTGGAGTACTCGAAACAGCGCAACAGGGCACACAGGTCTCGCATGGAGGCCCAGTCATTGGTGGTGAAGTGGTGCTGTTCTGTAGTGCGACTGACCCGTGCGTGCTGCAGCTGAAACTCCACTATGGCCTGCTGCTGCTCGCACAGTCTGTCCAGCATGTGCAAGGTGGAGTTCCACCTGGTGGGCACGTCGCATATGAGGCGGTGAGCGGGAAGGCCGAAGTTACGCTGTAGCGCAGACAGGCGAGCAGCAGCAGGATGTGAACGCCGGAAGCGCGAACAGACGGCCCGCACTTTATGCAGCAGCTCTGACATGTCGGGGTAGTTGTGAATGAACTTCTGCACCACCAAATTCAGCACATGCACCAAGCAAGGGATGTGCGTCAAATTGGCTAGTCCCAGAGCTGCAACGAGATTTCGCCCATTATCACACACCACCAGGCCGGGCTTGAGGCTCACCGGCAGCAACCACTCGTCGGTCTGTTGTTCAATACCCCGCCACAACTCCTGTGCGGTGTGGGGCCTGTCCCCCAAACATATGAGTTTCAGAATGGCCTGCTGACGTTTACCCCGGGCTGTGCTGAAGTTGGTGGTGAAGGTGTGTGGCTGACTGGATGAGCAGGTGGAAGAAGAGGAGGAGGAAGCCGAGAAGGAGGAGGTGGCAACAGGAGGCAAAGAATGTTGCCCTGCGATCCTTGGCGGCGGAAGGACGTGCGCCAAACAGCTCTCCGCCTGGGGCCCAGCTGCCACTACATTTACCCAGTGTGCAGTTAGGGAGATATAGCGTCCCTGGCCGTGCTTACTGGTCCACGTATCTGTGGTTAGGTGGACCTTGCTACAGATGGCGTTGCGCAGTGCACACTTGATTTTATCGGATACTTGGTTGTGCAGGGAAGGCACGGCTCTCTTGGAGAAGTAGTGCCGGCTGGGAACAACATACTGTGGGACAGCAAGCGACATGAGCTGTTTGAAGCTGTCTGTGTCCACCAGCCTAAATGACAGCATTTCATAGGCCAGTAGTTTAGAAATGCTGGCATTCAGGGCCAGGGATCGAGGGTGGCTAGGTGGGAATTTACGCTTTCTATCAAATGTTTGTGAGATGGAGAGCTGAACGCTGGCGTGTGACATGGTTGAGACGCTTGGTGACGGAGGTGGTGGTGGTGGTGTTGGTGGTACATCCCCTGTTTGCTGGGCGGCAGGTGCCAACGTTCCTCCAGAGGCGGAGGAAGAGGCCGAGGCGGCAGCAGCAGAATAGGCCGAGGCGGCAGCAGCAGAAGAGGTAGCAGGGGGAGCCTGAGTGACTTCCTTGGTTTTAAGGTGTTTACTCCACTGCAGTTCATGCTTTGCATGCAGGTGCCTGGTCATGCAGGTTGTGCTCAGGTTCAGAACGTTAATGCCTCGCTTCAGGCTCTGATGGCACAGCGTGCAAACCACTCGGGTCTTGTCGTCAGCACATTGTTTGAAGAAGTGCCATGCCAGGGAACTCCTTGAAGCTGCCTTTGGGGTGCTCGGTCCCAGATGGCGGCGGTCAGTAGCAGGCGGAGTCTCTTGGCGGCGGGTGTTCTGCTTTTGCCCACTGCTCCCTCTTTTGCTACGCTGATTGGCTCGGTCTCACCACTGCCTCTTCCTCCGAACTGTGAAAGTCAGTGGCACGACCTTCATTCCATGTGGGGTCTAGGACCTCATCGTCCCCTGCATCGTCTTCCACCCAGTCTTGATCCCTGACCTCCTGTTCAGTCTGCACACTGCAGAAAGACGCAGCAGTTGGCACCTGTGTTTCGTCATCATCAGAGACATGCTGAGGTGGTATTCCCATGTCCTCATCATCAGGAAACATAAGTGGTTGTGCGTCAGTGCATTCTATGTCTTTCACCGCTGGGGAAGGGCTAGGTGGATGCCCTTGGGAAACCCTGCCAGCGGAGTCTTCAAACAGCATAAGAGACTGCTGCATAACTTGAGGCTGAGACAGTTTCCCTGGTATGCATGGGGGTGATGTGACAGACTGATGGGGTTGGTTTTCAGGCGCCATCTGTGCGCTTTCTGCAGAAGACTGGGTGGGAGATAATGTGAACGTGCTGGATCCACTGTCGGCCACCCAATTGACTAATGCCTGTACCTGCTCAGGCCTTACCATCCTTAGAACGGCATTGGGCCCCACCATATATCGCTGTAAATTCTGGCGGCTACTGGGACCTGAGGTAGTTGGTACACTAGGACGTGTGGATGTGGCAGAACGGCCACGTCCTCTCCCAGCACCAGAGGGTCCACTAACACCACCACGACCATGTCCACGTCCGCGTCCCTTACTAGATGTTTTTCTCATTGTTATGGTTCACCACAACAACAAATATATTATTTGGCCCAATGTATTGTATTCAAATTCAGCGGGATATAAATTTGAGGTCTAGTATTTAGGCGCTGGGTGACCGGTATGGATTTAGTGACAGAATTAGACTTGGAAATGCACAGAAGCGTGTGTGTGTGAAGTTATTCTGAATGACCCAATGTGCACCTTGAATATTATATACCCTTTTAGGGATAGATTTCAAATAGCTCTGATATAGCAGAAACCACTAAATTATGAAATTGTTAAATTGGGAATTGTATTTAAACCCAGAACAAAAAATGTGCTTTGACGGACACTAAATAACTTTCCCAGCCACAACAGGACAGCGTTAACGAGAGATTTAGCAGGATATAAATTTGAGGCCTAGTATTTAGGCGCTGGGTGACAGGTATGGGTTTAGTGACAGAATTAGACTTGGAAATACACAGTAGCGGGTGTGTGTGAAGTTATTCTGAATGACCCAATGTGCACCTTGAATATTATATACCCTTTTAGGGATAGATTTCAAATAGCTCTGATATAGCAGAAACCACTAAATTATGAAATTGCTAAATTGGGAATTGTATTTCAACCCAGAACAAAAAATGTGCTTTGACGGACACTAAATAACTTTCCCAGCCACAACAGGACAGCGGTAACGAGAGATTTAGCAGGATATAAATTTGAGGCCTAGTATTTAGGCGCTGGGTGACAGGTATGGGTTTAGTGACAGAATTAGACTTGGAAATACACAGTAGCGGGTGTGTGTGAAGTTATTCTGAATGACCCAATGTGCACCTTGAATATTATATACCCTTTTAGGGATAGATTTCAAATAGCTCTGATATAGCAGAAACCACTAAATTATGAAATTGTTAAATTGGGAATTGTATTTAAACCCAGAACAAAAAATGTGCTTTGACGGACACTAAATAACTTTCCCAGCCACAACAGGACAGCGTTAACGAGAGATTTAGCAGGATATAAATTTGAGGCCTAGTATTTAGGCGCTGGGTGACAGGTATGGGTTTAGTGACAGAATTAGACTTAGAAATACACAGTAGCGGGTGTGTGTGAAGTTATTCTGAATGACCCAATGTGCACCTTGAATATTATATACCCTTTTAGGGATAGATTTCAAATAGCTCTGATATAGCAGAAACCACTAAATTATGAAATTGCTAAATTGGGAATTGTATTTCAACCCAGAACAAAAAATGTGCTTTGACGGACACTAAATAACTTTCCAGCCACAACAGGACAGCGGTAACGAGAGATTTAGCAGGATATAAATTTGAGGCCTAGTATTTAGGCGCTGGGTGACAGGTATGGGTTTAGTGACAGAATTAGACTTGGAAATACACAGTAGCGGGTGTGTGTGAAGTTATTCTGAATGACCCAATGTGCACCTTGAATATTATATACCCTTTTAGGGATAGATTTCAAATAGCTCTGATATAGCAGAAACCACTAAATTATGAAATTGTTAAATTGGGAATTGTATTTAAACCCAGAACAAAAAATGTGCTTTGACGGACACTAAATAACTTTCCCAGCCACAACAGGACAGCGTTAACGAGAGATTTAGCAGGATATAAATTTGAGGCCTAGTATTTAGGCGCTGGGTGACAGGTATGGGTTTAGTGACAGAATTAGACTTAGAAATACACAGTAGCGGGTGTGTGTGAAGTTATTCTGAATGACCTAATGTGCACCTTGAATATTATATACCCTTTTAGGGATAGATTTCAAATAGCTCTGATATAGCAGAAACCACTAAATTATGAAATTGCTAAATTGGGAATTGTATTTAAACCCAGAACAAAAAATGTGCTTTGACGGACACTAAATAACTTTCCCAGCCACAACAGGACAGCGTTAACGAGAGATTTAGCAGGATATAAATTTGAGGCCTAGTATTTAGGCGCTGGGTGACAGGTATGGGTTTAGTGACAGAATTAGACTTGGAAATACACAGTAGCGGGTGTGTGTGAAGTTATTCTGAATGACCCAATGTGCACCTTGAATATTATATACCCTTTTAGGGATAGATTTCAAATAGCTCTGATATAGCAGAAACCACTAAATTATGAAATTGTTAAATTGGGAATTGTATTTAAACCCAGAACAAAAAATGTGCTTTGACGGACACTAAATAACTTTCCCAGCCACAACAGGACAGCGTTAACGAGAGATTTAGCAGGATATAAATTTGAGGCCTAGTATTTAGGCGCTGGGTGACAGGTATGGGTTTAGTGACAGAATTAGACTTGGAAATACACAGTAGCGGGTGTGTGTGAAGTTATTCTGAATGACCCAATGTGCACCTTGAATATTATATACCCTTTTAGGGATAGATTTCAAATAGCTCTGATATAGCAGAAACCACTAAATTATGAAATTGCTAAATTGGGAATTGTATTTCAACCCAGAACAAAAAATGTGCTTTGACGGACACTAAATAACTTTCCAAGCCACAACAGGACAGCGTTAACGAGAGATTTAGCAGGATATAAATTTGAGGCCTAGTATTTAGGCGCTGGGTGACAGGTATGGGTTTAGTGACAGAATTAGACTTGGAAATACACAGTAGCGGGTGTGTGTGAAGTTATTCTGAATGACCCAATGTGCACCTTGAATATTATATACCCTTTTAGGGATAGATTTCAAATAGCTCTGATATAGCAGAAACCACTAAATTATGAAATTGTTAAATTGGGAATTGTATTTAAACCCAGAACAAAAAATGTGCTTTGACGGACACTAAATAACTTTCCCAGCCACAACAGGACAGCGTTAACGAGAGATTTAGCAGGATATAAATTTGAGGCCTAGTATTTAGGCGCTGGGTGACAGGTATGGGTTTAGTGACAGAATTAGACTTGGAAATACACAGTAGCGGGTGTGTGTGAAGTTATTCTGAATGACCCAATGTGCACCTTGAATATTATATACCCTTTTAGGGATAGATTTCAAATAGCTCTGATATAGCAGAAACCACTAAATTATGAAATTGCTAAATTGGGAATTGTATTTAAACCCAGAACAAAAAATGTGCTTTGACGGACACTAAATAACTTTCCCAGCCACAACAGGACAGCGTTAACGAGAGATTTAGCAGGATATAAATTTGAGGCCTAGTATTTAGGCGCTGGGTGACAGGTATGGGTTTAGTGACAGAATTAGACTTGGAAATACACAGTAGCGGGTGTGTGTGAAGTTATTCTGAATGACCCAATGTGCACCTTGAATATTATATACCCTTTTAGGGATAGATTTCAAATAGCTCTGATATAGCAGAAACCACTAAATTATGAAATTGCTAAATTGGGAATTGTATTTCAACCCAGAACAAAAAATGTGCTTTGACGGACACTAAATAACTTTCCCAGCCACAACAGGACAGCGTTAACGAGAGATTTAGCAGGATATAAATTTGAGGCCTAGTATTTAGGCGCTGGGTGACAGGTATGGGTTTAGTGACAGAATTAGACTTGGAAATACACAGTAGCGGGTGTGTGTGAAGTTATTCTGAATGACCCAATGTGCACCTTGAATATTATATACCCTTTTAGGGATAGATTTCAAATAGCTCTGATATAGCAGAAACCACTAAATTATGAAATTGTTAAATTGGGAATTGTATTTAAACCCAGAACAAAAAATGTGCTTTGACGGACACTAAATAACTTTCCCAGCCACAACAGGACAGCGTTAACGAGAGATTTAGCAGGATATAAATTTGAGGCCTAGTATTTAGGCGCTGGGTGACAGGTATGGGTTTAGTGACAGAATTAGACTTAGAAATACACAGTAGCGGGTGTGTGTGAAGTTATTCTGAATGACCCAATGTGCACCTTGAATATTATATACCCTTTTAGGGATAGATTTCAAATAGCTCTGATATAGCAGAAACCACTAAATTATGAAATTGCTAAATTGGGAATTGTATTTCAACCCAGAACAAAAAATGTGCTTTGACGGACACTAAATAACTTTCCCAGCCACAACAGGACAGCGGTAACGAGAGATTTAGCAGGATATAAATTTGAGGCCTAGTATTTAGGCGCTGGGTGACAGGTATGGGTTTAGTGACAGAATTAGACTTGGAAATACACAGTAGCGGGTGTGTGTGAAGTTATTCTGAATGACCCAATGTGCACCTTGAATATTATATACCCTTTTAGGGATAGATTTCAAATAGCTCTGATATAGCAGGAACCACTAAATTATGAAATTGCTAAATTGGGAATTGTATTTCAACCCAGAACAAAAAATGTGCTTTGACGGACACTAAATAACTTTCCCAGCCACAACAGGACAGCGGTAACGAGAGATTTAGCAGGATATAAATTTGAGGCCTAGTATTTAGGCGCTGGGTGACAGGTATGGGTTTAGTGACAGAATTAGACTTGGAAATACACAGTAGCGGGTGTGTGTGAAGTTATTCTGAATGACCCAATGTGCACCTTGAATATTATATACCCTTTTAGGGATAGATTTCAAATAGCTCTGATATAGCAGGAACCACTAAATTATGAAATTGCTAAATTGGGAATTGTACTTCAACCCAGAACAAAAAATGTGCTTTGACGGACACTAAATAACTTTCCCAGCCACAACAGGACAGCGGTAACGAGAGATTTAGCGGGATATAAATTTGAGGCCTAGTATTTAGGCGCTGGGTGACCGGTATGGATTTAGTGACAGAATTAGACTGGGATATGGCCAAAAAATAACCACACTATTGCTGGTTAAATGCACTTGGTGACGGGCGCAGCTTGCCCCTGATTTAGTATATGGCCAAAAAATGAACAGACTATTGCTGGTTAAATGCACTTGGTGTCACAGCTTGACGCACCACACTACTGAGGGTTAAATGCACTTGGTGACGGGCGCAGCTTGCCCCTGATGTAGTATATGGCCAAAAAATGAACAGACTATTGCTGGTTAAATGCACTTGGTGTGACAGCTTCACCCTGATGTAGGCTTTAGCCAAAAAACAACCACACCATTGAGGGTTAAATGCACTTGGTGACAGGCGCAGCTTGCCCCTGATTTAGTATATGGCCAAAAAAATGAACAGACTATTGCTGGTTAAATGCACTTGGTGTGACAGCTTCACCCTGATGTAGGCTTTAGCCAAAAAACAACCACACCATTGAGGGTTAAATGCACTTGGTCGCAGCTTGGATGCACTTGGTCGCAGCACCGCACAAGACACAAAATGGCCGCCGATCACCCCAGAAAAAAGTGACTGACAAACGGTCTGGGCAGCCTAAAAACAGTGAGTGAGCATTTGAATTTCAGCAGCTCAATGATGCACAGCTGCAGATCGATCGATTAATCAAGTGAAGTCCTTTGGAGGAGTTAATCTGCCTAATCTCGCCCTACTGTCGCATCCGCAACCTCTCCCTACGCTAATCAGAGCAGAGTGACGGGCGGCGCTATGTGACTCCAGCTTAAATAGAGGCTGGGTCACATGGTGCTCTGGCCAATCACAGCCATGCCAATAGTAGGCATGGCTGTGACGGCCTCTTGGGGCAAGTAGTATGACGCTTGTTGATTGGCTGCTTTGCAGCCTTTCAAAAAGCGCCAAGAAAGCGTCACAAAAGCGCCAAGAAAGCGACGAACACCGAACCCGAACCCGGACTTTTACGAAAATGTCCGGGTTCGGGTCCGTGTCACGGACACCCCAAAATTCGGTACGAACCCGAACTATACAGTTCGAGTTCGCTCATCCCTAATCACGGCCCTTCATTGGACTCCTGCAAAGAACATCTCAAAGGAACTTTCATCTTACCTGACTGACTTTTACACTGCTTAACCCTGTTGTAACCATATAACCTGTATATGTAACCTCAGACCACTATATATATTGTCTGTGTATATTGTGTTAAATCTAGTGTGCCCATACGGCGATTAAATCTATAATTTAATCTTGTGCTATCTTGTATCTCGATCACGAATCCCCACGTCCGTGTTTTGGCCTAGTTAAAAGCTACCGCGGGTTGGTTTCTGACCCTATATAATCCAGTTAGCGGATCGGGCTTATATCAAACGAGTACTGGTGGCAGATACCCGGGTTGAGGAGGCACTGTTTCACTGCGGCAGTGAAAAGGCTCTCTCAGCTTGTTGCCTCTCTGTGCCCGCGTGGACAGGAGGTGTGTGTGTAAACCAGGCATCCTCAAACTGCGGCCCTCCAGCTGTTGCAAAACTACAACTCCCAGCATGCCCGCACAGACTACAGGTATCAGCCTACAGCAGGGCATTGTGGGAGTTGTAGTTTTACAACAGCTGGAGGGCCGCAGTTTGAGGATGCATGGTGTAAACTATACCAACCTGACCTTACGTGCTCCACTGGAGGGCGTAACTTCACGTTTTTGGTAAACCCGTCATCATACCAGGTCTCGTGAGCTCGACGTGGTTGACGTCAAGCGGGCACGAGGTGTGGTATTTCACCACAGTGTTCTATTCATTTTATTATTTTCCCTTATAACATGGTTATAAAGGAAAATAATAGCATTCTTAATACAGAATGCTTACTAAAAAGTGGCTTGAGGGGTTAAAAAAAGAAATTAAAATTAACTCACCTCATCCTCTTGTTCGCACATCATCTTCTTTCTAATTCTTTCAGGACCTGCAAAAGGACCTTTAATGACGTAATCGCTTATAATTAAAGAATCGGGACCCTGAGGAGGCTTCTTCACACGGATGTGCTTGCCATCCAGTGCCCCGATGCAGTTGGGAAACTGTGCTGAAATATTGAAGCCCTCAGCGATCGGAACCCAATCGTCCGTCTTGGGCTGTGGCATCACCGTCTCTCGGAGTTGGTGCCAGATGACATGGCAAGTGTGACGCACAATCCAAGAAATGGTTGAGGTTCCCAAAAGAAACTCAAAATGCAGGGATGCAAATGAGTTCCTAGTTGCAAGGAATCTGTGGAAAAATAGAGAAAAATAAAATATCATTAGGCAGCTAAAAAAAAGTTAACAAACAATACATCATTAGTCTAATGTTTGATATGAGACATATGGGTACAACTGAACAAAACACTTTTAGAAATTGGGGTGTGGGCACTACTCACACCAGCTATGCTACAGCAACTGTGTTTACGCCATTTGCATGCAGAATGTATGGGCGACTCCAAGGATGATGTGAACACTCTGCATGATGATGACATTAGCCCAAAAAACACAAATAGTTAACCATTGTAAAATACACGACTACCTTTAATCTGGCCATGTTATGTGTCAGTATTTTACCCCAAAAATATATTTGACAATTAGTCAAACATATTATGGAATAAGAAAGGTAACTTCTACAAACATTAGCACATGTCTAACACCAGCCATTTCCAGAAACATGTTACTGATGACATAAGCCATGCACTATGCACTGTTTGAACTATGAATAAAAGATATAGCTTACCTCAACATCACAATGAGCCTTTCCTCAGGAGTAATGCTGCGCCTCATATTGGTGTCCATGAAGGTAAGGACAGTACGTAGAGACAACAGCAAGCAATCGGAAGCCTTCTAGTCGGTTCCTCATCCAACAAAAGTGAGTGCTGTCCCCATCGCTGAGAAACTAGTCAGTGCAGTGCAACTTCTTCCTCAAAATCATCTGCCATGGTGAAACAAGGAAAAAGCCAAGAACAGCAAAGCCAAGCAACCAAACGCACCTCTGTACCCTGTAAAGACTACAGAAAATGGCCACCAAACAAACCTCAGGTGACCAGCATATATACCTGTATCCTGGGTGTGAATATTTAAATCTCCCTTTTTTTACATTCCTTGTTTTTTTGCAGTCCGCAAAAAAAACGGAACACACACGGAAACACAACAGAACGAAAAAGGATCACGGAACAACGGAACCCCATTTTGCGGACTGCAAACAAAACCTGTTGTGTGCATGAGGCCTTACTTCGACAAATTTTATAAAAAATCATTATTAGTTAAATGGGATTTTTCCAATTGCAGTTGTTACCAGTTGGTTTCAGCCCGATTACATTCCAGCATGTTGTCTCTGACAGGATGCATAGTATATTCTATTAAGGCCTCTTTCACACTACCGTATGGCTATTTCAGTGTTTTGCAGTCCGTTTTTCAGGGATGGTTTTTCTGTTTTTTTGTTTCCGTTGTGTTTCCGTTTCCGTTCCGTTTTTCCGTATGGCATATACAGTATACAGTAGTTACATAGAAAAAATTGGGCTGGGCATAACATTTTTAATAGATGGTTTAGCAAAAACAGAACGGATACGGAAGACATATGGATGCATTTCCGTATGTGTTCCTTTTTTTTGCGGACCAATTGACTTGAATGGAGCCACGGTGTGATTTGAGGGCAATAATAGGACATGTTCTATCTTTCAACGGAACAGAAAAACAGAAATATGGAAACGGAATGCATACGGATTTTTTTTTTTGTGGAACCATTGAAATGAATGGTTCTGTATATGGACCGTATACGGAATGCAAAAAATGTGAAAGAGGCCTAACTCTGAAGGCCATTATAATTTAGTTTTGGACCGTCAAGATGGATTTCTCACAGCAGTCTTGATGCAGTTACTAACAAAGTAAAAAAAAAATCTGTGCAGAGATGGAGAGGCACCACTGAGTAAGGCCTTATGCACACAACCGTTTTTTGGGTCCTCATCCGAGCCGCAGTTTTTGCAGCTCGGATGTGGACCCATCCACTTCAATGGGGCCGCAAAAAGTGTGCTGTCCGCATCCATTGCTCCGTTCCGTGGCCCCGCAAAAAAAATATAACATGTCCTATTCTTGTCCGTTTTGCGGACAAGAATAGGCATTTCTACAATGGGCCGCCCGTTCCGTTAACCACTTCAACCCCCCTAGCTGAAACACCCTTAATGACCAGGCCACTTTTTACACTTCTGCACTACACTACTTTCACCGTTTATTGCTCGGTCATGCAACTTACCACCCAAATGAATTTTACCTCCTTTTCTTCTCACTAATAGAGCTTTCATTTGGTGGTATTTCATTGCTGCTGACATTTTTACTTTTTTTGTTATTAATCGAAATTTAACGATTTCTTTGCAAAAAATATAATTTTTCACTTTTAGTTGTAAAACTTTGCAAAAAAAACGACATCCATATATAAATTTTTCCGCAAAACACATACAGACGTCTGAATGGAGCCTTACAGGGGGGTGATCAATGACAGGGGGGTGATCAGGGAGTCTATATGGGTGATCACCCCCTTGTCATTGATCACCCCCCTGTAAGGCTCCATTCAGACGTCCGTATGTGTTTTGCGGATCCGATCCATGTATCCGTGGATCCGTAAAAATCATACGGACGTCTGAATGGAGCCTTACAGGGGGGTGATCAATGACAAGGGGGTGATCAGGGAGTTTATATGAAGTGATCAGGGGTTCATAAGGGGTTAATAAGTGACGGGGGGGGGTGTAGTGTAGTGGTGTTTTGTGGTACTTTACACAGCTGCCTGTGTCCTCTGGTGGTCGATCCAAACAAAAGGGACCACCAGAGGACCAGGTAGCAGGTATATTAGACGCTGTTATCAAAACAGCGTCTAATATACCTGTTAGGGGTTAAAAAAATTGCATCTCTAGCCTGCCAGCGAACGATCGCCACTGGCAGGCTGGAGATCCACTCGCTTACCTTCCAATCCTGTGAACGCGCACGCCTGTGTGCGCACGTTCACAGGAAATCTCGGCTCACGCGAGATGACGCGAATATGCGTCGCTGAGTGCAGAGTTGCCGCCTCCGGACCGCGATCCTGCGTTAGGCGGTCCGGAGGCGGTTAATTGCGGAAGGCACATGAGCGGCTTCCGTTTTTTGTGGATCCGCGATTTGTGGACCGCAAAAAACGGAACGGTCGTGTGCATGAGGCCTAAGGATGGTACAATGTACCTGTCAAGATAGATACCGTAGATAGGGGATGGAGCTGATCACATATGGAAATTATGCTGAACTTCCAGTAACCAAGGAGAATCCCAAAAATAGAGGCTTGGGCCCCAAAAAAGCATGTGATACCCCCATGTGCCAATTATGAAACCTCCTTTCTGGATAGATATATACACACACAGTTACTGCTTGTATCGCAACTAAAATGAATACATAAACTGTTGCCCTGCGACATAACATTTGAAAAAAAGTACTTAACAAATGGTGTTCTCTACAGATGTGTCTCTAAAGATGATCTTTGGTGACACTAATGTAATTATTTAGGGGTGTAACTACTTCTTTAGCAGCAATAGAGGCTGCTACGAGGGAGGCACACAATGTTATGGGGGCTCTGCCTGGCACACAATCAATCAAGAGTGGAGGATGTGCAGCATTACATACAGTATATGCAGCTGATCTTCCAAAGTCCTCTTCTTCCTAAGCTGCCTGGAGCTATCAAGTCAGACAGTGCTACTTTTTAAAACTTATTTTACAGATTTAGACCTCTCGCACACAATAGTGTACGTTTTGGTGTGCAATTTTAATGTTGAATGGGGGGGGGGGGGGTCCTATTCAAAAGATTGCTATGGGGACCAACCTTTCCTAGTTATGCCCCTGCAACTGTCTCTGCCTTTGGCCTTCTAGAAGACAGCACTGTTTAATTCAATACATCAGACTTGACAGTGCAGTCACCTTTTCCATGTATTTTCATTTCCAGAAGATAAAAAAATATGTCAACGGTCATGTCATATAGGAAAGATGTCCCTGACTTCAAAGATAGAAAGCAAATATATTGTGCCATGACAAATAGCAAGGCATTTCCGACTGAAACATCTTTCCTTACTTCTGTCTTATTCTAATAGCAGAAGAACAAAATGATAAAGTTCTCTGATTCTATTACTTTGTCTTAATAAGAAAGTGCACATCCCGTGACAGTTCTTCTCTGGAGACATCTTTCAAAGTCCAGTTCTGTTTCATCCTTGGGTTTCTTGTCTTCAGCTTTATGTTATTTACTATATACATAGATGAACGGTTTATATGCGCAACCTATAGTTTAACATTTACACTAGAATAACATATCTTTTAAAGAGATTTTGACTGATTTCCATTGCAACAGTTACATGGTATAAATGTCCTGACAGTTGTTAGGATCATTACTTTATTGATCTTGGAAAGATTATTTGCACACAGTGGTTTCTTTGCTATGAGGAAACCAAAGAATCAGATGACACAGTGATAAAATGGTTCATTTATTATTCCGAGGAGGTGTTATAGTCAGACCAGTCAAATCAAATTTAAATCTTTTTTTTTTTTTTTGGGCTAGATAGAAGAAGTTTCCCCACTAAGGATCAATTTGTTTCCATGAGTGCAAATAAATGTCATTTTCTGCACCTAAACACATGCAGGGCTCTTCTTTACATATCAAATCAGCGTCTCCCAGTGCACATATATACAGCAATCAGTGAAGGAGGTGGGAATACCTTACTGGTATGGCCTGAGAAATGTCCAAATGTTGAGTTTCAGCCAGCTAAATCCTTTGTGCAGGTTTATCTTTTAAAGGGGTTGTCACATGACAATAACTTATCAAGGAGATGTGTTTGAATGGTAGGGGTCCAAAGCCACTCACTAGAATTGGGGTCCATGTTACCCAAATGCATGTCTTCAGCTCCAGAGGGAGCTCCAGCGATTGGATCCCCAACGATCTGACCATTATCCCCTATCCACATGACTATATTTCCATTGCATGTGAATGAAAATATGAAATACCCTATTTATTTACATTGGATAAAGGATTTCAGAAGATTTGCTAAACATTTAAAAGTATCAGCCTAAGCACTCCTCATATGCTATCATAGTTCAACCCAATATTTCCTTATATTCTTAGAAGCAATGATCAGCATAAAATTATGCTAAGATGATACTTTTTGGTTTGGAGGATACTTTAAAAAAAATGCAATTTTTTTTACTTTAAATGTAAATAATTATGACACAGGATAAACAGATACATGGTTGAACGTAAAGGGAATGTATTACTTACCGCATATTTTTTAACTAAAGCCATACCATGAAATATATCTGTTTTCTAATCTGTTCTTATTCTCTTATATATTTTTTATATAATTTTCTGGACATGATTATGGGGGTGGCCATCTTGGTTGAGCTGCTGTTTACAGAATTGATAGATTTGTTTTGCAGTAGTCACCATGGGCAATAGACACAATAGACTGGAAGTGACTCATTGGAGGAGATTTATCAAACTGGTATAGAAGAAAATTGGCTTAGTTGCCCAAAACAACCAATCAGATTCCACTTTTAATTTTTCAGAGCTCCTTTGGCAACTGAAAGGTGAGATCTAATTGGTTGCTATGGACGCCTAAGCCATTTTTTCTTTACACCAGTTTTGATAAATCTCCCCCATTGACTTCCTTGGGAGAGTTTTCTATGCATGATTTCTGACGTGAACAAAAATTGTGAGTAGATAAGTTGGGACCATTATCTATTATGAGTGTTGGATCCTTTGATATATTAAAGATTGATTAGATAGATAGATAGATAGATAGATAGATAGATAATTTGAAGAAAGTGAGGAAGCAGCACACTGTATAAGCAGGGGGTGCATGTCCGGCCAATGTGGACCAGCACCTTGGTCCAATGTACTAGAAGTGAAAAATAGCCAGCAGCACTCCAAATCAATTCAAAAGTTGATGATTTATTGGACCCAAAATCAGGCGACGTTTCAACAGCTTGTTGCTTGATAAAGACAGCAACAAGCTGTTGAAACGTCGCCTGATTTTGGGTCCAATAAATCATCAACTTTTGAATTGATTTGGAGTGCTGCTGGCTATTTTTCACTTCTAGATAGATAGATAGATAGATAATGTGATATCTATCACTGTATTCTTGTCTGTGATGATAATGAGATAATTACAGCTGAAAAGTGATCTCTGTAGAACAGGAATTGCCAATCTATTATTATGCTTAGTGGCCAGTGTGAAAACTCTAGAATTTTAAGGTTTTAAGTTAAATATAGTGGCATGAAAATCAAAAAAAATTCAACTGATAAGAACTGATTTTAGACATTATGTCATTTTCTGTTGACACATTTCCTTTAAAGGGAACCTATCATCAGATTGGCGCTATGTAACTATATACATGCTGTCGCTGCTCTCATCATGCCGTTCCATCTCCATACATTATTAAAATGAGCCGAAGTTAGTTATTTGCGAAGTCGAGGATAACTTTGTTGAATAACTTTGGTGGTTAATTTTTACAGTGGAAAACCACTTTAAAACTTGGAACCAAACTCACCTTTGGTCCTGACTGGTACCCCAACTATCGAAGTCTACAAGTCCCAGCTGTACAGTACAATGAATTTGCCTATAAATTTAGGTTCTCCCCCTGTCTGTTCTTGTACAATACTCTGCAGACACTTCCTCACAGCCAGCAGAAGAGACAACTCTTCTGATCTTTGTCAGCTCTGTGTTTGCAGGGTTATGGAGGGAGGGAATATCCTGTGCACAGTGTTTGTTTCCTCAATGCCTGGAGCAGAGGAAATGATGCAGCTGCTCAGTATCTCAGGCAGAGCCTCCAACCCTGAGTCTGTGCTGCTTACGGTAGGAGGGGTTAAACTTTGCCGAAGAATCTAGTGGAAGGGGTGACATAGGGCAGACAGCTAAGCCAGCAGATCAGTCAGTGCAGGGGGCGTGACTTGTTACTTCAACCAGCACAGCCTTTACAGTGACGTTCAGCGCACCTGCTCCCTGAGGCTTGTGCACGGAGCATCATCAGAGCAGGGAAGGAAGCTGACATCACAGGTCATGTGACCCTCAGCTAACTAGGAGAACAGGGCCACTGCAGAAGTAATTAAATTGAAAAAAGTTTCAGTTAGAAACATTTAAAGAACAAGAAAAATAACTTGGACAACCCATCTAAGCCTTGAATGGATGAGATTAAAAATGGCAAATAGGCCATTTATTTCTGTTACACTATTTGGGAAAATATAACTTGGGTGTTTTTGTATGTGGCAATGCCTATGTTAATTTTTTATTTATTTTTATTTTTATTCTGGGAAAAGGGGTGATTTTTTTTTTAACTTATATTTTTTTTTTCATAACAACATGCAATTGTCAGACTGCCATTTTTATTTCACAATGGGATTCTGTTTATTGCTAAATAGAAAATTCTGTATATTGCAATGTAGTGCTGCTAACTACAGGTTTACATTGGAATATACCTGTGAAAGGCCTGATAATCTCCAGCAGGGGGAGCCGTTCCAGGCTTTTCTGCATTATCGCCAATCGCAGACATTAGCTCTTTAAAACAGCAGAAATCAAATGGCATTGGTGCCTTGCTGTACTCGTGAGTGGATGCCATTTTGAAAGACCCGGACTCCGATATACATGTATGGTGGAGGTACAGAAAGAGTTAATAATTTTATCATATTTCCTATCTTACAGAATACATTAGGAGAATTTTGGAAACTGTATTTAATAATTATTAGCATTTGCGTCAAAGGGCTAATTATAGTATGTTACTCATTGTACTTTCATTCAAGGTCCCAGTGAAACTTTTTTTTAGCTAGAAATGTCTAATAATAGAGATAATAGAGACTGAGATAAAGCACCACAAACCACAACAGTTTTAGTGATCGAGTTTCAGAGTTCAGTAAGGGAACTGTGTGCCAAAGAGTTGAATTTCCCATTGCAAGGTCACAGAAATAAATATTTCTTTTGGAGTGACTGACGTCAATAAAGGTTTAATTATGAAAGAGGTTAGGGATCAAACCTACAATCTAACATCACCACAAGTTCTCTTCCTAGAATCAATTCTTTTTTAAAATCTCAGCACCCATTTATTCTGTTTGCTGGTGGAAAAATAGAAAAACAAAACAAATGTTCTGTGAGATCATGTTATAGGGAATTATTCAATGTAGAACTTTTTCCTTAGCTCGCTGTCTTGCATATTTCTTGTGTATTCAGATAAATGCTTTTTTACATTATACATGATTCTCTGAGAACTAAGGAAATAAAAAAAATATGGAATTAATGGCCCATCAATATATAATCAAGGGAGTCAACCTCCAGGTCCTGCAACATTAAACTGAAAGGACCCCATCAGGGTTTTTTTGGCACACAACTCTGTGCCTGGTAGTGCATGACACATGTCAGACCCCAACTCATCACACTTGATGACCTACCTTAGGGATAGGTCATCAGCAATGTGATTTCTAGGATCACCGCAAACAGCTAAAATTCCAGGGTACAGTTTAGCGTTAAAGGTGATGGACATGTTTGCATTATTTATTGACTGAATTGCATCTATTATATTGTAAAAACCAATTTTGTAATTGAAATTCATTATTAATCATTGGTTCATATCTTTCAAAAATAGCAAATCTCTTTCTCAGGTTACATTTAAACAGAAGAGGTCTGCTAATGTGGCCATACACAGGAAATGAACATTGGTTGATGGTTGATTTCACTGGACTAGATGATAATGTAATGAGTTATGAGGGTGTTTGTCGAGTAAGAAAAAGGTATAAAAGGTGCCTGAAAGTAGCTTATTCCCCTTTCACCATTGAGAATATATCCATACTCGGGTAAGCCAAGCATTCATTTGTGTGGGAAGAACTAGGAGCAATTGTTGTTGACCGAAAGGTGTTTAACTGACAGCGATCTAAGGTGTGTCGCCACTTGTAGCGGTAACATTACAGCAACAGTTGAAGAAAAAAAACAAATGTATTTACATGCAGTTATACAATATTATTTTTTTGTCAAATCTTTATTTTATTTCAATTGTCAGCCAATAGTAAGACAATATAAAAAGATAGTAATTAAGAACATCAACTGCTCCATAATAAACACAGCTGGTCACATGATTCACTTACAAAGATACATGCAAGGGTATGCTACAGTAGTCAAAAACATAAAATGCGGATCTAGGCACACGCAGACTAGAATTCACATTTGACTCAAGTACACGGCTCAACAATATGCATCTAACAAAATACAGTCTGCCTGTCACATAGAAAAATCTCTGAGTAACTTATATAGGCCAATTCGATCCCGAGTAACCAGGATGCACAGCCAGAACACCTATAATACTGCAGAGGGTATATATGAAATTTTCCCTCTACTCTCCCACACGGACAGATTTATACCACTCCTTCCATTTACCCCAGGTCATTAAGAACTTATCATGGGATAAGGATTCCCAGCTAGTTAATTCCTCAAGATGGCATAATTCCTGGACTTTGCACATCCATTCTGGCAAACTAGGTATCTCCTTGGATAACCAATATTTTGGTATCAGCAGTTTAGCAGCTGCAATCAATTGTGCCGGTAGTGAGTGTGCTGCTAATCTATAATTGCAATCAGGCAGATTGAGAATAGCTACTAATGGGGTAATAGGCGAGTTAATTTTGCAGATACTTTGCACCTTATTAGACACCTTGTCCCAGAAACTCTTTATTCATGGGCAGGACCACCATATATGGAACATTGTCCCTCTAGCTTCACCGCATCTCCAGCAATTCGCAGAAAATGAGGGTGAAATGATATGCAACTTATCCGGAGTCTTGTACCATCTTGTAATAATTTTAAAAGAATTCTCCTGAATTTTTATGCAATGTGAGTAGCCATGGGAATGGGCTAGTATTCTCTCTGAGGTGACTTCATCAATAGTGAGATCCATCTCTTTAGCCCATTGCTCAACAAACTGAGGTCTGGTATCTGGACCAAATTCCCAAATTTTATTATAAAATCAGGAGATTGCGCCTTTACTGCTCACTGACTGACTCCAAATCGCATCATACCAAGTGGGGGTATAATTGCTAGAGGTGTTGTTCAAATATTGCATGCATACTTTGGTGAATTGCGAGTGATGTGTCAAGGTCCAGGGAACCCTTCCAAAGGTGGCCTTCGAAGATGACAAATTGGGAATTTGACGTTTTACCAACAGGTCACCGACTGCTACATCCCCTAAGGCTGCCCATAATCCCATGTCATCCCTAAAGTCTGCATTAAGTAAGTAAGGCAAAAATCTAATGGGAGTAAGAGGTGATATGAAGCTGGTGGGGTGGAGGAATTTAGATAATTTTAACCAGGAATCAACCATGCCTTTCAGCGAAATGGGGATCCATTCTTTATATGGAGGTTTTCCACTTATATCCCATAATAGGGCTAGCCCTTTGGGCCCTAGCTGATTCCTCGCTATCTGACAGCCCAGTTTATCAATTTTAAGATTTATTATCTCCGAGTGTAGCCTCATTTGAATCGCCCTATAGTAACCATTTACATCCGGCAGTCCAAAACCACCTTTGTGTTTAGGTAGCACCAGTCTCCTGTATGCAATTCTGGGTTTGGCTTGATTCCAGACAAAAGAGGAAAAATTTTTCCTAACCTGCGCCAAAAACTGACGAGGTAATGCAATTGGTAGTGTCTGCATCAGATACAGTAGTTTAGGTAAAATGTAGGTTTTAATTACATTTTTCTTCCCTAACCATGTTAAGAAGGGTATTTTTAGATCTTTCAGTTGTTGTTTAATATCATCAAGTAGCTTAGGGTAATTCTGGGAGAAGAGTTGATCTGGGTTTTTCGTTATCTGGACACCAAGGTAGGTAATGTTGTCTGTCCTCCATTGGAAGGGGTAGTTTGCTTTAAGATGAGCTATGGTCGATTGTGGGGTGTTGACACCTAAAGCTACACATTTGGCTAAGTTTATTTTGAAGTTAGACAAAGCCCCAAAACTCTCTAATTGTCCAAGAAGTGCAGAGAAAGCTACCCTAGGATTCGAGAGTAATAAAAGCATGTCATCGGCAAACGCCGCTACTGTATGCATTTGAGGACCAATACTAAGTCCTTGTATATCTTTATCCTGTCTAATGGCCTGAAGAAGTTTCTAAACATAAGATAAATAGAGTAGGCGATAATGGGCAACCTTGTCGGGTCCCATTCCTGAAGTCAAAGGGAGAGGTGAGGTTGCCATTTATGCGAATTTTCGCTGTGGGAGAGGAGTACAGGGACAGCACAGTGGTCACAAATTGAGGAGGAAAACCAAACTTGTGAAGAGTGGCTGCCATAAACTGCCAGTCCACTCTATCAAACGCTTTTTCAGCGTCAGTACTTAAAAAGGTAATACTCTGACCATGGGACAAAACGTAATGTTGAGCAAGTATAACCCGGAATGTGCTGTCCCTGCACTCCCTGCCCCCACAAAACCAGATTGTTCCGGGGAGATCAAACCTTTAAGTAAAGAAGAGGCTCTGAAAGCCAAAACTTTTGCCCATAGTTTGACGTCAGCAGTGAGTAGAGAGATTGGTCTGTAGCTAGATGGTAGATTCGGGTCCTTGCCAGGTTTCGGCAAAACCGTGATATGGGCTTCTAAAGACTGCTTGGGCAGTGGAGTGCCGCTCAGTAGGGAATTAAAGAGAGAGACAATATGAGGGCCTAGAATTGTGAGAATTTTTTTGTAATGAGCTACAGTTAGACCATCAGATCCTGGGCTCTTCCCTTTGGGGATTGATTTCAGAACCTTTTTAACTTCCTCTAGCGATATTGGGGCAGTTAAACTCTCCTTCTCTGCTGATGACAGCACTGGTAGCTTTAGTTCCTGCAAATAGGATGCAGTCTTTTCTTGTCTTATCGGTATCTCTTCATTAGATTCGTCTTTTCTAAAGACTGCTTGGGCAGTGGAGTGCCGCTCAGTAGGGAATTAAAGAGAGAGACAATATGAGAGCCTAGAATTGTGAGAATTTTTTTGTAATAAGCTACAGTTAGACCATCAGATCCTGGGCTCTTCCCTTTGGGGATTGATTTCAGAACCTTTTTAACTTCCTCTAGCGATATTGGGGCAGTTAAACTCTCCTTCTCTGCTGATGACAGCACTGATAGCTTTAGTTCCTGCAAATAGGATGCAGTCTTTTCTTGTCTTATCCGTATCTCTTCACTAGATTCGTCTTTTCGTAAGTTATATAAATCGTGGTAATATGCAGTAAATACCTTAGAAATCTCCAAGGCGTCTGTGGTAAACGTACCCTCTTGAGTCATCATTTGCTTAATAAAGGTTTGCTCTACTCGTTTTTTGATCATAGCAGATAAGACTTTGCTGCCTCTGTTCCCATGAATGTGATGCTTATGCTTCACTCTTAGAAACGCTTTAGCAGCCTTAATATTAAGCAAAGACTTAAGTTCCTGCCTAAGCACCACCAATGTCTCGTGATCCCTTATTGCCAAAGATTTTTTTATGTGCTCTTTCTAACTGGGAAATATGGGTCAGTAACTCGGTCAGCTGTTTTGCTTGTTCCCTCTTAACGTGTGAGCCCAAGGTTATAAATTCCCCACGTATGACCGCTTTATGTGCCTCCCATGTAATGGCAGGTGTAGTTGAAGTATTCACATTAACATCAAAGTACTCTTGCAGTTTCTGGGATATAGCGTCTACCTGCAATTGAGCTCACCTCTCCCGGTTCATCGTGCTGTGCATCGTAACTCGGATCACCAGAGGCTCCTTCCCCATGCCGCTTCGGCGCCATCTTACTTGCATGCGCGGGTGTCTGGGGAGCCGACTTCTGAAAGTATTTTTTCATGTCAGGCTGCTGTGGAGGGTCCCGTTTTTTCTGATCGGCCGAGACTCTAGCAGGCTCTTTGGGTTGAATCTTCATCCCGACTCTCGGGTAGTGCTGTTCGATAGGCTAAAGTAGAATCTAGTAGCGGGAGCTCCGCTCTCAAGCAGCCGCCATCAAGCTTGGTCAGGCCACGCCAGTTAAACACAATATTAACTGCTTCTATTAAAAATAATGATTGTGTAAAAACCAAAGCTATGTAAATGCACATGATGTTTTCATTTGACCATTAAGTCAACATAGAAACATAGTAACATAGTACATAAGGCCGAAAAAAAAAGACATTTGTCCATCCAGTTCAGCCTGTTATCCTGCAAGTTGATCCAGAGGAAGGCAAAAAAAAAAAAAAAAAACTGTGAGGTAGAAGCCAATTTTCCCCACTTAAGGGGAAAAATATTCCTTCCCGACTCCAATCAGGCAATCAGAATAACTCCCTGGAACTCTCTAGTAGCTATAGCCTGTAATATTATTACACTCCAGAAATACATCCAGGCCCCTCTTGAACTCTTTTAGTGAACTTACCATCACTACCTCCTCAGGCAGAGAGTTCCATAGTCTCACTGCTCTTAACGTAAAGAATCCTCTTCTATGTTTGTGTACAAACCTTCTTTCCCCCAGACGCAGAGGATGTCCCCTCGTCACAGTCACAGTCCTGGGGATAAATAGATGATGGGATAGATTTCTGTACTGACCCCTGATATATTTATACAGTCGTCTTTTTTCTAAAGTGACTAACCCTAATGTTCATAATCTTTCAGGGAACTGTATTCCAGTTATTACTTTAGTTGCCCTCCTCTGGACCCTCTCCAGCTCTGCTATGTCTGCCTTGTTCACAGGAGCCCAGAACTGTACACAGTACTCCATGTGTGGTCTGACTAGTGATTTGTAAAGTGATAGGACTATGTTCTTATCACGGGCATCTATGCCCCTTTTGATGCAATCCATTATCTTATTGGCCTTGGCAGCAGTTGCCTGACACTGGTTTTTAAAGCTTAGTTTGCTGTACAAAAAAAATAACTGAAATAAAGTGGCCTAAGTGAGAGGAAATGCTGAAAAACCCCAAACACTGTGGCGTGTTTATAACAGGGGGAGCAATTCCCCCGGTTATAAGCATGCCACAGTGTTTGGTTTTTTTGAGCATTTCCTCTCACTTAGGCCACTTTATTTCAGTTATTTTCTTGATGTTTAGAATGTGCCATTGCGTACTGCTGGTAGCATTCTGTTGCACCTGGTAGCCTGTGCCACATGGCCTGTTATAGGTGGGGCTTACAGCCTTATCATCTCTCCCACTACCTGAGTGATTTCATTATGGAGGTATGTGGGAGCTTTGCTGTAAGTTGTATCTTAGCACCTCTCAGACTGTGTTCACACACCGTAGGTAGTCTAGTAGTAGGAACCCATGGCGCACTGAAATACCTTGACGGTGGTGCAAAAGGGCTCCATTGTGTTCCTGACAGGAATACATTGGCTAATAGTTATGGGAGAACATCTGCTAGGACGGTTCGCGGCGGGTCCCATTCATTTTAATGGCAGGCGAACCTGAAAAACCTCTAGGTCATATTTTCAGCCACAAAATACTTACTAGATGTACATACATAGTACCACAACATGGACACTGACATACCAGAAGTATTAAGCGAATCTGCGATCTACAAGCATTATTCGCAAGAGCACATGCGCTAAGAAGGCGTGGCCTACAGAAACTGGTTTGCACCGACTAGAAATTAAATGGATGAGATGGTTGGAACCAAGTTCAGCGACAAAGAGGAAGAACTCCTGGTGACTGTAAGTAATTTTACATTAAAGTAGTGTATTTGATTACATTTCACCTGCATGTCTGAACAATTGCTTTATATGCATAAATAGTATTCTAAAAAAATCGCCAGTGCAAACTTCTGCGATTCTAATTTTTCTTAAGTGCAATCAACTACACCATGGGTGTCAAACATGCGGCCCGCGGGCCGCATGCGGCCCGCAATGAATATCTTTGCGGCCCGGCAGTCTAGTATCTCTGAACATGAGCGCGCTGCTATCGGCGCGCTCATGTTCTCTCAGCAGCACAGGGAGAAGGAAGCTGTCCTCCCTCCCCCTGTGCTGCTGCCGCTGCCACCAGTGAGAAGAGAGGGGGGGGGGAGCGGCGGGCGCCCTTGCGCCACCAATGTGGAGAGAGGGGCGGAGGAGGGGCGGGCGCACTGAGCCTCCAATGATAGGACTATTCCCATTTTCCACACAGAGCGGCGCCCAGCGATGTCTCAGCACTCACCATTAGTCCTGGGCGCCGCTCCGTTCGCCCGCAGTGCCCCATTACTGTCTCCTCTCCTGCTCCACATGCTGCTGATTACTATCGGAGCGATGGTTGGAGACATCAGCTTCACTAGTGGGCGTTCCTTCTTCCTGCGCTGCGATTGGACAGCGCTACAGCCAGGAAGAAGGAACGCCCACTAGTGAAGCTGATGTCTCCTCCCATCGCTCCGATAGTAAGGAGAGGAGACAGTAATGGAGCACTGCAGGCGAACGGAGCGGCGCCCAGGACTAATGGTGAGTGCTGAGACATCGCTGGGCGCCGCTCTGTGTGGCCTGATAGTGAAAGTCAGTCTTTAACACAATACAGGAGGCGGGTGCCGGCAGCAGAATCGCATTGCCGGCACCCTGCCGCTGACAGGGAGCTGCGATCAGAGGCAGTTAACCCCTTAGGTGCCGCACCTCCTGTATAAAGGGGTAATTTATCATTGGTGGTGCAGTGTGCCCCCCCCCCCTCAACCCCCCATCCCATTAAAATCATTGGTGGCACAGTGCGCCAGCCCCTCTCAACCCCCCCAGTATTAAAATCATTGGTGGCAGTGGCCACAGGGACCTCTCCCCTCCCCCTCATTGGTGGTGCAGTGGCAGCTTCTGATCGGAGCCCCAGCTGTGTAAGCCTGGGGCTCCGATCAGTTACCATGGCAGCCAGGACGCTACAGAAGCCCTGGTCGCCATGGTAACATCCCTGATGCTGTGTGCACAAGGCACAGAGCAGCAGGGGCAGTGTGAAGTCCTATTCACCCTGATAGAGCTGAATAGGACAAGGGATGAAAGATCCCAGGTTCTCGCCCCTAAGGCTACTTTCACACTTGCGTTTAGAGCGGATCCGTCTGAGACGGATCCGCTCATATAATGCAGACGGTGGATCCGTTCAGAACGGATCCGTCTGCATTATATTGTAAAAAAAAAATTTGTTTTTTTTGATGCGGCCCACATAAACTTAAATTGAGTTTTTTTGGCCCATGTTAGCCTTTGAGTTTGACATGCTTGAACTACACATTTATAAGGTCTCACTAGATATTAGTGATTGTTGCACTAAGTATTCCTGTGACATCACACCCACTATGTTAGTAGCATATTTGTTTAAAAAGCATAGAAATATATTTAACATGCACATTGCACATCCATTGTCATGCCGCACACTATATACCGCACGCACACACAATATACCGCACACACACACTATATACCGCACGCACACAGACACAAACTATATACCGCACACACACAAAGTCTATAGATTATAATTTGTGTCCTGTTGGTCAGGACTCAGGAGAAGCTTTCTTTGTCAGACCGCCAGTATTTGCTGGTCCATTTAGAGTTACCCAGGGTGCATCATGGGGAGGCGAACCAGCTGTACACCCCATACCGTACCGTCACTTCGCTAGACAGGTACATCTCTGCTTAGCTGGACAATATCTGATAGCTCCGACCCCACCCACATACAGTCGTAATACAATCCCATCTTCTAACAGTAACAGTAAGGCCGCATGCACACGCACGTGATTTTTCACAACTACGGACTGTAAAAACCCAGGCTGCTGTCCTGCAGAGTGGACGAGCGCACAGCGTCATTGGTTTCTAACTCACTATGATGCTGTGCGCTTCTTGCCGCCACCGCTGTACAGTAATACACTTGTATAGATCATACAAGTGTATCACAGTACAGCTGTGGTGGCAGTACAGTCTGCAGGATGGCAGGCCGAGTTTGTACGGTCCATATTTGTGAAAAAACACGCCCGTGTGCAGGTGGCCTAAATCTAATATTTCCATTTCAAAGACCTAAATACTTTTTGCAGTTTACTTGAGTAAATTATTTTCAATACTATTATTGTTAAAAATTAGGATTATATGCTTGCATTTTTATCTTGCAGCGGATGTTGGGGCGGGGATACGACCGCACCAGGTCCCACGCCGAGAAGCAGCAGATTGTGTGGGAGCTGGCATTTGAGATCTGGCGCAAAACAGAAATCATAAAAAAATGGTCAGACATGAAGTACAGACACCTCTGGTTTATAAAAAGAATCCGGGACGAAAAATTTGCCAACAGGCGTTCACCTGACAGCAAAGAACTTTTTATTCTGTGGCTGAAGGTACATTAGGCATTCACAGGATAAAGAAGTAAGTGTCGACCAGTACAGGCTCCAAAAATTTGCATTCAACGGACATAAAAGGCCTTTTATGCCTCTGTATTTACCTAAGACAGGGACCATGAATTGTTATGGGTGGTGGCGGATATTTGTGGGCTGTCATGAGGAATGAAACGTGGTCTACTGGTCACATGTGTTGAATTCCTCCGAGATCCATGCCTCATTCATTTTTAGAAATGTGAGGTAGCCAACATTGTCGTGAGCTAGACGAGTGCCCTTATCGGTCACAATCTCCCCTGCTACACTGAACGTCATTTCGGACAGGACACTGGACGAGGGGCAAGCCTACAGTTCCGTGACAAATTGTGCCAGCTCTGGCCAGAGGTGTCACCACCAGTTCTGTGAGAAGGTCTGGAAGACGTTCTATTCTACCTCTTGTATGATGTTCTTTGTTTTGGTTTCACTTTGTCATCTCCTTTCCTTCTGCCAGGTGTCACTTATTTAGACTAATCGTCTTCCTTTATATTCCCTCCCATACTGCCTCACTTTGCTGTTTATACAAACCGGATTCCAAAAAAGTTGGGACACTATACAAATCGTGAATAAAAACTGATGCAATGATGTGGAGATGGCAAATGTCAATATTTTATTTGTAATAGAACGTAGATGACAGATCAAACGTTTAATCTGAGTAAATGTATCATTTTAAAGGAAAAATACGTTGATTCAAAATTTCACGGTGTCAACAAATCCCCAAAAAGTTGGGACAAGTAGCAATAAGAGGCTGGAAAAAGTAAATTTGAGCATAACGAAGAGCTGGAAGACCAATTAACACTAATTAGGTCAATTGGCAACATGATTGGGTATAAAAAGAGCTTCTCAGAGTGGCAATGTCTCTCAGAAGCCAAGATGGGTAGAGGATCACCAATTCCCACAATGTTGCGCAGAAAGATAGTGGAGCAATATCAGAAAGGTGTTACCCAGCGAAAAATTGCAAAGACTTTGCATCTATCATCATCAACTGTGCATGACATCATCCGAAGATTCTGAGAATCTGGAACAATCTCTGTGCGTAAGGGTCAAGGCCGTAAAACCATACTGGATGCCCATGATCTCCGGGCCCTTAAACAACACTGCACCACAAACAGGAATGCTACTGTAAAGGAAATCACAGAATGGGCTCAGGAATACTTGCTGAAACCATTGTCAGTGAACACAATCCACCGTGCCGTCCGCCGTTGCCAGCTGAAACTCTACAGTGCAAAGAAGAAGCCATTTCTAAGCAAGATCCACAAGCTCAGGCGTTTTCACTGGACCAGGGATCATTTAAAATGGAGTGTGGCAAAATAGAAGACTGTTCTGTGGTCAGACGAGTCACGATTCGAAGTTCTTTTTGGAAATCTGGGACGCCATGTCATCCGGACCAAAGAGGACAAGGACAACCCAAGTTGTTATCAATGCTCAGTTCAGAAGCCTGCATCTCTGATGGTATGGGGTTGCATGAGTGCGTGTGGCATGGGCAGCTTGCATGTCTGGAAAGGCACCATCAATGCAGAAAAATATATTCAGGTTCTAGAACAACATATGCTCCCATCCAGACGTCATCTCTTTCAGGGAAGACCCTGCATTTTTCAACAAGATAATGCCAGACCACATTCTGCATCAATCACAACATCATGGCTGCGTAGGAGAAGGATCCGGGTACTGAAATGGCCAGTCTGCAGTCCAGATCTTTAACCTATAGAGAACATTTGGCGCATCATAAAGAGGAAGGTGCAACAAAGAAGGCCCAAGACGATTGAACAGTTAGAGGCCTGTATTAGACAAGAATGGGAGAGCATTCCTATTTCTAAACTTGAGAAACTGGTCTCCTCAGTCCCCAGACGTCTGTTGAGTGTTGTAAGAAGAAGGGGAGATGCCACACTGTGGTGAAAATGGCCTTGTCCCAACTTTTTTGGGATTTGTTGACACCATGAAATTCTGATTCAACATATTTTTCCCTTAAAATGGTACATTTTCTCAGTTTAAACTTTTGTTCCGTGATTTATGTTCTATTCTGAATAAAATATTAGAAGTTGGCACCTCCACATCATTGCATTCAGTATTTATTCACGATTTGTATAGTGTCCCAACTTTTTGGAAATCCGGTTTGTACTGCTTCCTCGATGAAGTGTTCACTGCTGGAGGCTGCTGCTGCTGTTTGCTCAGATAAGTCTTTTTCTTTATTCTGTTTTCTTGCTGGCTTGATTCTAGGTGACCCTGACTCCGTCCGTATTAAGTGCAGGGAGCCGGTGGTCGTGTCCCCTCACTATTATAGGGTTTTCAGGTGTCACACTGTCTTAGGTACATGGGCATGCAATCGTCTACCATTGAGACCCTTGCATGTGCATAGCAGTCAGGGAGAGATCTTAGGGTTTTAATGGGCTCGCCTAGATGCTTCTTAGTTTGGGATCAAGCCAGTCGATCATTTATTTATACGTTTTAGCTATCTGCAACTTCATACGTGACAAGAGGTCAAGCCTGCCCACCCAGTAGTCCAGGGGTTAATCACTTCTCAGAGCGTCCACATCATCAGTTAATCCGATGTAGTCAGACACCTGTCGGTCTAGGCGTTCCCTGATGCTGGATCCGGAGGACAGATGCCGATGGGTCGGCTGAAAGAATGATCTTATATCAGAAGTGACCAACACAGCTTCAAACCTCCCTCTTCTTGCAGGCGCTGTTGGATTGGTACCCGCAACTGTTTCTCTGTGAGTGGAAATTCCTCTGCCAGCGCCCGCAAATGCAGAATGCAGCATTTCTCGAAGCAAGGGCTGGAAGTGCTGCATTCTGACAGCCCTCTGTGATGGTGGTAACATTTCCGCATTTTCTTTTGTACAGGGGGTCTAAGTACGTTGCAACCCAGTACTGGTTCTTGCCCTTTATGCTCTTTTTACGGGGGTCCCTCTTAAAACACTGGAGCATGAAGGCCCCCATTTGCACTAAACTGGAAGCGCTGTAGTGGCCTGGATCCTGCTCATCATCCAGGATAATGTCTTCCTCCTTCTCCTCCCCCCATCCACGGACAACACCATATCCCAGAAAGGTTTAAAGCATGCTCTTCTTGCTCCTCCTCATCCACCCCAGCACCGTCCTGCTCTGACTAGTCTTCAGACTCCTGTTGTTGACTTTTCTCAGATGGAGTATCCCCTCCTGGGAATTCATCCAGCATTGCGACTTCCTCATCTTCCTGCTCCTGCTCCTCGACGGCTTGATCAATTACACGATGCAATGCATGCTCCAGAAAGAAGGTGCAAGGTACAATGTCACTGATGGCGCCCTGGCCGCGACTGACCAGTTTGGTGACCTCATCAAACGACTTCAGAAGTCTGAATGCGTCGCGCATGAGCAGCCACTGGCACTATGAAAAAAAAAAACAAGCTCCCCAGAACCTGTCCTGCCACAGAGTTCGTACAGGTAGCCGTTAACTGCACGTTTCTGCTGGAGCAGCCTATTAAGCATATACAAGTTTGAGTTCCATTGCGTCGGACAGTCCCAAATCAGACGTCTGATGGGCAGGTTGTGTCGCCGCTGAATGTCAGCAAGGCGAGCCATGGCCGTGTAAGATCTTCTGAAATGGCTGGAGATTTTCCTGGCCTGCCGCAAGACGTCCTGGACCCCAAGGTATTTGGGAACAAATCGCTGCACGACCAAGTTCAGGATGTGTGCCATGCATGGCACGTGTGTTATTGTGCCCTGTTTCAGCTTGCTCAGCCTATTGGCAACATTGTCGCACACCACTTTACCAACTGTTCAATTGAGTGGGGATAGCCACTGATCTGCCTGTGAACGCAAAGCTGAAAGGAGTGCAGGACCGGTGTGGCTCTTGGCTTTCAGGCACAACAGACACAGCACAGCATGGCAATGTCTCACCTTGCATGTCGAAAAGGATATGGAAATCTTGGGGGGCGCAGTGTAAGAGACGGTAGCTGCGGAAAAGGAGGAGTCAGCCGAGGAGGAGAGGGAGGATAGAGTAGGAGGAGGAGAAGAAGAGGCAGGCCTGCATGCAATCCATGGCGGTAACACAAAATCTACACGGGTTCCACGGGTTGCATGCTTGACAGCCGTCAGAAGGTTCGCCCAGTGGGCAGTAAACGTTATGTACCTTCCCTGCCAGTGTTTACTAGACCACGTGTCTGTGGTCAGATGTATCTTGGTACCGACACTGTGTGCCTTATGCGTTGACAGCAAAGGCTGCAGATGGCAACACTATTGTCAGCAGCTGACGCGTTAAAAAAACGACCACACTGCGGAGCCATGTGCCAGCGTCTTGGGAGTGCCAGATGTGACCGTGCATGGCAGATGGCTTGCTCCTGATACATAAGCAGTTAGGTTTTTGCCTCCTGTGCAATGTAAGTTCTGCCTGCTTCTCCTCTCTATCTGCTAGTCCATCTCTCCCTATGAACTCCTCTCCTTATCCTCTATTGTGGGCACCCACATGACGTCCATAGACACGCCATCATTGACGTCACCTTCCACACCACTAACATTAGAGATCTCGGAGTAGGCAGCAACAGCGGGGACCAACCTCCTTGGGCTGATCTGGGTACTGTCGTCAGACTGCTGAGTGGTGGCCGCTGCAACCTCCTCTTCCTGATCCGATGCCAAGAATGGCTGTGCATCGGAAATGTCTTGTAATGGATCGGAAAATAAATCCTGTGACTCAGGCGGAGGGTATATGGTGGAGGTGGTATTGGTGGTGGTGTCTTTGGGGGTGCACACAGCAGAGAGTGAAGAGGGTGCAGATAGAGGGGATAAGGAAAGCTGAGTGAGCCACTCAACCAAGTCTAGTGTGTCCTTTGACATAATCGAATGCACCTTCTGCAACTTCCCACTTAGGCTCCGGTCTGGTGCTCCTGCCCGACCCCTAACATCCCTGCGGAAGGGCCTGCCTCTTCCTCTGCCTGTCATTTTTTAAATGACCCTGTGACAAAAGTCTCTAGAGAAGCACCGTGTTTGTGGAATAAGGTATATCACACCAATTATAATAATTTTTTTACAGTACCGTTTGTCACTGTGTGTAGCAGAGGGAACGCAGCAAAACAGTCAGAAAAAATGCTGTAACCAAATACACTATTATGAAAGTATATTGGTATATAACACCCCGCTTCAATCTGTCGTTCTGGGGGGCGGCTGGTATATCACACCAGTTATATTAATTTTTTTCCAGTACCGTTTGTCACTATGTGTAGCAGAGGGAAAGCAGCAAAACAGCCAAAAGATGCTGCAGTACCCAAATACACTATTATGAAAGTAAATTGGTATATAACATCCCGCATTAATCTGTCATTTTAGGGGGTGACTGGCATATCACACCAGTTATAATATGTTTTTTTACAGTACCATTTGTCACTGTGTGTAGCAGAAGGAACGCAGCAAAACAGCCCAAAAATGCTGCAGTACCCAAATACACTATTTTGAAAGTATATTGGTATATAACACCCCTCTTCGATCTGTCGTTTTAAGGGGCGACTGGTATATCACACCAGTTCTAATATTTTTTTTACAGTACTGTTTGTCACTGTGTGTAGCAGAGGGAATGCAGCTAAACAGCCCAAAAATGCTGCAGTACCCAAATACACTATTATGAAAGCATATTGGTATATAACACCCCGCATTAATCTGTCGTTTTGGGGGTGACTGGTATATCACACCAGTTATAATATGTTTTTTTACAGTGCCGTTTGTCACTGTGTGTAGCAGAGGGAAAGCAGCTAAACAGCCATAAAATGCTGCAGTACCCAAATACACTATTATGAAAGTAAATTGGTATATAACATCCCGCATTAATCTGTCATTTTAGGGGGTGACTGGCATATCACACCAGTTATAATATGTTTTTTTACAGTACCATTTGTCACTGTGTGTAGCAGAAGGAACGCAGCAAAACAGCCCAAAAATGCTGCAGTACCCAAATACACTATTATGAAAGTATATTGGTATATAACACCCCGCTTCAATCTGTTGTTTTGGGAGGCAACTGGTATATCACACCAGTTATAATAATTTTTTTCCAGTACCGTTTGTCACTCTGTGTAGCTGAGGGAATGCAGCAAAACAGCCAAAAAATGCTGCTGTACCCAAATACACTATTATGAAAGTATATTGGTATATAACACCCCTCTTCGATCTGTCGTTTTAAGGGGCGACTGGTATATCACACCAGTTCTAATATTTTTTTTACAGTTCTGTTTGTCACTGTGTGTAGCAGAGGGAACGCAGCTAAACAGCCAAAAAAATGCTGCTGTAACCGAATACACTATTATGAAAGTATATTAGTATATAAAACCCTGCATCAATCTGTCATTTTGGGGGGCGACTGGTAAATCACACAAGTTATAATAATTTTCTTCCAGTACCGTTTGTCACTGTATGTAGCAGAGGGAACGCAGCAAAACAGCCCAAAAATGCTGCAGTACCCAAATACACTATTATGAAAGTATATTGGTTTATAACACCCCGCTTCAATCTGTCGTTTTGGGGGATGACTGGTATATCACACCAGTTATAATAATTTTTTTCCAGTACCGTTTGTCACTGTGTGTAGCTGAGAGAACGCAGCTAAACAGCCCAAAAATGCTGCAGTACCTAAATACACTATTATGAAAGTATATTGGTATATAACACCCCGCTTCAATTTGTCGTTCTCGGGGGCGGCTGGTATATCACACCAGTTATATTAACTTTTTTTCCAGTACCGTTTGTCACTATGTGTAGCAGAGGGAACGCAGCAAAACAGCCAAAAGATGCTGCAGTACCCAAATACACAATTATGAAAGTATATTGGTATATAACACCCCGCTGCAATCTGTTGTTTTGAGGGGCGACTAGTATATCACACCAGTTATAATAATTTTTTTCCAGTACCGTTTGTCACTCTGTGTAGCCGAGGGAACGCAGCAAAACAGCCAAAAAATGCTGCAGTACCCAAATACACTATTATGAAAGTAAATTGGTATATAACATCCCGCTTTAATCTGTAATTTTGGGGGCGACTGGTAAATCACACCAGTTATAATATGTTCTTTTACAGTACCATTTGTCACTGTGTGCAGCAGAGGGAACGCAGCAAAAAGCCAAAAAATGCTGCAGTACCCAAATTGACTATTATGAAAGTATATTGGTATATAACATCCCGCTTCAATCAGTCGTTTTGAGGGGCGACTGGTATATCACACCAGTTCTAATAATTTTTTTTCCAGTACCGTTTGTCACTGTGTATAGCAGAGGGAACGCAGCTAAACAGCAAAAAAATGCTGCTGTAAAAAAAATACACTATTATGAAAATATATTGGTATATAACTAGAGTTGAGCGGACACCTGGATGTTCGGGTTCGAGAAGTTCGGCCGAACTTCCCGGAAATGTTCGGGTTCGGGATCCGAACCCGATCCGAACTTCTCCCGAACCCCATTGAAGTCAATGGGGACCCGAACTTTTCGGCACTAAAAAGGCTGTAAAACAGCCCAGGAAAGAGCTAGAAGGCTGCAAAAGGCAGCAACATGTAGGTAAATCCCCTGCAAACAAATGTGGATAGGGAAATGAATAAAAATAAAAATAAAAAATTAACCAATATCAATTGGAGAGAGGTCCCATAGCAGAGAATCTGGCTTCACGTCACCCACCACTGTAACAGTCCATTGTCAGATATTTAGGCCCAGGCACCCAGGCAGAGGAGAGAGGTCCCGTAACAGAGAATCTGGCTTCATGTCAGCAGAGAATCAGTCTGCATGTCATAGCAGAGAATCAGGCTTCACGTCACCCACCACTGTAACAGTCCATTGTCCTATATTTAGGCCCAGGCACCCAGGCAGAGGAGAGAGGTCCCGTAACAGAGAATCTGGCTTCATGTCAGCAGAGAATCAGTCTGCATGTCATAGAAGAGAATCAGGCTTCACGTCAGCCACCACTGCAACAGTCCATTGTCATATATTTAGGCCCAGACACCCAGGCAGAGGAGAGAGGTCCCGTAACAGAGAATCTGGATTCATGTCAGAAGAGAATCAGTCTGCATGTCATAGCAGAGAATCAGGCTTCACGTCAGCCACCACTGTAACAGTCCATTGTCATATATTTAGGCCCAGGCACCCAGGCAGAGGAGAGAGGTCCCGTAACAGAGAATCTGGCTTCATGTCAGCAGAGAATCAGTCTGCATGTCATAGCAGAGAATCAGGCTTCACGTCAGCCACCACTGTAACAGTCCATTGTCATATATTTAGGCCTAGGCACCCAGGCAGAGGAGAGAGGTCCCGTAACAGAGAATCTGGCTTCATGTCAGCAGAGAATCAGTCTGCATGTCATAGCAGAGAATCAGGCTTCACGTCAGCCACCACTGTAACAGTCCATTGTCATATATTTAGGCCCAGGCACCCAGGCAGAGGAGAGAGGTCCCGTAACAGAGAATCTGGCTTCATGTCAGCAGAGAATCAGTCTGCATGTCATAGCAGAGAATCAGGCTTCACGTCACCCAACATTGGAACAGTCCATTGGCATATATTTAGGCCCCGGCACCCAGACAGAGGAGAGGTTCATTCAACTTTGGGTAGCCTCGCAATATAAAGGTAAAATGAAAATAAAAATAGGATTGAATGAGGAAGTGCCCTGGAGTACAATAATATATGGTTAAGGAGAGGTAGTTAATGTCTAATCTGCACAAGGGATGGACAGGTCCTGTGGGATCCATGCCTGGCGGCTGCGTTTGTCTGTAATGACGCCCCCTGCCGTGCTGAATACACGTTCAGACAAAACGCTGGCCGCCGGGCAGGCCAGCACCTCCAAGGCATAAAAGGCTAGCTCTGGCCACGTGGACAATTTAGAGACCCAGAAGTTGAATGGGGCCGAACCATCAGTCAGTACCTGGAGGGGTGTGCACACGTACTGTTCCACCATGTTAGTGAAATGTTGCCTCCTGCTAACACGTTGCGTATCAGGTGGTGGTGCAGTTAGCTGTGGCGTGTTGACAAAACTTTTCCACATCTCTGCCATGCTAACCCTGCCCTCAGAGGAGCTGGCCGTGACACAGCTGCCTTGGCGACCTCTTGCTCCTCCTCTGCCTTGGCCTTGGGCTTCCACTTGTTACCCTGTGACATTTGGGAATGCTCTCAGTAGCGCGTCTACCAACGTGCGCTTGTACTCGCGCATCTTCCTATCACGCTCCAGTGCAGGAAGTAAGGTGGGCACATTGTCTTTGTACCGTGGATCCAGCAGGGTGGCAACCCAGTAGTCCGCACACGTTAAAATGTGGGCAACTCTGCTGTCGTTGCGCAGGCACTGCAGCATGTAGTCGCTCATGTGTGCCAGACTGCCCAGGGGTAAGGACAAGCTGTCCTCTGTGGGAGCCGTATCATCATCGTCCTGCGTTTCCCCCCAGCCACGCACCAGTGATGGGCTCGAACTGCGTTGGATGCCACCCCGCTGTGACCATGCTTCATCCTCATCCTCCTCCACCTCCTCCTCATCCTCGTCCTCCAGTAGTAGGCCCTGGCTGGCCACATTTGTACCTGGCCTCTGCTGTTGCAAAAAACCTCCCTCTGAGTCACTTCGAAGAGACTCGCCTGAAAGTGCTAAAAATGACCCCTCTTCCTCCTCCTCCTCCTCCTGGGCCACCTCCTCTTCCATCATCGCCCTAAGTGTTTTCTCAAGGAGACATAGAAGTGGTATTGTAACGCTGATAACGGCGTCATCGCCACTGGCCATGTTGGTGGAGTACTCGAAACAGCGCAACAGGGCACACAGGTCTCGCATGGAGGCCCAGTCATTGGTGGTGAAGTGGTGCTGTTCCGTAGTGCGACTGACCCGTGCGTGCTGCAGCTGAAACTCCACTATGGCCTGCTGCTGCTCGCACAGTCTATCCAGCATGTGCAAGGTGAAGTTCCACCTGGTGGGCAAGTCGCATATGAGGCGGTGAGCGGGAAGGCCGAAGTTACGCTGTAGCGCAGACAGGCGAGCAGCGGCAGGATGTGAACGCCGGAAGCGCGAACAGACGGCCCGCACTTTATGCAGCAGCTCTGACATGTCAGGGTAGTTGTGAATGAACTTCTGCACCACCAAATTCAGCACATGCGCCAAGCAAGGGATGTGCGTCAAACCGGCTAGTCCCAGAGCTGCAACGAGATTTCGCCCATTATCGCACACCACCAGGCCGGGCTTGAGGCTCACCGGCAGCAACCACTCGTCGGTTTGTTGTTCTATACCCCGCCACAACTCCTGTGCGGTGTGGGGCCTGTCCCCCAAACATATGAGTTTCAGAATGGCCTGCTGACGTTTACCCCGGGCTGTGCTGAAGTTGGTGGTGAAGGTGTGTGGCTGACTGGATGAGCAGGTGGAAGAAGAGGAGGAGGAAGCTGAGTAGGAGGAGGTGGCAACAGGAGGCAAAGAATGTTGCCCTGCGATCCTTGGCGGCGGAAAGACGTGCGCCAAACAGCTCTCCGCCTGGGGCCCAGCTGCCACTACATTTACCCAGTGTGCAGTTAGGGAGATATAGCGTCCCTGGCCGTGCTTACTGGTCCACGTATCTGTGGTTAGGTGGACCTTGCCACAGATGGCGTTGCGCAGTGCACACTTGATTTTATCGGATACTTGGTTGTGCAGGGAAGGCACGGCTCTCTTGGAGAAGTAGTGCCGGCTAGGAACAACATACTGTGGGACAGCAAGCGACATGAGCTGTTTGAAGCTGTCTGTGTCCACCAGCCTAAATGACAGCATTTCATAAGCCAGTAGTTTAGAAATGCTGGCATTCAGGGCCAGGGATCGAGGGTGGCTAGGTGGGAATTTACGCTTTCTCTCAAATGTTTGTGAGATGGAGAGCTGAACGCTGTCATGTGACATGGTTGAGATGCTTGGTGACAGAGGTGGTCGTGTTGGTGGAACATCCCCTGTTTGCTGGGCGGCAGGTGCCAACGTTCCTCCAGAGGCGGAGGAAGAGGCCGAGGCGGCAGCAGCAGAAGAGGCCGAGGCGGCAGCAGCAGAAGAGGTAGCAGGGGGAGCCTGAGTGACTTCCTTGGTTTTGAGGTGTTTACTCCACTGCAGTTCATGCTTTGCATGCAGGTGCCTGGTCATGCAGGTTGTGCTAAGGTTCAGAACGTTAATGCCTTGCTTCAGGCTCTGATGGCACAGCGTGCAAACCACTCGGGTCTTGTCGTCAGCACATTGTTTGAAGAAGTGCCATGCCAGGGAACTCCTTGAAGCTGCCTTTGGGGTGCTCGGTCCCAGATGGCGGCGGTCAGTAGCAGGCGGAGTATCTTGGCGGCGGGTGTTCTGCTTTTGCCCACTGCTCCCTCTTTTGCTACGCTGTTGGCTCGGTCTCACCACTGCCTCTTCCTCCGAACTGTGAAAGTCAGTGGCACGACCTTCATTCCATGTGGGGTCTAGGACCTCATCGTCCCCTGCATCGTCTTCCACCCAGTCTTCATCCCTGACCTCCTGTTCAGTCTGCACACTGCAGAAAGACGCAGCAGTTGGCACCTGTGTTTTGTCATCATCAGAGACATGCTGAGGTGGTATTCCCATGTCCTCATCATCAGGAAACATAAGTGGTTGTGCGTCAGTGCATTCTATGTCTTCCACCGCTGGGGAAGGGCTGGGTGGATGCCCTTGGGAAACCCTGCCAGCGGAATCTTCAAACAGCATAAGAGACTGCTGCATAACTTGAGGCTCAGACAGTTTCCCTGGTATGCATGAGGGTGATGTGACAGAATGATGGGCTTGGTTTTCAGGCGCCATCTGTGCGCTTTCTGCAGAAGACTGGGTGGGAGATAATGTGAACGTGCTGGATCCACTGTCGGCCACCCAATTGACTAATGCCTGTACCTGCTCAGGCCTTACCATCCTTAGAACGGCATTGGGCCCCACCAAATATCGCTGTAAATTCTGGCGGCTACTGGGACCTGAGGTAGTTGGTACACTAGGACGTGTGGCTGTGGCAGAACGGCCACGTCCTCTCCCAGCACTAGAGGGTCCACTAACACCACCACGACCATGTCCGCGTCCCTTACTAGATGTTTTCCTCATTGTTACCGTTCACCACAATAAGAAAAATATTATTTGGCCCAATGTATTGAATTCAAATTCAGGCCTTTTTTTACAGACACCTAACACTATCTGGCTATCTATTTAGGTACCGTATTACACTAATACAGGCACAGCAGTAACGACAGATTTAGCTGAATATAAATTTGAGGCCTATTATTTAGGCGCTGGGTGACAGGTATAGGTTTACTGACAGAATTAGACTTGGAAATGCACAGTAGCGTGTGTGTGAAGTTATTCAGAATGACCCTATGTGCACCTTGAATCTTATATACCCTTTTAGGGATAGATTTAAAATAGCTCTGATACAGCAGAAACCACTAAATTAGGAAATTGCTAAATTGGGAATTGCATTTCAACCCAGAACAAAAAATGTGCTTTGACGGACACTAAATAACTTGACCAGCCACAGCAGTAACGACAGATTTAGCTGGATATAAATTTGAGTCCTATTATTTAGGCGCTGGGTGACAGGTATAGGTTTACTGACAGAATTAGACTTGGAAATGCACAATAGCGTGTGTGTGAAGTAATTCAGAATGACCCTATGTGCACCTTGAATCTTATATACCCTTTTAGGGATAGATTTAAAATAGCTCTGATACAGCAGAAACCACTAAATTAGGAAATTGCTAAATTGGGAATTGTATTTCAACCCAGAACAAAAACTGTGCTTTGACGGACACTAAATAACTTGACCAGCCACAGCAGTAACGACAGATTTAGCTGGATATAAATTTGAGGCCTAGTATTTAGGTGCTGGGTGAAAGGTATAGGTTTACTGACAGAATTAGACTTGGAAATGCACAGTAGCATGTGTGTGAAGTTATTCAGAATGACCCTATGTGCACCTTGAATCTTATATACCCTTTTAGGGATAGATTTAAAATAGCTCTGATACAGCAGAAACCACTAAATTAGGAAATTGCTAAATTGGGAATTGTATTTCAACCCAGAACAAAAACTGTGCTTTGACGGACACTAAATAACTTGACCAGCCACAGCAGTAACGACAGATTTAGCTGGATATAAATTTAAAGCCTATTATTTAGGCGCTGGGTGACAGGTATAGGTTTACTGACAGAATTAGACTGGGATATGGCCAAAAAATAACCACACTATTGATGGTTAAATGCCCTTGGTGTGACAGCTTGACCAACCACACTGTTGAGGGTTAAATGCACTTGGTGACAGGCTTAGCTTGCCCCTGATGTAGTATATGGCCAAAAAATAACTAGACTATTGATGATTAAATGCACTTGGTGTGACAGCTTGACCCTGATGTAGGATTTAGCCAAAAAACAACCACACCATTGAGGGTTAAATGCACTTGGTGACAGCTTGCCCCTGATGTAGTATATGGCCAAAACATAACCAGACTATTGATGGTTAAATGCACTTGGTGTGACAGCTTGACCCTGATGTAGGATTTAGCCAAAAAACATCCACAACATTGAGGGTTAAATGCACTTGGTGACAGCTTGCCCCTGATGTAGTATATGGCCAAAAAATAACCAGACTATTGATGGTTAAATGCACTTGGTGTGACAGCTTGACCCTGATGTAGGATTTAGCCAAAAAACAACCACACTATTGAGGGTTAAATGCAATTGGTGGCAGCTTGTGCTGGCGCACCACAAGACACAAAATGGCCGCCGATCACCCCAGAAAAAAGTGACTGAAAAACGCTCTGGGCAGCCTAAAAACAGTGAGCAATTCAATAGCAGCAGTTCAATCATCCACAGCTGCAGATCGATCTCTGAATGAAGTCTTTTGGAGGAGTTAATCACTGCCTAATCTCGCCCTAACGTCGCAGCTGCAACCTCTCCCTATGCTGATCAGAGCAGAGTGACGGGCGGCGCTATGTGACTCCAGCTTAAATAGAGGCTGGGTCACATACTGCACTGGCCAATCACAGCCATGCCAATAGTAGGCATGGCTGTGACGGCCTCTTGGGGCAAGTAGTATGACGCTTGTTGATTGGCTGCTTTGCAGCCTTTCAAAAAGCGCCAAGAAAGCGACGAACACCGAACCCGGAGTTTTAGTTCGGGTTCGCTCATCCCTATATATAACACCCCGCATCATCCTGTCGTTTTTGGGGGCGACTAGTATATCACACCAGTTATAATAATTTTTTTCCAGTACCGTTTGTCACTGTGTGTAGCAGAGGGAACGCAGCAAAACAGCCAAAAAATGCTGCAGTACCCAAATACACTTATGAAAGTATATTGGTGTATAACACCCCGCTCAAATCTGTCATTTTAGGGGACGACTGGTATATCACACCAGTTATAATAATTTTTTTTCCAATACCGTTTGTCACTGTGTGTAGCAGAGGGAACGCAGCTAAACAGCCTAAAAAATTCTGCTGTACCCAAATACACTATTATGAAAATATATTGGTACATAAAAAGCCGCTTCAATCTGTCATTTTGGGGGGTGACTGGTATATCACACCAGTTATAATATTTTTTTTCCAGTACCGTTTGTCACTGTGTGTAGCAGAGGGGACGCAGCAAAACAGCCCAAAAATGCTGCAGTACCCAAATACACTATTATGAAAGTATATTGGTATATAACACCCCACTTCAATCTGTTGTTTTGAGGGGCGACTGGTATATCACACTAGTTATAAAAAAAAATTCCAGTACCATTTGTCACTGTGTGTAGCAGAGGGAACGCAGCTAAACAGCCAAAAAAATGCTGCTGTACCGAAATACACTATCATAAAAATATATTGGTATATAACACCCCGCTTCAATCTGTTGTTTTCGGAGGCAACTGGTATATCACACCAGTTATAATATTTTTTTTTACAGTACCGTTTGTCACTGTGTGTAGCAGAGGGAACGCAGCAAAACAGCCAAAAAATGCTGCAGTACCCAAATACACTATTATGAAAGTATATTGGTATATAATATTCCCGCTTCAATCTGTCGTTTTAAGGGGCGACTTGTATATCACACCAGTTCTAAAAAAAAAAAAATTTCAGTACCGTTTGTCACTGTGTGTAGCAGAGGGAACGCAGCTAAAAAGCCCAAAAAATGCTGCTGTAACCAAATACACTATTATGAAAACATATTGGTATATAACACCCCGCATCAATCTGTCATTTTGGGGGGTGACTGGTATATCACACCAGTTATAATAATTTTTTTACAGTACCGTTTGTCACTATGTGTAGCAGAGAGAATGCCGCAAAACAGCCCAAAAAATGCTGCTGTACCCAAATACACTATTATGAAAGTATATTGGTGTAACGGCACACCTGGCATAAAAGGGGTAAAAGCCGTTTAAGAGATATTCCCTTTCCAGAGGCACAGGCAGCTACTAAAGATGCCAATCTCCAAAACTGGAAACCATGTGAATGCTGCATACAGCCAAATACGAAAAACCATATGAAAGGTTTGCACTCCTAGCAGTCGGACTGGAACAGCATACAATCCCCCCAATAACGAAACCAAGCTCTGTGTTGAGGGTAAAGCAGTGGACAGCCAGAGCTGTGTGTTTATTGTTCTTATATACACATTAGTACCACCCACAGGGTTTTGTAAAACAACCAGTAACCCTGTACATTACACTCAGACACTACCACACAAAATTCTTCTCTCTGCCTATGATACAATTACCTTACACAATGGGTTAATGTAATTATCACAGGCAGGAGAATGCACAGTGTTACTTAATTTCTTCTCTCCTGGAGACAATTGGGAAGTAATCCAATTTATCTCCAAGGGCAGAGGCAAAACTTTATTAGCCACATGGTAGCAAAAGACAATAAAAGACATAAGAATATTTAACTGTGCAGCTATTGCATAAAACATAGACATTTAACATATCCCCAGATAGCTCAGGACTGAGTGCATTCAATTATTAGGTGAATGGCACTCAGACTACACGAATACAGTTCAATTGCCATGGAGCCAAATTCTTTTACATAGTCTTTGCAGGGAAAAATCACGCTTTTCAACATGGGGCCATAGTTTAAAGGAAGGAGGCGGGCAACCAGGCTTTTCCACTGCAATGTGGCGAGATTGGTCTCGTCACATCTCTCCCCTTTTCCAAACAGACTAACAGGGTATCTGACTTCCTGCCAGTCAGTGCCCTTGTTAGTCCAGCAGCCCACCCACAAAACAGAAACAGCAGTACAGCCCACCCACAATTAATGGTTACTACACCTGAGCAAGGGAGAAACCTGTCCATGTCCTTGTGCCTCACTACGGCTGTGTGGGGGACTGGTAGACTGCCTTGGTGGGTTGCTCAGTGGGCAGAGACCAGCAGTACTTTGCCCTGGTGCCAGCGTTACCATGGAAGAAGCCTGGTTGGAGCCTGATTGTTGGAGGGGGAGACCGACTGTCTCCCCTTTGGATACCCAGCTCTGCTGCTGGAGGGGGAGACCAACTGTCTCCTTTGGCTAGACAGCCCTGTTGCTGGGGGACAGGACCGACTGTCCCTACCCCCTGTGCTGTAAGTGCAGAGACCATGCTTCCATCTGCACTGTTGTGGGGCTTACTGTCTCCCCTGGTACGTTAAGCTGCCGCTAGGGAGAGGGGGTAACAATCTCCTCTCCCATACATACTTCCAGCAGCTGGGGAGGGCAACTGACCGTCTCCGCTCCCAATACAGTGTCCTGCTGCTGAGGAAAGGAGACTGGGCTCTCTATTCTCTGCTGGATACTCTGCAGCTGGGGTGGGAGGACAAATCTCTCCTTTCCCAATAAAACACTCTGCTGCTGGGGGACAGGACCAACTGTCTCTGCCCCCTGTAACTCATCCTGCCGCTGAGGAATGGAGACTGGGCTCCCAATTCCCAATAAATCACATTGCCGCTGGGGAGAGGGGGTAGCAAGCTCCTCTCCCATACATACTTCCAGCCTCTGGGGAGGGAGACCGACTGTCTCCGCTCCCAATACAGTGTCCTGTTGGTGGGGAAAGGAGACTGGGCTCTCTATTCCCTGTAGGACACTCTGCCGCTGGGGGACAGGACCGACTGTCTCTGCCCCCTGTAACTCAGCCTGCCTGCTGGGGAATGGAGACTGGGCTCCCAATTCCCTGCAGGACCAGTGGAGAGACCTCGGTCCCATCTCCACCGGCCCCCTGGGTTCTTCCCAGTAAACCTCCACAATATCTTCCCAGCTGAAGGGGTCTGGCTCTGGGTCTGTCCCTCTGCTCTCCTGTTGAGCCTTCTCACTGGAGTGGAACAGCTGCTGGTAGCCCTGTTCCAGCTCCATCTCCCGGGTCACCAGGTGGAGCAGGTCCTGCTCAATCTCATGGGTGTCGTCCCAGTCATACCTGCTCTCCCTCCATTCAAAGAGATCACGGAACCGGGCTTGTGTAGGGCTCCCAAACTCCAGCTCTGAAAAAGTCTCCCATAACAAGCCAGGACCATCAAACTCCTCTCCCTCTGGCTTGTCATGCTCAGCTGTCCTGGGTAGGTACTGTGCCCCATACCACCAGGACGCCTGGTAGGCATCTTCCAGCCACAGCTCCTGCCATACTAGGTGTTCCACTTTCTTTACCCATTCCTCCTGGGGCTGCTCTCCCAGGAAGGGCATCCGCAGAGCTACTCGCTTCTGCAACCGCTGGTCTTCCGTGAGGAGTCTCTCGTCCCGCAGATATTCCACAATACCCAGTGCCTGGTACCAGATGCCTTTGCGGACTGCATCTCGGTCATCCATGACACCCTCATCGTACTCCACTGCTGTTTCCATTCTGTTGATCTTAGGGTGGCTGTACTGGGACATGTGTTGCCCCCAACTTGTAAATCCACAAAATGGTGTCTCCTGTAGCTATCCCTCTGGCTGTGGGAACTATCCCGCCGCTTGCCACCAATTGTAACGGGCATAAAAGAGGGTAAAAGCCGTTTAAGAGATATTCCCTTTCCAGAGGTACAGGCAGCTACTAAAGACGCCAACCTCCAGAACTGGAAACCATGTGATTGCTGCATACAGCCAAATAGGAAAAACCATATGAAAAGTTTACACTCCTAGCAGTCGGACTGGAACAGCATACAATCCCCCCAAGAACGAGACCAATCTCTGTGTTGAGGGTAAAGCAATGGACAGCCAGAGCTGTGTGTTTATTGTTCTTATATACACATTCTAAGGCTACTTTCACACTTGCGTTCAGGGCTCCGCTTGTGAGTTCCGTTTGAAGGCTCTCACAAGCGGCCCCGAACGGATCCGTACTGCCCTAATGCATTCTGAGTGGATACGGATCCGCTCAGAATGCATCAGTCTTGCACCGTTTGTCCTCCGCTCCGCTCAGCAGGCGGACACCTGAACGCTGCTTGCGGGTGTCCGCCTGGCCGTGCGGAGGCAAACGGATACGTCCAGACTTACAATGTAAGTCAATGGGGACGGATCCGTTTGAAGTTGACACAGTATGGCTCAATTTTCAAATGGATCCTTCCCCCATTGACTTTCAATGTAAAGTCAAAACGGATCCGTTTGCAAAAATTTTTTTTTTGTTTTTTTTTGTTCATGGTAATGCAAACGGATCCGTTCTGAACGGATCTAAGCGTTTGCATTAGGCTACTTTCACACTTGCGTTCGTCGGTCCGCTCGTGAGCTCCGTTTGAAGGAGCTCACGAGCGGACCTGAACGCCTCCGTCCAGCCCTGATGCAGTCTGAATGGAGCGGATCCGCTCAGACTGCATCAGTCTGGCGGCGTTCAGCCTCCGCTCCGCTCGCCTCCGCACGGCCGTGCGGAGGCGAGCGGATCCGTTCAGACTTACAATGTAAGTCAATGGGAACGGATCCGCTTGAAGATGACACCATATGGCTCAATCTTCAAGCGGATCCGTCCCCCATTGACTTTACATTGAAAGTCTGAACGGATCCGCTCAGGCTACTTTCAGACTTAGAAATTTTTCTAAGTTATTAATGCAGACGGATCCGTACTGAACGGAGCCTCCATCTGCATTAATATGATCGGATCCGTTCAGAACGGATCCGATCAAGCGCAAGTGTGAAAGTAGCCTTATAGGGGCGGATCCGTCTGTGCAGATACCAGACGGATCCGCTCCGAACACAAGTGTGAAAGTAGCCTTACACATTAGTACCACCAACAGGGTTTTGTAAAACAACCAGTAACCCCGAACAATACTCTCAGACACTACCACACAAAATCCTCCCCTCTGCCTGTGATACAATTACCTTACACAATGGGTTAATGTAATTATAACAGGCAGGAGAATACACAGTTTTAAACAATGTCTTCTGTCCTAGAGACAATTGGGAAGTAATCCAATTTATCTCCAAGGGCAGAGGCAAAACTTCATTAGCCACATGATAGCAAAAGACAATAAAAGACATAAGAATATTTAACTGTGCAGCTATTGCATAAAACATAGACATTTAACATATCTCCAGATAGCTCAGGTCTGAGTGCATTCAATAGCTCAGGCTTCTCCAATGCAATGTGACGAGATTGGTCTACTATGAAAGTATATTGGTATATAACACCCCGCTTCAATCTGTTGTTTTGGGGGGTGCCTGGTATATCACACCAGTTATAATAATTTTTTTACAGTACCGTTTGTCACTGTGTGTAGCAGAGGGAATGCAGCTAAACAGCCAAAAAATGCTGCTGTACCCAAATACACTATTATGAAAGTATATTGGTATAAAACACCCTGCTTCAATCTGTCCTTTTGGGGGGCGACTGGTATATCACACCAGTTATAATCATTTTTTCTTATTGCGTTTGTCACACTTTGTAGTTGTAGTATCGCTGCAGAACCGCTCACCAGTCACAATGCTGCACAATACAAATCCACTATAATATGCTTTCTATGTTAGAAAGTATATTATAAGTGTATTACACCCAGTGGCGGATCCAGGGGGGGGGGGGGGAACGGGGCAATTGCTTCCCCCCCAAGCTGGCGGCGGCGGCAGCGGGGCACAGGGAGATGAGCGCTTCCATTGTGAAGCGCTCATCTCCAGCCATCTGTATCGCCGTCCTCAGTACAGCGATACAGATGCCTGCCTGTGCTGCGGCAGGGGAGGGAGAGGCGTGTCCCTTTCCCTTCCTCTGATAGGCTGCAGGCACTAGGCCGGCAGCCTATCAGAGGCCGGCGCAGGCGGCCCGTTTACGTTTTTTTTTAATTATATACAATACTTTTACTGGCGGGGGCTGTTATTACTGGCACCTGGGGGCTGTTATTACTGGGGGCTGTTATTACTGGCCCAGAGGGGCTATTACTGGGGGCTGTTATTACTGGGTGCTGTTATTACTGGGGGCTGTTATTACTGGCACAGAGGGGCTATTATTACTGGGGACTGTTATTACTGGCAAAGGGGGGCTGTTATTACTGGGGGCTGTTATTACTGGCACAGAGGGGCTCTTATTACTGGGGGCTGTTATTACTGGGGGCTCTTATTACTGTCCCAGAGGGGCTGTTATTACTGGCAAAGGGGGCTGTTATTACTGGCCCAGAGGGGCTGTTATTACTGGCAAAGGGGGGCTATTATTACTGGGGGCTGTTATTACTGGCACAGAGGGGCTCTTATTACTGGGGACTGTTATTACTGGGGGCTGTTATTACTGGCCCAGAGGGGCTGTTATTACTGGCCCAGAGGGGCTGTTATTACTGGGGGCTGTTATTACTGGCACAGAGGGGCTGTTATTACTGGCAAAGGGGGGCTATTACTACTGGGGGCTGTTATTAATGGCACAGAGGGGCTCTTATTACTTGGGGCTGTTATTACTGGGGGCTGTTATTACTGGCACAGAGGGGCTCTTATTAGTGGGGGCTGTTATTACTGGTACAGAGGAGCTCTTATTACTGGGGGGCTGTTATTACTGGCACAGAGGGGCTCTTATTACTGGGGGCTGTTATTACTGGCACAGAGGTGCTGTTATTACTGGCACAGAGGGGCTGTTATTACTGGCACAGAGGGGCTGTTATTACTGGCACCTGGGGGCTGTTATTACTGGCAAAGGGGGTCTGTTATTACTGGGGTCTGTTATTACTGGGGGCTGTTATTACTGGCACAGAGGGGCTGTTATTACTGGGGGCTGTTATTAGTGGCAAAGGGGGGCTGTTATTACTGGCACAGAGGGGCTCTTATTACTGGGGGCTGTTATTACTGGGGGCTCTCATTACTGGCCCAGAGGGGCTGTTATTACTGGGGGCTGTTATTACTGGCGAAGGGGGGCTGTTATTATTGGCACAGAGGGGCTGTTATTACTGGGGACTGTTATTACTGGCACAGAGGGGCTCTTATTACTGGGGGCTGTTATTACTGGCACAGAGGGGCTCTTATTACTGGGGGGCTGTTATTACTGGCACAGAGGGGCTCTTATTACTGGGGGCTGTTTATAACGATCGGCGTGACTATCACATACGTGACACAGAGGGAGGGAAAGAGGAAGGCCCTGCCCAAGTGAGAGGGAAGGTGGTGACCCCTGACTCACCTTGCGGCTGGCACCTGGCTGCCCTGACGTCCCTAGACGGGTTCCTCACCCGTACGCCGATCACGTGCCTAAAACCCTGGCTTTCCCTAAGATGAGCCCTAGATAGTGAACAGGGCGGTGGGAACACTAGTCCGCACCACTAGCTCTAAAGGAAAACACCAAGGGGAGGACAGACAATACAGACTCAACATATAATCCCAGGTGGGCGACAACAGGAGACAACAAAAAGCCCAACAGGGATCCGGAGAGTAGCACTCTGGAACAACAACCAGGATTCACAGCTCCAGTGGGTCAGTATAGAAGTCCAGGCAGGAAGCTCTATAACTGGCAACTAGAGAAGTGTGAGAGGAGAATATAAGGAGGTTGGGAGTGGCAGACAAGAAACAGCTGAGGAGGAGAAGCTACGGATCCCTGAGTGAGACAAAAAGGATTGCAAGGCAAACACAGAAAACAATCACTAAGAAACAACGTGATCTTTAGACATAGAGCGCGCAGCCACCCGCTGCGACTTCCTGACCCCGGGTATAACGGAGTCAGACGTGGCTCTTGACACCCTCGTGACACTGTTATTACTGGCACAGATAGGCTCTTATTACTGGGGGCTGTTATTAATGGCACAGGGGGGCTGTTATTACTGGGGGCTGTTATTACTGGCACAGGGGGGCTATTATTACTGGCACAGGGGGGGCTGTTAATACTGGCACATGATTGGGGGCACTATAGGGGCATCTACTGAGGCCACAAAGAAGGGGTATTTTATATGGGCTCTCTGTACAGTACAATTTTATACTGGGACACATTATGGTGGGTACTATGAGGAAGGGGGAAGAAGAGTACTATGGGGTCATCTACAGGGGGCACTAAGAAGGAGTATTTTATACTTGCAAATTATAAGGAGAATTATTTCTACTGGGGGGGACATTATGGTGGGCTTTATTACTCCCCCATGGTATGACCCCCTAGTAGCAGCACCAGCCTCTCCCTGCTCTGCTATCCCTCTGCCCCTTCTCCAAATCCTTATTATGAAATCTTTCTCATTAGGATAAAACACATCAGCTCCGCCGAGCCCCCGGCCAAAGTGTTGAAGTGGTGTCCGAGATCCCCAAGGGCCAAGTTAAGTAATTGTAAGTTTTCATGTGAAATATGTTTGCTATACACATATAGCCTACACTGTGTAGTCTGTTCTATAAGCACCATTGTTTTGTGGCGGCGGACAGAAAATAATCTGAAAGTGCCCCTCCCGAGACCAGGCTCTGGATCCGCCACTGATTACACCCCTCTGTACTGCACACCTATCAATAGTACACCTATACCAGTCCTTAAAAGGACTTTTGTGTACCTATTAGCTAGCAATTTGTGTCACTAACAATCTGTCCCTGCTCCACACAGCAACCTCTCCCTACACTGACAAAAGACAGAATGTAAAATGGCAGCCAGATCGGGTCTATTTATAAGGTAGGGGGTATGTCCATGTGCTGAAACTTTCAATTGGCTGTCCTGTACCACCTGATGGATGTGTCATGGGTCAAAGTTCTTCACAATGTAAGAGAATATGGCGGGTGTGAATATCACCATATGTTTGTATGTTTGGCGAATCGCGAATGAACAAAGTTCGCCGCCAACCGACTGCCGGACGAACCGCAAGTCCATCTCTATAGGCTAAAGTCTCAGTTCATAACATCAGCTTGAGGGATTAGCCAGTGTTGTCAGTTGCATATCATTGTGGTGCACCTTTCACAGTGATTTAGTTTGCTGTTGACAAAAATTCCTAGGTCCTTTTCCATGTCAGTGTTACCCAGTGTTTTAACATTTAGTATGTACGGATGACTTATTCCTTACATTTGTCAGTGTTAAGCCTCATCTGCCATATATTGTATCTGCCCAAGCCTTCAATCTATCGAGATCCATCTGTAGCATTATACTGTCCTCTTCCGTGTCAGTTACTTTACACAGTTTAGTGTCATCTGCAAAAGTTAATATTTTACTGTGCAATCCTTCTACAAGATCATTAATAAATGTATTGAAGAGAATAGGACCCAATACTGACCCCTGAGGTACTCCACTAGTGACAGTGACCCAATCCGAGTATATAGCGTTAATAACCACCCTCTGTTTTCTATCACTGAGCCAGTGGCATGCCTAGGGTGTTTGGCACCCTAGGTGGGTCCTTTCTAGATAGAACAAGGGAAGACTCCGCCTACCATAACTTAGTGACTGAAATCTCCGCCTACTATAACTTAGTGAGCGGAGATACTGGAGGGCATAGCAGGAGAACGGAGCGGCGCCCAGGGATAACAGTAAGTGCAGTGAGATTCCCGGGCGCCGCTCTACATGTCTGTATACTTAGTTCACAGTGTAATAATCGGGGAAAGGTCCTCTTAAGCCATTTCTACTTTACACCAGTTTGAAAAATAACCCCAAATGTCTCTATAGTGTCCACAGCAGTTATAATGTCCCCTAGAGTTCCCCCAGTAATAAAAACACCCTATATTGTGCTCCAGGTAATAATCCCTGTACAGGGAGTGCAGAATTATTAGGCAAATTATTATCATCCTCTTTATGCATGTTGTCTTACTCCAAGCTGTATAGGCTCGAAAGCCTACTACCAATTAAGCATATTAGGTGATGTGCATCTCTGTAATGAGAAGGGGTGTGGTCTAATGACATCAACACCCTATATCAGGTGTGCATAATTATTAGGCAACTTCCTTTCCTTTGGCAAAATGGGTCAAAAGAAGGACTTGACAGGCTCAGAAAAGTCAAAAATAGTGAGATATCTTGCAGAAGGATGCAGCACTCTTAAAATTGCAAAGCTTCTGAAGCATGATCATCAAATATTCAAGCGTTTCATTCAAAATAGTCAACAGGGTCGCAAGAAGCGCGTGGAAAAACCAAGGCGCAAAATAACTGCCCATGAACTGAGAAAAGTCAAGCGTGCAGCTGCCAAGATGCCACTTGCCACCAGTTTGGCCATATTTCAGAGCTGCAACATCACTGGAGTGCCCAAAAGCACAAGGTGTGCAATACTCAGAGACATGGCCAAGGTAAGAAAGGCTGAAAGACGACCACCACTGAACAAGACACACAAGCTGAAACGTCAAGACTGGGCCAAGAAATATCTCAAGACTGATTTTTCTAAGGTTTTATGGACTGATGAAATGAGAGTGAGTCTTGATGGGCCAGATGGATGGGCCCGTGGCTGGATTGGTAAAGGGCAGAGAGCTCCAGTCCGACTCAGACGCCAGCAAGGTGGAGGTGGAGTACTGGTTTGGGCTGGTATCATCAAAGATGAGCTTGTGGGGCCTTTTCGGGTTATGGATGGAGTCAAGCTCAACTCCCAGTCCTACTGCCAGTTTCTGGAAGACACCTTCTTCAAGCAGTGGTACAGGAAGAAGTCTGCATCCTTCAAGAAAAACATGATTTTCATGCAGGACAATGCTCCATCACACGCGTCCAAGTACTCCACAGCGTGGCTGGCAAGAAAGGGTATAAAATAAGAAAATCTAATGACATGGCCTCCTTGTTCACCTGATCTGAACCCTATTGAGAACCTGTGGTCCATCATCAAATGTGAGATTTACAAGGAGTGAAAACAGTACACCTCTCTGAACAGTGTCTGGGAGGCTGTGGTTGCTACTGCACACAATGTTGATGGTGAACAGATCAAAACACTGACAGAATCCATGGATGGCAGGCTTTTGAGTGTTCTTGCAAAGAAAGGTGGCTATATTGGTCACTGATTTGTTTTTGTTTTGTTTTTGAATGTCAGAAATGTATATTTGTGAATGTTGAGATGTTATATTGGTTTCACTGGTAAAAATAAATAATTGAAATGGGTATATATTTGTTTTTTGTTAAGTTGCCTAATAATTATGCACAGTAATAGTCACCTGCACACACAGATATCCCCCTAAAATAGCTAAAACTAAAAACAAACTAAAAACTACTTCCAAAAATATTCAGCTTTGATATTAATGAGTTTTTTGGGTTCATTGAGAACATGGTTGTTGTTCAATAATAAAATTAATCCTCAAAAATACAACTTGCCTAATAATTCTGCACTCCCTGTATAGTGTCCCCAGAAATAATAAAATTGCCCCTACAATGCCTCCCCAATAACAAAGCCCCCACTCTGCCCCATATACTAATTTCCCCCACACTGCACCCACATAGTATTCCCCCCCATAGTAACTTGCCCCCACACAGTAATTTCTTCACACTGCCCCATATAGTAATTTGTACCACACAGTAGTTTCCCCCCACACTGCCCCCACACAGTAGTTTCCCCACACTGCCCCCACACAGTAATTTCCCCCACACTGCCCCCACACAGTAATTTTCCCCACACTGCCCCCATACAGTAATTTTCCCCACACAGTAATTTCCCCCACACTGCCTACCACAGTAATTTCCACCACACTGCCCCCCCACAGTAATTTCCCACACACAGTAGTGTCCCCCACACTGCCTCCATACAGTAGTGTCCCCCACACTGCCTCCATACAGTAGTGTCCCCCACACTGCCTCCATACAGTAGTGTCCCCCACACTGCCTCCATACAGTAGTGTCCCCCACACTGCCTCCATACAGTAGTGTCCCCCACACTGCCTCCAAAGTTAGCACATAAAATACAAATAAAAAATAAAAGCTAAATACTCACCTATGTCCAGACTCTTGCTCGCAGTGGAAGGCGCGCACACTTCACTGTGCTGCAGCGTCCCGTCACAGGCGCGCACGATGATGTCATCACGCAGCGATTTCACTACCTCATAGGCCTGCAGCGATTTTACTACCTCATAGGCCCCAGGCCTACTAGTCCTAAAGCCTATAGCGGTGAACGGCAGCGGGGAAGGGAACTATGCGCTCCCATTCCCCACCCCAGTATGTGGGTATCAGCGCTCCAGCAATGAGCGCTTCCATCTGTATTGATGGAAGCGCTCATTGCTTCTGGCACCCACCTAAGGTCCAGCACCCGGGGTGGACCAGACCCCCCCCACCCACCACTAGGCACATCACTGCACTGAGCCAGTTACTTACCCACATACAGACATTTTTGCCCAGTCCAAGCATTCTCATTTTATATACTAATCTTTTATGCAGTACAGTGTCAAATGCTTTGGAGAAGTCCAGATATACCACATCCATTGATTCGCCGCTGTCAAGTCTAGAACTTACCTTCTCATAGAAACTGATTAAATTAGTTTGACATGACCCATCCCTCATAAAGCCATGCTGATATGGCGTTATTTGATTATTTTCCTTGAGGTACTTCAAGATAGTATCTCTTAGAAAACCTTCAAACAGTTTACCCATGACAGATGTTAAACTTACCGGCCTATAGTTTCTGGGCTCTGTTTTTGGACCCTTTTTGAATATTGGCACTACATTTGCTATGCGCCAATCTTGTGGAACACTCCCTGTCAGTATAGAGTCCTTAAATATCAGAAATAAGGGTCTGGCTATGACATTACTTAATTCTCTTAGGATACGGGGGTGTATGCCATCTGGTCCTGGTGATTTGTCTATTTTAATCTTTTTAAGATGCCGCTGTACTTCTTCCTGGGTCAGACAGGGCACTTTAAATGGGGAATTAGCTTTTACAATCTGCATTTCATTTGACAGTTTATTTTCTTCAGTGAATACAGTGGAGAAAAAAATATTTAATAGCTTTGCTTTCTCCTAAATTTAGCTTTTTTGAAGTTTGATATTTTTGTTCCTCCCTGAAGAAACACTCTTTTGAATGGTAATTGGAAGGTTATTACTTTATGGTCACTATTTCCCAGGTGTCCCCCAACCTGCACATCTGTTGTTCTGTCAGGTCTATTGGTTAATACTAAGTCCAGTGTGGCCGTCCATCTAGTCGGGTACTGAACCAGTTGGGAAAGGTAATTGTCTTTGGTTATTGCCAAGAACTTGTTTCCTTTATGAGATATACAAATTTCAGTTTCCCAGTCTATATCTCATTATGATTTGCCGCCTCGTCTGGCTCATTTAGTAGTAGATTTTCCGTGGACTCTAGAATATTAGGTGGTTTATAATAAACTCCTATTAGTAATTTATTATTGTTTTTGCCTCCATGTATTTCTACCCATAGTGACTCGACATGTTCATGTCCATCACTTATATTTTCCCAGAGTGTGGGCTTTAGACAGGACTTTACATAAAGGCAGACCCCTCCATGTCTCTGGTTTTAGGCGATCCTTTCTAAACAGACTGCAACCCTGTAGATTAACCACCCAGTCATAGCTATCATCCAGCCATGTCTCAGTTATTCCCACTGTCATAGTCCTCCTCATACATCACTAATTCCAGTTCACCAGTTTTATTAGTCAGGCTTCTGGCATTAGTATGCACACATTTAAGAGGTTTATGTATATTTTTTACCCCACACTTTTCCTTCTAAGCTGTTCTAGTCCCTCCTTCCATTTCTCCCCCAGTCGCATTACCTTGCCCCCGGTCTTTATATGCACTATCTTCCCATCCTATAATGTAATTACCCTCCCCCAGTCCCTAGTTTAAAAACTCCTCCAATCTTCTAGCCATCTTCTCCCTCAACACAGCTGCCCCTTCCCCATTGAGGTGCAGCCCATCCCTACGATAGAGCCTGTAGCCAACAGAGAAGTCGGCCCAGTTCTCCAGAAACCCAAACTCCTCCTTCCTACACCAGTTCTTGAGCCACTTGTTAACCTCCCTAATCTCCCACTGCCTTTCTTGTGTGGCTCGTGGTACAAGTAGTATTTCAGAAACTGCTACCTTTGAGGTCCTTGCCATAAGCTTTTGACCTAAATCCCTAAAATAATTTTTAAGGACACTCCACCTACCTTTAACTTTGTCATTGGTTCCGATATGGACCATGACCGCTGGATCTTCTCCAGCCCCTCCAGTAATCTGTCAACCCGATCCACGATATGTCGAACTCGAGCACCAGGAAGACAACACACTGTTCGACGATCCTGATCTTTTTGACAGATTGCCCTATCTGTACCCCTAATAATTGAGGGTGAATCAACAATTCTCAGTTTGCCTTTACCAACCACATTGTAATTGCTTCTATTTCTGAAAATTGTAGCAAAACCCAATGGAACCCTCAGAGCTCATGTAAATGTGCACAGAGCCACATGGCTCGCTACTTTGGAGCCAATGGCTTCTATGGGAGACACATATATGGCATTACACAAAGTATTGAGATTTCAGCTTTCACCTTGCATTCTGCTGAGACAATGTACAATACTAAGGATGAGCAAACTGTTTCTACCAGTTTGGAATTCGGTCCGAACTTCTCAAAAAGTTCAGATTCAGTCAAATCCAAATTTTTAGAGAGAGAGAGAGAGAGAGAGAGACTAGTACAGGAATCTGTGGTTCTCAGCAATCTATATGTGCTGTCTAAGGGTAAGGGGTACTCTTCTTCATTATGCCGAGTACACGGGTGCAGTATTGTAGACCAGGCTATGCATCTACTATTTCAAGTAACCAAGTATGTATGCCCAGTATTGTAGACTAGGCAATGCCCCCCTTGCTTGGAAAGACATTTGAATTAGTGTTCCTAAACCTATATGATAATTTGCATAGATTTTACTCAAAAATCCATAGGATCGTTGTTTGGCCTACAATAGTCATCACATATACTAACTGGTCTCCATAATAGATATGGTACCCATCCCGAGGTTTCCCCTAAGTCCTTGAAACTAGAAATGTTGTTCTAATCTGCTTTTCTCTGATTAACAGCTTTTTCCTGAAAGAACTACTTGCAGATGTGAGGCCGGCTTACCAAATTTTCTAGCTACATAAGGCCTCTTGCTTGTGCTGGCCCTGCCCGTGCTGCGGACCGCAAATTGTGGTCTGAAATGCATGGGCATCGACCGTCGGGAAGCCACATGCTGATCGCGACCCCATTCACTTGAATGGGGTCCGCGATCCGTCCATCCCGCAAAAAGATAGGATAAGTTCTATCTTTTTGCAGAACGGAAGCATGGAACGGATCCCCACGAAAGCTCTCCATAGTGCTTCCGTAGGGTTCCGTTACATGCTTCCATTCTGCATCTCCGGATTTGCGGACCCATTCAAGTGAATGGGTCCACATCCATGATGCGGAAGGCACGCGGTCGGTGCCCCGTGTATTGCGGTCCTGCCGTATGCAAGCCGCAATACGGCCACGGGGGGCACACAGTCATGTGCAAGAAGCCTATGCCTGTTTAAAAGGCATGAAAACTTCTCTGCCAATCTGCTGTGGGAAAATATAAAATATATTGCTGTTGTGTTGTCCTTGCTCTCTGTCTCTCTAATTGTTTCCTTGCTCTTCGGTCTCTCTCTTCAAAAATGTACTGAAGTTTTTTAGAACATATAGTTTTTACATGCAGTTATTAACTTATCTATAATATGCACATAAAAAACATAACATTTCTTATTTAAAAAAAATGTATGTCATTTTGTGCTGCAGAGTTTGACCACACAGAACAGTGCCACAGCAAAATGCATGAGCCAAAGCACCTTTGGTGTTTTCTCCTAATGTCTCCTAAATTCTCCTAATGGCTAAATGACTAATCTCCTTTCCAGTTCTGTGTGCTATGCCTTGTGTTAGCTCTGCATTACATAGTAGCTGCATTTCAATTTCTGGGGTTCAAGCGCACAGGAAAATCAATATATAGTTAGCATGCAAATGTGTGTTCTACCAAATCCTATTTATCAGGTCAGCCAGTTGACATGTAAAGAAAATTAGGCACTCGATGTACAAATTTGAAAAGAACTGAAGAATGCCAAGTGATATCCTTCAGCCTATGACTCAGTAAAGTATTTCCAAGTATAATATGAGCAGCAGAGAGAGGAAACTTTTGGTGTATGGTTGACACTGAAAAGACCATAAAACTAAAGTGATTTGTATAAAGGAGACCTTTTTAAATAAGGAACAGATGTTAATTAAAACATTTTGACATTATAACTTCTTAAATCAGATTTAAAAGAGAAATCCTGCATATAATAAAAAAGGCAAAGTCATACTTTAAAACAGAATAAATGATTACTCATATAATGCATGATAATCCTGTATACTAATGCCAGAAGACTGACTAATGAAACTAGGGAACTGGAATTAGTGATGTGTGAGGAGGACTATGACATAGTGGGAATAACTGAGACAGGGCTGGATGATAGCTATGACTGGGCGGTTAATCTACAGGGTTACAGTCTGTTTAGAAAGGACCACCAAAATCGGAGAGGGGAGGGGTCTGCCTTTATGTAAAGTCCTGTCTAAAGTCCACTTTCCAGGAAGATCACCTAATATATCAGAAAATCTGCTACTAAACGAGATAGACGAGGCGGCAAATCATAATAAGGTGGGTATTATGATGGACTTCAACTACCCAGATATAGACTGGGAAACTGAAACTTGTATATCTCATAAAGGAAACAGGTTCTTGGCAATAACCAAAAAAGATTACCTTTCCCAACTGGTTCAAGACCCAACTAGAGGGACGGCCATACTGGACTTAATATTAACCAATAGACCTGAGAGAACAACAGATGTGCAGGTCGGGGGACACCTGGGAAATAGTGACCATAAAATAATAACCTTCCAATTATCATTCAAAAGAGTGTTTGTTTCTTCAGGGAGGAACAAAAATACCAAACTTCAAAAAAGCTAAATGTTGCCAACTAAGAGAGGCCATAGGCCTAGCTAACTGGGACAAAGTCCTCAAAAATAAAAATACAGCCACATAATGGGATATTTTTACAAGCATCCTAAAATCTTATTGTGAGAGGTACATACCTTATGGGAATAAAAGGTTAAGGAACAAGAAAAAAAACAATGTGGATAAATAGAACTGTAAAGAAAGCAATAAATGAGAAAAAGAATGCATTTAACTCACTAAAACAGGAGAGTAGTGAGGAAGCATTGAAAAACTATAAGGAAAAAAATAGAATATTAAAAAAAAACTAATAAAAGCAGCCAAACTAGAGACCGAGAGATTAATTGCCAAAGAGAGCAAAACTATCCCTAAAATATTTTTCAATTATATAAATGGCATAAAGTATAAATCTGAAGGTTTGGCCCTCTTTAGAGTAATTAGGGGGGAGTTGCAGAGAGTGATGAGGAAAAAGTAAAGCTATTAAATTTTTTTTTTCTACTGTATTCACTGAATAAAATAAACTGTCAGATGAAATGCAGAATGTAAACGTTAATTCCCCATTAAAAGTGCCCTGTCTGACCCAGGAAGAAGTACAGTGGCGTCTTGAAAATATTAAAATAGACAAATCGCCAGGACCAGATGGCATACACCCCCGCTTCCTAAGAGAATTAAGTAATATCATAGCCAGACCCCTATTTCTGATATGTAAGGACTCTATACTGACAGGGAGTGTTCTACAAGATTGGCGCGTAGCAAATGTAGTGCCAATATTTAAAAAGGGTCCAAAAACAGAGCCCGGAAACTATAGGCTGGTAAGTTCAACATCTGTTGTGGGTAAACTCTTTGAAGGTTTTCTAAGAGATGCTATTTTGGAGTACCTCAAGGAAAATAATCAAAAACCGCCATATCAGAAAGGCTTTATGAGGGATGGGTCATGTCAAACTAATTTAATCAGTTTTTATGAGGAGGTAAGTTCTAGACTTGACAGCGGCGAATCAATGGATGTCGTATATCTGGATTTCCCCAAAGCATTTGACACTGTACCGCATAAAAGATTAGTATATAAAATGAGAATGCTTGGACTGGGAGAAAATGTCTGTATGTGGGTAAGTAACTGGCTCAGTGACAGAAAAGAGAGGGTTGTTATTAACAGTACAGTACACACTCAGATTGGGTCACTGTCACTAGTGGGGTCAAGTGAAATATCAATTTTTGCAGATGACACTAAACTGTGTAAAGTAATTGACACAGAAGAGGACAGTATACTGCTACAGATGGATCTGGGTAGTTTGGAGGCTTGGGCAGATAAGTGGCAGATGAGGTTTAACACTGACAAATGTAAGGTTATGCACATGGGAAGGAATAATGCAAGTCACCCGTACATATTAAATGGTAAAAAACTGGGTAACACTGACATGGAAAAGGACTTAGGAATTTTAGTGAACAGCAAACTAAGCTGTAAAAACTAGTGTTAGACAGCTGCTGCCAAGGCCAATAAGATGCCCGTAATGAGAATATAGTCCTACCACTTTAGAAATCACTAGTCAGACCACACATGGAGCACTGTGTACAGTTCTGGGCTCCTGTGAACAAAGCAGTTATATCAGAGCTGGAGAGGGTACAGAGGAGAGCAACTAAAGTAATAACTGGAATACAATACCCTGAAAGATTATCAACATTAGGGTTATTCACTTTAGAAAAAAAGACGACTGAGGGGAGATCTAATTACTATGTATAAATATATCAGGGGTCAGTACTCTCTCCCATCATCTATTTATACCCAGGACTGTGACTGTGACGAGGGTACATCCTCTGCATCTGTAGGAAAGAAGGTTTGTACACAAACCTAGAAGAGGATTCTATACGGTAAGAGCTGTGAGACTATGGAACTCTCTGCCTGAGGAGGTGGTGATTGTGAGTTCACTAAAACAGTTCAAGAGGGGCCTGGATGTATTTCTGGAGTGTAATAATATTACAGGCTATAGCTACTAGAGAGGGGTTGTTGATCAAGGGAGTTATTCTGATTACCTGATTGGAGTCAGGAAGGAATTTCTTTCCCCTTAAGTGGGGAAAATTGGCTTCTACCTCACAGTATATTATTTTTTTTGCTTCCTCTGGATCAACTTGTAGGATAACGGGCCAAACTGGATAGAGAAATGTATTTTTTCGGCCTTATATACTATGTTACTATTTTACTATGTAAGTTATATGAATATGGATTAGCATTATTAAAATGGATATAAATGTGGAGCTAAGAGTACTTTCACACCAGCGTTGTTCGTATGCTGAAGGCAGTTCCGGCAACGGAACTGCCTGTCGGATCCGACAAACTGTATGCAAATGGTAATCAGTTTTTTCCGGATCCTTTAGACGGATCCGGTGATATACTGGATCCGTCTCATCTGGAATAACCCATCCGGTATTAATTTTTCTTCAAAGGTCAAAGGCGAAAATAGCTTGTCCTATGTCCCAGCGCAGACGCAGACCGGATAATGGATCCGGCAACGCAGCAATTTCTGGAACACTTGGTACCGGATCCGGCATCAATACATCTCTATGGCAAGTGTGGTAGTGTTTTGGTATTTTTTCCTGTCAAATACCATACACGGGACGCAATTGAAGACATCCTGATGCATACTGAATGGATTGCTTTCCATTCAGAATGCATTAGGACAAAACTGATGCGTTTTTTCCCGGTATTGAGACCCTTTACCGGATTTTCAATACCGGAAAAAATAACGCTAGTGTGAAAGTACCCTAAGTCTATATTGTGAGAGTAATGGTCAATGTTATTTTATAAAACTCTGTAATAGTGTTGATCGAGCACCATAGAGCACCCGAGCACAATCGAAGTCAATGGGAGAACCCAAGCATTAAACTAGGCACCCCCTGCTCTGAAGAGGGGAGACTGCCTGGTTCATAGGAAAAGTTCAGAAATTGATGCAAACACAACTGAAATAGTTCAGGAAGAGCATGGGGAGGATGTCTGGATGCATCTTGGACTCCCAGGTCAGTTTTGGGTACGATGTTGTCCGAGTAGTACGCCTCTTTTACAGACTGACAATAAAACCAAAGATAAAATCTATTTTAGAGGAAAGATTGTAAGGAAACATTCTTTCCTGTATATTTACTTGAATATTAAGTGCAAGTGCTGCCAAAAATGTTGTTGGTTTTCGGAACTGGGGCCATGATTAAGAGGGATGGCTGGGTGCAACCGTATTGTGCCGCTAGAGGTGAAATTCTTGGACCGGCGCAAGACGAACCACAGCAAAAGCATTTGCCAAGAATGTTTTTATTAATCAAGAATGAAAGTCGGAGGTTCGAAGACGATCAGATACCATCGTAGTTCCGATCATAAATGATGCCGACCAGGGAGCCAGCCACGTTATTTCCATGACCCGCCGAGCAGCTTCCAGAAAACCAAAGTCTTTGGGTTCCAAGGGGAGTATGGTTGCAAAGCTGAAACTTAAAGGAATTGACAGACGGGCACCACCAGGAGTGGAGCCTGCGGCTTAATTTGACTCAAGATGGGAAACCTCACCCGGCCCAGACACAGATTGATAGCTCTTTCTCGATTCTGTGGGTGGTGGTGCATGGCTGTTCTTAGTTGGTGGAGGGATTTGTCTGGTTAGTTCCGATAACGAATGAGACTCCATCTAACTAGTTAAGTGACCCCCGACAGTGAGGATTATGTTGACCAGACTTTTAGATAGTGACACTGGACTTGTAGGTGAGGGGCTGCTGTAGGTGAAGGACCCTGTAAAACATTATATGCATGAGCCTGCAGGTGAGCTGACCATCGAAAATATTATGGACGCTGCCGCTTTGTTGACTCTAGATAGCTTCTGGTTGATCGCACGTTCCCGTGACATCGACGATCTATTTGGATGTCTGCCCTATCAATTTTCGATGGTACTTTCTGCGCCTACAATGGTGACCACAGGTAACGGGGGAATCAGGGTTTGATTCCAGAGAGGGAGCCTGAAAAACCGCTACCACATCCAAGGAAGGCAGCAGGCGCGCCAATTACCCACACCCGACTTGGGGAGGTAGTGACGATAAATAACAATATAGGACTCTTAAGAGGCCCTGTTATTGGAATACGTACCCTATTAAATCCTTCAACTTGTCGGGGGGTAATAATTCAATTAAGTATTAATTATGGTCATGAAAATAATTAACCATGAAAAAAAAAATTTATAACATTTTTCATAAATTCTTAAAATCATGACCTGGTGAATTGTAGACAACCTAATTGTTACAATTCACATCTGAGTCCGACTATTTCCTCAGATAAATAAGTTATTTTTGACGTGAGATGACGTTAATGATAAAACTGTAGTCCTACATTATACAGGGTGGGCCATTTATATGGATACCCCTTCATAAAATGGGAATGGTTGGTGATATTAACCTCCTGTTTGTGGCACATTAGTATATGTTAGGGGGGAAACTTTTCAAGATGGGTGGTGACCATGGAGGCCATTTTGAAGTCGGCCATTTTGAATCCAACTTTTGTTTTTTCAATAGGAAGAGGGTCATATGACACATCAAACTTATTGGGAATTTCACAAGAAAAACAATGGTGTGCTTGGTTTTAACGTAACTTTATTCTTTCATGAGTTATTTACAAGTTTCTGACCACTTATAAAATGTGTTCAATGTGCTGCCCATTGTGTTGGATTGTCAATGCAACCCTCTTCTTCCACTCTTCACACACTGATGATGTGTTTCCCTCTTTATTCACTGAAGCTGGCACGTTCCCTGAGTTTTTCCAGCAAGATGGTGCACCACCACATTATGGGTGTCAGGTCCGAGCATTCCTAGATGAACAGTTTCCTGGAAAGTGGATTGGTCATCGTGGGCCAGTTGAATGGCCCCCAAGGTCTCCCAATCTGACCCCCTTAGACTTTTATCTTTTTGGGGTCATCTGAAGGCAATTGTCTATGCTGTGAAGATACAAGATGTTCAACACCTGAAACTACGGACACTGGAAGCCTGTGCTAGCATTTCTCCTGCGGTGTTGCTATCAGTGTGTGAAGAGTGGGAGAAGAGGGTTGCATTGACAATCCAACACAATAGGCAGCACATTGAACACATTTTGTAAGTGGTCAGAAACTTGTAAATAACTCACGAAAGAATAAAGTTACGTTAAAACCAAGCACACCATTGTTTTTCTTGTGAAATTCCCAATAAGTTTGATGTGTACATGACCCTCTTCCTATTGAAAAAACAAAAGTTGGATTCAAAATGGCCGACTTCAAAATGGCCGCCATGGTCACCACCCATCTTGAAAAGTTTCCCCCTTCACATATACTAATGTGCCACAAACAGGAAGTTAATATCACCAACCATTCCCATTTTATTAAGGTGTATCCATATAAATGGCCCACCCTGTACAATAATACACAGGTATTATAATAATATGCAGATTTATTGGTTGCAATGTTATAAAAAATATATAAGTAAATAAACACAATGATACATGCAAATGAATATATAGTGTAAATATAAAGCATTACAAGCTTAAAAATACATGTGAGTGGAAATAACTTGTCATATTATAACCAAGCTATTATTAGGTTAGGATATCAAAGTAGGAACATAAGTTATATATATTACTTGTGTTCAGAGAAAACCTTATGATATCAGGATGGGCATGTCTAATCCTAGACATCAATATAGAATGCTAAATACATTCCACCCCCCTCTAACCAACTACACATCACATGACCTCAAGGATGGGCAAATCCATTCAAGGATATAACTTAGAAGAGATAACTGTATCCTTTCGCCCCATCCTGGACTATTTTCACACATATAACTTTGGTAAGACCATTAAGACAAATAACAGGGATCTAGGATCTTGCTAGACCATATCTTAAATGGGAAGGACTTGAAATAAGTATTTCCTGTGGGAATCCATCACTTAGCTTGGCGAAGAATGTTCTATCAATATATATATATATATAATGTTACAGTACAGACCAACATTTTGGACACACCTTCTCATTCAAAGAGTTTTCTTTATTTTCATGACTATGAAAATTGTAGATCCACACTAAAGGCATCAAAACTATGAATTAACACATGTGGAATTATATACATAACAAAATAGTGTGAAACTGAAAATATGTCATATTCTAGGTTCTTCAAAGTAGCCACCTTTTGCTTTGATTACTGCTTTGCACACTCTTGGCATTCTCTTGATGAGCTTCAAGAGGTAGTCACCTGAAATGGTCTTCCAACAGTCTTGAAGGAGTTCCCAGAGATGCTTAGCACTTGTTGGCCCTTTTGCCTCCACTCTGCGGTCCAGTTCACCCCAAACCATCTCGATTGGGTTCAGGTCCGGTGACTGTGGAGGCCAGGTCATCTGGCGCAGCACCCCATCACTCTCCTTCATGGTCAAAGAGCCCTTACACAGCCTGGAGGTGTGTTTGGGGTCATTGTCCTGTTGAAAAATAAATGATGGTCCAACTAAACGCAAACCGGATGGAATAGCATGCCGCTGCAAGATGCTGTGGTAGCCATGCTGGTTCAGTATGCCTTCAATTTTGAATAAATCCCCAACAGTGTCACCAGAAAAGCACCCCCACACCATCACACCTCCTCCTTCATGCTTCACGGTGTGAACCAGGCATGTAGAGTCCATCCGTTTTTGTGACTGCACTTGGGGACACTTTCAAAGTTTTCCCAATTTTTTGGACTGACTGACCTTCATTTCTTAAAGTAATGATGGCCACTTGTTTTTCTTTACTTAGCTGCTTTTTTCTTGCCATAATACAAATTCTAACAGTCTATTCAGTAGGACTATCAGCTGTGTATCCACCTGACTTCTCCACAACGCAACTGATGGTCCCAACCCCATTTATAAGGCAAGAAATCCCACTTATTAAACCTGACAGGGCACACCTGTGAAGTGAAAACCATTTCAGGTGACTACCTCTTGAAGCTCATCAAGAGAATGCCAAGAGTGTGCAAAGCAGTAATCAAAGCAAAAGGTGGCTACTTTGAAGAACCTAGAATATGACATATTTTCAGTTGTATCACACTTTTTTGTTATGTATATAATTCCACATGTGTTAATTCATAGTTTTGATGCCTTCAGTGTGAATCTACAATTTTCATAGTCATGAAAATAAAGAAAACTCTTTGAATGAGAATGTGTGTCCAAACTTTTGGTCTGTACTGTATATATTTGGACACACCTTCTCATTCAAAGAGTTTTCTTTATTTTCATGACTATGAAAATTGTAGATTCACACTGAAGGCATCAAAACTATGAATTAACACATGTGGAATTATATACATAATAAAAAAAGTGTGAAACAACTAAAAATATATGTCATATTCTAGGTTCTTCAAAGTAGCCACCTTTTGCTTTGATTGCACTCTTGGCATTCTCTTGATGAGCTTCAAGAGGTAAGTCACCTGAAATGGTCTTCCAACAGTCTTGAAGGAGTTCCCAGAGATGCTTAGCACTTGTTGGCCCTTTTCCGTTCACTCTGCAGTCCAGCTCACCCCAAACCATCTCGATTGGGTTCAGGTCCGGTGACTGTGGAGGCCAGGTCATCTGGCGCAGCACCCCATCACTCCCCTTCATGGTCAAATAGCCCTTACACAGCCTGCAGGTGTGTTTGGGGTCATTGTCCTGTTGAAAAATAAATGATGGTCCAACTAAGCGCAAACCGGATGGAATAGCATGCCGCTGCAAGATGCTGTGGTAGCCATGCTGGTTCAGTATGCCTTCAATTTTGAATAAATCCCCAACAGTGTCACCAACAAAGCACCCCCACACCATCACACCTCCTCCCCCATGCTTCACGATGGGAACCAGGCATGTAGAGTCCATCCGTTCACCTTTTCTGCGTTGCACAAAGACATGTTGGTTGGAACCAAAGATCATGTAGTAATTTTATAGAGCAGGTTGTCACGGACGCGGTGATACCTAATATGTATACAATTTTTTTTATTTATGTAAGTTTTATACAATGACTTCATTTTTAAAACCCCAAAAATGTTTTCGTGTCTCCATAGTCTAAGAGCCATAGTTTTTTCAGTTTTTGGGCGATTAAGTAGGGTCTCATTTTTTGCGGGATAAGATGACGGTTTGATTGGCACTATTTTGTGGTGCATATGACTTTTTGATCGCTTTCCATTACACTTTTTGTGACATAAGATGAAAAAAAAAGGCTTTTTTTACACCGTTTTTTTTATTTTTTTACGGTAGTCACCTGAGGGGTTAGGTCATGTGATATTAGAGCCGGTCGATACGGACACGGCGATACCTAATATGTATACTTTATTTTTATTTATGTAAGTTTTACACAATGATTTCATTTTTGAAACAAAAAAAATCATGTTTTAGTGTTTCCATAGTCTAAGAGCCATAGTTTTTTTCAGTTTTTGGGTGATTATTTTGGGTAGGGTATGATTTTTTCGGGATGAGATGACGGTTTGATTGGTACTATTTTGGCATACATGCGACTTTTTTATCACTTTTATTACCTTTTTTGGGAAGTAAGGTTGAAAAAATTTCAATTTTCTCTTAGTTTAATTTTTTTTATTTTTATAGTGTTCACCGTGCGGGGAAAGTAACATGACCGTTTTATAGATCAGGTCGTTGCGGACACGTCGATACCTAATATGTGTAGTGTATTTCTTTTATTTTTTTTTGACATTTTTTTGACCCAGACCCACTTGGTTCTTGAAGATCCAGTGGGTCTGATGTCTGTATAATACAGTACAGTACACTATATAGTGTATTGTACTGTATTTTACTTACACTTTGTCTGAACAGATCTATACCTTTAGCACATGAGAAGGCGTCCTGTTGCCATGGGAACCTTCCCCGTCTGCCACAACTTCGCAGACGGGGAAGGGTAAGGACGGGGGCTGTCTGGGGGCTCTCTCCCTCTCCATCGGGGGGGCTGCAAAGGCACAGCAGTCCCCCGATGGGAGAGGGAGGGAGCTCCCTGACCCTGACAGTTAACCTTTTCCTTTTCCGTACGGACCGCGGTATGGAAAGGGTTAAACGGCTGACATCTGCACAGATGTCAGCTGTTTATACCAGAGTGTCAGAGGTATAACCACTGGCCACCATGAATTTTCACCGCCCTCACCGCCCACAACCCCCCCCCCCCCCGCACCACCCGCCAGCATAAAATCATGCAGAAGTGCAGGGGGGGTGCAAAAATGATAGTTTAGGCACACTAAAGTTTCTGATCCCCATGGTGAGGGACCGCGGGGATCAGAAACTGCAGTAAGCGCAGCAAACCGCAGGTCTGAATTGACCTGCGGTTTGCGGCGATCGCCGATACGGGGGGTCACATGATCCCCCCTGGCGTTGTGACAGGATTCGGATTAACCCCCGCGGCGCCGTAATAGCGATTTAAAGTTAGGACGTACCGGTACGCCCTGAGTCCTTAAGGGGTTAAAAAAGTACACTGTATGTCACAGATACATTTATTTTATTTTTTTAACACACACATTACACTTTAGATGTGGCCCTGGTAATGTCACTGTCCGCAGCCGACACCGTCTATGGAAAAAGTTCACTAGATGTCACAGATATTTTTGGGATGCGCACACTTTAAACAAGAGATGTGGCGCGGATAATTTAACTGTCCATGGCGGACACCATCTACGGAAAAAGTGCACTGGATGTCACTGATATTTTAAGGATGCACACTTTAAACAGGAGATATGGTGCAGATAATTTAACTGTCCGCAGCGGACGCCGTCTACTATATGACTATAAGGTAATGCCAAAATGTATCACATGTAACCTGTAAAGGCCCAATCATATGTACTGTAACCGCCTTGACAACCACCAGCTACTCCTACTATCATAAAGATATAAAAGAAAGCTCTTTTGAGGCGGACCCCAGATCTCCTCAGATAAGCTCTTGTGATTGTGTCTGTGTTATCGGCTGATTGACCTAATATTTGATTGCTTTATACCTGAAAAAAATGTATTACTCTGACATTTCTTGGAGGCCCCAGTGAGATATCCAAACCGGCTGGTATGAGACTGAACCACAAGGAAGCAGCAGCACCCAGGATTTGAGGAACGCAAATCCTAGGCAAGTGAGCCATTGACTCACTCGCTTTCCTAAGGCTGTGGGGGGTGCTTCAGGATCAGTCCGCCTTGCAGGTTTCGGATATCATTCAGGTAGAGAGTAGTCAAATGAAATGATCCATGTCAATGTTTTTTTTTTACTAATTCAAAGAGTTATTGTACTGTATATAACTTTGTTACTAACCTGCTCAAACTGTAGAAAGCGTGTGTTTGATGACGAGAATCTTGTTTTGTCTAACTGGTGTCCTGTGACAAATGTTCTGTGAAGGGTTAACTGTGTAGTGTCCCACTAGGTAAAGGTGGGCACTACACAAGGGTCAATTGGGCCACGTTGTCCTCCTACTCCTAAAGGACAGTGGCAGTATATTTAACCATCCATTTTAATGTATTTTCTATATGCTTTTATATGTATTGTTCCCCTGTGATATGTATAGCAGGCCTATTGGGGTGTAATGTAGCATCCTAGACACTAGAGGGAGATAGAGAGCCCCTAGTATAAATGTTCAGGCCCAGACAGGGAGGATTTAGTCTGTAGTCAGGAGTCTGTGGAGACAGAAGTGAGAGGGCACCAGCCAGAGATATGCTGAGGGCCTCCTCCTGACATGCAGCTAGACAGTCCAGGCTTCTAGTTGCTACCAGGAGGCTAGTGGAGGGATCCTATCCTGCCTGAGGATAAAGAGCCAGAGTTAGCTCAGAAGAGTCACCCCATGAGAAGAGTTTGCCTCCTGGGAGAAACCTGCAGTTCCCACAAGCCAAGCAGAGCCAGTGTTTCCAGCTAAAAACAAGTAAGCTGAAGGGCAGAAGAATCATTCATTTAAAGCCAGGATAAATACGGGAGGAAGATTTCTACCAAGGATAAAGCCAGTATTAGGGCATCCGGGCCTTGGGATAAAACCAGACAGGAGTTCTAAGGAACAGTGTACACTATTTCTGAGGAGAAGGTACTGAGTGTGTTGTTGTTTACCCTCTGAGTATCTTGCAAGTAACAGTATACCTGCCATTGATGAGAAAGCCTGCTTGTGAAGGGAACCTGCTGTATGGAACGGTATTGACAACTAACTGTACAAAGTTGAACTGTTATTAGTAAAGAAAAGTTTGGTTCACTTCAATCTGTGTTCCTCACTTATTGCAACTATAAACCGGTGTGCCACCGTTACAGGTCACAAACCTTAAAGGGACCTTGCTCCAGACACATTAAACACATGCAACATCCAGGGCACCTCACCCACCATCAGGCCTGGTCCCTATATACAGAGTGTGCCCCAGAAGACCCCTGTGCCAGCCTCTCCTTCACTGCTGTACGCCTGCCCAGGGTTTTCCTACAGAACTGTGAGTAACCCTCGCTTGCCCATAAACCGTGACCTCACAATCGCAATACCCTGCAGGTCTGGCGTGCTGCAACTGAATCTCAGTAACTCTGATCAGGGGTGAGAGTGAAGTGGCTGCTCTTGGCAACAGGAGGAGTCCATGTGAGTCGGGATATCGGGGACATCGAGTCAGAAGCCAGTCTGTTTTGTCAGTCTGTGTTGTTTGTCTTACATCCGCTACTGAAATACTTTGCTTATTAACCTGAGAAGTTAAGTTTGGAGGTTGGTCATTCTCCAGACGCTGTGGCTGCTTTTGAAGCAGGCAGGATACGTATGTCCTTATAAAGTATGTACTTATACACTATCCAGTAACTTAGCACTGCAGAATAGTGATATATTAGATACTGAGATAGTGATTTGCCAATTATGCCGATCTGATGTACAAACCGGATTCCAAAAAAGTTGGGACACTATACAAATTGTGAATAAAAACTGAATGCAATGATGTGGAGGTGCCAACTTCTAATATTTTATTCAGAATAGAACATAAATCACGGAACAAAAGTTTAAACTGAGAAAATGTACCATTTTAAGGGGAAAATATGTTGAATCAGAATTTCATAGTGTCAACAAATCCCCCAAAAGTTGGGACAAGGCCATTTTCACCACTGTGTGGCATCTCCCCTTCTTCTTACAACACTCAACAGACGTCTGGGGACCGAGGATACCAGTTTCTCAAGTTTAGAAATAGGAATGCTCTCCCATTCTTGTCTAATACAGGCCTCTAACTGTTCAATCGTCTTGGACCTTCTTTGTTGCACCTTCCTCTTTATGATGCGCTAAATGTTCTCTATAGGTGAAAGATCTGGGCTGCAGACTGTCCATTTCAGTACCCGGATCCTTCTCCTACGCAGCCATGATGTTGTGATTGATGCAAAATGTGGTCTGGCATTATCTTGTTGAAAAATGCAGAGTCTTCCCTGAAAGAGAAGATGTCTAGATGGGAGCATATGTTGTTCTAGAACCTGAATATATTTTTCTGCATTGATGGTGCCTTTCCAGACATGCAAGCTGCCCATGCCACACGCACTCATGCAACCCCATTGTCATGGAACCATGAACCAGACGTACAACAGAGATAGGTGGAATAAGAAGGCTTTATTGAAAATCAAGCCGTAGCTAAAGTCCAAACGGATGGCTAAACTGAAGCAGGGTCTTGCGTAGTCAGACGTAGCCAGGATCAGGAACCAGGAGGGTAGTCAGACGTAGCCAGGATCAGGAACCAACGGGGTAGTCAGACGAAGCCAGGATCGGAAACCAACGGGGTAGTCAGACGAGGCCAGGATCAGGAACCAGAAGCAGCAGCAGTCTTTGAAGCATGTGCACACAGGAGGACCAAGCAAGGAACTGAAGCCACAGACCTTCTATATATATGAGCTAGGCATCCAGCTCCTCCCAGTGGGAAGGAGGAGCCGCAGGGTGGGAGGCTACAAGAAACCCAGAAACCAAGATGGCCGCCAGCACATGTCAAACGAAGGAGAACAGTGAGAAGGTAAGACCATGACAGTACCTCCCCCTCAAGGGCCCCTCCTCCGCGGAGTAAGGAACGGTTTCAGAGGGAAGCGTGCGTGGAAGGCTCGGAGCAACGCAGGAGCATGGACATCTGTGGAGGGAACCCAGGAACGCTCCTCTGGACCATAACCACGCCAATGGACCAAAAACTGCAACCGACCGCGGACCAGGCGTGAGTCCAGGATATTGCTCACCTCATATTCCTCACGATTGCCCACTTGGACCGGACGGGGCCGAGGAACCGAGGAAGTGAAACGATTACACACCAATGGCTTCAACAGGGAGACATGAAACACGTTGGAGATCCGCATGCCAGGAGGAAGCGCAAGGGCATAGGCTACCGGGTTTACCCTGTGAAGCACTCGGAAGGGACCAACAAAGCGAGGCGCCAGCTTGGGAGTGGGCACTCGAAGGTTGAGGTTGCGGGTGGACAACCATACACGGTCTCCGACCTGGTAGGAAGGAGCGGGCGCTCGTCTGCGATTAGCCTGGAGTCTCTGGCGTTGCGCAGAGACCTCAAGGGACCTCTGGATCTGTACCCAAGAAGTACGTAGGACGGAAAGGTGATCCTCCACAGCCGGAGTATCCTGGGGAGAGAATACCTCCGGTAACACGGCAGGTTGGAACCCATAATTGGCCATGAAGGGAGACGTCCCAGAGGAAGAGTTCACCGCCGTGTTCCTGGCAAACTCAGCCCAAGGCAGGAGGTCAACCCAATTGTCTTGGTGATCGGAGACATAGCAACGAAGGAATTGCTCCAAGGCCTGATTGGATCGTTCTGCGGCCCCATTGGACTGAGGGTGGTAGGCCGAGGAGAAAGAGAGATGAATCCCCAACTGGGAGCAAAAGGCGCGCCAGAACCTGGACACAAACTGACTCCCCCGATCCGACACAATCTCCTTGGGCAAACCGTGCAACCGGAAGACCTCCCTGGCAAAAATCGAGGCCAACTCTTGTGCAGAGGGTAACTTCTTGAGAGGAACACAGTGGCACATTTTGGAAAACCGATCCACAATCATGAGAATGACCGTATGGCCTCGGGATGCAGGAAGGTCCACAATGAAATCCATCCCCAGGTGTGACCATGGACGCTCCCCGGTGGCTATGGGTTGCAAAAGGCCCAACGGAAGGTGCCGAGGGGACTTACTCTGGGCACAAACGGAGCATGCCGCTACATATGCGGCGATGTCGGAACGTAGAGAAGGCCACCAGAACAGACGTGAAACCGCCCAGGACAGCTGATTCTTTCCAGGGTGCCCCGCGGCCTTGGAGTTATGGTAGGTTCGCAACAACCGAGTGCGCAACTCCTCAGGCACAAAACATCTGCCGTTGGGTCTCCCAGAGGGAGCACCAGATTGAGCCGCCAAAATCTGCTCACCCAGAGGAGAGGTCAGGCTGGTGCGAATAGCAGCCAGGATCTGATTCGGGGGTATGACCGTAGTCGGAATCGACTCCTCCCCGGACAGCTCGGAGTACTGCCGTGATAAGGCATCCGCTCTGATGTTCTTGGAGCCGGGTAGGTAGGAGACCACGTAATTAAAACGTGACAAGAACAGAGCCCATCTGGCCTGACGTGGTGTCAATCTCTTGGCCTCAGAGAGGTAGGTCAGATTCTTGTGGTCCGTCAGGATGAGAACCGGAACCACCGAGCCCTCGAGCAAGTGCCTCCATTCTTTAAGGGCCTGCACGATGGCCAATAACTCCCTGTCACCAATCTGATAGTTGCACTCCGCGGAAGACAGTTTCCGGGAGTAAAACCCACAAGGAAGCAGAGGACCCTCTGGTGTTCTACGCTGAGACAGGAGGGCGCCTACTCCCGTCTCAGACGCGTCCACCTCGAGGACAAAAGGCAACCCAGGGTTGGGATGCGACAGAATCGGAGCCGACACAAAGGCGGACTTTAGAGCCTCAAAAGCTCGGATGGCCTCGAGCGGCCAGACCTGAGGATTACTGCCCTTCCTGGTCAGATCCGTGAGAGGCTTGGCTAGCATGGAAAAGTCCCTGATGAACTTCCGATAATAATTGGCGAAGCCCAAAAAGCGCTGCAGGGCACGAAGCCCACTGGGCTGGGGCCACTGTAAGACAGCCGAAACCTTCTCAGGATCCATGGAGAACCCCTCAGCGGAAATGATGTAACCTAAGAAGGTTACCTGGGATCGGTGAAATTCGCATTTCTCAAGCTTACCGAACAGCTTGTTCTCTCGTAAGCGTTGCAACACTCGTCTGACATCCAGAATGTGGGCCTCCATGGATGCAGAATATACCAAGATGTCATCCAAATAGACCACCACACACTGCTGCAACAGGTCACGGAAAACATCGTTGATGAATTCCTGGAAGACTGCGGGCGCATTGCACAACCCAAAGGGCATAACCAAGGATTCATAATGACCGGTCCTGGTGTTAAACGCGGTCTTCCACTCATCGCCCGCCTTGATCCTTACCAGGTTATATGCCGCCCTCAGGTCGAGTTTGGTAAAGACCGTGGCCCCTTTGAGGCGATCGAACAGCTCGGAAATCAAGGGTATCGGGTAAGCGTTCTTGATCGTGATGCGATTGAGACCCCTGTAGTCGATGCAAGGCCTCAACTCACCGCCCTTCTTTTTCACAAAGAAAAATCCAGCCCCTGCCGGGGACGAGGATTTGCGAATGTGTCCGCGTGAAAGCGCCTCCCTCACGTACTCCTCCATGGCCTCATTCTCCGCTACCGACAGTGGATAGACTTTGCCACGAGGAGGAACGGCACCAGATTGTAACTCTATGGCACAATCGTATGGGCGGTGCGGAGGTAGGGCAACCGCACGCACCTTATCGAATACATCCCGGTACTCCTCGTATTCAGGAGGCAACAGAGAGTCCGAGGAAGTACACAGCAACTTGACAGGCCCATGGATGCAACTAGCCCCACACTGCGGTGACCACGAGAGGATCTCGGCCGATCTCCAATCGAAAGTCGGATTATGCTTCTGGAGCCAGGGGTACCCCAAGACCACCGAGTAGTGTGGAGACGAAATAACCTGGAGACAGACCGACTCTCTGTGAACGGCACCAATGGCCATCCCCACTGGAAGGGTCTCCTGAGTCACGTGTGGCGGCAGAAGGGGTCTGCCGTCTATCGCCTCAAGAGCCAGTGGGGAACCTCGAGGCTGCAGAGGAATGGAATTGGCGGCGGCGAACACACTATCAATGAACAAGCCACCAGCACCAGAGTCCACCAACGCCTGGGTCGTCACCGAGCCCCCGACCCAGGAGAGGACAACAGTAATCAGTGGTTTGTCAACACGGGAAACCGGGGACGAGGAGACTCCACCCAAGATCTGCCCCCGACAGGATCTCAGGTGCGAGCGTTTCCCGGACGGTTCGGGCATGCCAACCGAAAATGCCCACCGAGACCACAGTACATGCATCGGCCCTCGCGTCTCCGGAGTACCCTCTCCCCCTCGGACAGGCGAGCAACCCCCAGCTGCATGGGTTGACCCCCAGACCAGTCATCCCCAGGAGGCGTGGGAGGAGAGGGAGGCACGGGTGGGACAGCAAACGTAGGCGCCAATCTGTTAGAAGGCCTCCGCAGGCTCTCCTTAAAGGAAGGTCTCTCCCTGAGTCTGGTGTCAATCAAAATCAGGAAAGAAATAAGGGACTCGAGCTCCACTGGTAGGTCCTTGGCTGCAATCTCATCCTTCAAGGCATCCGAGAGACCATGAGAGAAAGCAGCGACCAGAGCCTCATTATTCCAGCCCACCTCTGCTGCCAGGGTACGAAACTCAATGGCGTATTCAGCTACGGATCGTGAACCCTGTCTGATGGACATAAGGAGCTTCGCAGCAGAGGCAGCACGAGCCGGCACATCGAATACCTTCCGAAGAGAAGCAACAAAACCGGAAAACTCGGCAACCACCGGATTGTTGTTCTCCCATAAAGGGCTGGCCCAGGCCAAGGCCTTGTCCGAGAGCAGCGAGATCAAGAAGCCCACCTTTGATCTCTCAGTAGGAAAGGCATGTGGCAGCAACTCGAAATAAATGGCCACCTGGTTAAGGAAACCTCGGCACTGAGTTGGCTCTCCCCCAAAGCGCTGTGGAAGGGGGGCAGAACCGGTCATACCCCGAAACACCGCAGGTGCAGCAACAGGTGTCGGGGTAGACTCTGGCGCAACAACCGGAGCGGCAGTAGGAGCGGGCCCAGGAGCGACAACCGACCCATCGGCAACGGAAGCTAAATGAGCCGTGCGTTCAAGCAGGGTTTGTAACGCCACAGCGAACCGACCCAACAGGTGATCCTGCTGATCAAGTCTGGCAACCAGCGTAGGTAGCGAGGATGGCCCTGTACCGTCAGAATTCATGGCTTGGTCCTAATGTCATGGAACCATGAACCAGACGTACAACAGAGATAGGTGGAATAAGAAGGCTTTATTGAAAATCAAGCCGTAGCTAAAGTCCAAACGGATGGCTAAACTGAAGCAGGGTCTTGCGTAGTCAGACGTAGCAGGATCAGGAACCAGGAGGGTAGTCAGACGTAGCCAGGATCAGGAACCAACGGGGTAGTCAGACGAAGCCAGGATCGGAAACCAACGGGGTAGTCAGACGAGGCCAGGATCAGGAACCAGAAGCAGCAGCAGTCTTTGAAGCATGTGCACACAGGAGGACCAAGCAAGGAACTGAAGCCACAGACCTTCTATATATATGAGCTAGGCATCCAGCTCCTCCCAGTGGGAAGGAGGAGCCGCAGGGTGGGAGGCTACAAGAACCCCAGAAACCAAGATGGCCGCCAGCACATGTCAAACGAAGGAGAACAGTGAGAAGGTAAGACCATGACACCCATACCATCAGAGATGCAGGCTTCTGAACTGAGCGTTGATAACAACTTGGGTTGTCCTTGTCCTCTTTGGTCCGGATGACATGGCGTCCCAGATTTCCAAAAAGAACTTCGAATCGTGACTCGTCTGACCACAGAACAGTCTTCCATTTTGCCACACTCCATTTTAAATGATCCCTGGCCCAGTGAAAACGCCTGAGCTTATGGATCTTGCTTCTAAATGGCTTCTTCTTTGCACTGTAGAGTTTCAGCTGGCAACGGCGGATGGCACGGTGGATTGTGTTCACTGACAATGGTTTCTGGAAGTATTCCTGAGCCCATTCTGTGATTTCCTTTACAGTAGCATTCCTGTTTGTGGTGCAGTGTCGTTTAAGGGTCCGGAGAGCACGGGCATCCAGTATGGTTTTACGGCCTTGACCCTTACGCACAGAGATTGTTCCAGATTCTCTGAATCTTCGGATGATGTTATGCACAGTTGATGATAATAGATGCAAAGTCTTTGCAATTTTTCACTGGGTAACACCTTTCTGATATTGCTCCACTATCTTTCTGCGCAACATTGTGGGAATTGGTGATCCTCTACCCATCTTGGCTTCTGAGAGACACTGCCACTCTGAGAAGCTCTTTTTATACCCAATCATGTTGCCAATTGACCTAATTACTGTTAATTAGTCTTCCAGCTCTTCGTTATGCTCAAATTTACTTTTTCCAGCCTCTTATTGCTACTTGTCCCAACTTTTTTGGCATTTGTTAACACCGTGAAAATTTGAATCAACTTATTTTTCCTTTAAAATGATACATTTACTCGGATTAAACGTTTGATCTGTCATCTGCGTTCTATTACAAATAAAATATTGACATTTGCCATCTCCACATCATTGCATTCAGCTTTTATTCACAATTTCTTTAGTGTCCCAACTTTTTTGGAATCCGGTTTGTATGAGGAGTTACTTTTGGGCAGTCCTTATATATCTTTGTGTGCATTTACTTGTGGTATAGAATCTGTTTAAAGTCCACGGAAGTGCAAGCTTCTTCTACAGCTATACCTCTCATTTCCTACATACGGCTTACAGATATATAGCCTATAGTGATGAGCGGGAGGTGCCATATTCGATTTCGCGATATTTTTTTTGCCTCTTCTGAACTTAAGTTTTGCAAAATATGTACACTATTAGAGTTGAGCGAACCCAAACATTTTAGTAAAAGTTTGGGTTCGGTGTTCGGCTATTTTATGGCGCTTTTGGAAAGGCTGCAGAGCAGCAAATCAACAAGCGTTTAACTCTGTGCCCTTAGAAGTCATCACAGCCATGCCTACTAATGGCATGGCTGTGATTGGTTAGTGCAGCACGTGACCCAGCCTCTATCTATGCTGGGGTCACATAGCGCTGCACGTCACTCTGCTCTGATTAGTATAGGGATAGGATGCTGTTGTTGTGAGGGAGAGAATAGGACAGAATCTTTAATTAGAATTGCTTGTTAACTCAGCGATCTACCAAGATTTTGTTTTGTGGGTGCAGTGCACAATCTTTTTACCCTGCCCTGAGCCCAGTGACCCAGAAAAATAACTTTTATTCGTCTATTAGTTAGGTGGGCGGCGGCGGCGGCCATTTTGTGCAAGTTCTGTGCAACAGCACAGCATATGTGCATTTGTGACAGTCAAAAAGAACCTTGAACTACCGCAATTATAAGCTAGAAATACAGCTATAATTTTCAGGGTTTTAAAAAACAAAATTTTTGGGCAAAATATTCAATTTTAAAGCCCTTGCTGCATCTGTCAGTGTGAAATTCAAGCGTTATATATTGCTGTCATATTTTGTTAGTAAAAAAATACCCTTTTTGGGCAAAGTACTTAAAATTGCAACCTTTACTGCATCTATGATTGTTAAAAACAAGCTTAAAATACTTCAATCATTTTCTGGGTTTAAAAATTTTTTTTTTAAATTGGGCAATACCCTCCATCCGGGGCCTCTGCCGCATTAGTCAGTGTGCAATTTAAGCTAGAAATACAGCTATAATTTTGTGGATAAAAAAAATAAAAATACTCAATTTTACAGCCCTTGAGGCATCTGTCGGTGAGAAATTCAAGAATACTGCTGTCATATTCTCATATAAAAAAATATATATATTTTGGGGAAAAAAATATTTGCAGCCTTTGCTGCATCTGTCATTGTGAGATGCACCATTTAGATACTGTTCTATTCTGTTATTAAGAAAACACCCTTTTTGGGCAAAAAACTTTGCAGACTTTGCTGAATCTGTCAGTGCGAGATACACCTTTTAGATACTGCTGTTCTATTCTGTTATTAAAAAAACACACATTTTGGACAAAATATTTAATTTCCCCCCCTGTCTACATCTGATAGTGTGAAATTCAAGCGTTATATACTGCTGTCATATTCTGTTATTTCAAGAAAAAAACACCTTTTTGGGCAAAGAACTTAATGGTTGCAGCCTTTGCTGCATCTGTCAGTGTGAAATTCAAGCGTTATATATTGCTGTCATATTTTGTTAGTAAAAAAATACCCTTTTTGGGCAACGTACTTAAAATTGCAGCCTTTACTGCATCTGTTATTGTTAAAAACAAGCTTAAAATACTTCAATAATTTTCTGGGTTTAAAAAATATATATAATTTTGGCAATACCCTCCATCTGGGGCCTCTGCCGCATTAGTCAGTGTGCAATTTAAGCTAGAAATACAGCTATAATTTTCTGGATTTAAAAAAACACCCTTTTTGGGCAAAATACTAAATTTTACAGCCCTTGCTGCATCTGTCAGTGTGAAATTCAAGCGTTATATACTGATGTCATATTTTGTTAATAATATGAATAATAATTTGCAGCCTTTGCTGCATCTGTCATTGTGAGATACACCATTTAGATACAGTTGTTCTATTCTGTTATTAAAAAAACACCCATTTCGGGCAAGATCCTAATTTTGAGAAATATGAGGAGAGCATCAAATAAGGGACGTGGCCCCGGTCATGATGCTGCTGGTGGAGCTCCTATTGCAGGGAGAGGACTTCTTCAGGTGCGAGTAGATGACAGAACCTTCAGCGGTATTTGGTCGGGCCTAATGCAGCTCTATAAATGGTGAGGCCAGAACAAGTACAGGCGAAAGTAGATTGGGTTGCTGACAGTGCCTCCAGTTCCTTTAAATTGTCTGCCACCCAGTCTCCTGCTAAAAGATCAGAGTTGGCACCTGCCGCCGATATCCATCAGTCTTTCACCTCACCTCCTTGCACATCAGCCAAGCAGTCTGAGCCCCAAGTCATGCAGCAGTCTCTTCTGCTTATTGATGCATCTGTTAGCATAGTTTCCCAGGGCCATCCACCTAGCCCTGCGCCAGAAGTAGAAGAGATTGAGTGCACCGATGCCCAACCACTTATGTTTCAAGATGAGTACATGGGAGGACCACCGCAGCACGTCTCGGATGATGACAAAACACGGGTGCAAACTGCTGTGGCTTTCGAAAGTGTGCAGGCTGACAAGGAGGGCAGGGGTGAAGACTGGGTGGAGGATGATGAGGTCCTCTACCCCACATGGAATCAAGGTCATGTGAGTGACCTGTGTAGTTTGGTGGTAGAGGCAGTGGTCGCACAGAGCCACCAACACAGCAGAAGAGGGAGCAGGGTGCAAAAGCAGAGCAGCCATCCCATGGACAGTACACCTTCTACTGCCCACCGCAGCAAGAGACCGAGCACACCAAAGCTAGCTCCAAGGAGTTCCCTGGCGTGGCAGTTCTTCAGACAATGTGCTGACTACAATACATGAGTGGTTTGCATGCTGTGCAATCAGAGCCTTAAGCGAGGCATAAACATTCTCAACCTGAGCACAACCTGCATGACCAGGCATCTAAGTACAAAGCACGAGCTGTAGTGGAGTAGACACCTCAAAAACCAAGAAAGGTTTCTGGCTCCTCTCTGGCTGCTCTGCTGCAGTCTCGGTCTCTTCATCCACCTCTGGAGTGACAGTGGCACCTGCCACCCAGCAAACAGAGGATCTGCCAGCAACACCACCACCTGGGTCACCAAGCATCTCCACAATGTCCCATGGAAGCGTTCAGCTCTCCATCTCCCAAACACTAAAAACGGAAGATGAAATACCCCCCTACCCACCCGCAATCCCTGGCCCTGAATGCCAGCATTTCAAAATGACTGTCCTTTGAAATGCTGTCATTCCGTCTGGTGGAGACGCAGAGTTTTAAAAGCCTTATGACGGTGGCTGTCCCACAGTACGTCGTGCCCAGCCACCACTACTTTTCCAGGCATGTCATCCCTTCCCTGCACAACCAAGTGGGGGACAAAATCAGGTGTGAACTGTGCAACGCCATCTATGGCAAGGTCCACTTAACTACAGATCCATGGACATGTAAGCACCATCAGGGACATTATATGTCCCTAACAGCATACTGGGTAAATGCAGTGGCGGCTGGGCCTGAGGCGGATAGCAGTTTGCTGCATGTCCTTCCACCACAGAGGATTGCAGGGCACTTCAGTTTGCCTCCTGTTGCTTCCTCCTCCTACTCCGCTTCCTCATCCTCTACCGGCTCCTCATCCAGTCAGCGTAACACCTTCACCATCAACTTCAGCACAGCCAGGGGTAAACTACAGCAGGCAGTTTTAAAACATATCTGTTTGGGGGACAAACCCCACACCACGCAGGAGCTGGGGACGTGCCTTGAACAACAGACAGATGAGTGGTTGGTGCCAGTGAGCCTCAAGCCTGGCCTGGTGGTGTGCGATAATGGGCATAATCTTGTAGCAGCTCTGGGACTAGCCGGTTTGACGCACATCCCTTGCCTGGCGCTTGTGCTGAATTTGGTGGTACAGAGGTTCCTTAAAAATTACCCCGATATCTCAGAGCTGCTGCTTAAAGTCTGTGCGCACTTTCGGTGTTCTCACCCTGCTGCTGCTTGCCTGTCAGCGCTGCAGTGTAACTTTGGCCTTCCAGCTCACCGCCTCATATGGGACGTGCCCACAAGGTGGAACTCCACCTTGCACATGCTGGCCAGACTGTGCGAGCAGCAGCAGAATATAGTGGAGTTTCAGCTGCAGCACATACAGGTGAGTCGCTCTGCGGAACAGCACCACTTCACCACCAATGACCGGGCCTCCATGCGAGACCTGTGTTCCTTGTTGCGCTGTTTCGAGTACTCTACCAACATGGCCAGTGCTGATAACGCTGTTCTATTCCTCCTTGAAAAAACGCTGCTGGCGATGATGGAAGAGGATGTGGCACAGGAGGAGGAAGAGGGATCATTTCATAGGGTTTCCAGCCAGTCAAACACAAGTGGCTCCGAGGCTGGGTTCCTGCACCCACAAACGCCAGGTACACAATTGTCTAGCCAGGGCACAGTTCTGGAGGATGAGGAGGTGGAGGATGAGGAGGAGGAGATGGAGGAGGAGGAACCGTGTTAACAGCAGGGTGGCACCCAAACCAGCTCATGGCCATCACTGGTGCGTGGCTGGGGGGATATAGAGGACACAGACAATACACCTCCCACAGAGGACAGCTTTTCGTTGCCTCTGGGCAGCCTGGAACACATGAGCGATTACATGCTGCAGTAGCTCCGCAACGACCGCTGAGTTGCCCACATTCTAACTTGTGCTGATTACTGGGTGGCCACGCTGCCGGATCCCCGTTACAAGGACAACGTACTGTCCTTAATTCCATCACTGGAGTGTGATCGTAAGATGTGAGAGTACAAGCACATGCTGGTAAATGCGCTGCTGGTGGCATTCCCACCTGACAGCGGGGACACAGTGGAAGCACAAGGCGAAGGCAGAGGACGAGGAAGAGGTCGCCAACGCAGCTGGGGCACCACCAGCACCTCAGAAGGCAGGGTTAGCATGGCTGAAATGTGGAAAAGCTTTGTCAGCACGCCACGACAACCAGCACCAACAGCTGATATGGAACATCTTAGCAGGAGGCAGCATTTCAGCAACATGGTGGAGCAGTATGTGTGCACACGCCTACACGTACTGAATGAGATGTCTGCCCCTTCAACTTCTGGGTCTCCAAATTGGGCACATGGCCTGAGCTTGCCTTTTACGCCTTGGAGGTGCTGGCCTGCCCTGCAGCCAGTGTATTGTCTGAACGTGTGTTTAGCACGGCAGGATGCGTTATCACAGAAAAGTGCAGCCGCCTGTCCACAGCCATTGTGCACAAGCTTGCATTAATTAAAATGAGCCAAGTATTGATCACACAGGACTTGTCCGTACCTTGTGCAGAATAGGCATGCATACCGGCCTTAACAATCCATTGTTATACTACAGCGCAAGTGCTCATTGTTGTATTTTAGATATTTTATACTCTTTTGGAGTATACCCTACTCCATATGAACCTCCACCTTATAAATCAAGTTTATTTCATTTTATTTGGACGTATTTTATTTTATGTAATTTCACTTGTTTGTCTGTTACATTTTCTGGTGAAATTCACACATTTTTGGGTGTGATATACCAATGCTATACAATGCTATACATAGTAGACAGGTAAAAAAAAAAAAGAATTTGTTTGTTACATAATCGGGTGAAACTCACCTATTTTTGGGTGTGATATACCCCTGTTCTACCTAGTAGACAGGTAATATTTGACTAATTTGTCTGTTACATATTCGGGGTAAATTCACAAATTTTTGGGTGTGATATACCACTGCTATACCTAGTAGACAGGTAACAATATTTCACTAATTTGTCTGTTACATTCTTGGGTGACATTTTTGCCGTGATTAAACCCCTGCTCTGCATAGGTGATAGGGACATAAATTTCAATAAATCGTCTGTTACAAGGTGACATTTTACCAATTTTGCCGTATACAAACCCCTGCTCTGCATAGGTGACAGGGAATTACATTTTAAAAATTATTCTTTAATTGATGCGCTCCCCCTCCTTTCATTCAATGCTTAAACTTCAAGATGGGAGTTGTAAGGGAATGCCGATCCCCTTATAATACGTCACTTTTTCCTCTAAGGAAGAAGCCTGAGCCTGGAAAGCCCCAAGCATACCGAATGACACATGATCTCAGAGAAATTAACAAACTAATGATTGTAGATACACCTATTGTACCAAACCCACACACTTTCCTTAATCAGATTCCTTCTAACTCTGTGTACTGTGTACTGTCATTGATTTGGCAAATTATTTATTTTCAGTTTCTGTGGAGAAAAGCCAGCTGCTTCTGGCTTTCACCTTCAATGGAAAGCAATATTGCTGGACCAGATTACCCATCTGCAACAGGTGCAACATCTCCCTCTGAGTTTTCTGAGGCTATAGCTCCTTTCTTGGCACCCTGAGGATGAGAACACTCAACTACTTTTAGTACGTAGATGATTTACTTCTCTGTACTACCAGTAAGACATTCTGTCTTAGGAAACATATTCACTTTTGTTGTTTTTGCAGGTTGAAGGGTGCAGGCTTTCCAGGGACAAACTGTAGGTTGCCAAATTGAAAGTGGTATTTTTAAGCCATTGCATTTTCCAACAGACAAAACATATAACACCAGAACGTAAAAAGGCAGTTGCTCAGCTAAATGAACCTACTACAGTCTGAAAACTAAGGACATTTGTGGGCCTAGTCAGCTATGTCAGAGAGTGGATTCCCTCTGCTTCATCACTCATGCAGCCACTCTTTGATGTTTTGGCAGTCTGCAAAAAAGGACAACCTTATGCGCTCACTGCAGAAGCAGTTAAGGGATTTAAAGAGTTGAAACTAGCTGTCATATCAGCCCCATGCCTTGGAATACCAAAATATGATATTGATTTCAACCTATTTTGTCATGAAAATACTGGACATGCAAAAAGTGTTTTGACCCAGATACATGGTGGCAAGCACCGCCCTCTAGGTTATTACTCAGTACAACTGGATGTGGTAGCCAGGGTGCCTCCTCCTGTGTATGGGCCGTGGCAGCCTGTGCATTGCTGACTGGGAAGGTTGCTGACATTGTTCTGGACCATGCACTGACAATTTATGTACCTCATGCAGTACAGGAACTATTGCTACAGGCAAGGATTCGCCATTTTTCAATGATAAGACTAACAAAGTACGAAGTGACACTCCTTACTCCTCTGAACATAACAATCAAAAGGTTTACTATCCTAAATCCTGCTACCTTACTCCCAGAGTCTGATCAGGTAGAGCAGGATGGTAGTCCAGGTGATAATGACCATGATTGTCTTGAACTAATGAAAACTGAAACCAAGGAACTTGACAATGTGACTGAAATACCAATACCTAATGTTGATTTTGAGTTTTTTGTAGATGGATCCAGGTACTACCTTGATGGAAAGCCATATACAGGATATGCTGTGACTACCTTGGAGGAATTTGTAAAACAAGGATCACTCCCACCTGGATGTTTTGCACAGGAAGCATAGTTGAAAGCACTCACTGAAGGTCAGACTGTAAACAGTCACACTGACTCCCGATATGGTTTTGGCATAGCACATGACTATGGTCCCATTTGGAGAAGCAGGGACTTTGTGGGATCCTCTGGTAAGCCTATCAAAAATGCTAAATCATTAGTTCAGTTGTTTAGAGCATTAGAATTACATAAAATGGTGGCCATTGTCAAGGAACAAGCCAATAAAAAAGGAGCAAACAAAGGAGGCATAAGGAAACTGTCGGGCAGATGCAGCTGCAAAGCAGGATGCTCTGCTGCCCCTCCCCGCGACAGGCCATATAGTGGACATAATACCACAGGCAGGGAAGGGGGATTTGGATGTTCTCCAGAAATTGCAGGAACAAACTCCTAAACATGAAAGAGTGGGTAAGAGAGGGGCCTAGAAGAATCAGGAAGGTTTGTATGCCATAGATGCTGATCTGTGTCTTCCAAGGGTGTTATACCCTCTGATGTGTGAATTATCACATGGCCCAAGGAAGCAATGGTAAGTTTGTTAAATCAAGAATAGGTGGCCCCAGAGTTCAACAATGCCGCTGCAAAGTTTGTCCAGGGGTGTATGGTCTGTGCTTGCCATAACGTAGAAAGGACTGTCAAAGTCCCCCCCCCCCCCCCCTTAGGAAAGTATTTGTTTCTATTATTATTATGCATTGCATTGCTGATACGGATGGAGAAGATAGTAGTGAATGGGACAATAAGTTTGTTAAATGTCATAAAATAGTTGCTCAGATGATCGATCTATCTGATTGTTGGATCTGCAGCCATTCACCTATCTCAGCTAATTCCATGCCATATATAGCAAATCCTCTTTCAGAAAAGGAACTGTTAGATTTACCCTGCTGGGATTTACCTCCCCTGAAAATAGAATCTAATCATGGAGATACTGCTATGTCAGTACCTGTGACAGGATGGATAAAATATCCATGGTGGCAGGTAAACATATCAGAAAGAATAGGTACCTGGTATGAATATGACTTGCGCGAAGATGGGTGGAAAGAAAAACCTGTTGCAAACATAGACGTGGGAGAAGCGCCTAGTGAAGTGATTAAGCTAAGTTTTTCTGGGCAAGATTGACCCCTAGATCAGAGACTCTACATAACTTCGGCACATGCAGCTCTGATTATAAATGTAAGACCGCTTCCTAGCTGACTTACATTTAGACCATTTTCTATACCTAAACCAGATGTAGAAAATGATGAATGAGGCCTGTCCCCTTTCCACGCCACGGCCACTTTTTTAGAACTGGCTTGAGCGGGGAAGAAGTCGCAGATTCTGCTGCAACATGGCGTGCAACAGAATCTGTGCCAGATATACGCCACAAGACTGGCATTTATCTGGTCATAAATGACTCCCACAGTTTAGTTTATAAGGCTGAAAAAGACATCTGTCCAATTTAGTTCAGCCTGTTATCCTGCAAGTTAATCCAGAGGAAAGCAAATAATACCCATCTGAGGAAGAAGCCAATTTTCTTTATTTTAGGGGGAAGAAATTACTTTCCAACTCCAATCAGGCAATCGGAATAACTCCCTGGATCAACAACCCATCTCTAGTAACTATAACCTGCAATATTATTACCCTCCAGAAATATATCCAGGCCCTCTTAAACTCTTTTTGTGAATTCACCATCACCACCTCCTCAGGCAGAGAGTTCCATAGTCTCACTGCTCTTACCGTAAATAATCCTCTACTATGTTTATGTACAAACCTTCTTTCCACCAGACGCAGAGGATGTCCCCTCGACACAGTCACAGTCCTGGGGATAAATAGATGATGGGATAGATCTCTGTACTGGTACTGATATATTTATACATAGTTATTAGATCTCCCCTCAGTCGTCTTCTTTCTCATCACGGGCATCTATGTCCTTTTTGATGCAACCCATTATCTTATTGGCTTTGGCAGCAGCTGTCTGACACTAGTTTTTACAGCTTAGTTTGCTGTCCACTAAAATTCCCAAGTCCTTTCCCATGTCAGTGTTACCCAGTGTTATGCCATTTAGTATGTACTGGTGACTTGAATTTTTCCTTCCCATGTGCATAACCTTACATCTGTCAGTATTAAACCTCATCTGCCACTTCTCTGCCCAAGCCTTCAATCTATCCAGATCCATCTGTAGCAGTATACTGTCCTCTTCCATGTTAATTACTTTACAGAGTTTAGTGTCATCTGCAATAATTGATATTTTACTGAGCAATAAATATATTGAACAGAATAGAGCCCAATACTGACCCCTGTGGTACCCCAGTAGTGACAGTGACCCAATCTAAGTGTGTACCATAAACACCCTGTGTTTTCTAGCACTGAGACACTTACTTACCCACATACAGACATTCTATGTGGCACAGTATCAAATGCTTTGGAGAAGTCAAAACACTAGTCAGAAAAAGTTGGGGATATTTGGCTTGTGTGTGAAATTAAAGGATAAACCTAAAATAAACTGAAACCTTTATAGGTGAACTTGATGTCACCCTCTCTAAACTTTTGAATGCACATGTCCAACTGTTCAATGTTTCAGTACTTTTTGCACAACTTGCTGTTCTCTAACAAGGAACTTAACAGCAAGTGCTTGATCCATGAATCGCCCAATACATTTCCTGGTTCAATTAGAAGTGGTATTTAAACAGTCCTCCTCATCATGCTTTTCACATTTTGACATCATGATACCAAGGCCACACCTAACAATTGATCAACAGTACCTTGCCATTGCGAGGCATCAAGCAGGATGTTCTCAGGCGGAAGTGGCCACTGAGCTTAGGGTGTCACAGAGTGTCATGAGCAGGTTGCAACAGAGATACTGGAAGAGTCACAGAAAAGCATATAAGTGGCCACATTCCACACTGATGACCGCTTCATTGGGAACAATTCCCTGCAGAACCTCTGAAGCCCATTGAAAACCTATTGGATCAGCTAAGTCACTGTGTAGAGGCTTGTAACTCTGTACCCCAGATCATCAATGACCTGAGGACCGCCCTTCAAGAAGAGTTGTATGCCATGCCTCAACAGACAATAAGTCGACTTGTAAACTCCATGAGACGTAGTTGTCAAGCTGTAATTTATGCTCAAGGTCCCATGATAAGTTATTGAGACATTGACATTTTTTGTGGGGACATAACCACCACTGTTATTGGCTTTTGTTTCAATAAATTGTTGGAAATAAGGAAATCACAAAAATTCTCTCCAGCTTTTCATAATACCTTATGAATATACATTTTATTTTGTCTGTTATACCACTTCTCCATAGATCTACTCAGATCCATAACAGATATCCATTCCTGAAATCTCAGGGCACATCCATCTTATTGCCATAAGCAAGCGGGCATAAAAAAATATATATATATATATATATAATTTGTGCTTTCATCCCTTCATCCTTTTTGTGGTATATCTCCTAATATGCATTACAATACAATTTTCAAATTTACATTCATATGTATCTCCTATAATCTCAGTAAAATTATCTCAGAATAGCTGAATCTTTGAACAGCTCCACCACATATGGGTAATATCTGTTTCTAATATTCCACATCTGGGACAAGCCATAGGTGTGTTAGTATTTAACTTATGCAACTATCTAGGTGTGAGATATAATTGATGCAGCACCATAAATTGCATTACTCTATATGATGGATTCCGTGTTAATTTATAATGATCACAAAGTCTATACCATTGCTCTATGGTCATCGGGCCTATATCCAGGTATTTTTACTGAAGAGGACTCACCTTAGTAACGCTCAGTTACAACTTTCAACCAAATGACAGTTACACTTTAAGAGAGCGGTGGCTTTCTCAATGCAATCTTACTATGCACACCGCTGTTGTTCAGTGTCCTCCTGATGGAGGAATCATGAACATTAACATTAGCTAATGTGAGAAAGGTTTTTAGTTGCTTAGAGATTACTTTGGGTTCCTTTGTGATTTTGTGGATTATTACCCACCCTTGCTCTTGGTGTGATCTTTGTTGGTCGACAACTCCTGGGGAGGGTAATAATGGTTTTGAATCTCCTCCATTTGTATACAAATGGAGGAGACTGTGGACTGGTGGAGTCCAAACTCTTCAGAGATGGATTTGTAACCTTTTACAGCCCGATGAGCATGAGGTCCTCAGAAATCTCCTTTGTTCTTGACACGATGCACTACCACAAACCTGTTGTGAAGATCAGACTTTGATAGATCCCTGTTCTTTAAATAAAGTTGGACACGCACTCACACTCACAATCAAACTCCCATTGATTGAAAACAACTGACTCTAATTTCATCTTCAAATTAACTGCTAACCTTAAAAGTTTACATACATTTTGCAACACATAGACATGATATTGGAACATTTTCCTCAATACATACAGTTGTGTTCAAAATAATGGCAGTCAGACATCACTAACCTGATCAATCACTGTTTTTGGTAGAAATGATATTTCTACTTGGCAAATAATTTACTAGCAGGTGTAGTAGAGTAATAGAAATCCAACAGACCCAACAGTCATGACATGCATGCTGCTGATTCTGTGTGATTGAATCACTAATTGAAAGGGGCATGTTCAAAATAATAGCAGTGAGGTCGTTCATTTAAAAAAAAAACAGGTGGCAATTATTGCCCTCATTTAAGGAAGGAAGGTAGCAAATGTTGTACATGCTGGTTACAGTGCATTTCTCTCTGAAATTCTGAGTAAAATGGATCGTTCAAGACATTGTTCAGAAGAACAGTGTACCTTGGTTAAAAAGTTGATTGGAGAGGGGAAAATATATAAAGAAGTGCAGAAAATGAGAGGCTGCTCAGTTAAAATGATTGCAAATTGCAACCAAAATCTGAAAGACGTAGAGGAAAGTGAAAAACTACCATTCAAATGGATAGAAGAATAGCCAAAATGGCAAGTGTGGCGAAACCAACCTCGCCACTGGTTTTTGGGGAGGCCTGTTTAAACGCCTCTTGCCTCAGGATTATGGCCCATACTAACTTTTAAACCCCTGAACCTATTCCAGGGAATTTTGGATAGGTTTTTCCCCCAAGTTATACTGTTTAAATTGATGTTATATGTATGGACAATGTTACCTCACAAAGTTGTAACAATTTATAATAAGTGTAATTTGTCAGCTTTGGAGGAATATGCTGGGTGTGTTTCTATTATCCCATTGTGCCATTGTCCCATTGTGTGTTTAAATGGTGATGTCTGTCCTGTTGTCTCCACATGTGTATTGGCGATCTCCCTTTGTCCTGAGAGATAATTGGATTGTCCTCGGTTGTCTCCAGGACAGAGAGGAGGAAACCATGATGCATTGTGGGGATGTGTTGTATCTGTTCTGTGTCGCAGTCTCCCTTCTGGTCCTCTAGGGGGCGTGAACGATTGGTTGTTGTACTTGCATTGTGTGTGTTGTAAGATATTGATTGGTTGGATTTCAAAACCCTGTGGGCAGTACTATGTTTGTTTTTTATGAATAAAAGAGGTTGTACCTGAAGTACAGTCAGACCACTGCTTGACCCTCAACACGGAGCCTTGTCTCGTTCTTGGGGGGATTCCCTGTATGCTGTTAGAGACTGATTGCCAGGAGTGTAAGCTGATTGTATGCTTTTCCTGTTCGTCTGCTAGCAGCTATCCGCGAGGTTCCAGTTTGGAGTGCTATTTTGTATCCAGTTCGGGAGTTTGGTGTTCTGCAGTAGCTGTGCCTGTCTCTCAGAAAGGGGCATATCGTCTAAACGGATTTTAACCCCTTGTCTGCTGAAATGGTCCGTTACAATTGGTGGCAAGCAGCGAGATCGTTCCTACAGCCAGAAGGACAGCTACAGGAGACACCATTTCTTTGGATTTTACAACTTAAGGGCAACGCATGTCTCAGTACAGCGATCCCTAAAAGCACCAGGATGAAACCAGCAGTGGAGTACAGATACTCTGTTGAGGAATTTGACCGTATGATGTGGTTGCGGCTGAACTTCTTCGGACCCAATCCAGCTGAGAAATCCGTGAAGTTCATGAGGAGTCTAGTGTTCAAGACCCTACTATACCGGGCAGAAGGTGACGGTCAGCTGCCACGTTGGTTGGACCTCCATCGGAAGTTACAGTTGCGGGACAGCGGGAGCCCAGTCTCCATTCCCCAGCGGCAGTGTGAAGTGCAGGGAGAGGAGATCAGCGTCCTCCCTCCCCAGCGGCAGGCTGAGTTACAGGGGGCAGAGGTAGTTGTTCCTGCCCCCCAGCAGCAGAGTGATATGTCGGGAAGGCAGTGTAAAATGCAGGGAGAGGAGAGCAACGTCCTCCCTCCCCAGCGGCAGGCTGAGTTACAGGTGGCAGAGCTAGTTGTTCCTGCCCCCCAGCAGATGCATGATTTTTGGGAATTGGGAGCCCAGTCTCCATTCCCCAGCGGCCGTGTGATGTACAGGGAATTGGGAGCCCAGTCTCCATTCCCCAGCGGCAGGCGGAGTTACAGGGGGCAGAGACAGTCGGTCCTGTCCCTCAGCGGCAGAGTGTCCTACAGGGAATAGAGAGCCCAGTCTCCTTTCCCCAGCAGCCGGACACTGTATTGGGAGCAGAGGCGGTCGGTAGCCCTCCCCAGCGGCTGGAAGTATGTATGGGAGAGGAGCTCGTTACCCCCTCTCCCCAGCGGCAGCTTAACGCACCAGGGGGAGACAGTAAGTCCCACAACAGTGCAGATGGGATCGTGGTCTCTGCACTTACAGCACAGGGGTAGGTACAGTCGGTCCTGTCCCCCAGCAACAGGGTTGTTTAGCCAAAGGGGAGACAGTCGGTTTCCCCCTCCAACAGCCAGACTCCAACCAGGCTTCTTCCGTGGTAACGCTGGCACCAGGGCAGAGTACCGCTGATCTCTGCCCACAAAGCAACTTCCACTCCAAGCCAGGGAGCAACACAGAGACCGGGAGTACCAGCTACCAATATAATCTTCACTGGACAGAGACAGGCTACTAAATTCAACAGGTCCAGTATTGGGTTGTGGGTGGGCTGCCAGACTAACTCAGGTACCGACCGGCGTGAGGTCAGGTATCTGGTTAGTCTTCCCTGGGGGGGGGAGATGTGTGGCAAAACCAACCTCGGCACTGGGTTTTGGAGAGGCCTGTTTAAACGCCTCTTGCCTCAGGATTATGGCCCATACTAACTTTTAATCCCCTGAACCTATTCCAATGAATTTTGGATAGGTTTGTTCCCCAAGTTATACTGTTTAAATTGATGTAAGTTATATGTATGGACAATGTTACCTCGCAAAGTTGTAACAATTTATAATAAGTGTAACTTGTCAGCTTGGGAGAAATATGCTGGGTGTGTTTCTATTATCCCATTGTGCCATTGTCCCATTGTGTGTTTAAATGGTGATGTCTGTCCTGTTGTCTCCACATGTATATTGGCGATCTCCCTTTGTCCTGAGAGATAATTGGATTGCCCTCGGTTGTCTCCAGGACAGAGAGGAGGAAACCATGATGCATTGGTGGGATGTGTTGTATCTGTTCTGTGTCGCAGTCTCCCTTCTGGTCCTCTAGGGGGCGTGAACGATTGGTTGCTGTACTTGCATTGTGTGTGTTGTAAGATATTGATAGGTTGGATTTCAAAACCCTGTGGGCAGTACTATGTTTGTTTTTTATGAATAAAAGAGGTTGTACCTGAAGTACAGTCAGACCACTGCTTGACCCTCAACACGGAGCCTTGTCTCGTTCTTGGGGAGATTCCATGTATGCTGTTAGAGACTGATTACCAGGAGTGTAAGCTGATTGTATGCTTTTCCTGTTCGTCTGCTAGCAGCTATTAGCTATTCGCAAGGTTCCAGTTTGGAGTGCTATTTTGTAACCAGTTCGGGAGTTTGGTGTTCTGCAGTAGCTGTGCCTGTCTCTCAGAAAGGGGCATATCGCCTAAACGGATTTTAACCTCTGTCTGCTGAAACGGTCCGTTACAGCAAGGATTTAGCCAACAATCAGCTCCAGGAAGATCAAAGAAGGTCTAAAGTTACCTGTGAGTACTGTTACAATTAGAATACGCCTATGTAAAGAAGCCATATGAAAGAAGCCCCCGCAAAGTCCCACTGTTGAAAAAAAGACATGTGCTGAAGAGGTTACAATTTGCCAAAGAGCACATTGACTGGCCTAAAAAGAAATGGCACAACATTTTGTAGACTGATGAAAGTAAGATTGTTCTTTTTGGGTCTAGTGGCCAGAGACAGTTTGTCAGACGACCCCCAAACACTGAATTCAAGCCACAGTACACTGTGAAGACAGTGAAGCATGGTGGAACAAGCATCATGATATGGGCATGTTTCTCATACTATGGTGTTAGGCCTATTTATCGCATACCAGGGATCATGGATCAGTTTGAATACATCATAATACTTGAAGAGGTCATGCTGCCTTTCGCTGAAGAGGAAATGACCTTGAAATGGGTGTTCCAAAAAGACAACGACCCCAAACACACCAGTAAACGTGTAACATCTTGGTTCCAGACCAACCAGATTGACATTTTGGAGTGGTCAGCCCAATCTTAATCCAACAGAAAACTTCTGGGGTGACATCAAAAATTTAGTTTCTGAGGCAAAACCAAGAAATAGAGAAGAACTGTGGAATGTAGTCCAATCACCCTGGGCTGGAATACCTGTTCACAGGTGCCAGAAGTTGGCTGACTCCATGCAACACAGATGTACAGCAGTTCTCAGAAACAGTGGTTATACAACTAAATATTAATTATGTTATGTGATTCAAAGGAAAGCAAATTCTTCAAACATTTTTCAGTTTATATAGGGAATGTTTGAGTTTGAAGAAGAATACAAACACTGCAATTTTTTTTAAACAGTCTAATATTCAATTTCCTTCAATTTTTTTTGAGGAACAACACAAATTTCATATATTTGGAATAGAATGTGTAGTGTTCCCAATGCATTTGTGTGTATGGAAATAAAAGCTATTAGAAAGATTTTAAGCTTTATTCACTTTTTTAAACACACTGCTATTATTTTGAACACAACTGTAACATGACCAAGTCTAATATTTTTGACTCATTTGTTTGATTTGGTTACTTTTATCTACTTCTAGGATTGAATGAAAATCTGAGGTAGTTTTGGTCAAATGTATGCAGAAATATAGAAAATTTGGAAGGGCTCACATAGGGATCAGAGAAACCGATGTGTGGCACTACATAAACAGGCAATATACATAGTCAGGAAACAGGCAGAGGCCAAGGCTGGCAGAGTTCTTCTGATTTTGTGGAAGACTCCAAAGGTCAGGGAAGATGGCACTGAAACAATAGGGTGGAAAGGCACAAGTCAGGAACCAGGAGAATTCAGGCAGACAAACAATAGCTATTTTATTGGTTCTAGCTAGGTAGAGAAAGATGTGGTGAGATGTGTAGACACCACCAGAGACCAATCACACAGGCCAGGAAGTGAAGTCAGCAGCACAGCTATATACAGTAAGAGCAGTTGATTAGCAATTGGACACAGCCATGCAGCATCTTACAGGGCAGGTGAAGATTAACCGTAGTAGTGCTGAAGACAGAGGTACAAAGAATACAAGCTCTAATTTACATACAGGAACCAGCACCTATGCGCACAGGACGGTAGCAGCCATGAACTGCCATTGTAACAGTTATCGTTACTTTTAGCACTTGCTTGAAAATCTGATGAACAGTGGATATTAAAAAAAAGTCTACACACTCCTGTTAAAATGTCAGGTTTCTGTGCTGTAAAAAAATGAGACAAAGATAAATAATTTCAGAACTTTTTCCACCTTTAATGTTACCTATAAACTGTACAACTCAATTGAAAAACAAATCTTTTAGGTGGAGGAAAGAAAACAAAAAAAATACTAAAATAATGTGGTTGCATAAGTGTGCACACCCTCTTAGCTCTAAAGTTCAGCTGCTCTAGTTGGTCTTTCCTGAAATTTTCTTAGTCGCATCCCACAGCAAAAGCCATGGTCCACAGAGAGCTTCCAAAGCATCAAAGGGATCTCATTGTTAAAAGGTATCAGTCAGGAGAAGGGTACAAAATAATTTCCAAGGCATTAGATATACCATGGAACACAGTGAAGACAGTCATCATCAAGTGGAGAAAATATGGCACAACAGTGACTCTCAAGAACTGGACGTCCCTCTAAAATTTATGAAAAGACGAGAAGAAAACTGGTCCAGGAGGCTACTAAGAGGCCTACAGCAACATTAAAGGAGCTGCAGGAATATCTAGCAAGTACTGGCTGTGTGGTACGTGTGACAACAATCCCCCTTGTTTTTCATATGTCTGGGCTATGGGGTAGAATGGCAAGGTGAAAGCATTTTCTTACGAAGAAAAACATCCAAGTCAGGCTACATTTTGCAAAAACAGAAGTCTCCCAAAAGCATGTGAAAAAAGTCTGATAAAACCAAGGTTGAACTTTTTGGCCATAATTCCAAAAGATATGTTTGGTGCAAAAACAACACTGCACATCACCAAAAGAACACCATACCCACAGTGAAGCATGGTGGTGGCAGCATCATGCTTTGGGGCTGTTTTTCTTCAGCTGGAACTGGGGCCTTAGTTAAGCTAGAGGGAATTATAAACAATTCCAAATACCAGTCAATATTGGCACAAAACCTTCAGACTTCTGCTAGAAAGCTGAACATGAAGAGGAACTTCATCTTTTAGCTTGACAACAACCCAAAGCATACATCCAAATCAACAAAGGAATGGTTTCACCAGAAGAAGATTAAAGTTTTGAAATGGCCCAGCCAGAGCCCAGACCTGAATCCAATTGAAAATCTGTGGGGTGATCTGAAGAGGGTTGTGCACAGGAGATGCCCTCGCAATCTCACAGATTTGGAGTGTTTTTGCAAAGATGAGTGGGTAAATCTTGCCAAGTCAAAATGTGCCATGCTGATAGACTCATACCCAAAAAGATTGAGTGATGTAATAAAATCAAAAGGTGCTTCAACAAAGTATTAGTTTAAGGGTGTGCACACTTATGCAACCATATTATTTTATTTTTATATTTTTTCTTCCCTCTACCTAAAAAGATTTCGGTTTGTTTTTCAATTGAGTTGTACAGTTTATAGGTCACATTAAAGGTGGAAAAAGTTCTAAAATTATTTATCTTTGTCTCATTTTTTGACATCACAGAAACTTGACATTTTAACAGGGGTGTGTAGACTTTTTATATCCACTGTAGTTGTATGTTCAATATATGCAGAAGTATAGAAAATTCTGAAGAGTTCACAAACTATCAAGCATAACTGTATGATGTTACACCCTCACATGTTAAGCAAACTATGAGACATGGGCTAGAAATGTAATGTACAGTAAATTACATTATATATACGGTATAATATATGTGGATAAAGCAATATAACATAAGAAATGTTTTGATACATTGACACATCTCAATAAGCCTTAGTTCAAACTGACAGCACTTAATTGTAATTGTATCACTTCCCACAGTAGAAATATCTGAAGTGATATCTGTAGATATTTATTTTTTGGACTGTTGTAATGGCATGCCTTAATTTCAGACAACAGTAAAGGTTGTATTTAACCATGTAACGTATATTAAATTAACATTTGACGTAATGACATCAAGGTTTGAAAGCATTCATTCACGAGCAGGCAGACTTTCTGTAGCTGGTTTTTGTTCAGCTCTTTTGCATGTTTTGATATGGTTTGTCTTGTAAAGAAAATTTATCTCCACAATGCATCTGACATTCGGAGGAAACAAAGCCAAAACAAATAAAAACGACAATCTACACAGCTACAGCAAAGGTATAACTATTGTCACTCAATGTGCTTGAATGACATATGAAGCACAATCCAGATTGACATTATGAAAAATCCCTTTTCCCACTCACATCAATCTTCGATTTAGCACATCAGCACATGACTGATTCATGCAAGCAACAGAAAATCTATTCCTGTATTTCCTAATTGGAGAGCAAGATTGTGATTTTAACAGCTTAACATACTCGGTGAAATACTAAATAAAGTATTTTAAAATAGGAAAGGAAATGGAAGGAAATTCAGTAGTATAACATATGTCTTCTGTAGGTGCAAAGAGTGCCAAGAGATCTCAGTGGTAACATTCAGCCCAGGCAAATGCACAGTATCACTTCAGCTATAGGAATTTATTTTCACTACTCTTTTAATCAATGTTGGAAGTCCCTCACATAGGGCTAAAAGAAAACTTAGAAGCAAAGTGCAGCAGAACAACCCTCATTTACAATTGTGAAAAATCCATGAAGGTTCTATTCAGTCTAATGAGGTCAGAAAGGTCTACTCTCCACCATTCTCAGAGCACCAGAGTGTTCTTTTCAGCAACACGCGTGGCACAGAAGTTCTGTAGAGGGGACCAGAGCTGATCTTGACGCTGAAGAAGATGAAGCTTTAAAAATATTTGAAAAATAGAAGTACAGTATTTGCACACATGCACAAATTTGTTTTAATTAAACCTACTGTAACGGATCTCCTGGCACCCCGACTGGGTACCTTCGTTGATGGGTGCTCCAAGCTCTCCACTTGACACCATAAGCACTGCAGACCCCATGAACCAGCGCAGCTTGTTTTGGGTCTCGCAGTCTCCTACCCACCCTGGACCTACGACAAGGCTCCAGACTCCAGTGGGTGAACCTCTCTTCCTTCAGAGAGCGATGCAGGAACAAGGAACAGGAACAGCTCTTACAAGAGCTAGGGGTTAAAGCCAGGGGAGTATACAGTGTATAGCAATCCCCACACACATGAGACAAGGCTCTATGTTGAAGGTAAAACAGGAACTGACTTTATTGAAGACCAACTCAGTATATATACAGTTCAAGAAGTCTAACAACATAAATCAATCAACCATGAACAACATGCAAAGAGACATCTTCACCCCCTCCCTAATGAATGAATAGGGAGAGAGGAGACACATGTGAGGAGATTATCTCCTGAGTGTATCATAGGGTGATCTACTCATCTACACTGGAGTCGGCTACTCCTAGAGTCAGCTATCTTAATCCAATCACTAACACAATCAGTGGTAGTCTCAGTGCAGAGTTAGCCCTTTTTGTGTTGCTGGATTCACACCATGCACTTTTAGTGGTCAATAGGAAATATGTGGCATATAAACTCCACACACAAAGCTCATAGTTCCTTGTAACCCCAAAAGGCCTGAGGGGGTCTCCATATTTCTGGGTCCATAGTCTGTAGGAAGGAGGCTGGCCCTCAGGCTTCTCCAGCAGCCCCAGTGACGGTTCAGTCCGTCACATTTCTCCCCTCCCAACAGTAGACTAACCAGGTACCTGACCTCCTGTCGGTCGGTGCCTGAATTAGTCGAGTAGCCCACCTATAAACAAACACTGGTCCTATTGAACTCTGGGGCCTGGCTATGTTCTGTATGTCCCCAGCTGTCGAGTGTGCTTCTGTTACTCCTTGCTGAATTGTTGCTCTCTAGCTTGGAGCTGTGGGTACTTGGTGGGCAGAGGCCTACTGCGCTCTGCCTAGATGCCAGCTCTTCCGCTGAGGTAGCCTGTGGGGGAGTCAGGCTCTGGACAAGAGGATAGGGGAGGGCAGAGGCCAACTGCACTCTGCCCATATGGCAGCTCTTCCGCTGGGGTAGCCTCTGGGGAGTCAGCCTCTGGATAATTTATTTTTATTTTTTAACCCCTCAAGCAACATTTTAGGAAACATTTTGTATTAAGAATGCTATTATTTTCCTTTATAACCGTGTTATAAGGGAAAATAATACAATAAATGGACTTTTATCAATTTACTAAGATCATCTCCTAGCAACCATGCGTGAAAATCGCATTGCATCCGCGTTTTTCACGCAATACACAAGTGATGCGTGAAAATTACCGCTCATCTGCACAGGCTCATTGAAGTGAATGGGTCCGTATCCAGTGCAGGTGCACCTCACGCATTGCACCCGCGTGGAATTCTCGCCCGTGTGAAAGGGGCCTAAATGGTGCCATTAGAAAAAAAGGAAAAGGAAGGAAAAATAAAAAAAATGGCTGTGGGAAGTCAAGGAGTAAAATAACAAAAATACAAAAATGGAATAGGGATTAGCCATTCCATTCTAAAGAATCGATTTGTGTCATTGGCAAGAGTTCTTCACCTGTGATGGGTGAAGATGTGCTGACCTGCCTGTTGATTGACAGAGCTGGGCATCTCACCTCGAGTAACAGCACAAGTCCAGGCTCTGCTCCCACTACTGGAGCAGCAACTGCTCATGCTGGAAGATTGCAATGTCACAGCAAAGCACTTACAGTGTTGTTTACTGAAGAACAGTTGTTAGTAGAGAATTTTGCATAATTTAGCAGTGATATGCATTATGGCGACAACAAATAGGAGTCAGATAGGTAATCTTATCTAAAGGCTTCACATTTTGAGGCCTGCAGGGGGACAGTGCTAGTAATAAACTTGTAATTTTAATAGATAGAGGCAGAAATGTACTATTTCAGAGACTTTTTTTTATAATGCTAGAAAGGCTTCAGACTTGTGACTGTTCCTCATCAGGCACTAATTAGATTATTTGTTAGTCTGGTTTATCAAAGCAGGAAATACTTAAGTGTCACAGCTGGTCTCAAGATAAATATCCTGTACCGAGATTTTAAATGAAAACAATTATCTCTATATTGGGGTAGTATTTCACAAAAGACTAAACAGTAAAAATGACGAAAAACACTAAGCTATCATGTACTCCCTCATTACTGTGCTGGGAGCTCTAACTATACTGCTGTATTCCAGTTGTCTCTCCCTCCCGAAAAGAAGTCATTTTAGCATAATGAAAATCTGAACACATAAGCAAGGAGCTCTGCTCTGCTATCAGGGGAACAGAATGCATGTTCTTTAATAAAATTTAATAAAAGGAAGTAGCCTGATTTACTTTTGAAGTGCTCCACTATCAGGTTAACCCTTCTAGCACTCTTAGTCTACATCACTTTTTGCATGTTGGCCAGCGACTGGCATAAAGCAAAAGAGTAATGCAATGAACAAATGTGAAGGTGTATAGATAGCACTACGACATACATTCAATTCTTGTATACATTTCAGTTAAGATTTCAGATTTAGTGCATTAGGCTGTTAACATAATGCAAAAACAGCATTTGGTGTATCTGCAACGTTATTATTAGTTTTTACTTTCGCTCTTTTTAGCTTTTATAAAATATAAAGCATTGCCCTCATTTGGCCAAAGGTCTATGTTTGTGAACAGTGCATACAGTATAAATCATATATCACAAATTGTGTTACCGTCCTCTGTCCCATCATTCCAAGTGTGCTACCAACTACCTCTTGACTACTAATCTATTCAATTACCAAAAAGTCTGAAAACTATACTGTACAATCTGTACTGTATATTGTACAATAGTGTACAATGAAAAATAGTGCTAAGCTTCCATGAACTGTAATAGTGACCATACAGACCATATAGAAATATGTTTGTTATGTTCCTTGTGGGTTTACTCATTTAGGCTATGCACTTAAAATATATATGAAATATATAAAATAGCCTTAGGTACGTTGCCTTTTTTTCGGTGCGTCGCGAATTCCAGTAGTGACGTGGGCAATGTTCACATCTATAGACACATTTTCTTTAAAAAGGACCGCGCTGCACCCGGACAGAGATAAAAAATCCTCTTTTCCAGATCTCACAGGAATTTCTTGAATATGGGTAAGCGATCAGCTCACTTAAGTACACCTCTCCTCCAGGTAACCTTATGAGTAGAGTTGAGCGAACACCTGGATGTTCGGGTTCGAGAAGTTCGGCCGAACATCCCGGAAATGTTCGGGTTCGGGATCCGAACCCGATCCGAACTTCGTCCCGAACCCGAACCCCATTGAAGTCAATGGGGACCCGAACTTTTCGGCACTAAAAAGGCTGTAAAACAGCCCAGGAAAGAGCTAGAGGGCTGCAAAAGGCAGCAACATGTAGGTAAATCCCCTGCAAACAAATGTGGATAGGGAAATGAATTAAAATAAAAATTAAATAAATAAAAATTAACCAAAATCAATTGGAGAGAGGTTCCATAGCAGAGAATCTGGCTTCCCGTCACCCACCACTGGAACAGTCCATTCTCAGATATTTAGGCCCCGGCACCCAGGCAGAGGAGAGAGGTCCCGTAACAGAGAATCTGTCTTCATGTCAGCAGAGAATTAGTCTGCATGTCATAGCAGAGAATGAGGCTTCACGTCAGCCACCACTGCAACAGTCCATTGGCATATATTTAGGCCCAGCACACACACAGGCAGAGGAGAGAGGTCCCGTAACAGAGAATCTGGCTTCATGTCAGCAGAGAATCAGTCTGCATGTCATAGCAGAGAATCAGGCTTCACGTCAGCCACCACTGCAACAGTCCATTGTCATAAATTTAGGCCCAGCACCCAGGCAGAGGAGAGAGGTCCCGTAACAGACAATCTGGCTTCATGTCAGCAGAGAATTAGTCTGCATGTCATAGCAGAGAATCAGGCTTCATGTCAGCCACCACTGCAACAGTCCATTGGCATATATTTAGGCCTAGCACACAGGCAGAGGAGAGGTTCATTCAACTTTGGGTAGCATCGCAATATAATGGTAAAATGAAAATAAAAATAGGATTGAATGAGGAAGTGCCCTGGAGTCCAATAATATATGGTTATGGGGAGGTAGTTAATGTCTAATCTGGACAAGGGACGGACAGGTCCTGTGGGATCCATGCCTGGTTCATTTTTATGAACGTCAGCTTGTCCACATTGGCTGTAGACAGGCGGCTGCGTTTGTCTGTAATGACGCCCCCTGCCGTGCTGAATACACGTTCAGACAAAACGCTGGCTGCCGGGCAGGCCAGCACCTCCAAGGCATAAAAGGCTAGCTCTGGCCACGTGGACAATTTAGAGACCCAGAAGTTGAATGGGGCCGAACCATCAGTCAGTACGTGGAGGGGTGTGCACACGTACTGTTCCACCATGTTAGTGAAATGTTGCCTCCTGCTAACACGTTGCGTATCAGGTGGTGGTGCAGTTAGCTGTGGCGTGTTGACAAAAGTTTTCCACATCTCTGCCATGCTAACCCTGCCCTCAGAGGAGCTGGCCGTGACACAGCTGCCTTGGCGACCTCTTGCTCCTCCTCTGCCTTGGCCTTGGGCTTCCACTTGTTCCCCTGTGACATTTGGGAATGCTCTCAGTAGCGCGTCTACCAACGTGCGCTTGTACTCGCGCATCTTCCTATCACGCTCCAGTGCAGGAAGTAAGGTGGGCACATTGTCTTTGTAGCGTGGATCCAGCAGGGTGGCAACCCAGTAGTCCGCACAGGTTAAAATGTGGGCAACTCTGCTGTCGTTGCGCAGGCACTGCAGCATGTAGTCGCTCATGTGTGCCAGGCTGCCCAGGGGTAAGGACAAGCTGTCCTCTGTGGGAGGCGTATCGTCATCGTCCTGCCTTTCCCCCCAGCCACGCACCAGTGATGGACCCGAGCTGCGTTGGGTGCCACCCCGCTGTGACCATGCTTCATCCTCATCCTCCTCCACCTCCTCCTCATCCTCGTCCTCCTCGTCCTCCAGTAGTGGGCCCTGGCTGGCCACATTTGTACCTGGCCTCTGCTGTTGCAAAAAACCTCCCTCTGAGTCACTTCGAAGAGACTGGCCTGAAAGTGCTAAAAATGACCCCTCTTCCTCATCCTCCTCCTCCTCCTCCTGGGCCACCTCCTGTTCCATCATCGCCCTAAGTGTTTTCTCAAGGAGACATAGAAGTGGTATTGTAACGCTGATAACGGTGTCATCGCCACTGGCCATGTTGGTGGAGTACTCGAAACAGCGCAACAGGGCACACAGGTCTCGCATGGAGGCCCAGTCATTGGTGGTGAAGTGGTGCTGTTCTGTAGTGCGACTGACCCGTGCGTGCTGCAGCTGAAACTCCACTATGGCCTGCTGCTGCTCGCACAGTCTGTCCAGCATGTGCAAGGTGGAGTTCCACCTGGTGGGCACGTCGCATATGAGGCGGTGAGCGGGAAGGCCGAAGTTACGCTGTAGCGCAGACAGGCGAGCAGCGGCAGGATGTGAACGCCGGAAGCGCGAACAGACGGCCCGCACTTTATGCAGCAGCTCTGACATGTCGGGGTAGTTGTGAATGAACTTCTGCACCACCAAATTCAGCACATGCGCCAAGCAAGGGATGTGCGTCAAATTGGCTAGTCCCAGAGCTGCAACGAGATTTCGCCCATTATCACACACCACCAGGCCGGGCTTGAGGCTCACCGGCAGCAACCACTCGTCGGTCTGTTGTTCAATACCCCGCCACAACTCCTGTGCGGTGTGGGGCCTGTCCCCCAAACATATGAGTTTCAGAATGGCCTGCTGACGTTTACCCCGGGCTGTGCTGAAGTTGGTGGTGAAGGTGTGTGGCTGACTGGATGAGCAGGTGGAAGAAGAGGAGGAGGAAGCCGAGAAGGAGGAGGTGGCAACAGGAGGCAAAGAATGTTGCCCTGCGATCCTTGGCGGCGGCAGGACGTGCGCCAAACAGCTCTCCGCCTGGGGCCCAGCTGCCACTACATTTACCCAGTGTGCAGTTAGGGAGATATAGCGTCCCTGGCCGTGCTTACTGGTCCACGTATCTGTGGTTAGGTGGACCTTGCTACAGATGGCGTTGCGCAGTGCACACTTGATTTTATCGGATACTTGGTTGTGCAGGGAAGGCACGGCTCTCTTGGAGAAGTAGTGCCGGCTGGGAACAACATACTGTGGGACAGCAAGCGACATGAGCTGTTTGAAGCTGTCTGTGTCCACCAGCCTAAATGACAGCATTTCATAGGCCAGTAGTTTAGAAATGCTGGCATTCAGGGCCAGGGATCGAGGGTGGCTAGGTGGGAATTTACGCTTTCTATCAAATGTTTGTGAGATGGAGAGCTGAACGCTGGCGTGTGACATGGTTGAGACGCTTGGTGACGGAGGTGGTGGTGGTGGTGTTGGTGGTACATCCCCTGTTTGCTGGGCGGCAGGTGCCAACGTTCCTCCAGAGGCGGAGGAAGAGGCCGAGGCGGCAGCAGCAGAATAGGCCGAGGCGGCAGCAGCAGAAGAGGTAGCAGGGGGAGCCTGAGTGACTTCCTTGGTTTTAAGGTGTTTACTCCACTGCAGTTCATGCTTTGCATGCAGGTGCCTGGTCATGCAGGTTGTGCTCAGGTTCAGAACGTTAATGCCTCGCTTCAGGCTCTGATGGCACAGCGTGCAAACCACTCGGGTCTTGTCGTCAGCACATTGTTTGAAGAAGTGCCATGCCAGGGAACTCCTTGAAGCTGCCTTTGGGGTGCTCGGTCCCAGATGGCGGCGGTCAGTAGCAGGCGGAGTCTCTTGGCGGCGGGTGTTCTGCTTTTGCCCACTGCTCCCTCTTTTGCTACGCTGTTGGCTCGGTCTCACCACTGCCTCTTCCTCCGAACTGTGAAAGTCAGTGGCACGACCTTCATTCCATGTGGGGTCTAGGACCTCATCGTCCCCTGCATCGTCTTCCACCCAGTCTTGATCCCTGACCTCCTGTTCAGTCTGCACACTGCAGAAAGACGCAGCAGTTGGCACCTGTGTTTCGTCATCATCAGAGACATGCTGAGGTGGTATTCCCATGTCCTCATCATCAGGAAACATAAGTGGTTGTGCGTCAGTGCATTCTATGTCTTTCACCGCTGGGGAAGGGCTAGGTGGATGCCCTTGGGAAACCCTGCCAGCGGAGTCTTCAAACAGCATAAGAGACTGCTGCATAACTTGAGGCTGAGACAGTTTCCCTGGTATGCATGGGGGTGATGTGACAGACTGATGGGGTTGGTTTTCAGGCGCCATCTGTGCGCTTTCTGGGTGGGAGATAATGTGAACGTGCTGGATCCACTGTCGGCCACCCAATTGACTAATGCCTGTACCTGCTCAGGCCTTACCATCCTTAGAACGGCATTGGGCCCCACCATATATCGCTGTAAATTCTGGCGGCTACTGGGACCTGAGGTAGTTGGTACACTAGGACGTGTGGATGTGGCAGAACGGCCACGTCCTCTCCCAGCACCAGAGGGTCCACTAACACCACCACGACCATGTCCACGTCCCTTACTAGATGTTTTTCTCATTGTTATGGTTCACCACAACAACAAATATATTATTTGGCCCAATGTATTGTATTCAAATTCAGCGGGATATAAATTTGAGGCCTAGTATTTAGGCGCTGGGTGACCGGTATGGATTTAGTGACAGAATTAGACTTGGAAATGCACAGAAGCGTGTGTGTGAAGTTATTCTGAATGACCCAATGTGCACCTTGAATATTATATACCCTTTTTGGGATAGATTTCAAATAGCTCTGATATAGCAGGAACCACTAAATTATGAAATTGCTAAATTGGGAATTGTACTTCAACCCAGAACAAAAAATGTGCTTTGACGGGCACTAAATAACTTTCCCAGCTACAACAGGACAGCGGTAACGAGAGATTTAGAGGGATTTAAATTTGAGGCCTAGTATTTAGGCGCTGGGTCACCGGTATGGATTTAGTGACAGAATTAGACTTGGAAATGCACAGAAGCGTGTGTGTGAAGTTATTCTGAATGACCCTATGTGCACCTTCAATATTATATACCCTTTTAGGGATAGATTTCAAATAGCTCTGATATAGCAGAAACCACTAAATTATGAAATTGCTAAATTGGGAATTGTACTTCAACCCAGAACAAAAAATGTGCTTTGACGGGCACTAAATAACTTTCCCAGCTACAACAGGACAGCGGTAACGAGAGATTTAGAGGGATTTAAATTTGAGGCCTAGTATTTAGGCGCTGGGTCACCGGTATGGATTTAGTGACAGAATTAGACTTGGAAATGCACAGAAGCGTGTGTGTGAAGTTATTCTGAATGACCCTATGTGCACCTTCAATATTATATACCCTTTTAGGGATAGATTTCAAATAGCTCTGATATAGCAGAAACCACTAAATTATGAAATTGCTAAATTGGGAATTGTACTTCAACCCAGAACAAAAAATGTGCTTTGACGGACACTAAATATCTTGCCCAGCAACAACAGTACAGCGGTGGGTAACGAGAGATTTAGAGGGATTTAAATTTGAGGCCTAGTATTTAGGCGCTGGGTCACCGGTATGGATTTAGTGACAGAATTAGACTTGGAAATGCACAGAAGCGTGTGTGTGAAGTTATTCTGAATGACCCTATGTGCACCTTCAATATTATATACCCTTTTAGGGATAGATTTCAAATAGCTCTGATATAGCAGAAACCACTAAATTATGAAATTGCTAAATTGGGAATTGTACTTCAACCCAGAACAAAAAATGTGCTTTGACGGACACTAAATATCTTGCCCAGCAACAACAGTACAGCGGTGGGTAACGAGAGATTTAGAGGGATTTAAATTTGAGGCCTAGTATTTAGGCGCTGGGTCACCGGTATGGATTTAGTGACAGAATTAGACTTGGAAATGCACAGAAGCGTGTGTGTGAAGTTATTCTGAATGACCCAATGTGCACCTTCAATATTATATACCCTTTTAGGGATAGATTTCAAATAGCTCTGATATAGCAGAAACCACTAAATTATGAAATTGCTAAATTGGGAATTGTACTTCAACCCAGAACAAAAAATGTGCTTTGACGGACACTAAATATCTTGCCCAGCAACAACAGTACAGCGGTAACGAGAGATTTAGAGGGATTTAAATTTGAGGCCTAGTATTTAGGCGCTGGGTGACAGGTATGGGTTTAGTGACAGAATTAGACTTGGAAATACACAGTAGCGGGTGTGTGTGAAGTTATTCTGAATGACCCAATGTGCACCTTCAATATTATATACCCTTTTAGGGATAGATTCCAAATAGCTCTGATATAGCAGGAACCACTAAATTATGAAATTGCTAAATTGGGAATTGTACTTCAACCCAGAACAAAAAATGTGCTTTGACGGACACTAAATATCTTGCCCAGCAACAACAGTACAGCGGTAACGAGAGATTTAGAGGGATTTAAATTTGAGGCCTAGTATTTAGGCGCTGGGTGACAGGTATGGGTTTAGTGACAGAATTAGACTTGGAAATACACAGTAGCGGGTGTGTGTGAAGTTATTCTGAATGACCCAATGTGCACCTTCAATATTATATACCCTTTTTGGGATAGATTTCAAATAGCTCTGATATAGCAGGAACCACTAAATTATGAAATTGCTAAATTGGGAATTGTATTTCAACCCAGAACAAGAAATGTGCTTGAACGGACACTAAATAACTCGCCCAGCTACAGCACTAGGGACAGATTTAGCTGGATATAAATTTGAGGCCTAGTATTTAGGCGCTGGGTGACCGGTATGGATTTAGTGACAGAATTAGACTGGGATATGGCCAAAAAATAAACAGACTATTGCTGGTTAAATGCACTTGGTGTGACAGCTTCACCCTGATGTAGGCTTTAGCCAAAAAACAACCACACCATTGAGGGTTAAATGCACTTGGTGACAGGCGCAGCTTGCCCCTGATTTTGTATATGGCCAAAAAATGAACAGACTATTGCTGGTTAAATGCACTTGGTGTGACAGCTTCACCCTGATGTAGGCTTTAGCCAAAAAACAACCACACCATTGAGGGTTAAATGCACTTGGTGACAGGCGCAGCTTGCCCCTGATTTTGTATATGGCCAAAAAATGAACAGACTATTGCTGGTTAAATGCACTTGGTGTCACAGCTTCACCCTGATGTAGGCTTTAGCCAAAAAACAACCACACCATTGAGGGTTAAATGCACTTGGTGACAGGCGCAGCTTGCCCCTGATTTTGTATATGGCCAAAAAATGAACAGACTATTGCTGGTTAAATGCACTTGGTGTGACAGCTTCACCCTGATGTAGGCTTTAGCCAAAAAACAACCACACCATTGAGGGTTAAATGCACTTGGTCGCAGCTTGTGCTGGCGCACCACAAGACACAAAATGGCCGCCGATCACCCCAGAAAAATGAGACTGACAAACGGTCTGTGCAGCCTAAAAACAGTGAGCAATTGAGGATCAGCAGCTCAATGATCCACAGCTGCAGATCGATCAGTTAATCAAGTCCTTTGGAGGAGTTAATCTGCCTAATCTCGCCCTACTGTCGCAGCCGCAACCTCTCCCTACGCTAATCAGAGCAGAGTGACGGGCGGCGCTATGTGACTCCAGCTTAAATAGAGGCTGGGTCACATGGTGCTCTGGCCAATCACAGCCATGCCAATAGTAGGCATGGCTGTGATGGCCTCTTGGGGCAAGTAGTATGACGCTTGTTGATTGGCTGCTTTGCAGCCTTTCAAAAAGCGCCAAGAAAGCGTCACAAAAGCGCCAAGAAAGCGACGAACACCGAACCCGAACCCGGACTTTTACGAAAATGTCCGGGTTCGGGTCCGTGTCACGGACACCCCAAAATTCGGTACGAACCCGAACTATACAGTTCGAGTTCGCTCATCCCTACTTATGAGAAATCAAGGTGCCACCAATAGTGAAGTACATTCACACGAGGTTCCAACTGCAAGGTTTTTATTATACTTACAAGATGGATAAAATCACATGCGGTGTATACAAATCAATTCACCCGACCCGGGTTTCGCTTTGTGACGCTTCCTCAGGGGTACACTGTATGTTATTATACAAGGCTTCCATGAACTGTAATAGTGACCATACAGAAATATATCTGTATGTTCCTTGGGGGTGTACTCATTCATGCTATGCACTATATATATTATCATACTAGGCTTCCATGAACTGTAATACTGATCATACAGAAAGATATCTTTATTTTCCTTGGGGGCGTACTCATTCATGCTATGCACTGCATATCTGTGTGCATGTTTATATATATATATATATATATATATATATACACATACACATATATATACAGTATATATATATATATATATATATATATACATATATATATATATACCATATTTTTCACTTTATAAGACGCACCAGATGATAAGACGCACCTAGGTTTTAGAGGGGGACAATAAGAAAAAAATATTTTTTACTACACCTCAGATCAGGCCAGCAATCAGATAACCAATGTTAATCAGACCTCGTCTGACAGCCCCAATCAGACCTACAATGATAATTAACTGCAACAGACTTTATATCAGACCCTGTCATGGTCTTACCTTCTTGCTGTTCTCCTTCGTTTGACATGTGCTGGCGGCCATCTTGGTTTCTGGGTTTCTTGTAGCCTCCCACCCTGCGGCTTCTCCTTCCCACTGGGAGGAGCTGGATGCCTAGCTCATATATATAGGAGGTCTGTGGCTTCAGTTCCTTGCTTGGTCCTCCTGTGTTCACATGCTTCTAAGACTGCTGCTGCTTCTGGTTCCTGATCCTGGCTTCGTCTGACTACTCTGCTGGTTCCTGATCCAGGCTTCGTCTGACTACCCTGCTGGTTCCTGATCCAGGCTTCGTCTGACTACCCTGCTGGTTCCTGATCCAGGCTTCGTCTGACTACCCTTCTGGTTCCTGACCTCTGGCTTCGCAAGACCCTGCTTCGGTTTAGCCATCCGTTTGGACTTTTGCCTTACGGCTTGATTTTCAATAAAGCCTTCTTATTTCCACTTATCTCTTGTTGTACGTCTGGTTCATGGTTCCTTGACATTAGGACCAAGCCATGAATTCTGACGGTACAGGGCCATCCTCGCTACCTACGCTGGTTGCCAGACTTGATCAGCAGGATCACCTGTTGGGTCGGTTCGCTGTGGCGTTGCAAACCCTGCTTGAACGCACGGCTCATTTAGCTTCCGTTGCCGATGGGTCGGTTGTCGCTCCTGGGCCCGCTCCTACTGCCGCTCCGGTTGTTGCGCCAGAGTCTACCCCGACACCTGTTGCTGCGCCTGCGGTGTTTCGGGGTATGACCGGTTCTGCCCCCCTGCCACAGCGCTTTGGGGGAGAGCCAACTCAGTGCCGAGGTTTCCTTAACCAGGTGGGCATTTATTTCGAGTTGCTGCCACATGCCTTTCCTACTGAGAGATCAAAGGTGGGCTTCTTGATCTCGCTGCTCTCGGACAAGGCCTTGGCCTGGGCCAGCCCTTTATGGGAGAACAACAATCCGGTGGTTGCCGAGTTTTCCGGTTTTGTTGCTTCTCTTCGGAAGGTATTCGATGTGCCGGCTCGTGCTGCCTCTGCTGCGAAGCTCCTTATGTCCATCAGACAGGGTTCACGATCCGTAGCTGAATACGCCATTGAGTTTCGTACCCTGGCAGCAGAGGTGGGCTGGAATAATGAGGCTCTGGTCGCTGCTTTCTCTCATGGTCTCTCGGATGCCTTGAAGGATGAGGTTGCAGCTAAGGACCTACCAGTGGAGCTCGAGTCCCTTATTTCTTTCCTGATTTTGATTGACACCAGACTCAGGGAGAGACCTTCCTTTAAGGAGAGCCTGCGGAGGTCTTCTAACAGATTGGCGCCTACGTTTGCTGTCCCACCCGTGCCTCCCTCTCCTCCCACGCCTCCTGGGGATGACTTGTCTGGGGGTGAACCCATGCAGCTGGGGTTTGCTCGCCTGTCCGAGGGGGAGAGGGTACTCCGGAGACGCGAGGGCCGATGCATGTACTGTGGTCTCGGTGGGCATTTTCGGTTGGCATGCCCGAACCGTCCGGGAAACGCTCGCACCTGAGATCCTGTCGGGGGCAGATCTTGGGTGGAGTCTCCTCGTCCCCGGTTTCCCGTGTTGACAAACCACTGATTACTGTTGTCCTCTCCTGGGTCGGGGGCTCGGTGACGACCCAGGCGTTGGTGGACTCTGGTGCTGGTGGTTTGTTCATTGATAGTGTGTTCGCTGCCGCCAATTCCATTCCTCTGCAGCCTCGAGGTTCCCCACTGGCTCTTGAGGCGATAGACGGCAGACCCCTTCTGCCGCCACACGTGACTCAGGAGACCCTTCCAGTGGGGATGGCCATTGGTGCCGTTCACAGAGAGTCGGTCTGTCTCCAGGTTATTTCGTCTCCACACTACTCGGTGGTCTTGGGGTACCCCTGGCTCCAGAAGCATAATCCGACTTTCGATTGGAGATCGGCCGAGATCCTCTCGTGGTCACCGCAGTGTGGGGCTAGTTGCATCCATGGGCCTGTCAAGTTGCTGTGTACTTCCTCGGACTCTCTGTTGCCTCCTGAATACGAGGAGTACCGGGATGTATTCGATAAGGTGGGTGCGGTTGCCCTACCTCCGCACCGCCCATACGATTGTGCCATAGAGTTACAATCTGGTGCCGTTCCTTCTCGTGGCAAAGTCTATCCACTGTCGGTAGCGGAGAATGAGGCCATGGAGGAGTACGTGAGGGAGGCGCTTTCACGCGGATACATTCGCAAATCCTCGTCCCCGGCAGGGGCTGGATTTTTCTTTGTGAAAAAGAAGGGCGGTGAGTTGAGGCCTTGCATCGATTACAGGGGTCTCAATCGCATCACGATCAAGAACGCTTACCCGATACCCTTGATTTCCGAGCTGTTCGATCGCCTCAAAGGGGCCACGGTCTTTACCAAACTTGACCTGAGGGCGGCATATAACCTGGTAAGGATCAAGGCGGGCGATGAGTGGAAGACCGCGTTTAACACCAGGACCGGTCATTATGAATCCTTGGTTATGCCCTTTGGGTTGTGCAATGCGCCCGCAGTCTTCCAGGAATTCATCAACGATGTTTTCCGTGACCTGTTGCAGCAGTGTGTGGTGGTCTATTTGGATGACATCTTGGTATATTCTGAATCCATAGAGGCCCACATTATGGATGTCAGACGAGTGTTGCAACGGTTACGAGAGAACAAGCTGTTCGGTAAGCTTGAGAAATGCGAATTTCACCGATCCCAGGTAACCTTCTTAGGTTACATCATTTCCGCTGAGGGGTTCTCCATGGATCCTGAGAAGGTTTCGGCTGTCTTACAGTGGCCCCAGCCCAGTGGTCTTCGTGCCCTGCAGCGCTTTTTGGGCTTCGCCAATTATTATCGGAAGTTCATCAGGGACTTTTCCATGCTAGCCAAGCCTTTCACGGATCTGACCAGGAGGGGCAGTAATCCCCAGGTCTGGCCGCTCGAGGCCATCCGAGCTTTTGAGGCTCTAAAGTCCGCCTTTGTGTCGGCTCCGATTCTGTCGCATCCCAACCCTGGGTTGCCTTTTGTCCTCGAGGTGGACGCGTCTGAGACGGGAGTAGGCGCCCTTCTGTCTCAGCGTAGAACACCAGAGGGTCCTCTGCTTCCTTGTGGGTTTTACTCCCGGAAACTGTCTTCCGCGGAGTGCAACTATCAGATTGGTGACAGGGAGTTATTGGCCATCGTGCAGGCCCTTAAAGAATGGAGGCACTTGCTCGAGGGCTCGGTGGTTCCGGTTCTCATCCTGACGGACCACAAGAATCTGACCTACCTCTCTGAGGCCAAGAGATTGACACCACGTCAGGCTAGATGGGCTCTGTTCTTGTCACGTTTTAATTACGGGGTCTCCTACCTACCCGGTTCCAAGAACATCAGAGCGGATGCCTTATCACGGCAGTACTCCGAGCTGTCCAGGGAGGAGTCGATTCCGACTTCGGTCATACCTCCGAATCAGATCCTGGCCGCTATTCGCACCAGCCTGACCTCTCCCCTGGGTGAGCAGATTTTGGCAGCTCAATCTGGTGCTCCCTCTGGGAGACCCAACGGCAGATGTTTTGTGCCTGAGGAGTTGCGCACTCGGTTGTTGCGAACCTACCATAACTCCAAGGCCGCGGGGCATCCTGGAAAGAATCAGCTGTCCTGGGCTGTTTCACGTCTGTTCTGGTGGCCTTCTCTACGTTCCGACATCGCCGCATATGTAGCGGCATGCTCCGTTTGTGCCCAGAGTAAGTCCCCTCGGCACCTTCCGTTGGGCCTTTTGCAACCCATAGCCACCGGGGAGCGTCCATGGTCACACCTGGGGATGGATTTCATTGTGGACCTCCCTGCATCCCGAGGCCATACGGTCATTCTCATGATTGTGGATCGGTTTTCCAAAATGTGCCACTGTGTTCCTCTCAAGAAGTTACCCTCTGCACAAGAGTTGGCCTCGATTTTTGCCAGGGAGGTCTTCCGGTTGCACGGTTTGCCCAAGGAGATTGTGTCGGATCGGGGGAGTCAGTTTGTGTCCAGGTTCTGGCGCGCCTTTTGCTCCCAGTTGGGGATTCATCTCTCTTTCTCCTCGGCCTACCACCCTCAGTCCAATGGGGCCGCAGAACGATCCAATCAGGCCTTGGAGCAATTCCTTCGTTGCTATGTCTCCGATCACCAAGACAATTGGGTTGACCTCCTGCCTTGGGCTGAGTTTGCCAGGAACACGGCGGTGAACTCTTCCTCTGGGACGTCTCCCTTCATGGCCAATTATGGGTTCCAACCTGCCGTGTTACCGGAGGTATTCTCTCCCCAGGATATTCCGGCTGTGGAGGATCACCTTTCCGTCCTACGTGCTTCTTGGGTACAGATCCAGAGGTCCCTTGAGGTCTCTGCGCAGCGCCAGAGACTCCAGGCTGATCGCAGACGAGCGCCCGCTCCTTCCTACCAGGTCGGAGACCGCGTATGGTTGTCCACCCGCAACCTCAACCTTCGAGTGCCCACTCCCAAGCTGGCGCCTCGCTTTGTTGGTCCCTTCCGAGTGCTTCGCAGGGTAAACCCGGTAGCCTATGCCCTTGCGCTTCCTCCTGGCATGCGGATCTCCAACGTGTTTCATGTCTCCATGTTGAAGCCACTGGTGTGTAATCGTTTCACTTCCTCGGTTCCTCGGCCTCGTCCGGTCCAAGTGGGCAATCGTGAGGAGTATGAGGTGAGCAATATCCTGGACTCACGCCTGGTCCGCGGTCGGGTGCAGTTTTTGGTCCATTGGCGTAGTTATGGTCCAGAGGAGCGTTCCTGGGTTCCCTCCGCAGATGTCCATGCTCCTGCCTTGCTCCGAGCCTTCCACGCACGCTTCCCTCAGAAACCGTTCTTTACTCTGCGGAGGAGGGGCCCTTGAGGGGGAGGTACTGTCATGGTCTTACCTTCTTGCTGTTCTCCTTCGTTTGACATGTGCTGGCGGCCATCTTGGTTTCTGGGTTTCTTGTAGCCTCCCACCCTGCGGCTTCTCCTTCCCACTGGGAGGAGCTGGATGCCTAGCTCATATATATAGGAGGTCTGTGGCTTCAGTTCCTTGCTTGGTCCTCCTGTGTTCACATGCTTCTAAGACTGCTGCTGCTTCTGGTTCCTGATCCTGGCTTCGTCTGACTACCCTGCTGGTTCCTGATCCAGGCTTCGTCTGACTACCCTGCTGGTTCCTGATCCAGGCTTCGTCTGACTACCCTGCTGGTTCCTGATCCAGGCTTCGTCTGACTACCCTTCTGGTTCCTGACCTCTGGCTTCGCAAGACCCTGCTTCGGTTTAGCCATCCGTTTGGACTTTTGCCTTACGGCTTGATTTTCAATAAAGCCTTCTTATTTCCACTTATCTCTTGTTGTACGTCTGGTTCATGGTTCCTTGACAGACCCCCAATTTTAATAAGACCCCAGTAAGACCTCAGATCAGCCTCCAATGCCTCAGATCAGCCCCCCATGCCTCTGGGCAGCCCCCCATGCCTTTTATCATCCCCCAATGCCATTTATCAGCCCCCATGCCATTTATTAGCCCCCATTATGAGCCCCCATGCAATCTATGAGCCCCAGTGCCATTTATGAGCCCCTATACCAGAGATCAAATAAAATATAAAAAACACTTACCACTCCTGCTCTGGACTCTACCGCTCCTAACCTCCGGCGCACTCTGTCTTCTTCCTGCTGCGGCTGTGCTGTGACCTGACGCGCACAGCACAGCCGAGGACCAGGAAGCAGTGAGTACAGATCCTTCACTGCTTCCCGGTCCTCCAGTACTAATGAGCACTTCCATAATGGAAGCGCTTACTAGTATTCGCTTTATAAGACGCAGGGCAATTTTTCTCCCACTTTTGGGGGGGGAGTGCATCTTATAAACGAAAAATTCCTCTAGTCACTGTCTATACAGAGGACAGTACACATGTTAGACAAATTGTCTTGAGACACTGGCCTGTCTTGAAAAGTGGACATGGGGGGATTGAAGAATTCTCTCTTCCTCCCCTCATGTCATACAAGAGAGCCAGGAATCTTAAAGACAAATTAATTCACACAGACATAGGTCCACAAAATCTGAATCTGGCCAGACCTTCCTACGCTGCCCCAAATTGGGAAGTTTTCCCTGCCTAAACTGCATAAATTGTCAATACATGCAGAAAGGAAGTTTCTTCCTGCATCCGTTGACACAGAAAAAATATCATATCAAACACTATTTAACATGCGATTCTTCATTTGTTGGATAAATTTTTTGGTGCCCATGTCAGTTATTATATGTTGGTGAGACCTCATTGGATTTCAAATCTAGAATTAACCAGCATAGATATACCTTTCGCAAAAAATGCATGGACCTTCCAGTTCCAAAACATTTTACTGACATGGGCCACAAAGAAAGGGACCTCAGATGTATATTAATTGACCATATCCCCACTCCCCGCGGGGGTGGCAATAGACACACCTTACTTAACAAATGCGAGATTCGGTGGATTACTAAATTAAACACATTGAGACCCCAAGGGTTAAATGTGGACTATAAGCCCTGGCTGTTGTCCTGAGTGATCGTACTTGGGATTTTGCTCGCCTGTTTTTATTATGGAGTTGTATTTGTCAGTGCCTCTTGTTTTCATTTAACAAGGTGATTTCTACATTTTGTTTTTATTTACCTTCAGGATTATGGTGAGGATTGGGCCCGTTCTAGTCAGGAGTGAGCGGTGGAAAGCTGACCTACTGGATCATGATGAGACCTGGATAATTTATATCACAAGTTTTTATGTATTTTTCTCAATATATACTATAATTTTTCTTCCAACTTTTAGGTTGGGATAATAATGGTTGAGCCTCATGAATTATTATTTTTTCCTATACCTTGCACATGGATATGGCCATACACAGCATTACTATGGGGTGCCCACAGTGTCCATTCTATGTGATTTGCGTATCTTGGCTCGATGTGTGGATACATCCTTGGGGTTAGTGAGTATCTGAGAGGTTGGTGACATTAAGGGTCCTTCAATTGATTCTTGTATGATTGCCCCCGTAATCTAGAGGATTATTCCGTGTCTGTCACGTTGGATTTCCAGGAGTGGTGTCCCGCGGACAGAGGGGATATTCTAACTTGTGGTTCTGTGGTGACAACACGAGCCACATTTGTTGGGCTCCTCGTAAGACTAGGGGGCACTTTAATAACAACCATCTCAACCATCTTGAGTGATTCATTTGATTTGGCAATCTGCGGTACCACCGCGCATTACGTAATACATTTTTTTTTTTCCTCCTCCATAGTGACGGTACTACCGTCCATTATGTCACCACCTTACCTCTTTGATCAATCACTAACTCACATCTATGTATTTTTAACATCTGAGCTAATGCATTGCTGATCACAATAGGTCACTGATGGGAGCCATGACATGCTTCTGTATGTTGGCGATTCCATCTGCCAGGTTACTAGGAGATACTTAGTGTAATATGCATTCCATCATTTGTGAAGTACTTCAGAGTTTCGCAATATCTCTGATGAGGCGATTATACTCTTGACTACATGATCGGATATGCGATCATGTGCTCTGATGTCTTCACAAGCTGTCGAGAATTTAGAACTTCGTATTGTCTCCCGTGATGTGATATACCTGATCACATGATCGGATGAGCGATCACATGTTGCGATCATATGTCCCAAGGTCCTTGGACATGCGCATTCTAATGATCGGATCAACGCGCGATCATGTGACCGGGATGTTTAGAAAGGTCCTGTGACATGTGCATTGTAACTAATGGCACGCCGGGATCCACGTGAATCGGCTCCATCGCCCACTCCTGAGACCCGTCTCATCAACTTACTGAAGGTACACCTGTACACTTTAGGTCATCAAGAGGACCTACACATGTGTTTATTATCACAATTAGCGTATTATGTTTTATTTTATGCTTATGCAGAATTTTATAAAGAAGGAATTATGTCACATTTAAACTTACTATAGGATGTGATTGTATAAATATACTGAGATTATTGTCTATATTATTGTTTTGAATTTATTGATTGTACTTGATTTGTTAATTACTTAATGATATTAAGCTGTATAAATATGCACAATGCACTGCCCACTTTGTCACTGCTTGAGAAAGATCCCAGTAAGCGGATCGAAACTTTGCGTGTCTGGTGAATAAAGCCGTCTTTCTACCTTTTTACTATTTGGATGTGCTGTGGACTTTTTCTATTTTTATGCATTGGAGGTGGATCGCCCCCACAGCCGCTGGCACTCCGACCGTACTTTACAGATAGCTGTGCTGCCCACATCTTTCTACCTTTTGTATATATATATATATATATATATATATATATATACAGTATTTCACAAAAGTGAGTACACCCCTCACAATTTTAAATATATTGTTTCATGGGGCAACACTGAAGATCTGACTCTTTGATACCACGTAAAGTAGTCAGTGTACAGCTTGTATAACTTGGTGTGCCTTCAAAATAACTCAACACACAGCCATTGATGACTAAACTGCTGGAAACAAAAGTGAGTACCCAATTAGCCATTTTCCCTCCCTGTTGTCATGTGACTCCTTGGTGTTACAAGGTCTCAGGTGTGAATGGGGAGCAGGTGTGTTAAATTTGGTGATATCGCCCTCACACTCTCTCATACTGGCCACTAGAAGTTCAACACGGCACCTCATGGCAAAGAACTCTCTGAGGATCTGAAAAAAAATTGTTGATCTACATAAAGATGGCCTAGGTGATAAGAATATTGCCAACACCATGAAACTGAGCTGCAGCATGGTGGCCAAGACTATACAGTGGTTTAACAAGACAGGTTCCACTCAGAACAGGACTCGCCATGGTTAACCAATGAAGTTGAGTGCACATGCTCAGCATCATATCCAGAGCATTCAGTGGCAACCTGTAAAGCTCTAGTGAACTCCATGCCCAATAGAGTTAAAGAGGAGCTGTCACCAATTCTGACATGTCTGTTTTAGTAACTACTTGCATTCCCCATGTAATAACAATTCTGGAGTATATATTCTTACGTTTGTATGTTGTACCATTCCTTAATATTTTCTACTAGAAGTTATGAATGAATTGCTAGTAATCTGCAGTAAGGGTACAAAGGGGGGGGGGGGGCAAGTTGGGGGGGTGCCTGCACAGTCTGAAAATGGCAGCACTGATTTGATAGAGAGAGTCTGTGCAGGTACACCCCTCAACTGGTTACCACCCCTCTGTACTCTTACTGCAGACTGCTAGCAATTCATTCATCAATTCTAGTAGAAATAATAAAGGAATGGCACAACATAGAGTCATAAGAATAGATGCTCCAGAATTGTTATTACACAGGGCATGCATGTAGCTATTAAAACAGGCATGTGGTGAAAGGTCCTCTTTAAGGCAGTGCTAGAAAATAATGGTGGCCACACAAAATATTGATACTTTGGGCACAATTTGGCAATTTCCACTTAGGGGTGTACTCACTTTTGTTGCCAGTGGCTTAGACATTAGATATTTTGAGCGCACACCAAGTTTAAACTGTTATAAAACATTGTATATATAATGTATATATAGTGCAGCCACCAGTTCTAGAAGGGTGGTCCTAACCATGGAAACAAGAGGTCTATAATGTGATGGAAAATTTTGTCTAGCCAGCAAAGAAACCAATATGGAGAATAACAATAGATTTGTAAGTGCCTTGCATTAACTTTAAGCCTGACATCACTAGTGGGGAAATTAATGGAAACCATACTCAAGGAGAGGATTGAGGAACATCTAAAATCCCATGGATTGAAAGATGAAAAACAGCATGGGTTTACTTCAGCGAGAACATGCCAAACTAATCTTATAGACGATCGGGATGGAGACCCGATCATTATTATTTTCCCTTATAACATGGTTATAAGGGAAAATAATAGCATTCTGAATACAGAATGCATAGTTAAAAAAATAAAAATAAAAATTTAACTCACCTTAATCCACTTGTTTGCGCAGCCGGCATCTCTTCTGTCTTGTTCTGTGAGGAATAGGGCCTTTGACGTCACTACGCTCATCACATGGTCCGTCACATGATCTTTTGCCATGGTGATGGATCATGTGATGGACCATGTAATGAACGTAGTGACGTCATCAAAGGTCCTATTCCTCACAGATGAAGACAGAAGAGATGCCGGCTGAGTGAACAAGTGCATTAAGGTGAGTAAATTTTATTTTATTTTTTTTAACCCTTCAGAATGCTATTTAACACTGTATTCAGAATGCTATTATTTTCCCTTATAACCATGTTATAATGGAAAATAATAATGATCAGGTCTCCATCCAGATCGTCTCCTAGCAACCGTGCAATTTCCACGCAACCCCATTAACTTCTATGCGTGAAAAATGCACAAAATAGAGCTTGCTGCGATTTTCATGCAACGCACAAGTGATGCGTGAAAATCACCAGTCATGTGCACAGCCCCATAGAAATGAATAGGTTCGGATTCAGTGCGGGTGAAATGCGTTCAACTCACGCATTGCACCTGCGCGGAAAACTCGCCCGTGTGAAAGGGGTCTAAAAGTTCAAAAACTCCCACAAGAACATTCAAATCTCCTGGGACCAGCATCACAAGATTGTTTGCAGGGGGCTCCTGAAGTAAATACAAGTGCTGAGGTGGAGAGAGTATTTGCATGCCTAGCTTGATGATTTTAAAAAGGGATGGGGGCTCTAGAGTTGTTTACGGGATGGTCTGAAATCTGTATTAAGGAGGGGTCTGCTTTGGTATCAATATTAAAGGGTTCTACTCTGGAGTCAGTAGTAAGGGGGTGTTAAATGAGCAACAGGGGTCTGTCTGTTAATTCAAGTTCACCTGGTAACTAACTTTAGGCAGTTACTATGGAACTGCCTTGCATTTGAATCTAGGTTTGCCTGACTGATTAGAGTGGAGTACTGATTGTGAATCTATTTATATCCAAGCCTCACTTTTGGCTGGATCAGATATACTGTTTGCCATGTATTTTTCCTCCCAGTATCTGATACTTTTTCTATTTTAGTGTATATTCTATGTTTTCTGGTATTTGTAGTTCCACCAAGTTTAATGAGTTTTCTGTGTATTTTAGAATCTGTAGTTCTACTGAGTTTAGTTTTTGCTTTGTTGGGAATTTCTTGCTGTGCTGCTGCATGGTTCTGGATAGGCTGCAGCAAATTGACCTTCGGATCATAGAGCCAAAGTTAATTTGTTCAAACACTTTGATATTAATGCTGTTTCCATACAGCATTAAAAGGTACCAGACGGTACCGAGGTACCAGCCAGTGCCAAACCCACTTTGGATTCCTAATTTAAATAGTTTTTAAGTACGCAGATCTGAATACAGTAGTAATTCCCCAAAGTCTCGCGTGACATTCGGGCAAAATGAAGTTTGGCTACACGGAGCCAATACATTTTTAATGTTGTATGGAAACAGCATTAACATTGAATTATTTGAACAAATCAGCTTCATATCGATTATCCAAAGGTCGATTCACTCAAGCCTAGTTCTGGATATTGCTGGTTTGAATTCAGATATGGTCAGCTCAGGATTGCTTCATTTTTGTTCACTGTCATTCATGCCATATATCTGCCATCTATTGAATTGCAGGATTATCTCCTCCTTTCATGACCCTCACGGTTGTGTTCCTGTCATCCACCAGTGAGTTAAAGTGTCTTGATTTTTGCGACCATCTTGTTGTGCAGTTCAGCACTACTATAAGTCCTGGGGGTATCTGAGTACTGTGACCCTCTGTTAGGAGGTAAAAGAAAAAAATATACCCTGGCGTGATACCTTCAAGGTGGATGCAATTAACAGAGGTAGATGCACCTTACCTAATATTGTTGTGCAATCTAGGCACAATACTAGATGACAGAGGAGTAACTCCCATACAGGAATGGTATCGCGCTGCTGTACTTGACGTGAGTCAGACTGCCAGTCATGAAGAAGAATGAGTTACCCTAATAGGAATATAGCATTAATTCATAGTCAATTTAACAATGGGATGTCCCCAAAGTACCTGTCCGGGCTCCAGCGCTGCGGTGTGTGGCTGCTATTCTATTGTCTTCTGATTTGGTACTGCATTGTCTGCCCGGTTCCAACCTGTTTCTGTATGACTCTGTCTATGTGTTGTTTCATCTCTGTGTGTTTGTCTTGCACTTAGCAGATCAGGGAATGTTGACCAATTGCAGACTTACTGCCTAGGGCTTGCACTGAAAGTAGGCGGGGGGTGGGTTCCAGTCAGGGCTCAATGTCTATATACAGTGGGATGCGAAAGTTTGGGCAACCTTGTTAGTCGTCATGATTTTCCTGTATAAATCGTTGGTTGTTACGATAAAAAATGTCAGTTAAATATATCATATAGGAGACACACACAGTGATATTTGAGAAGTGAAATGAAATTTATTGGATTTACAGAAAGTGTGCTATAATTGTTTAAACAAAATTATGCAGGTGCTTAAATTTGGGTACTGTTGTCATTTTATTGATTCCAAAACCTTTAGAACTAATTATTGGAACTCAAATTGGCTTGGAAAGCTCAGTGACCCCTGACCTACATACACAGGTGAATCGAATTATGAGAAAGAGTATTAAAGGGGGTCAATTGTAAGTTTTCCTCCTCTTTTAATTTTCTCTGAAGTGTAGCAACATGGGGGTCTCAAAACAACTCTCAAATCACCTGAAGACGAAGATTGTTCACCATCATGGTTTAGGGGAAGGATACAGAAAGCTGTCTCAGAGATTTCAGCTGTCGGTTTCCACAGTTAGGAACATATTGAGGAAATGGAAGACCACAGGCTCAGTTCAAGTTAAGGCTCGAAGTGGCAGACCAAGAAAAATCTCGGATAGACAGATGCGACGAATGGTGAGAACAGTCAGAGTCAACCCACAGACCAGCACCAAAGACCTACAACATCATCTTGCTGCAGATGGAGTCACTGTGCATCGTTCAACCATTCGGCGCACTTTACACAAGGAGATGCTGTATGCGAGAGTGATGCAGAGGAAGCCTTTTCTCCGCCCACAGCACAAAAAGTGCCGCTTGAGGTGGGCTAAAGCACATTTGGACAAGCCAGCTTCATTTTGGAATAAGGTGCTGTGGACTGATGAAACTAAAATTGAGTTATTTGGCCATAACAAGGGGCGTTATTCATGGAGGAAAAAGAACACAGCATTCCAAGAAAAACATCTGCTACCTACAGTAAAATATGGTGGTGGTTCCATCATGCTGTGGGGCTGTGTGGCCAATGCAGGAACTGGGAATCTTGTCAAAGTTAAGGGACGCATGGATTCCAATCAGTATCAGCAGATTCTGGAGACCAATGTCCAGGAATCAGTGACAAAGCTGAAGCTGCGCCAGGGCTGGATCTTTCAACAAGACAACGACCCTAAACACTGCTCAAAATCCACTAAGGCATTTATACAGAGGAACAAGTAGAATGTTCTGGAATGGCCACCTCAGTCCCCAGACCTGAATATAATTGAAAATCTGTGGTGTGACTAAGGGTATTTTCACACTAGCGTTTTTCTTTTCCGGCATAGAGTTCCGTCACAGGGGCTCTATACCAGAAAAAAACGGATCAGTTTTATCCCCATGCATTCTGAATGGAGAGTAATCCGTTCAGTTTGCATCAGGATGTCTTCAGTTCAGTCGTTTTGACTGATCAGGTAAAAGAGAAAACCGCAGCATGCTACGGTTTTCTCTCCGGCCAAAAAAACTGAATACATGCCTGAACGCCGGATCCGGCATTTTTTCCCATAGGAATGTATTAGCGCCGGATCCGGCATTCAGAATACCGGAATGCCGGATCCGTTGTTCCGGCATGCGCATGCGCAGATCGGCAAAAATGTGAAAAAATGTACAAGACGGATCCGTCTGTCCGCATGACAAGCGGAGAGACGGATCCGTCCTTGCAATGCATTTGTGAGACGGATCCGCATCCGGATCCGTCTCACAAATGCTTTCAGTCAGCGGCAGATCGGCGGATCCGGCGGCCAGTTCCGACGACGGAACTGCCCGTCGGATCACACTGCCGCAAGTGTGAAAGTAGCCTTAAAGAGAGCTGTCCATGCTCGGAAGCCATCAAGCCTGAATGAACTAAAGATGTTTTGTAAAGAGGACTGGTCCAAAATACCTTCAACCAGAATCCAGACTCTCATTGGAACCTACAGGAAGCGTTTAGAGGCTGTAATTTCTGCAAAAGGAGGATCTACTAAATATTGATTTCATTTCTTTTTTGTGGTGCCCAAATTTATGCACCTGCCTAATTTTATTTAAACAATTATAGCACACTTTCTGTTAATCCAATAAACTTCATTTCACTTCTCAAATATCACTGTGTGTCTCCTATATGATATATTTAACTGACATTTTTTATCATAACAACCAGTGATTTATACAGGAAAATCGATTAACAAGGTTGCCCAAACTTTCGCATCCCACTGTATTCCTGCTTACTGTGCTAAACATGTACAACTCAGAAATAAATTCCAATATGCATACATCATCGCTTTAAACAAATCACAAATATTTGCCATAACTTTATTTTTATTTTTTCATTCACATAGCAGAGGGCTTCTTTTTTGTGGGACAAGATGTATTTTCTAATAGCACCATTTATAGTTGCATAAAATGTGGTGGGAAGTGGGGAAAAAAATGGGGTGGAATTATATTTAATTAAAACACCATTCCACCAGCGTTTCATAGAGGGAAGGGGGGGTTACACCATTTTCTATGCAGTAAAGCTGGTCTGTTCTTTTATTCTCTGGGTCAGTACGATTACAACAATACCATATATGTATAGTTTTTCTTCCATTTTAATACTGAAAAAGAATTAAAAACTTTCGAAAAAAACTAATTTTCTCTTTGCATTTCCAAATTTTGACCCCCCCCATAACTTTTTTATTTTTATGTGTATGGAGCCGTGTGAGGGCTAATTTTTTGAGGAGCAATCTGTACTTTTCATTGATACCATGGAGCAAGTACAGTCGTGGCCAAACGTTTTGAGAATTACATATATATTGGAAATTGGAAAAGTTGCTGCTTAAGTTTTTATAATAGCAATTTGCATATACTCCAGAATGTTATGAAGAGTGATCAGATGAATTGCATAGTCCTTCTTTGCCATGAAATTTAACTTAATCCCCAAAAAAACTTTCCACTGCATTTCATTGCTGTCATTAAAGGACCTGCTGAGATCATTTCAGTAATCGTCTTGTTAACTCAGGTGAGAATGTTGACGAGCACAAGGCTGGAGATCATTAGGTCATGCTGATTGGGTTAAAATGGCAGACTTGACCTGTTAAAAGGAGGGTGATGCTTGAAATCATTGTTCTTCCATTGCTTACCATGGTGACCTGCAAAGAAACGCGTGCAGCCATCATTGCGTTGCATAAAAATGGCTTCACAGGTAAGGATATTGTGGCTACTAAGATTGCACCTCAATCAACAATTTATAGGATCATCAAGAACTTCAAGGAAAGAGGTTCAATTCTTGTTAAGAAGGCTTCAGGGCGTCCAAGAAAGTCCAGCAAGCGCCAGGATCGTCTCCTAAAGAGGATTCAGCTGCGGGATCGGAGTGCCACCAGTGCAGAGCTTGCTCAGGAATGGCAGCAGGCAGGTGTGAGTGCATCTGCACGCACAGTGAGGCGAAGACTTTTGTAAGATGGCCTGGTGTCAAGAAGGGCAGCAAAGAAGCCACTTCTCTCCAAAAAAAACATCAGGGACAGATTGATCTTCTGCAGAAAATATGGTGAATGGACTGCTGAGGACTGGGGCAAAGTCATATTCTCTGATGAATCCTCTTTCTGATTGTTTGGGGCATCAGGAAAAAGGCTTGTCCGGAGAAGAAAAGGTGAGCGCTACCATCAGTCCTGTGTCATGCCAACAGTAAAGCATCCTGAGACCATTCATGTGTGGGGTTGCTTCTCATCCAAGGGAGTGGGCTCACTCACAATTTTGCCCAAAAACACAGCCATGAATAAAGAATGGTACCAAAACACCCTCCAACAGCAACTTCTTCCAACAATCCAACAACAGTTTGGTGAAGAACAATGCATTTTCCAGCACCGTGCCATAAGGCAAAAGTGATAACTAAGTGTCACGGCTGAGGATGGGGAAAACCCTCAGCCGTGCAATGATGGAGGAAGATGGTCGCTGCTTGACCAGGACAGCAGGATTAGGGAGCAGGTCACCTCCTAAAGCGTCCCTAACCTGACCCTAACTCCTAGCTGCATGGGCCGACCTTTAAGGTAGGAGGACCCATGCTCAGGAACCTCGGAGCCCTAACTCACCCTCCGACCGGTCCCTGGGCTAGGAGTCAGGGTAAGACAACCTGTTCCTTCTGGATACGGAGGAACAGGAGTCTCACTGGCCAAGTTGCAAGGAAGGGAGAACAAATACAACCTATGGCAATGGCAGGTACTTGCCACAAACATAACACTCACCTGCCACAGACAACAAAGCCTGGAACCTATGTGGAAGTACTGCCCACAGACAACAGGACTCAGCACACAACACACGGGAACCCAGGACCATAGGTGCAATAAAGAAACATAAAACCAAACACATCTTCTAGACACCAAACGACATATATATTTGCTATGACCAGAAGGATGGCCCCCACTGGCAGTTGGTAAGTAACCAGGAGGATGTCTCCAGCCAGCATGGCTGAAGCACCCTCTCTGGCTACTGCCTACAACAGAGGCTTTATAGGACCAAGAGGCCACACCCAACAGTCAGACACACCCCGTGAGTCACACACACAGAAAGGGAGTTAACCCTTCCAAAACCACAGAAGGGAAAAGACAACTTAAAGGGGAAGTGTCCAAACAACAAACACACTGTGGCTGTTGCCGCAGGCAACGACATGGGTGGCAACCGTGTCCTGGGAGTCAGCCCGAAGGCCGGGACACTGCCACCACATGTACACACAACGACCAAACGTTGCCACGGGCAACCACAGTGAGGGGAAGATGTGAGTGCACACCACACATAACACAGAGTTCACACAGACATACAAAAGTGCTTACAAACACGCACACAACTCCAAGGGGACCGCACACATAGCTGTTGTCTGCGGCAACCGCACCCGAGGCTAACAACAATATGCCTCCAGATGCGGTTGACACTACAACCCAAACCGCGGGCAACTGTATGCGGCTCCCAAGGAGTCACGGCCATAAACATGGTTGTGACACTAAGTGGCTCGGGGACCAAAACGTTGACATTTTGGGTCCATGGCCTGGAAACTCCCCAGATCTTAATCCCATTGAGAACTTTTGGTCAATCCTCAAGAGGCGGGTGGACAAACAAAAACCCACTAATTCTCACAAACTCCAAGAAGTGATTATGAAAGAATGGGTTGCTATCAGTCAGGAATTGGCCCAGAAGTTGAGAGCATGCCCTGTTGAATTGCAGAGGTCCTGAAAAAGAAGGGCCAACACTGCAAATACTGACTCTTTGCATAAATGTCATGTAATTGTCGATAAAAGCCTTTGAAACGTATGAAGTGCGTGTAATTATATTTCTTTTTTATCTCTAATATTTACCTCTCTTGCCACAACTGGGGCAGAGAAAAGGAACCTTTGGCAGCAGTACAGGAACCCGCATGCTGGACGGGAGAATACCGGCACAAGTTTTATAAAGTTGTTGTGGCTCCACACAACATCACACGGTAAGCGCATCTTGTATGAAGTGCATCCAGACTGTAATACAGCCACACACACGAGGCATGGCCTCCTGTCTCCTTTTGTCTTTTTTCCTTTAATTATATTTCACTACATCACAGAAACAACTGAAACAAAGATCTAAAAGCAGTTTAGCAGCAAACTTTGTGAAAACTAATATTTGTGTCATTCTCAAAACTTTTGGCAACGACTGTACAGTATGACTTTTTGATCACTTTTTATTAAATTTTTTGTGGAAGGTAGCGACCAAAAAATGGTGAATAGCCATTTTGGCATTTTTTTTTCCTTTTCACCGTTTGCCATATGGGATAAATATTTTGATATTTAATTTTTATTTTTTTTTACACTTTTTAATAGTACCCCTTGGGAACTATAACAAGCAATCATTAGATTGCTTTTCTCGTAAACTCCAATGCATTAGCAATGGAGTTTATGTGAATTACACTATTTTCATATGGAGCCCTGCTAGGAACTAATGTGTGAGAGCCACTTGTCATTCAGGAGGACAGAGGCTGTCGCACACTGCATCTCGCTCCCCAGATACACGGCTGGGAGCATGTGTTCCTATTCTTATTTGACCATGGCATCTGGGGGGGTTAAATGAATGTGATCAATGTTATCGTTGATCGCATATTATACATTAGTCTTGGGTGCCTGCTGTTTAAAAATGTTAAATGCCCGACGTAAATTTATGTGGAGCAGTCGAAAAGGGTTTAAAGAGCATCTCTCTCATCCAGCCTACATGTTGTACATTACAGATTGTGTAATCAATCAATGATTTTCCATTATTAATGATGTACCGTAAAGGTATTAGTATCTTCTCCATACAGACAATTTTTATACTTTATGCCAGTTTTGTGGCATAAAAAATGCACATGATGTGCGACATTTAGTGAACCTTTCCGCTTTTAGAAATGGAGTGAAAAGTAGGTCAGGATTTCAATTTAGTACACCTTTTGGTTTTGGTGTAAGTTTACACCCAGCTGGCAGTTCTGCCTCAAAGAGTCCATGAACAAACTTTATGCAGCCTGCTTCCCCTCACAATGGTCTCAGATCTCCCAACCCAGCACAAGCCTCAGATCTCAATACAGAGATATTTTCTGCTGAACCCAGCTGTCTTTTAAAGGCAGCTAGGTGTTGTTAAAACCTGGACCAACACACGAGTCTAGTCCGGTGTTTGACCCCACCTGGCCGCTAATCAGTCCAGCAGCATACACTGGGAGTAAAATACCTGACTCCCTATACAACTCCATTTACTGTGTCACATACCCCCCCCCCCCCCCTCTTTGTTCAACTTTGAGGGGATGAACATATGCGAAACAGTGCACCCGGGACAGGGCATCTGCATTTCTCTGCAACCGGCCTGCTCTGTGTTCTACCGAAAACTTTAAGTTCTGCAAGGATAAGAACCGCCTGGTGACCTTGGCATTTCTCTCTTTGGCCTGGCTCATCCACTTGAGAGGGGAGTGGTCGGTCACCAGGCGGAACTTTCTCCCCAACAAATAGTAGCGGAGAGACTCGAGTGCCCACTTGATAGCCTGGCACTCTCTCTCCACTATACTGTACGTGGTCTCGGCTAAGCTTGCGGCTTAGGAAGACAACGGGATGCTCCTCCATGTTGACTCCCTGAGACAGTACAGCACCGAGGCCTACTTCGGAGGCATCTGTTTGTGCTACGAACTCCCTCTTGAAGTCGGGCTTCACCAAAATCAGTGACCCACACAGGGCCAACTTCAAAGCTAAAAAAGCCTCTTCCACTCGATCATCCCAGTGAACCATCACTGATTTTCGTCCCTTCAAGTGTTCTGTCAAAGGGGCGTCTAGAGTAGCAAAGTGGGGGACAAACCTCATGTAATAGCCGACCATTCCCAGGAATAACTTTATTTGCCTAGTGGTGACAGGTCGGGGCCAGTTCCGTGTCACCTCTATTTTGTTCAATTGGGGTTTGAGTCTGCGCCCAATGACATATCCTAGGTATTTAGTCTCCTCTCACCCTATCGCACATTTTTCGGGGTCTACAGTTAGTCCAGCCTAGTGTTGAGCGCGAATATTCGAAAAACTGATTTTTATCGCAAATATCGGCACTTCAAGAATTCACGATTATTTAGACTATAGTGCTATATATTCGTAATGACAAATATTCAGTTTTTTTGTATTTATTTAGCTTGTGGGCCAATTAGAAGGCTTTGTCACAGCTTAAAAACATCCCTAGCTACCTATAGAAAAGTTGCCTGCCCCTTACTATACAAGTTGCACGTATTTGCGAAAAAATATGCACATCATTAATTGCTAAAAGTTCGCAAGTGCAAATATATTGGAGCACTCTATCTGCAAATAAAGCTATTCTAATGTTCTGCCATGTCAACCATTTTCTCTAGTCTCAGAAAACTTGGACCAGCTTCCTGAGGGCGCATTACACGACTATTACATTGTCGATTTTTACAATCAAGAATATAATCTTGAATTCATAAATATATGACGAATATTATACAAAATATTTATGAAATATCGTGAATTCGAATATTGCCCCTGCCACTCATCACTAGTCCACTACGGCCTGCACCTTGGGCAGGTGACTCTCCCAGTCGGTACTATAAATGACAATATCGTCAAGGTAAGCCAAGGCGTACCTATGATGGGGACGAAGTACAATGTCCATTAATCGTTGAAAAGTGGCGGGGGCGCCATGAAGGCCAAAGGGTAACACCTTATACTAATACAGCCCCTCAGGGGTGATGAAGGCAGTTTTTGCTTTGGCAGCCTCAGTTAAGGGCACTTGCCGAAAAATACCTTGCCTGTCCTAACCACTCGATTAGCTCATCAACCCGGGGCATGGGATCATTACAGAACAGCAATGTCTCATCTGGCTTGGGTATTAGAACTATTGGGCTGTCCCAGTCACTTTTAGACTCCTCGATGACATCCAGCCTCAGCATTAGCTGCACTTCCTCCGAGATGGCTTTTCGCCGATTCTCGGGCACCCGGTACGGCTTTAATTGAACATTTGCCTGGGGCTCGGTGACAATATCATGCTGGATTATGGAAGTGCGCCCAGGGAGTTCCGAGAACACATCCGTGTTCCGACTAACAAACTCCCGGGTTTTCTGAGCCTGTTTATAGGAGAGGCTGTCAGCAATAGAGATGGCTTTGCGGTACGCCCGGCGGTCGTTTCGCAGCGAACTTTGCTCTTTTGCTGTTCGCTGAAGGGGAGAACATATGGCGATATTCACACCCGCCATATTCTTTTACATTGTGAAGAACTTTGACCCTTGACACATCCATCAGGTGGTACAGGACAGTCAATTGAGACGTTTAAGTACATGGACATTACCCCGTACCTTATAAAAAAAAAATATTTGGCCGCCATTTTACATTCAGTCTTTTGCCAGTGTAGGGAGAGGTTGCTGTGTGAAGCAGGGACAGAATGTTAGGGACACAAATCACTATCTAACAGGGCCAAAAAAGTCCTTTTAAAGACTGATATAGGTGTGCTATCGATAGGTGTGACTTATTGAGGGGTGTAATATACTTATAATATACTTTCTAACATAGAAAGTATATTATAGTGCAATTGTATTGTGCAGCAGTTGTGTGCAATTCTGCTGCAATACTGCAGCCACACAGAGTGCAAAACGCTATTGGAACAGTTCATTTCTACTGGTGTGATTTACCAGTTGCCACCCCAAAAAACTGATTGAGGCAGGGGTGCTATATACCAATTATATACTTTCTATATAGTGCATTTAGGTAGTGCAGAATTTGTCTGTGGTTTTGCTGTGTTACCGCATCTACACAGAGTTAAAAACACTCTTTAAAGAAATAATTTCTACCCGTGTGATTTACCAGTTACCCTCCCAAAAAATTGATTAAAGCAGGGGTGTTATATACCAATAATATACTTTCTATATAATGCATTTAGGTAGTGCAGCATTTGTTTGCAGTTTTGCTGCGTTACCGCATCTACACAGAGTGAAAAACACTATGTGAAGAAATAATTTCTACCGGTGTAATTTACCAGTTGCCCCCCCAAAAAATTGATTAAAGCAGGGGTGTTATATACCAATAATAAACTTTCTATAAAGTGCATTTAGGCAGTGCAGCATTTGTCTGAGGTTTTGCTGAGTTACCACATCTACACAAAGTGAAAAACACTATTTGAAGAAATAATTTCTACTGGTGTTATTAACCAGTTGCCCCCCCCCCCCCCAAAAAAAAACTGATTGAAGCAGGGGTGTTATATACCAATAATATACTTTCTATAAAGTGCATTTAGGCAGTGCAGCATTTGTCTGCAGTTTTGCTGCATTACCACATCTACACAGAGTGAAAAACACTATTTGCCCTCTTACCACACCCTGTGCAGTGCCCCTAGTCATTCCCTGTACTGTGCACTCTTATACTCTTTTATCCGGTCATGGTATGGCAGTGTTATCTGATCACTACAGAGGTGTTATCCAGTCAATGTATGGCGGTGTTATCCAGTCAATGTATGCACCAGCAATTGCACCCGCAACTACTCCAATATTCACAAATCTGTCAATTGTTTGTTACCTGCTGTATATGGTCACATTTTCCCCCATTGTGATTCTCCACATTGTAGAGCCCATTTGTGGCCCAGTCTCCATGTTCTGTCCCTTTTGAGTTACACCTGTTATGATCATGTGATTTATATTGAATAAAATGAGATTTCTTACCTTGTTAAATCCTTTCTCTTTTTTTGTCCAATATCTGGATAGCCATAACTGTATCCCTTTCCCTGCCCACGGCATCATTTTTTAGACCTGGCATGAGCGGGAAAAATATGCAGATTGCGGTGCTAAGGACCTTTGCATCACAATCTGTGTCAGAAATACGCCTTACATAGACAAACAGCGACAAACGGTACTGGAAAAAATTATTATAACTGGTGTGATATACCAGTTGCCCCCCAAAACAACAGATTGAAGCGGGGTGTTATATACCAATATACTTTCATAATAGTGTATTTGAGTACTGCAGCATTTGTTTGCTGTTTTGCTGTGTTCCCTCTGCTACACACAGTGACAAACCGTACTGGAAAAAATTATTATAAAAGGTGTGATATACCAGTCGCCTCCCAAAATGACAGATTAAAGCGGGGTGTTATATACCAATATACAGGTGTGTTCAAAATTATTCAACCCCCAATGCTGTAAAGGGATTTAGGGAATTTAGTGTACATTTGTAATTGTGCTCAGAATAAAATCTTACAAGGACTTTTTAAAGAACCAAATGCAACTAAAATGACATCAATTGTTTTTGTAATACAGCATTAGATGTTTTTTTTTGTGATTTCTTCATTGACACAATTATTCAACCCCTTAAAGACTACCACTCTTAAGAACAGAGGTTCATTCAAGTGTTTTCGATCAGGTATTGAAAACACCTGTGGATGTCAAGGAGCAGCAATCAAGCATAATAAGCATCAATTAGGCAGATTTAAAAGGACTGTGATATTCGGCTCCTTCTAGACATTTACTGGTGTGTTTACAAACATGGTGAAGTCAAGAGAATGGTCCAGGAAGACAAGATAAGAGGTGATTTCTCTTCACAGGAAGGGCAATGGCTATAAGAAGATTGCAAAGATGTTAAACATACCAAGAGACACCATAAGAAGCATCATTCGCAAATTCAAGGCAAAGGGCACTGTTGAAACGCTACCTGGTCGTGGCAGAAAGAAGATGCTAACTTCGACTGCTGTGCGCTACCTGAAGCGCAAAGTGGAGAAAAGTCCCTGTGTGACTGCTGAGGAACTGAAAAAAGAATTGTCAGATGTGGGTACTGAAGTTTCAGCTCAGACAATAAGGCGCACACTGCGTAATGAAGGCCTCCATGCCAGAACTTCCAGGCGCACCCCCTTGCTGTCTCCAAAGAATAAGAAGAGTCGACTGCAGTATGCCAAAAGTCATGTGGACAAACCACAAAAGTTTTGGGATAGTGTTTTGTGGACTGATGAAAGAAAATTAGAACTGTTTGGGCCCATGGATCAACGCTATGTTTGGAAGAGGAAGAACAAGGCCTATGAAGAAAAGAACACCTTGCCTACTGTGAAGCATGGCGGGGTCAATCATGCTTTGGGGCTGTTTTGCTTCTACAGGTACAGGGAAGCTTCAGCGTGTGCAAGGTACCATGAATTCTCTTCAGTACCAGGAGATATTGGATGAAAATATGATGCAGTCCGTCACAAACCTGAGGCTTGGGAGACGTTGGACCTTTCAACAGGACAATGATCCCAAGCATACCTCCAAGTCCACTAGAGCATGGTTGCAGATTAAAGGCTGGAACATTTTGAAGTGGCAATCGCAGTCACCAGACTTAAATCTGATTGAGAACCTCTGGTGGGACTTAAATAAAGCAGTTGCAGCGCGCAAGCCTAAGAATGTGACTGAACTGGAGGCTTTTGCCCATGAAGAATGGGCGAAGATACCCGTAGATCGCTGCAAGACACTTGTGTCAAGTTATGCTTCACGTTTAAAAGCTGTTATAACTGGAAAAGGATGTTGTACTAAGTACTAAGATTGAATGTCACTTGGGGGTTGAATAAAACTGATAATGATGTGAGCACAGAAAAGACATTTGCGGTTATTTCATTATAAATGTTATGTTATATTTGTCTGACTTACAAGTGCCTCTTTGATTTAATTGCAAACAAGATGACTGAAATGATCAAAATCAATGTCAAACTGGCCAAAACACTCAATTTCAGTGGGGGTTGAATAATTTTGAACACAACTGTACTTTCATGATAGTGTATTTGGGTACTGCAGCATTTGTTTGCTGTTTTGCTGCGTTCCCTCTGCTGCATACAGTGACAAACGGTATTGATAAAAAATTATTATAACGGGTGTGATATACCAGTCGCCCCCCAAAACGACTGTTATATACCCTTTTCCACAAACACTGTGCTTCTCTAGAGACTTTTTTCCCAGGGTCATTTAAAAAAAATGACAGGCAGAGGAAGAGGCAGGCCCTTCCGCAGGGGTGGTAGGGGTCGGGCAGGAGCACCAGGCCGGAGCCTAAGTGGGAAGTTGCAGAAGGTGCATGCGATTACATCAAAGGACGCACCAGACTTGGTTGAGTGGCTCACTCAACCTTCCGCTTCTGCACCCTCCTCATCCTCTCTATCTGCACCCTCTTCACTCTCTGCTGTGTGCACCCCAACCAACACCACCACCACCATATACCCTCCGCCTGAGTCCCAGGAATTATTTCCCGATCCATTACAAGACATTTCTGATGCGCAGCCATTCTTGGAAGAGGAGGTAGCAACGGCCGCCACTCAGCAGTCTCATGACAGTACCCAGATCAGACTAAGGAGGTTGATCCCTGCTGTTGCTGTCTACTCCGAGATCTCTAATGTTAGTGGTGGGGAAGGTGACGTCGATGATGACGTGTCTATGGACGTCACATGGGTGCCCACAAGAGAGAAAGAGGAGGGGAGTTCAGAAAGAGAGATGGACCAGCAGATAGGGAGGAGAAGCAGGCAGAACTTACATTGCACAGGAGGCAAAAAGCAGACTGCTAATGTATCAGAAGTGAGCTATCTATCACGCACGGTCACATCTGGCGCTCTCAGGAAGTCGGCACATGGCTCTGCAGTGTGGGCGTTTTTTAACGTGTCTGCTGCTGACAATAGTGTTGTTATCTGCAGCCTGTGCTGTCAACGCATAAGTTGCGGTAAGCCCAATACTCACCTAGGGACGACCGCCTTAAGAAGGCACCTGACCTCCCATCACCAAGCCCAGTGGGAGCAACACCCACAGTGGGAGTCAGAACCCACAAAGCCACACTCCCGGCACTGCCCATCCTGCCTCTTCTCCTTCTCCTCTCTCCTCCCAGTTGTCCTCCACTCCACCTTCCACCGTGCCATTTATCTGGCAAAAGGCAGACTTCATTGGCCCAAATGTTCAAGCGTAAAAAGATGATGACGCCGGATAAAACTCTTGCACAGCGGTTGACCGTTGGCTTGTCAGAACTGCTAGCCCGTCAAGCATGCAACCCGTGTAACCCTTGTAGATTTGGTGTTTCCACCACGGATTGCATGCAGGCCTGCCTCTTCATCTCCTATTCCTACTCCATCCACCCTCTCCTCCTCAGCTGACTCCTCCTTTTCCGCTGCTACCGTCTCTTCCACTGCGCCCCCCAAGCTCGCCAGAACCTTTTCGAACGTGCCAGATGAGACGTTACCATGCTGTTCTGCGTCTGTTATGCCTGGAAGCCAAGAGCCACACAGGTCCTGCACTCCATTCAGCTTTGCGGTCACAGGCCGATCAGTGGCTAATGCTGCTCAATTTGACAGTTGTAAAGTGGTGTGCGACAATGGTTCTAATCTGCTGAGCGTGCTGAAACAGGGCAAAATGACACACGTGCCATGCATGGCACACGTCCTGAACTTAGTCATGCAGCAATTCGTTGCCAAATACCCCGGGGTCCAGGACGTCTTGCAGCAGGCAAGGAAAGATTTTACACGGCCATGGCTCGCCTTGCTGACATTCAGAGGCGACACCACCTGCCCGTCAGACGTCAGATTTTTGACTGTCCGACGAGATGGAACTCCACCTTGTATATGCTTGATAGGCTGCTCCAGCAGAAAAGTGCAGTTAATGACTACCTGTACAAACTCTGTGGCAGGACAGGTTCTGGGGAGCTTGTTTTTTTTTTTTCTCACCGCGCCAGTGGCTGCTCATGCGCGACGCATGCAGACTTCTGCGGCCATTTGATGAGATCACCAAACTGGTCAGTCACAGCCAGGGCGCCATCAGTGATATCGTACCTTACGCCTTCTTTCTGGAGCGTGCATTGCGTCGTGTCATTGATCAAGCCGCCGAGAAGCAGGAGCAGGAAGATGAGGAAGTCCCAATGCTGGATAAATTCTCAGAGGGGGCTACTCCATCTGAGACAAGTCAACAACAGGAGTCTGAAGAGGAGTCAGAGGAGGATGAGGATGAGGAGTGCTGGGGCGGATGAGGAGGATCAAGATGCTTTAAACCTTTCTGGGATCCCTGGTGTTGTCCGTGGCTGTGGGGAGGAGAACGAGGACGACATTATCCTGGATGATGAGCAGGAGCCAGGCCACTCTACTGCTTCCAGTTTAGTGTAAATGGGGGCGTTCATGCTCCAGTGTTTGAAGAGGAACCCCTGTATAAAAAGCTTAAAGGGCAAGGGCCAGTACTGGAAGGCAACGTACGTAGACCCCCGGTACAACCAAAAAATGGCAGAAATGTTACCACCATCACAGAAGGCTGTCAGAATGCAGCACTCCCAGGCCTTGCTTCGAGAAATGCTGCATTCTGCTTTGCCGGGCGCTGGCAGAGGAATTTCCACTCACAGAGAAACAGTTGCGGGTACCAATCCAACAGCGCATGCAAGAAGAGGGTGGTTTGAAGATGTGTTGGTCACTTCGGATATGAGATCATTCTTGCAGTTAACCCATTGACAGCCGTCCTATGGATCCAGCCTCAGGGAACACCTAGACCAACAGGTGTCCGACTACATCGGGTTAACGGCCGATGTGGATGCTCTGAGAAGCGATGAACCCCTGGACTACTGGGTGGGCAGGCTGGACCTCTGACCAGAGCTGGCAAAATTTGCCATGGAACTGTTGGCTTGCCCCTCATACAGTGTCCTGTCCGAAAGGACGTTCAGCGCAGCAGGGGGGATCGTGACCGATAAGCGCACTCGCCTAGTTCACGACAATGTGGACTACCTCACATTTCTAAAAATGAATGAGGCATGGATCTCGGAGGAATTCAACACATGTGACCAGTAGACAATGTTTGATTCAAATTCCTCATGGCAGCCCACAAATATCCGCAACCACCCATAACAATTCATGGTCCCTGTCTTAGGTAAATACAGCGGCGGCATAAAAGGCCTTTTATGTCAGTTGAATGCCTAATTTTTGGGGCCTGTACTAGTGGCCGACACTTATTTATCCTGTGAATGCCTTATGTACCTCCAGCCACAGAATACAAAGTTCTTTGCTGTCAGGTGAACGCCTGTTGGCTAATTTTTGGGGCCTGTACTGGCCGACACTTACTTATTTATCCTGTGAACGGCTAATGTTCCTCCAGCCACAGAATCCAAAGTTCTTTGCTGTCAGGTGAATACCTATTGGCAAATTTTGGGAGTCTGTACTGGCCGACAGTTAAATCTTTATCCTGTGACCGCCTAATGTACCTCCAGCCACAGAATCCAAAGTTCTTTGCTGTCAGGTGAATGCCTATTGGCTAATTTTTGGGGCCTGTACTGGCCGACACTTATTTGTGGTCAGGGCCACGGTACACCGAGTTAACTTATAGACATATACAAACCCCTGGAGTACTGAAACGTTCTGAAATGTGCCATGACCGCCTCTTCGAGAGTATACCTGAAAGAGGGCATACCCTGCCTGTGTAAGGTAGAGAAAAGAGGGTGGGCAGGCAGGGTAAGCTCGGAACGAAGCGCTGCCCCCCCCATGGTAAGATGCCGGTTATAAGGGCAATAGGCCCCTCCCACAAATACAGGCCAACATATTAGCCTTAAAACTTGTGGTCAGGGCCACGGTACACCGAGTTAACTTATCGACATATACAAACCCCTGGAGTACTCAAACGGTCTGAAATGTGCCATGACCTCCTCGTCGAGAGTATACCTGAAAGAGGGCAAAGATACAGCATGATATCCAGAAAACTTTATTAACAAATCACAAAACCAAATTCTGAAAAGCACATGAAATTTCTCGTTCAGGATTGGGAATATATCTATGAAAACAAGATGAGCGCCACCGGCCTAATTTACGTATTATGTGAGCGGGTACTTTGTTTTTGCTAGCCGCCGAAGCTGCTCCTATTCTAAAGGAATGCCCGGATGTGGAGGCTGGTTCAATACCTAAACTGGTGGCCAATAGGCGCACATGGGACACAAACTGAGACGTGGACAGCGGTACTGATGGAAACGGTAACAATGGACTATCTGGACTACGGTCTGGCAGAGAAGTGTTTAACTGATGCAACACCTGAACTGGACACCAGCGGTGGGTCGTATGGAAATATCTGACGTGCGTAGGTGGACCGACCCGAGAAGTTTTGGTGACAGGTAAAACCACAGTGTACACTTCAGAGTCAGGAACTAGCTGTTTGACAGTGGGGAAATAACTGCTGAGTGTAGTGCTTGTGAACTCCCCTGGTCTAAGGAAGCCATAAAACGCTAGGTAAATGGACGCTTTAATAACAAGACTATAAAGTACTCCAAAGGGGTCAGACATCTGTCTGAAAACTTCTCCTGAAATAGGAAGACAGTTATTACTAACATGGCTATTTCGTAACCCTCGTAACGCGGCTTTAATCACCTGCACAGAGAACAATGAACCCCTTTCAGGATGTGAAACAGAAGAAAAATGCTGAACACCCGATAGGTAAGATCTGACGGTACTATGATTCAGATGTACCTCCGTGTGACAATATCCAATGAATGCGAGAACATGATTAATGAAAGGCATATTTCCCTGGGGATGTATATGCTGAAACTTAAGAAACAATTGCCACCCCGTGTTATAAGCTCTAATGGTATTGGGTGAAAGGGATTTCGCTATTAACTGGTGGGCAGTGTCCAGGTGTCTATTCAAACCAGCGTTAACTCCGAATGCGGAGGGCTCTGTGTTGGCCCAACATCTTCTTCGGTCATGACCTGTGAAAAAAGTTAGAAATTAGCCCTGGACAAGGCCTCAGCTGCAGTATTAATTGTAGCGCATATGTAGGAACAGCTGATATATAAATTAAACTTTAGAGAAAGCCGTACTTAGCGGCGCATCAATGACATTACGTATGCCAATTTTGACTTGCCACTAATAACAATATCTGCAGTGGCCGGACTGTCGGAACTGAACATTACCATCCGGTTAGACCAGGAACTACACCAAACATATGCAGCTGCCACTATGGGGTATAAGACACAAAAGGCCGAAGACTGAATGAAACCTACACGTGCTGCTACTTCAACTGGCCATGTCTCCGCTAAGCAATGCGTATCAAAAATAGCTGCAAAACAATTACTAGTAGCTGCTACAAAGACTACCAATGAACTCCTTGAAGTCACCGGAATGAACATGGAGATACCGTTCCACTGATCTAAAAAATGTTACCACATCACGAGGTCCGCCTCAGCTTCTCTGTCCAAATAGACTGGACTGTTCTGACAAGGGGCTGTCGCTAAGAGGGCTAACAACAGTGCAATAAAGGATGTACCTTGCGGAATTACACGCATGTCAAAATTCAACATACCTAACAACGATTGTAACTCAACCTTACACGTTACCTTACTGATGGTAAATTTGTGTATAACTTCCCTAATCCTAGATAACTTCTCTTCGGGCAGTCTAGCCGTCATGCTTTGCATATCTAACGTAATACTCCAAAAAGTAAGGACCAAGGATGGACCCGCAACCTTGTTTGGGGCTACTGGAACACCCAACTGAGAAAAACAAGCTAACAGTTTTTGCAAGTTACTTGAGTGACCCCCCTGGTGGTTCAATCAAGTGAAATTTGTCCAAATAATGGATGACATGCTGTCAAAGACATGTATGCTCTAAGATCCAATACAACGCTTTTGCCAGTTGATCAAACAACCAAGGACTACTCCTGGAACCGAAGGTGAGTTTGGTGGCAAAGTAATAGCTATTTCTCCATTTAATCCCATGCCATTGCCAAAGTTCGTGTTTGATCGGGAGTAATTTAAAAGCGTCCGAAATATCAGCTTTAGATACCGCTGTACCTGGACCTTACTGTAAAATGATTGCGATTGCTTGATCGATGGACGCATACCTCATACTGACCTCCTCGGCAGGAATAAGGTAGTTGAAGCTAGTGATATGCGAGCCGTGTGAAGCGGATAAATCATATATCATCCTTTCTTTTTTGCTGAATTTCCCTGTTACCACCCCTACCGGGCTAACTCTCCATCGATCAAACGGAGAAACTGAAAAGGGGCCTATAACGAAGCCTTTGTCTAACTCAATTGAAGATGGACTTTTACCCGCGGACTGTAAGTTTTTACACTCAAAAGTAAGTTCTGGTAGGGCCACCAGGCCAGTGTGAAACCCTGAACTAAGACCAGAAACAAGGAAATCAACAAAACATGGATTTGGATGTTTCAGTAAAAGCGACTGCAAAGAATCCACATTAATAACATGTAATTTTTATCTGCCTTTAATATACAAGTCACTTTGGGATGCGCTCTGAAACAGTTAAGACAAATACGCAGGAGCCGACATTGACCATAATTACAATTTGAAAAATTTTAATTATTGCAAATTTGCAATCTACCCAGATACTTGACTGGACGACCGAGCTTATCTACTGAAATTGCATTTCTACTGCTGTCTGACGGACCAGCTAACGGAGTAGTTGTACTGAGAGCAGCACGGGTAGCTAAATTGTGACACCACTCTGATGAATGGAATATAGATTGGCATGACAAGCAGGCAGGAGCTTTAAGCCCTGCAAAATGCCTGCAGAACAATTCGGTATCTAACATTGCCCAATTGACTGAAAACTGAAATTGACTCAGCGCTGCTGCCGCTTTGGCGGAGAATGAGCAATGATAGTCATAAAACGCACATCCTGCATATTTGTATCCCAACTCGGTAACTCTAAACATATAGAGATCCAATTCCTCTCTTCTCTCAGGTCGGGTAGAGTACACAACATCCCTGAATAGGCTAAAAAGCCAATACAAATTCGGGGATGGTCAATTTCCTATTCAATCTATGATCCCGACTCTTGAGAATAACAGACACATCACCACACGCAATGACTCTATTCTCAGACAAATCGCGAGTGGCGATTAACAAAGAATCCAGATTCACATTCCTACCCTCCAAGATATCTTTCTTGATATTGGGAGGGATAAAATGTGCTGTAGTGACATTAGGTGAACTAGCAATACCACCAAACGTACTTGCTACAGGTACAATTGCGGTTGACACCTCCGGAGATGAGCTGGACATAGCCGTCACCCTAGACTCCACTGACTCCAACCTTGCTTGCATATTTGTTAAGGAAGTTGTCACATTATTTAACATAGCATGCAGCTGGGATAACGAAGTCTGGACCGTGACCATAGACACCTCCTCCTGATTTAACTGAGCAGGGACCGTCACTAAAAGACGATAAAGTTCCGCCTTTTGTGCAGTAGCCGGGAAAGGAATACCCCTCCTAGTTAATTCTGATATGAGTCTTGGGATAGTCCAGTTCCATAGTGAAGGAACGCTGCCAGATTCCGACATCCTAGAACCATTTTCTTCCACAGAAGCATCCACAATGTCAGACCCGTGAGACATAATAGCTGTAGAACAAAATGCGTGTTTAATGGTATCTGGGAACAGTGACTTGACTGATACCATCACCGTACCCCTGTGACCAAACAAAACACACCCAGACTGAAATGTAACTTGAACCAGACATCTAGACGCTCTGAAAAGAACCTGTGATCAGTGAAAGTTTATGACTAGAAGGCTTACCAATGTCGTCCGAAAAGAGACTCTGAGAAATCCAAAACAGACCAACCGAGAAACCTGCCCATATTAAAACATATATTTCCTTACCATGAGGAACATACTGAAGCATATAAGATTGTGCATGAGCCTAATGAACATATGACATAATACATTTATCAAAAGCACATTGATCCCTGCCTAGCTGTGACCACGGCGGCCCTTGCCAGACATTTCAAGGAAGAATAAAACATATAAGTAAACCCCCCTTTTTTTTTTTTACATATATAGAGTAGTTTTAAAACAGGACAATATAACCAATTTATGTAGCACTGAACAATAACTAATGTGTGCAGCTAAACTGCCCCAGAAAAAGCCAGCGCAGCCCCAGGACCCCCCAGGCTCATTTGTACAATTAAGTCATTCGGCTCTGGTACATTATAGGCCTAAAACAATTGTGCACCTGAAAATCCCTTTGATACAAGGACAAATGGGAGGTACCGTAGAGGTGTCTTGGGCTGTAAATGAGCATAACTGCACAGAATGCAATTACCAATATAAATGTATTATGAGTACAGCACCGATCTCTTCATTAGAAGTGTTGCCCCATTGTCACTACGGCCTTATGCACAGCGCTCTCAATCTTGATATGTCCATTCATGGAGGCGCATGTAACCCCACTCCATCAGCCCTCTCCATTGAAAACCACAGTGCAAGTGACACTAGCGCATGCATAGTGTGAGGAGGCGGTGCAGACAGTACAGAAAGCTTTACTGACCAGGTGGTGTACTAAGGGTCATCACCTCACCCATCAAACATTGATGGCCTATCCTGAGGACAATTCATCAATGTGTAAGTTCCAGGAGACGCTTTTAAAGCATATAAAGTGTATTTGTGGTCAGGGGCTCATAAGCTGCCTTCGTTCCTCTGGAGCTGACCTCACCCCCCCTCTCTTCCTGAACTTAGACACAGAGTTTCGCTGACTCCTGCATCCTAACATGCCGGTCACGTGGGAAGCCGAACGAGACTTCCAGACCGGCCGGACTAGGGGAACAAGGGACGTCACACAGCAGCTACTTACCTCCAAGGCTGCTCACCGCCGAAAGCGCACCACCACTACTCACAACCACGTGACCGGAAGTACAGGAAAACGCTCGGAACGAAGCGCTGCCCCCCATAGTAAGATGCCAGTTATAATGGCACTAGGCCCCTCCCACAAATACAGGCCAACATATTGGTCTTAAAACTTATCCTGTGAACGGCAAAGGTACCTCCAGCCACAGAATACAAAGTTCTTTGCTGTTAGGTGAACGCCTGTTGGCTAATTTTTGGGGCTGTACTGGCCGACACTTACTTATTTATCCTGTGAATGCCTAATTTCGCTGACTGGAATTGAAAATCAATGGGTCTGTAACCGTTCCGCTAAATTGCGGGACAGATGCAGACCCATTTTACAGACGTGTGAATGGACCCTATATGTATTTTACATGTATTTAACGGCTGCTGTCAGTTCTGGCTGATTTAGGCCGCACTATAACACTAAAACAGAGCAATATTAGAAAAAACGAAATACACGTTATAATTGTATAAACAATTTATATAACTTTCAATCATTTAAATAATAATTTTAATAATTTTAAGGCAACTTTTCCAATAGCAGTGCCTCTCCTCCATGGCCTTCATCCGCTCCTGAATGACCCACATATCCTGGCGGTGCTCCTTCTGCATTTTTGGCAATTTGCCCTTCAATGTCTACAGTACTGTTGGAAAAAAAAAATAATGAACATTGTTTGCAATTCTCATTTAACCTTTAACCCCTTCCCGACCTTTGATGTACTGTTACATCACGGAAACCACTGAGTTCCTGCAATTTGACGTAATAGTACGTCTTAGTGATTGCGCGGGCACCGGAGCGGTGCGCGCCCGATCACTGCAGGGGCCCGGCAGTCCGTGGTAGCCGGGCCCCTGCTGTATCCGCCGGCAACGCTGTAAAAGCCGATGCCGGCGGATTACCCCTTCTATGCCGCGGTCCGCGCTGACTGCGACATAGAAGAGGTTTGTGTCGGGTGAGGGAGAGCATCGAGTCCCCGCGCTGCTGTGGCGGGGACCCGATGTGACACAAGGCAGCCCGATGCCGTGCAGAGGCTGCCCAATACCTTGCACGGCATCGGGAACTGCCTTCTACGGGAGCCGAGGAGATCCAGCCTCAGGCTGGGTCTCCTAGGCAACCTGTTAGTGTATGACTCAGTGTCATACACTAACAGGCAATGCATTACAATACAGATGTATTGTAATGCATTGCAGAAAGGATCAGACCACCAAAAGTGAATGTCATAAATAAAGTAAAGTAAAAAAAGTAAAAAAAAAATGTTTTTAATAAAATTAATAAAGTAATAAAATTTATAAAGTAAAAAAGAAAAAAAAAGCCCCTTTCCCCTTATTTTATAATAAAAATAAATTAAAAGACACACACATTAGGTATCGCCGCGTCCGTAATGACCGGCTCTATTAATATAAACATCCGATAAACATCATATAAAATAAAAATAAAAACGGTGTAAAAAAAAAGCCATTTTTGTCACCTTACATCACAAAAAGTGCAACACCAAGCGATCAAAAAGGCGTATGCCCTCCGACATGGTATCAATAAAACCGTCATCTCATCCTGCAAAAAATGAGCCCCTACTTAAGACAATCGCCCAAAAAATAGACACTGAAACATCATTTTTTTGTGTCAAAACAATACATAAAAAATATATACATATTAGGTATCGCCTCGTCCGTAACAAACAGCTATATAAAAATATCACATGACCTAAGTACTCAGGTGAACACCGTAAAAAAAATATATATATAAATAAATGTGTAAAAAAAAAAGCAATTTTTGTCATATTACATCACAAAAATTGCAACAGCAAGTGATCAAAAATGTGTATGCCCCCCAAAATAGTACCCATCAGACTGTCACCTCATCCTGCAAAAAATGTGACCCGATCTGAGAGAATCGGACAAAAAATAAAAAAGCTATGGCTCTCAGACTATCCTCCGGTCTCCTCATCCTCTTCCTCCTCAACCTGCACCACCTCCACGGCCTCCGCCGATTGCCTTCTCCAGATGGAGGGAATAGGAACTTTTGTAATCACAGAATGTTCAGATTTTAGAGAAACAACTCAGAAATCTTAACAACATTAGATATAAAGAAATTTCAATATGGAGGGATCTATATATACAGATGTAGCAGGGTTAGCACTCCAGCTCTTAACTCAAATTTCTTAATTCATCGTGTTATCTTGAGACAAAAGCCATTGAAGCAATTGAAGGTGTTTGCTTAGATTAGATAACACAACTCAGAAATCTCAGAAAACAGGAGTGTTAACTCTACTCCATCTGTAATTGCAGTGGCTGCAAGCTTTATGGCGCATAACTCAATAAAAAGTTAACAGCATGCAAACAGACATCCCCTCCACAGTGTCTTGATGAAAAAATAGGGTAAGAGGAGACCCATGGGATGGGATTATCTCCTGAGTGTATCATAGGATGATCTACTTCTCTACACCAGAGTCGGCTACTTCTTAATTCCATCACTAACACAATAGAACAAAGGGACAAATAAACTAACACATTCATTGGGAGTCTCAGAGCAGAGTTAACCCTTATTGCATTTATTTATTCACACCATGCAACTTTAATAGGGAATAGGAAAGATGTGGCCTAAAAATTCAACTAATAAATCATGGTTTATAGTTCACGGTAACCCAAATAGGTCAGAGTGGGGGTCTCCATAGTCCTGGGTCCATAGCCCATAGGAAGGAGGCTAGCCCTTTAAGGCTTCTACTGCAGACCCAGTGATGGTTCAGTCCGTCACTTGTCTGGCACAAAGCCAAAACATCACATCACCCAAAGAACACCATCCCCACAATGAAACATGGTGGTGGCAGCATCATGCTGTGGGGATGTTTTTCGGCAGCAGAGACTGGGAAACTGATCAGAGTTGATGGGAAAATGACAGCGATATTTTTGAGCAAAACCTGTACCACTCTGTGTGTTATTTGAGGCTATGACAGAGGTTCACCTTCTAGCAGGACAATGACCCCAAACACACTGCTAAAGAAACACTTAAGTGGTTTAAAAGGAAACATGTAAATGTGTTGGAATGGCCTAGTCAAAGCCCAGATTTCAATCCAATAGAAAATCTGTGGTCAGACTTAAAGATTGCTGTTCACAAGCGAAAACCATCCAACTGGAAGGAGCTGTATCAGTTTTGCAAGGAGGAATGGGCAAAAATCCCAGTGGTAGGATGTGGCAAGCTCATAGAGACTTATCCAAAGCGACTTGGAGCTGTTATTGCCGCAAAAGGTGGCTCTACAAAGTATTGACTTTAGGGGGTGAATAGTTATGCACATTGACTTTATCTGTTATTTTGTCCTAATTGCTGTATGCTTTACAATTAACCAATTTAAAAAAAGTTCGAAGTTCTACAAATTAAATGATGCAAATCCTCAAACAATCCATGTTAATTCCATGATGTGAGACAACAAAAGAAAGTTCCATGGTAGAAAAAAAAATTACGTTAACGTATGCATTGTTTTAATAGACTCTGCAGGATAGAAAAACGTGGAGTGCTGCATATTTGCATACATCAAACCTAAAGGAAATAAAAAAATTCTAGGCTCCAGCAGGGCACATTTTTGAGAGTTTCCCTTTAAGACGCATACAAATGGACCCTGGTTAAAATACATATTTTTTGTGGGAATTTTTGCCAATGATCCCACTCTGGTATATCAGTGTACATGTTGTGGGACTATTTGTGTACTTCTAGTAAGTGTTTGCTGGCTGCAAATATGAGCTGAAAGTTTTTCAGGTTCGCCAGCCATTAAAGAGAATGGGGTCCACCTCGAACTTGCGGTTCGCGAACATTTGATCGCGTTTGCGCGATCGCGAACCGTCCCAGCCGATTTTTGGCCATCACAAGTCAGCAATTATTGTGGCAACCGCCTCCCCTGCAACAGACAGAGGGGCCAAAACCTCTTCCCCTAGACAAACCGACTGCGGTCTGTCCTCAGCGCAGGTTTCCCTATCCTTCCAAGATTTTAGTAGACTATCATGGTAGACCTGCTCTGGCTTTCGCCGCCCTGGCTGGTGTACCTTGTAATTTACATCTCCAATTTTCTCTATAACCTCGTAGGGCTCCTGCCACCTAGCCAAAAACTCGGTACCAGAACCAAGACCCGATCACCTGGGTTAAAGCTCCAGACTCGAGCCTGCCAGTTATAGATTCGACTCTGGGCTCGCTGAGCCGCCTCCATATGTTTCTGAACCAGAGGCAACATGGTCTCTATCCGTTCTTGCATCCGGGTGACGTATTCAATAATACTTTTATATGAAGTGGGCTGTTGTTCCCATGCCTCCTTGGCTACGTCCTGCAGCCCGCGAGGATGTCTGCCATATAGCAGTTTGAAGGGCGAGAACCCAGTAGAGGCATGGGGCACCTCTCACACTGTGAACATGAAATAGGGCAGGAGGAGGTCTCAGTCCCTTCCATCTTTGGACACCACTCTTTTTTAAAAAAAAATGAAGATTTGGTTTCTACCAGTCTGCGGATGGTAGACAGACATCCATAGCTGTTTTATGTGCAGCAATTTGCACAATTCCCTCATGACCTTGGACATGAACGGGGTCCTTTGGGTAGTCCTACGCGAGACTCTTTAGCTATGAGTTTGGTCGATGTATGCCGCAGTGGCACCGCGTCTGGGTACCGGGTAGCGTAGTCTAGGCTGACTAGAATGTGTTGGTGCACTCTAGCGGACTTTGGTACTGGTCCTATGAGATCAATAGCAATTCTTTCAAACGGGACCTTGATGATTGGGAGAGGTACTAAGGGACTACGGAAATGGGGCTGGGGGCTAGTTATCTGGCAGGTAGGGCAAGACTTACAAAACTATTCCACATCTCTAAACACACTGGGCCAGTAAAACCGCTGTAGTATACGGTCCTGTGTTTTCTTCAATCCCAGATGACCCCGGAGAACATGCTGGTGCGCTAGATCTAGTACCAGTTTGCGATAAGCCTTGGGCACCACCGACTGTTCCACATTCTCCCCCCATAGTTGGTTGACCCGATACAGAAAATCATAGAGAACCACAAAACACGGAAATATCGACCCCCAGTTGTTGTGTTTCTCGATCGATCATTAACACATTCCCAGGCTCAGGATAATGTCAGCTCCCTGTGTTGTGCTGTACCGAAATTATCACCATTCACCGGAGACATTCAAGTCTGACAATTCAGGGCCCAGCAGCAAGTCCTCCACCTCCCCAACCATCACATTCAACGGGGTTGTTCCCCCGTCATCCACCGAAGTGGCAGTCACCCCTAGCGCTGGCCCTTCAGCCTCGGGTTCCCAGGATTCTGGCCTCTCACTTGATTAATGCCAATCCCCTGGGGATATCCCTGACTCTTGGGGACCAGTAAGTCTCATAGCTTGCCACAGTTTCGGGAAGCCCAGGAAGTCTCTTCCTATTATTAGTTCATAGTGTAGATTTGTGGCGACGACCACTACATGAATCCTCCTGCTGGGAACCGTGGTTAAAGACACCAGAGCAGTGGGGTAGTCTTTTAAGTCACCATGTATGCACATTACCTTGACTTTCCGGCCAGTAAACTTTTGAAAAATGTGGAATAAAGTATAATATTGGGGTCTCGCGGGCTCAGCCAGGTTAAACTCCCACTGGTGCACCCTCTGGGCCCGGACCAACATATTCACCCCCAGCCTCACCAGGATCTCACTCTTGACTTTCTGGTAATTGGCCGCTTGCTCATCTGGTAAGTCGAAATACACCTGCTGGGATTGGATGCCAGGAACGGAGCGACAACCTCAGCCCACTGATCTCGGGGTAAATTCTCCCTCACGGCCTGTCATGGACAATTCCGTGGCAGGTACCAGGAGATCGTAGAGACTGGCAACTCGTGGATTACATTGACAAGTTCACTATGGATCTGTGTTTTGGTGAATGCCACACCCCTTGCATCAGGTGTTGCTTGTTGGTAAATTACCTTTCCCATAAGTAGCCGCTTCTCACTCTTAGAGGTGCGGTTTATAGATTTTCTTCCTGCCTTCTAACTAGCTGGTCGGTTGTACTCTGTGGTGCTTCTAGAGTTGCCAGTTTTCTACTTTCAGATATGTCTTGTCTTTTCTTATTGTTTTGTGTTTGTTATATTCCCTGTTGTTTGTATCTGAGCCTGAAACAGAGATTTCCATTTGTCCATCTGGGGAGAAATGGGTTGTCTCTGGTCCTAACCTCATTCCAGGGCCTTATAGGGATATAAGGGCCTAGGTATACAGCATATGAGTATTCCTACCTTCAAGGTCTATTCATATTGATAGGTAGTTAGGGCCCAGATTAGAGTTGTTTAGGAGGTGACCTGTTTCTTCCCTAGTTTCCAGTCCCAGTTACTGTTCCCCCCACACAGATCGTGACATTATAAACCGCTGAATAACCGTCATTTAGTTGTTTGTATCAGTTCAGCCATCGATGTTATCGCTGCACTGACTGGACAGCTACAGGGGCTGTCTCTGGAGGTGGATGACCTCTGCATGACCGTCTCACAGATGCAGAGACTACTGTTGGCTGATCCTAGTAGTGGTTACCTGACCTCACCTGAGCCTAAAGTTGCCCTCCCGGATAGATTATCGGGGGAGAGTGATAATTTTATTCAGTTCAGGGAAGTGTGCAAATGGTACTTTAAGTTAACTTTTGATGGTAGTGGGAGGTAGAATCTCTAGTGGGCTGTGGATTATGCGAGTGGCTAATTAATCTGTGAGTGTGTGTACAGCATCCAGGTGTGGTACACATGGAGTGTTTTGTATGAGACTATGGAGGTATGCAGGGATGGCATGGGCTTTATAATTAGATCATGGGGAGATCCGATGGTTAGTGTCCACAAATAATGGGTGGGGGGACATAATGGCAATATGTGCATACTTACAATTGGGTAATTATGAAGGGCTGACATCACTTATATCACAGTATTCTTCACGTGATGGATTTCACTTCATTCACAATTCATTATTTTGTTATTATTTTCATTCACAGGCACTTAATTTATATACAGTCATGTGAAAAAATTAGGACACCCTTTGAAAGCATGTGGTTTTTTGTAACATTTTTAATAAAAGGTTATTTCATCTCCGTTTCAACAATACAGAGAGATTAAAGTAATCCAACTAAACAAAGAAAACTGAAGAAAAGTCTTTTCAAGATCTTCTGTAAATGTCATTCTACAAAAATGCCTATTCTAACTGAGGAAAAAGATAGGACACCCTCACATGTATTCCCTCTTAAATTGGCTCAGATCTCACACAGGTATATCACACCAGGTGCACATAATTAGTAGATCGTTACTCTGCATGTTGAATGAGGCTTGCCCTATTTAAACCTCAGACATTTAGTTTGGTGTGCTCCTGACTGTTGAAGTGAGAGTGAGCACCATGGTGAGAGCAAAAGAGCTGTCAGAGGACTTCAGAAAAAAGATTGTAGCAGCCTATGAGTCTGGGAAGGGATTTAAAAAGATCTCAAAAGATTTTGAAATCAGCCATTCCACTGTCCGGAAGATAGTCTACAAGTGGAGGGCTTTCAAAACAACTGCCAACATGCCCAGGACTGGTCGCCCCAGCAAGTTCACCCCAAGAGCAGACCGCAAGATGCTAAAAGAGGTCTCCAAAAACCCTAAAGTGTCATCTCGAGAACTACAGCAGGCTCTGGCTACTGTTGATGTAGAAGTACATGCCTCTACAATCAGAAAGAGACTGTACAAGTTTAACTTGCATGGGAGGTGTGCAAGGAGGAAACCTTTGCTTTCCAAGAGAAACATCGAGGCCAGACTGACATTTGCCAGAGATAAAGTTGACAAAGACCAGGACTTCTGGAATAATGTTCTTTGGACAGATGAGTCCAAAATTGAATTATTTGGACACAACAGCAGAGGACATGTTTGGCGTAAACCAACCTCATACCAACTGTGAAGCATGGAGGTGGAAGTGTCATGGTTTGGGGCTGCTTTGCTGCAGCAGGACCTGGTCAGCTCACCATCATAGAATCCACGATGAATTCTACTGTGTATCAGAAGGTGCTTGAAGAACATGTGAGACCATCAGTTAGAAAATTAAAGCTGAAGCGGAACTGGACCATGCAACATGACAATGACCCAAAACATACTAGTAAATCAACCAAAGATTGGCTGAAAAAGAAGAAAAGGAGAGTCCTGGAATGGCCAAGTCAAAGTCCAGATTTGAATCCCATTGAGATGCTGTGGGGTGACTTGAAAAGGGCTGTACGTGCAAGAAACCCCTCAAACATCTCACAGCTGAAAAAGTTCTGCATTGAGGAGTGGGGTAAAATTTCCTCAGACCGATGTCGAAGACTGGTAGATGGCTACAAGAACCGTCTCACTGCAGTTATTTCAGCCAAAGGAGGTAACACTCGCTATTAGGGGCAAGGGTGTCCTATCTTTTTCCTCAGTTAGAATAGGCATTTTTGTAGAATGACATTTACAGAAGATCTTGAAAAGACTTTTCTTCAGTTTTCTTTGTTTAGTTGGATTACTTTAATCTCTCTGTATTGTTGAAACGGAGATGAAATAACCTTTTATTAAAAATGTTACAAAAAACCACATGCTTTCAAAGGGTGTCCTAATTTTTTCACATGACTGTACCTCTTCCTCCTTGTGTACACATTTATATGTGGGACATAAGGATGTAAAGAGGAGCACTTTATTTTAATTTTTTCGGTTGGTCTAATATGTTTTTGACATGGGTTGTATTATTTCACTGGCTAATATGATATTTATATGATAATGGGTTGTATTATTTCACTGGCTAATGTGACATTTATATGATATGTAGTATTTCACTGGCTAACATATATATTTTTTCACAGGTAGTATATGATCTTTTCATTCACAGTATATCAATACGTTTAAAAAAATCTTTTTTGCGTATGCGATAAATTCTCTCTGTTTCTAACTTCAGATCTACCCCTTCTCTCTGGGGACAGTTGATATAGTGATTAACACACACTAAATCATTGGGTATTATTACATGGACAATGGTCATTCCAATGCATTATATGGTGTGTACATAGCGTAATCACGTTATGAACTCATGTATTATATTGGTGTCCCCCCTCCAAAAATAATTAAAAAATAAAAAAATATTAAAATATACACTTCACCCTAGATAGGACTAGCAATATGTTAACCTGATTCTCTGTGTGTCCTTCTCTTCATAACAATTCTCGATGTGTTTTTATTCATGCTCTGCGGGTGTTGTATCCACACATCTGAAATTGCATTTGAAATATGCCTATTGGTGTCATTGTACATATATACAAGATGCCAACTTGGGTTTTAATTGTATTGAGTTTGAGTATTGACAGTATAATCCTGTGGTATATAATTGGAACAGCGGCCGATCCAGATGTCCTCACCTAATATGGTGGTTGCGGTGCGCCCGACGGTCTGCGCATGCGCCGGGCTGGGGCGGCGCCCGCCACTCCTAGATGATGATCGTCGTGCAGTAATTGCGTGACTCTCCTCCTCCTGACTGGCTGGGCGGGGCTTCGAGTGCGGCGCCATGTAACGAGCACTCACCATGTGATACGATCCAGGTGAGCTAAAACAAATGGATGACAGGCAAGCCAATGACACCAGCGAGTTAATTAACGTTAGCCTATCAGCAAACATGACATAACCGTTCCACTTATTTAAGAGATTATCCTCATCACACCAGCCAGTACCCCTTGAAAAAGCTAAACGTGAAACGTGCGTTGGGGAGCGGACCGGTGGTGTTCCTGTGATACTAAAGCTGGTTGGTCAGTATTTTCTATGCGCCTATTATAATTCTAGTCACCATATTGCCTCAGCCTTTGTGGTGTGTATTTTCACCCCCAAATTCTGGTATCTGTTGTACAATATATGCATATGGGTTGTATTATGTAATTTGGAGCCATAGTGTTTAGGTGTAATACACCTTTTTACTGATGACCAATCAAGATTATTGCACATGCACTTTATTTATATATACCAGCAGTCCACCATCGGTCTTCTTGGTTTTTAATACGTTCATGTATTGTGACCTGTGTTAAATGTCTTTTTGTGATTTGTGTCAATCATGTCTTGTTGTGATTTTCTAATAAAATTATGTTATTTTTGGATTACCTCGTTATTATAAGTGTTTTTTGTATTTTATTGACCCACTCCTTCTGGTCGGTTTTCTTGATCCTAGTAGTGGTTACCTGACCTCACCCGAACCTAAAGTTGCCCTCCCGGATAGATTATCGGGGGGAGAGTGATAATTTTATTCAGTTCAGGGAAGCGTGCAAATGGTACTTTAAGTTGCATTCACACTCATCTGGGGACGAGAGTCAGAGAGTGGGTGTGATTATTTTGTTAAAGGGGACGCCCAGTCTTGAGCTTTTTCTCTGCCGATCGGATCACAGTCTCTTCGATCAGTAGATGCATTTTTCAGAGCTTTAGGTCTTATCTATGATGACCCGGACCGAATCTCCCTGGCCGAGACTAAATTACGCGGCCTGCGTCAGGGAGAGTGTTCGTCAGAGATCTATTGTTCCGAATTTTGTCAGGGATTATCTGAGAGGCTGAAGGACGCTTTGGCCTTTCATGAGAATCCTGAGTCTTTGGAAGCCACTATGTCTTTGGCTGTACGTATTGATAGATGCCTGAGAGAGATATCTAAGGGCCCACTCTCTCAGGACGTTCTATTACATAACGAACCATATTCCTTTGACTCTTTGGGTGAAGAGACTCCTGAGCTAAAACGTGGGGATGAACCCATGCAATTAGGGGGAGCGACTTCAGGATCTGCTTGCTTGAATGTGCATTTGCTCTTTGCTGGCAGTACCCAATTTCTCCTGATTGCCGAGGTGGCACTAGAGTCACAAACTGTGGGAATTTAAGTATTTATGGACAGCAGGCCGGGGTGAACCTGATTGATGCTCCGTTTGTCTGCATGCATAGGTTATCACCAATTACATTTAAAAAAATACATTCCTGTATTTGCTATTGATTCTGTCGGGAAGAAAAGCCTCTAAAAAGTTCCAGCATCTAAAATTTCTAAAGGTTGCTTCGCCTTTATTCGGGTTCATAATATGAATACATCCAGTGTGCACCTCACCCACCACCGTGGCTGGTCAACATGTTTTGAACTTTTCAGTTCTTAATCATAACATTAATCATAAGGTTTTAATTAAGAACTGAAAAGTTCGAAACATGTTGACCAGCCACAGTGTTGGGTGAGGTGCACACTGGATGTATTCATATTATGAACCTAAATAAATAAACCTTTAAAAATTTGGGATGCTGGAACTCTTTTCTTCCGTACTTTACATAGAAGACTGGTCCGGTCTTGTCCCGTGCATCCTCGTCTATGGTGAGCTGGAAATTGCAACTTTCTTACATTACATTAATTCTGCCCCTCTTACCCAGAGGTGCTTGTCGCAAGTTTAACATGATATCAGATTAAGAGTGGGTGACTTTCATCAAGAAGTTATCTTGTGTTTTGTCTTGGAAGGTCTCCCTGCACCTATGGTTCTGGGTTTACCATGGCTTACCAAGCATAATCCTACTATCGATTGGCAAGCTAGGCAGATTCTGGATTGGGGGGACTATTGCATTGATAAATGTCTCAATGCATCCTTTTCTGTGGTTACTACTAAGACTGTACCCTCTTTTATATCCGAGTTTGCGGTTTTCATTTCGTTTCGTTTGCGTTTTCTTAGAGTGGATGTCAGGATTTACCTTCCCATCGGGAATATGATTGCCCTGTCAATCTTATTCCCGGGGCTAAACTGCCTAAATCTAGGTTGTATAATCTTTCTGAACCGGAAAGGCAGGCCATGAGAGAATATATTGCCGAGAGTTTGAAGAAAGGGCACATAAGACCTTCCAAGTCTCCAGTGGCTGCAGGGTTCTTTTTTGTAAAAAAATAAAATAAAAAATGGAGGTCTTCGGCCATGTCTAAATTTTAGTGAACTCAATCAGATTACTATCCGTGATCCTTACCCTCTTCATTTGATTCCCAATTTGTTTAACCAGATTATTGGTGCCAAGGTGTTCTCTAAGTTGGACTTAAGGGGGCATATAATCTGGTTAGGATCAAGGAAGGGGATGAATAGAAGGCGGCTTTTAATACTCCTAAAGGGCACTTTGAGAACCTGGTCATGCCTTTCGGGTTGACCAATGCCCCGGCGGTCTTCCAACATTTTATGAATGACATTTTTCATCACCTGGTGGGGAGGTTTGTGATCAGGTATTTGGATGACATTGTTATTTATTCTCCTGACAGGGAAACACGTCAGAATCATGTGAGACAGGTGTTACAGATTCTAAGAGAAAATAAATTGTTTGCAAAATTAGAGAAATGTGTTTTTGCAGTACACAAGGTGCAGTTCTTAGGCTACCTGCTGTCATCTTCGGGTTTTCGAATGGATCCTGAGAAAGTCTGTGGTGTATTGGACTGGGATCAACCCGAAAATCTGAAGGCTCTTATGCGTTTTTTTTGGATTCACCAACTATTACCGAAAATGTATTAGCAATAGTAAAACCCTTGACGGACATGACTAAGAAAAGGACGGATGTCTCTGTATGGTCTGATTCGGCGTTGCAAGCCTTTTCTGCGATTAAGTAATGCTTCCCTTCTGCTCCCATATTGGTGCAGCCATATGTGTCAAAACCGTTTATTGTGGAAGTGGACGCATCCGAGGTGGGGGTAGGAACAGTTTTGTCACAGGGCCCATCACCTGGTAAGTGGCGAACATGTGCATTTTTCTCGAAAAAACTATGCCCCGCTGATAAAAATGATGATGTGGGTAACAGAGAGTTGCTGGCCAATAAATAGCCTTTTGAGGAATGGCGTCATTGGTTGGAAGGGGGCGAATCATCCGATCAGGGTATTCACTGATCCCAAAAATCTGGCTTATCTGGAGTCAGTGACACGACTGAACCCAAGACAAGCCAAATAGGCCCTGTTTTTCACCAGATTCAATTTCACTGTCACCTATCGTCCTGGGATTAAGAATGTCACGCCTTGTTACGTAGTTTCCCTGGAGGTGGTGATTTTGAAAACCCGAGTCCCATCCCTCAGGTGATATCCGCCCTCTACTCTGACCTTGAGGTGAAGGTGTTAGAGGCTCAGGGAAACGTACCAGACTCGTGTCCCTCTGGGAAACTTTTTGTGCCACCGGAATTGCATCACAAGGTGTTGGAGGAAGATCATTGTACGATTCTTACAGGACATCCTGGGAGTAGGTCCACTGCCAACCTCATATCTCGTGGATTCTCGTGGCCGGGGTGGCGTAAGTGTGTGATGGACTATGTGCCAGCCTGTACTACCTGTGCACGTGCCAAGGTGACACATACTCAACCTTCTGGATCTTTACTTCCGTTACCCATTCCGTCAAGACCATGGACTCATATATCCATGGACTTTATCACTGATCGACCTAATTCTTCAGGAAAGACATTTATTCTGGTGGTAGTTGATCGCATTAATTAAATATTAAATTTTATTGCATTACCAAGTCTATCTAATGCTAAAACCCTTGCACAGGTATTTGTTGACAACATTGTGAAACTTTATGGCATTCCCTCTGATGTGGTCTCAGATCATAGGACTCAGTTTGTTTCCAGATTCTGGAAGGCGTTCTGTACTCGTCTGGAAACTCAACTGTCCTTTTCTTTGGCTTCTCATCCTCAGTCGAATGGAGCGTACTAATCAGAGTCTGGAGACTTACTTGAGATGTTTTGTATCTGAGAACCAGGAGGAGTGGTCTTTCTTTTCGTATTTGGCAGAGTTTGCCATAAACAATCGTATTCAGGAGTCCACTGGTGAATCACCGTTTTTTGGGGCCTATGGATTTCACCTGCAGTTTGGCACATTTTCTGGTTCTAATACTTCTGGTATCCCTGAGGAAGAATGTTTCTCGTCATCATTGTCATCAATATGGCGAAAAATTCTAAATAACTTAAAAAATATGGGCAACAAATATAAACGTGTGGCTGACAGGAAACGTATGAATGGTCCGGACCTAAGTGTGGGTGATTCTGTGTGGCTGTCCACAAGAAACATTAAGTTGAAGGTACCCTTCTGGAGGTTGGGTCTAAGGTTTATCGGCCCATATAAGATTACAGCCATTAATAATCCCGTAGCTTTTCGTCTTGAGCTTCTTCAGGCCCTGAAAATTCATAATGTGTTCCATAGGTCTTTGTTAAAAAAATACGTGGAACCTTTACAGACATCTTCCTCACCACCCGCTCCGGTCATGGTGGACGGTAATTTGGAATTCGAGATCGCGAAAATAGTTGACTCTCGAGTTCTCAATGGATCCCTTCAATATCTTATCCACTGGAGAGGTTATGGACTGGAGGAGAGGATGTGGGTGCCGGCATCCGATGTTAATGCCAATAGTTTAGTGAATGCCTTTCATAGATCTCACGTGGATAAGGTCGGCCCTGGGTGCCCGGAGGTCACCCGTAGAAGGGGGGGTACTGTCACGGACATTCTAGTAGCAGGTACCAGGAGATCGGAAAGACTGGCAACTCGTGGGTTACATTGACAAGTTCACTATGGATCTATTGTGTCTGTGTTTTGGTGAATGCCACATCCCTTGCTTCAGGTGTTGCTTGTTGGTAAATTACCTTTCCCATAAGTAGCCGCTTCTCACTCTTGGAGGTGCGGTTTATAGATTTTCTTCCTGCCTTCTAACTAGCTGGTCGGTTGTACTCTGTGGTGCTTCTGTAGTTGCCAGTTTTCTACTTTCTGATATGTCTTGTCTTTTCTTATTGTTTTGTGTTTGTTATATTCCCTGTTGTTTGTATCTGGGCTTGAGACAGAGACTTCCAATCATCCATCTGGGGAGGAATGGGTTGTTTCTGGTCCTAACCTCATTCCAGGGCCTTATAGGGATATAAGGGCCTAGGTATACAGCATATGAGTATTCCTACCTTCAAGGTCTAGTCATATTGATAGGTAGTTAGGGCCCGGATTAGGGTTGTTTAGGAGGTGACCTGTTTCTTCCCTAGTTTCCAGGCCCAGTTAGGGTTCCCCTTCCCTCCTGTGTTTAGTGTAGAGTTTTTCCACCACACACATCGTGACACGGCCACTTTCTCGAATACTGCCAGGTAGGTTTCGATGTCATCCATGGGTGCCATCTTGTGGATCGCCGTACGAACCGGTTTTCGGACATTGTGAATGCTCGAGGATGCTCCTGTCAGCCTCCCGCTGTTGCATGTTAGCCTCCAAGAGGGCCTTCATTACAGCTTCCATTTTGCAGAGTAACACAGGTTGAATTTTAGCTGGTTTAATCCAGGACATAGGCAAAAAGAAGGAGGTAGGTGTGCTCAAACCCTGTTGCACCGAGCACGGACCATGCTGGGAACCACAGCGTAACTTGAGTAAAGAAAAAGAGGAAAAGTCCAGCTCAATTAAATGTTACCTTTATTTTTCAGTGCGGATTAAAAGCCAGTTACACTCCAGTCAACATGTTTTGGATCAAAGACAATAGCGATCCTTCCTCATGACACACACATACTTAGGGGGAGGTTGCATATACAGTGCCTCCACCTAGAACAGGTGGACACACAAACTGCAGGCCCCTCCTTACAATGAAATTGAAAGCACATGCTAAAAAGCATGGTGAGTAAAAACAAAGGAACACACGTGGCTTATGGATCAAAAAATTCAGTAGTGTAGCATCAAGTCGTGTTTCCGGTTAAGTCCATTTGGTATGGACTGATCCGAAAAATGTTGACTGGAGTGGTTGTTCACTCTATGGACTGATCCAAAACATGTTGACTGGCGTGTAACTGGCTTTTAATCCGCACTGAAAAAAAAAAGGTAACATTTAATCGAGCTGGACTTTTCCTCTTTTTCTTTAATCCAGGACATACATCCATGCCCAGAGAAAGAAAATAAAAATATTTTGACTTTTACACCAGCCTCACTGTGATTGTACGCATCCTCCACCAACTGTGGGGATTCGCTCTGGTAGACAGGATAAGCAGAGGCAGTATAGAGGCACCAACCAGTTCTTTAATCAAACAGTTCAGTGTTTATTCACACTCTTGGCAAGTTCATAAACAGAAAGTCACATTTAACGCAAAAAGTCACCTTTTGGTTTTGGTGTTAGTTTACACCCAGCTGCCAGTTCTGCCTCAAAGAGTCCATGAACAGACTTTAGGCAGCCTCCCCTCACACTGGTCTCAGACCACCAAACCCAGCACAAGCCTCAGATCCCAATACAGAGATCCTTTCTACTGAACCCAGCTGTCTTTTAGACAGCTAGGTGTTGTCAAATCCCAAACTGGCACATGAGTTTAGTCCGGTGTTTGACCGCACCTAGCCGTTAATCAGTGCAGCAGCAGACACTGGTCAGGTGTAGCAGTGCCGGCAGCGCTTTCTCCTCTTGATTGTTTTGAATATGTCTCATGGCAGCCAGAGCACGCCAGAACCTATTATCACCGACCTCAATGTGGATGCCAAAATGGACTTGGACACTGACACATGCGTCTCAGCTATCAACCAGGGTCGTATAGACGCAGGTCTGTTTTTTGCACAATGTAATAACAAAGACATTGTAGAAGTCATGTCTCTTAAATCGCTTGAATCCAGAGTTATCAAACTGTCTGAAAAAGAAGTCCGCTTATTCTGGACTATTAACTCTTTGCAATCTTATGTCACCCATGGGAGGGTGCCTAGAGGATTACGTGTTTATAAAGAACCCTCTCAATTTCATGATGATGATGCATTCCTGGCCTCCTGGAATGCTATACAATTGGAAAACTCATTCAGGCTCATGGAACTAGTGCTCTCCCAGAACGAAAAAGCTTATAAAGAGCTAACTATGGAGATCACTAAAGCAAAAGCAGAATTGAAATCTAGAAGGACTGAGCCCCAAATGAAATTTTTTTTGAATAAGCTGGAAAAACGCTTGATTCCCATTCACTCAGATACAAAAGAAAAAAAGAAAGATACGTTTTTACGCAATAAAGCAGATTATGAACAAAATAAAATCTTCTCTTGGGGCACACAGAAACGCATACAAAAACGCAAATACAAAATAAACCGGCGATCCAAAGACTACTGGACCACAGATTCGGATTCAAGTGCTTCAGAGGGTCAAACCACAAAAATGCAGCAGAATGCAGATCACGAATCCCCAAACGGACAATCGCGACCGCTCACCACGGTAGAAAACATACCAGAAGAGGAAGATCAAAGAGAAAGAAAAAGAGGGGGTGCATACAGGGGGGGTTTCAAGAGGAAACAAGTGGGGTGGAGGAATTAATCTTAGATGTGGGTCCCGTACAGGACTTACCTATTGGTTATAATGTTGTGAATTTAACCAATGTAACCCTTGATGCTGATTGCCTATCTTTTTTGTCAAAAGGTTTGAATTACAGTTTGGTAAATGATTTTGACCCAGCCAATTTTGAGGTTGATTTATTTAGATCTATTAGAAAATTGAATTTATTCAGATGGTTTCGTGAAAATTTTTTATCCACACCAGAGGTTAAAGAGCTAGAATCCCCTATCATTGGCCCTTTAGGTTTTCAGGTGGGGCCACAATTAGATTATACAGACAAACAGGTGGTACACCCCTGAAGAAATACCCTATTCTGAGACCTTTAAGGGAGGTATAGGCTCGACTTTCACTCCACCCTTGCCGGCCGGCAGTACTCTGGATTTGTTCCAGAGACAGGTTATTCAGGATATCAAAGCGATTTACTATCCTAAAAATAAAAGCAATCTAAATAGCGGTGAACACCGCGCGATGAATTGGCTTATTAGTAACAAAGAATTAATAACCAAACCGGCCGACAAGGGTGGAAAGATCGTCATCATGTATAAATCCCTATATGTAGAAGAAGCCTATAGGCAACTCAATGATCCAAATATATATGTTCGACTGAAAACTAATCCTACTTTTAAATACCAACAACAGTTAAGATCCTTATTGTGGAGGTATGTAGCACAGGGAGCCCTTACTAATAAAATTGCCGAAAAACTATATCCTCAATTCCCAATCAAACCTGTTTGGTATCATCTACCCAAAATTCATAAGTCACTGGTAAAACCCCCCGGGCGCCCAATCGTAGCAGGGATTGGCTCAGTCACCGAGCCATTATCCCAATATCTCGATTGGTTATTGCGCCCCTTGTTGGAAGGGATACCCTCGTTTTTGAGGGATACCAGTGACTTTTTGACAGCAATAAAAGAGATAGAATGGCATGAGGAATTCCTTTTAGCATCTATTGATGTTGAAAGTTTGTACACCAGAATTCCTCAGAAACTCGGAGTAGAAGTGATTGGAGAACAATTGAGGTGCATGGGCAAAAGTGATATTCTTGTGGATTTTATCACAGACTCCCTTTCCTTCATACTTACACACAATGCTTTCTTATTCAATGATTTGTGGTACCATCAACAGTCTGGTACAGCAATGGGGACCCCCATTGCATGTACCTTTGCAAATTTATTTTTAGCATATTTCAAATCTAAATTTGTGTTTTCAGTCAAAAATCCCTTTGTCAGATATATCAAGGCATTTTTTAGATATATCGATGACGTGTTCATCGTTTGGGCAGCCAATGAGGAAAGCTTTGCAGCGTTTGTGGATTACCTAAACCGCGAAAACGATATGAATATGCTGTTTACCAGCAAAATCAATTCCTCAGAGATGGAAACCACCATATTCAGGAAACCCACCTCCACCAATGCATTATTGCACTTCAATAGCTTCCACCCCCCCCCCCCCACATGTGACTTCTGCCCTCCCCTACAGTCAATTTTCCCGTTTAACCACTTCAGCCCCGCTAGGTGAAACCCCCTTCATGACCAGAGCACTTTTTACACTTCAGCACTACACTCCTTTCACCGTTTATCGCTCGGTCATGCAACTTACCACCCAAATGAATTTTACCTCCTTTTCTTCTCACTAATAGAGCTTTCATTTGGTGGTATTTTATTGCTGCTGACATTTTTACTTTTTTTGTTATTAATCAAAATGTAACGATTTTTTTGCAAAAAAATGACATTTTTCACTTTCAGCTGTAAAATTTTGCAAAAAAAAACGACATCCATATATAAATTTTTCGCCAAATTTATTGTTCTACATGTCTTTGATAAAAAAAAAATGTTTGGGCAAAAAAAAAAAATGGTTTGGGTAAAAGTTATAGCGTTTACAAACTATGGTACAAAAATGTGAATTTCCGCTTTTTGAAACAGCTCTGACTTTCTGAGCACCTGTCATGATTCCTGAGGTTCTACAATGCCCAAACAGTAGAAAACCCCCACAAATGACCCCATTTCGGAAAGTAGACACCCTAAGGTATTCGCTGATGGGCATAGTGAGTTCATAGAACTTTTTATTTTTTGTCACAAGTTAGCGGAAAATGATGATGATTTTTTATTTTTTATTTTTTTTCTTACAAAGTCTCATATTCCACTAACTTGCGACAAAAAATAAAAAATTCTAGGAACTCACCATGCCCCTCACAGAATACCTTGGGGTGTCTTCTTTCCAAAATGGGGTCACTTGTGGGGTAGTTATACTGCCCTGGCAATTTAGGGGCCCAAATGTGTGAGAAGTACTTTGCAATCAAAATGTGTAAAAAATGACCGGTGAAATCCAAAAGGTGCACTTTGGAATATGTGCCCCTTTGCCCACCTTGGCATCAAAAAAGTGTGACACATCTGGTATCGCCGTACTCAGGAGAAGTTGGGGAATGTGTTTTGGGGTGTCATTTTACATATACCCATGCTGGGTGAGAGAAATATCTTGGCAAAAGACAACTTTTCCCATTTTTTTATACAAAGTTGGCATTTGACCAAGATATTTTTCTCACCCAGCATGGGTATATGTAAAATGACACCCCAAAACACATTGCCCAACTTCTCCTGAGTACGGCGATACCAGATGTGTCACACTTTTTTGCTGCCAAGGTGGGCAAAGGGGCACATATTCCAAAGTGCACCTTTCGGATTTCACCGGTCATTTTTTACACATTTCGATTGCAAAGTTCTTCTCACACATTTGGGCCCCTAAATTGCCAGGGCAGTATAACTACGCCACAAGTGACCCCATTTTGGAAAGAAGACACCCCAAGGTATTCCGTGAGGGGCATGGCGAGTTCCTAGAATTTTTTATTTTTTGTCGCAAGTTAGTGGAATATGAGACTTTGTAAGGAAAAAATAAAAAAAAATAAAAATCATCATTTTCCGCTAACTTGTGACAAAAAATAAAAAATTCTAGGAACTCGCCGTGCCCCTCACGGAATACCTTGGGGTGTCTTCTTTCCAAAATGGGGTCACTTGTGGCGTAGTTATACTGCCCTGGCAATTTAGGGGCCCAAATGTGTAAGAAGTACCTTGCAATCAAAATGTGTAAAAAATGGCCTGCGAAATCCGAAAGGTGCACTTTGGAATATGTGCCCCTTTGCCCACCTTGGCTGCAAAAAAGTGTCACACATGTGGTATCGCCGTACTCAGGAGAAGTTGGGCAATGTGTTTTGGGGGGTCATTCTACATATACCCATGCTGGGTGAGAGAAATATCTTGGCAAAAGACAACTTTTCCCATTTATTTTATACAAAGTTGGCATTTGACCAAGATATTTTTCTCACCCAGCATGGGTATATGTAAAATGACACCCCAAAACACATTCCCCAACTTCTCCTGAGTACGGCGATACCACATGTGTGACACTTTTTTGCAGCCTAGATGCACATTTTTAGACATTTGGATCCCAGACTTCTTCTCACACTTTCGGGCCCCTAAAAAGCCAGGGCAGTATAAATACCCCACATGTGACCCCACTTTGGAAAGAAGACACCCCAAGGTATTCAATGAGGGGCATGGCGAGTTCCTAGAATTATTATTTTTTTTTGCATAAGTTAGCGGATATTGATTTTTTTTGTTTTTTTCTCACAAAGTCTCACTTTCCGCTAACTTAGGACAAAAATTTCAATCTTTCATGGACTCAATATGCCCCTCACGGAATACCTTGGGGTGTCTTCTTTCCGAAATGGGGTCACATGTGGGGTATTTATACTGCCCTGGCTTTTTAGGGGCCCTAAAGCGTGAGAAGAAGTCTGGAATATAAATGTCTAAAAATGTTACGCATTTGGATTCCGTGAGGGGTATGGTGCGTCCATGTGAGATTTTATTTTTTGACACAAGTTAGTAGAATATGAGACTTTGTAAGAAAAAACAAAAACAAAAACAAACAAAAAATTTCCGCTAACTTGTGCCAAAAAAAATGTCTGAATGGAGCCTTACCAGGGGGGGTGATCAATGACAGGGGGGTGATCAATGACAGGGGGGTGATCACCCATATAGACTCCCTGATCACCCCCCTGTCATTGATCACCCCCCTGTAAGGCTCCATTCAGACGTCCGTATAATTTTTACGGATCCATGGATCGGATCCGCAAAACACATGCGGATGTCTGAATGGAGCCTTACAGGGGGGTTATCAATGACAGGGGGTGATCAGGGTGATCACCCCCCTGTCACTGATCACCCCCCCTGTAAGGCTCCATTCAGACATCCGCATGATTTTTACGGATCCATGGATACATGGATCGGATCCACAAAACACATGCGGACGTCTGAATGGAGCCTTACAGGGGGGTTATCAATGACAGGGGGTGATCAGGGTGATCACCCCCCTGTCAATGATCACCCCCCCTGTAAGGCTCCATTCAGACATCCGCATGATTTTTTACGGATCCATGGATACATGGATCGGATCCACAAAACACATGCGGACGTCTGAATGGAGCCTTACAGGGGGGTTATCAATGACAGGGGGTGATCAGGGTGATCAGGGTGATCACCCCCCTGTCACTGATCACCCCCCCTGTAAGGCTCCATTCAGACATCCCATGATTTTTTACGGATCCATGGATACATGGATCGGATCCACAAAACACATGCGGACGTCTGAATGGAGCCTTACAGGGGGGTTATCAATGACAGGGGGTGATCAGGGTGATCACCCCCCTGTCACTGATCACCCCCCCCTGTAAGGATCCATTCAGACATCCGCATGATTTTTTACGTATCCATGGATACATGGATCGGATCCACAAAACACATGCGGACGTCTGAATGGAGCCTTACAGGGGGGTTATCAATGACAGGGGGTGATCAGGGTGATCACCCCCCTGTCACTGATCACCCCCCCTGTAAGGCTCCATTCAGACATCCGCATGATTTTTTACGGATCCATGGATCGGATCCACAAAACACATGCGGACGTCTGAATGGAGCCTTACAGGGGGGTTATCAATGACAGGGGGTGATCAGGGTGATCACCCCCCCTGTAAGGATCCATTCAGACATCCGCATGATTTTTTACGGATCCATGGATACATGGATCGGATCCACAAAACACATGCGGACGTCTGAATGGAGCCTTACAGGGGGGTTATCAATGACAGGGGGTGATCAGGGTGATCACCCCCCTGTCACTGATCACCCCCCTCTGTAAGGATCCATTCAGACATCCGCATGATTTTTTACGGATCCATGGATACATGGATCGGATCCACAAAACACATGCGGACGTCTGAATGGAGCCTTACAGGGGGGTTATCAATGACAGGGGGTGATCAGGGTGATCACCCCCCTGTCACTGATCACCCCCCCTGTAAGGATCCATTCAGACATCCGCATGATTTTTTACGGATCCATGGATACATGGATCGGATCCACAAAACACATGCGGGCGTCTGAATGGAGCCTTACAGGGGGGTGATCAATGACAGGGGGGTAATCAGGGAGTGTATATGGGTGATCACCCGCCTGTCATTGATCACCCCCTGTAAGGCTCCATTCAGACGTCCGCATGTGTTTTGCAGATCCGATCCATGTATCCATGGATCCGTAAAAATCATGCGGACGTCTGAATGGAGCCTTACAGGGGGGTGATCAATGACAGGGGGGTGATCAATGACAGGGGGTGATCAGGGAGTGTATATGGGTGATCACCCGCCTGTCATTGATCACCCCCCTGTAAGGCTCCATTCAGACGTCCGTATGCTTTTTGCGGATCCGATCCATGTATCCGTGGATCCGTAAAAATCATACGGACGTCTGAACGGAGCCTGACAGGGCGGTGATCAATGACAGGGCGGTGATCAATGACAGGGGGGTGATCAGGGAGTTTATATGGGGTGATCATGGGTGATCAGGGGTTTATAAGGGGTTAATAAGTGGGGGGGGGGGTAGTGTAGTGTGGGGTTTGGTGCGACTGTACTGACCTACCTGAGTCCTCTGGTGGTCGATCCTAACAAAAGGGACCACCAGAGGACCAGGTAGGAGGTATATTAGACGCTGTTATGAAAACAGCGTCTAATATACCTGTTAGGGGTTAAAAAATTCGGATCTCCAGCCTGCCAGCGAGCGATCGCCGCTGGCAGGCTGGAGATCCACTCGCTTACCTTCCGTTCCTGTGAGCGCGCGCGCCTGTGTGCGCGCGTTCACAGGAAATCCCGGCCCTCGCGAGATGACGCGTATATGCGTGACTCTGCGCAGGGCCGCCACCTCCGGAACGCGAATCTGCGTTAGGCGGTCCGGAGGTGGTTAAATAGGATCATATCTAGCGATATCGAGTTTTTAAAGCAATCTAAAATAATGAAAACGAGGTTTCTAGAAAGGGGCTACTCAGAATCTAGCATTGATCAAGCCTTTCGTAAATCTGCAGATAAAAGATCTGCAGGTGACTTTGATCTGAAGTCTATTTGCAGGCGCAGAAATATGGAGCCACAAAAAGTTAAAAATCCCGTCCCCGACACGCTTCCTAGTAGATCAGTGTTTACATTTGACTTTTCACCCATGGCGCAGCAAATAAAAAATGCCATATTAAAAAACTGGCACATTTTACAAAGGGATCCCACCCTTCAAGAAAAAGTGGCTAGTAGACCTGTGGTGGGCTTCAGACGAAGCAGAACCATAGGGAGCATGATCACACAGAGCCAGTTTAAATGTAATGCAAACAAGAATTGGCTTGAACGCTGCGTCCCTGAGGGCAATTTCAGGTGTGGACACTGCTCCATGTGTGAACAGATGCGGAGAGGTGCACATTTAAAAATTGGAGCTATAAAACACAGAGTGAGGGACTTCATTAATTGCAGATCCACCTTTGTAGTTTATGCCCTTTTTTGCCCTTGCGGCCAATTTTATATTGGAAAAACTTTCAGACCCCTTTTTGTTCGTTTCAGAGAGCACAAGTATAGCCTTAAAACAGAAATTGGAGCCACTAGATTAATCCAACATATGAAAGAATTGCACCAAAATCGCGAGGACCTCCTACAGATCGCAGGTCTAGAGATAGTGAAATTACCGCCTCGCGGCGGAGACAGAAAAAAGCTTCTCCTACAGAGAGAAGCATTATGGATCATCAAGACAGAAGCGATGGGACCATTAGGTTTTAATGATAGGAATGATTTATTTGTTTTTGTTTGACAAACTGTGATTTTTTTTTGTTGGTGTAATAGAGTATTGAATGCGTTAACACTGTGTTCCTCTATGTGATGCGGTGGGGGGAGTGGCCTGACCTCACCTTTATAGGTCAGTCACTCACCTCCACAGCATGAAAGGCATGATGAAGCGCTCTTAGCGTGAAACAGCTGTAGCCGTACCTCCATTTGACTTATGTGCACAGACCTGCCTGTACCCTATTTTATAGAAGCCTAATAAACTGGACGTTTTATCTTGGAATTGGTGAGTGCCGCTGTCTCCTTCTCCTCTCTCTCCTGAATACACTGGGAGGAAAATACCTGCCTCCCCATACAACTCCCTTTACTGTGTCACAATATATATATACTACTCACAAAAAGGTAGGGACATTTGGCTTTTCGGGGAAATTTAGGAAAATGTAAATTTCCCACTACAGTGATATTATATCATGAAAGTAGTGTTTTTAAGTAGAAGCATCCAATGGTGATTTCTTCATCTCAAACAATTTATTGAAACAAAAGCCAACAACAGTGGTGGGTATATCCCCACAAAAAATGTCAATGCCTCAATAACTTGTCATGTGAGCATCAATTACAGCTTGACAATGACGTCTCTTGCTGTTCACAAGTCGACTTATTGTCTGCTGAGACATGGCATCTCACTCTTCTTGAAGGCCAGCCCTCACGTCATTGAGGTTCTGGGGTACAGAGCCTCTACACTGCAACTGCTGATCCCATAGGTTTTCAATGGGATTCAGGCTTGTAGAAAGTGTAGACCATTGCATTTGAGGTACCCCAGTCTCCAGAAGCCATTCCCTAATAATGCGACCTCGATGATCTAGCACATTGAAGATTACTTTAGGCTTGTGTTGTTCATGCAGAGGCACAATGGCTGGATTAATGATGCTATTCAAGTAGTATGGGCTTGTCACAGTACTAGTCACAAAGGATAGGTCAGTTCTGTTTTGACTAGACACACATGTCCACACTGTAACACCACCACCACCAAAGGCTCTTCTGGTGACAACAGTGGCTGACACATAGCGCTCTCCTTGACATCTCCAACATTGTTGGCGACCATCATTTCTGCTCAGCGTGTATTGACTTTTATCAGTGAACAGCACTGAGGCCCACTGGTCTCTTATCCATCATAGATGCTCCCTGGCCCATGCAAGATGATGACCCCTGTGGTCAGGTACCCTTGTAGATCGTCTAGCCCGCAGATCACGCTGATGTAAATGGTTTCGAATGGTCTTACATGACACTTGGGTGCCTCACGCCTCTCTTAAATATGCCTGGAGTTGTGTGGCATTCATCAACTGGTTCAGCAGGGCATTGCTCACAAAGAAGGGGTCATCAGTGTGGGATGTGGTCAAAAGATGTCCACTTCTATGCCTTTCTGTGACTCTTTCAGTCTCTCTGTATCTGTGTTGCAACCTGCTGATGATACTTTGTGACACTATAAGCTCAGTGGCCACCTCCGTCTGAGAACATCCTGCTTGAAGCCTTTCAATGGTTAGGTACTGTTGATCAATTGTTAGGTGTTGTCTTGGTCTCATTATGTCAAAATGTGAACATCATGATGAGGAGGACTGTTTAAATACCAATTCTAATTGAACCAGGAAATTTATTGGTCGGTTGATGGATCAAACACCTGTTGTGAATTTTGCTGTTAATCTCCTTGTTAGAGAACAGCAAGTTGTGCAAAAAGTACTGAAACACTGAAAAGTTGGACATATGCATTCAAAAGTTTAGAGAGGGTCACATTAAGTTCACCTGTAAAGGTTAGAGTGCATTTTAGGTTCATCCTGATATGTCACCCACAAACTAAATATCCCTATTTGTGAGTAGAGTAAATATACAGCATATACTGTATATATACAGTGCTGCGCATAATTATTCATAACTCTGGCAAATTTTGACTTAAAGTAATTTTTATTCAACCAGCAAGTATTTTTTTTTACAGGAAATGACATAGGTGTCTCCCAAAAGATAATAAGACGATGTACAAGAGGCATTATTGTGGAAAAAAAACATTTCTCAACTTTTATTTACATTTGAGCAAAAAGTGTCCAGTCCAAAATTATTCATACCCTTCTCAATAATCAATAGAAAAGCCTTTATTGGCTATTACAGCAATCAAACACATCCTATAATTGCAGACCAGCTTTTTTGCATGTCTCCACAGCTATTTTTGCCCATTCATCTTTAGCAATGAGCTCCAAATCTTTCAGGTTGGAGGGTCTTCTTGCCATCACCCTGATCACCCTCCCTCCACAGATTCTCAATTGGATTCAAGTCTGGACTCTGGCTGGGCCACTCCAAAATGTTAATGTTGTTGTCTGCTAACCATTTCTTAACCACTTTTGCTGTGTGTTTTGGGTCATTGTCATGCTGAAATGTCCACTGGTGCCCAAGGCCAAGTTTCTCTGCAGACTGCCTGATGTTGTCGTTGAGAATCCTCATGTATTGCTCTTTTTTCATGGTGCCGTTTACTGTGATTAGGTTCCCTGGTCCATTGACTAAAAAACACCCCCAAAGCATTAGGTTCCCACCACCATGTTTGATAGTGGGGATGGTGTTCTTTGGGTTGAAGGCTTCTCCTTTTGTACGCCAAATGAAGGAAACATCATTGTGACCAAACAATAAAATTTTTGTTTCATCTGACCATAACACAGAAGATCCGAAGTCTTCTTCTTTGTCCAGATGAGCTTTTGCAAAGGCCAAGCGAGCTTTTGTGTGCCTTATCTGGAGAAGTGGCGTCCTCCTTGGTCTGCATTGTGCAGTGTCCGTTGAATTGTCTGCCTTGAGACATTGCCACCAGCAGAGCCCAGATTCACCAGGATGGTCTTGGTGGTGATCCTTGGATTCTTTTTCACCTCTCTAACTATCCTCCTGGCCAGCATAGGTGTCACTTTTGGTTTCCGACCGCGTCCTCTGAGATTTTCCACAGTGCGGAACATCTTGTATTTTTTGCTCAAATGTAAATAAAAGCTGAGAAATGGGTTTTTTTCCCACAATAATGCCTCTTGTACATCGTCTTATTATCTTTTGGGAGACACCTATGTCATTTCCCGTTAAAAAATTACTTGCTGGTTGAATAAAAGTAACTTTAACTGTAACTGTAATTTGCCAGGAGTATGAATAATTATGGGCATATATATATATTCACCATATTATATGCTCACAAATGATAGATTCACCTTGACTTTATCATAAATCCAGTGGAGATAATATTTTTTTTATATGAATCCCAAATGATTTCCAATTAAATGTAGAGGGGCTCTCTTCATAATCCACATGGAATATCACAGAAAATTACTCTCTGTAAATCACCAAGGCAACCACCCATAGATCATCACAAAAGGTGAAAAAGTAAGGTTTCTCTGACTCCAATTGTAATCCTCAGATATACAGGGAAGATAGGCTCTATCAAGCTCCAATAGTAATCCTTAGGTAAATAGGGTAGATACAATAGGTAGGCTCTCACAGGCTCCAATAGTAAACCTCAGGCAAATAAGCTTTTGCTGAGGCCTGGGAGAAGCAGATTAGAAGACGGGAGTGGTAGTGGCTCTGGCTGTCACAGCTTCTCACATAAATCACAGTGGCATTCCTCACACCAATCCTCATTAGGGCTTGACAATAGGGCACACCCTTTCTTCCCTCAGGGCACACCCTGATATTGGGGCTCCCACCTAATGGTAGTTGGAATTCCACCGTAATTGCATCACAAGGTGTTGGAGGAACATCATTGTTTGGTTCTTACAGGACATCCTGGGAGTAGGTCCACTGCCAACCTCATACTGTATCTCGTAGATTCTGGTGATCAGGATGGCATAAGTGTGTGAAGGATTATGTGTCAGCCTGTACTACCTGTGCACGTGCCAAGGTGACACATACTCAGCCTTCTGGATCTTTACTTCCGTTACCCATTCTGTCCAGACCATGGACTCATATATCCATGGACTTTATCACTGATCTACCTAATTCTTCAAGAAAGACAGTTATTCTGGTGGTAGTCGATCGCCTTAATTAAATGGTAAATTTTATTGCATTACCAGGTCTACCTAATGCTAAAACCCTTGCACAGGTATTTGTTGACAGACGCAAAGACATGCCTCCCTGCACATTTCAACCCCCCCATGCACATTTCTCCAGTCCAAACAGAACCAGGATGGCCCCATGGCACATTTCTCCAGCAGTGCCAGCACATGCACAGACATCTCAGATTCAATGTACCTTCCTATATATTTTATGTTTTAAAAATGTGGCTCTTAGAAGAAATTTCAATCGCGGTTTTGTTGATATTTGGCTCAGTTGACTAAAAAGTTTGCCCACCACTGCACTAGGTAATAAGATGAGACCTGTTTCTGTAGTCTGTGGTTTTTATTAACCGGCAGTAGATAAGGTAAACTATAAGAAAATGAACATACAAGAACTGAATTTACAGCACAATGTACACAAAACCTATACAAAAACATGAATTAATCCCTTACCGACGATGCTTTAGTAAGAGACACACAATGTGCAGCTGCTCCTTCCATGAGGTGAAGGGAAAAGGAAGAAGGTCAGGTGACCTATTGAATATGCATAGTTTTACAAGGCAGAAGATGCACTTACAGCTAAAGGTCACTAGATGGTGCTGAAGGCACACATATGAACACACACATTAGCAAACTATGCAATAGTTGGTGAAGAGAAGACAGTACACTCCCCGCTTAACATCAGCCGATGTCACTATTAGAGTCCTCAACAGATAACAGTAGGATTAGTTCGGAAGTAGGTCTGATAAACAGTTTGGTCTCATTTTGTTTGAAAATCTTGACCTCAACTTTACGGACATGTCCGTCCTCACTTGGGAACACTTTAGTAATGAGGCCCAAAGGCTAATGATTTCTTTGAGCCTGAGAGTCTTTAACAAGAACAATGTCATCCGGTTTCAGGTTAGGCTTAACTGTGTGCCCTTTGGTTCTTGTCTGTAAGGTTGGAAGATATTGCTTCTTCCACCTATTCCAGAAGGTATCGGCAAGGCCTTGCACTTGTCTCCATTGGCGTTTGTAGAGATCTTTGGTGCCAAACTCTCCAGAAGGAGCACTCACTATACCAGTCTTTTGGGTAAGTAGAGAGGCAGGCGTAAGCAGTATTGGATCTCCTGGGTCATTTGATATTGGAGCCAAGGGTCTGGCATTGATAATGGCTGAGACTTCGGCCATAAAGGTTGTAAGGCATTCATGAGGGAGTCTAGCATTGCCCACTTGTAGGAAGATAGAGTTCAAGATTCTGCGGGCTATGCCAATCATTCTTTCCCAGGCTCCTCCCATGTGAGAAGAATGGGAGGAATTGAAAATCCAAGTGCATCCTTGCTCACTAAGGAATCTTTTTAAACTGTTATTATCCAAGTTGGAGAGAATCTTTAGCTCATTAGCAGCTCCAACAAAGTTTGTGCCTCTGTCAGAGCGGATTTGTTTTACAGGACCTCTGATTGCAATAAAGCGCCTGAGGGCATTTATGAAGCTAGAAGTGTCCATAGACTCAATAACTTTAATGTGGACGGCTCGAATTGACATACAACTGAAAATGACTGCCCATCGCTTGGAGCTAGCCTGGCTACTTCTAGTTTGACGTGTGATAACGGACCAGGGACCAAACACGTCAAGGCCCACATTAGTAAATGGAGGGTCCATGCTAACCCTGTCGGATGGGAGATTGGCCATTTTTTGCGTTTGTAAACCCACGCGTAGCTTGCGGCAAGTGATACATTTGAATATACATTTGTTAATACACCTTTTTGCACCAACAACCCACAGCCCAGCAGCTCGTAACGCTCCTTCAGTGAATAGTCAGCCCTGGTGTTTTATCTTACTGTGGTAGTGCTCTACAAGCAAGGAAGCTAAATGATGATGACCAGGTATTATGATAGGATGTTTCTCAGTAAATCCTAATTTGGCCTCTTTAAGCCGCCCTCCCACTCTTAGCAGAGCATTCTCATCAAGGACCGGAACGAGCTTCACTAACACACTGTCTTTTGACACAGGTTTTTTGTTGTTGATGCAGTAGAGTTCCTTAGAAAATGTCTCTTGTTGCATGGAACAAATAATTCGATTTTTTGATTGTTCTAGCTCACTTACTGAGTATCCATTCTTACAATGGTGCCAACCTTTGCAGTTACATTCCATAACAAATGGGGCATGCTTGAAGGAACGGGCTACGTGTGCTAAGCAGGTGATAGCTCGCACAAGTGACTTCCAGGTGGAAAACCTGATGAAACGGTGGCTACCGAGCTGATTGTACGAATTTACAGTAAGTAGCACAGATACCTGGGGGCGGATTTCTTTGTTAGAATCTGCATCTAACAGCTCATATGAGTCACAGGCAGAAGAATGTTCTGAGTTGTATAGAAAAGCAGGACCCGTGAACCAAACAGTGTCCTTAAGATGATCAACTGACCTGGTTACTAAGTCTGCTGGGTTATGGTCAGTAGGTACAAAGTGCCATTGTTTTGGGAAAGTGGACCTCCTGATTCTTAACACTGGGTTGTTAACGTAAATGTAAAAACGCCTAGTTTGGTTGTAAATGTAGCCAAGGACCACTTTACTGTCTGTAAAAAACTCAGTGTCTCGAATCTCTAGGTTTATCTCTGATGTAATTAATTCAGCTAGTTCAACAGCTAGTACAGTGGCACAGAGTTCTAGCCTGGGTATTGTATGTTCGAGAAGTGGTGCAAGTTTCACTTTGCCTATGACAAACCCTGCGTAGCATTGACCTTTGTTGTCTACAGTTTTAAGATAAGCTACAGCGGCAATTGCTTTGACGGACGCGTCAGAGAATACATGTGTTTTTACATCTGTGGATGGCACAGGAGCGTAAGAACGTGGAACATGGAGACCAGATAAAGTCTTTAGGGAGTTTCTCCACTATATCCATAGGTTTCTTTTTTCAGGGGAAAGTGGGAGATCCCAATCCAATGTCTCCTGAGTTAAGTCTCTAAGTAGTGATTTGCCCTGGATTGTAACGGGGGCCGTGAATCCCAAGGGATCATGAAGACTGTTTATGGCAGACAGGACACCTCTACGGGTAAAGGGCTTCTCTTCCTGGCTGACTTAGAAGGTAAACGTATCTGATTTTAGATCCCAGAGGAGACCAAGGCTACGTTGTATAGGAAGGGAGTCAGTCCCTAAGTTTAAACTCTGTAGGTCATTTGAGTGGGAAATTCTCCTATCAGCTGCTTACTATTGGAAGCTATTTTGTGGAGTCTCGGGGTTTGAGCATACAAGCATTTCTTGAGCTCTGTTAAGGAGACTTATTGCACCCTCAACAGTGGGTAGTGATTTTAGACAGTCATCTACATAAAAGTCTCTTTCTACGAATTGTCTGACATCTGACCCATATTCTAGTTCGCCTTCCTGAGCAGAGTGTCTGAGACCATAAGTTGCAACTGCAGGGGAGGGGCTGTTGCCAAAGATATGTACCCGCATGCAGTACTCTGCGATATCTTTGGTGGGGTCATTGTCAACAAACCAAAGAAATCTTAAAAAGTTTCTGTGTTCCTCTTTAACAAGAAAGCAATGAAACATCTGCTGAATGTCCGCCATGAAGGCAACAGAGTCTTTGCGAAAACGAAGCAGTACTCCTAGGAGCTTGTTGTTAAGATCTGGACCTGAGAGCAGGACGTCGTTTAAGGAGACGCCTTCATATTTTGCACTAGAGTCAAACACTACTCCAATTTGACCTGGTTTCTTTGGGTGGTAAACCCCGAATATGGGTAAATACCAACATTCTTCTGAGTTTTTAAGGGTGGGAGCTACCTCAGCATGACCATTCGCAAATACTTTCCTCATGAAAGTAAAGAAGTGATCTTTCATTTCTGGCTTCTTGTGGAAGCTACGTCTTAGAGAGACAAAACGTCTGTAGACTTGCTCTCTGTTGTTAGGCAAACGTTGTCTTTGAGGCCTGAAGGGAAGGGGTGCTACCCAACTATTTGTTTCATCCTTACTGATTTCCTTTTGCATGGTTTCTAAAAACAATCTGTCTTCATGGGACATTGCTACCTGATTGTCCTCCTTGGTCCTTTGGAACACTGAGCAACCTAGGTGGTCTTTGTCACTGTCACAAGCTATGTCGTGGTCTACAGAGTCTATGAAAGAACAAGGTAGTTGAGTACTATGTGGCAATTCCTTTATGAGGAAGTTGTTTTTACATGGTTGGAAGATAGAGGGACGTCCATTATCTAATGTGGTTGTAAGCATGCTATTAATGGAAGTTGGTTTGTGTATGCTTCCTAAGCAGACAACTCCTACTATGACCCATCCTAGGTCATGCCTTTGGGCATAAGGAGCATGATGTGGGCCATTAATCTGCTCTCTAGTTTTATAAACTTGTAAGATATCTCTCCCTAGGAGTAGGATTATCTGAGCGTTCGAATCGAGTTTTGGTAAGAGATGGGCTATACGCTGTAAATGGGGGTGATGTATGGCTATTTCTGGTGTAGGGATCTCGTGTCTATTATCAGGGATTTGGTTACATTCAGTTATAGTTGGTAAGGAAAGACACGTCTTACCATCTATGGACTCAATTAGGTAGCCACTAGCTCTCCTCCCCACGGTTTCTACTGTACCTGCACAGGTCTTCAGAGAATAAGGAGTGTTGGGCCCTTTGATGCTGAAAATGTCAAAGAAAGTAGATTTGGATAGGGACGCATCACTTTTGTCATCTAGGATAGCGTAAACATTGATGGCTTTGTCTCTGCAGCCCTTTGGGTATACTTTCGTTAGGCAGATTTTTTTAGCAGGACCTGCCAGACTTCAGTGCATTGTGAAGTAACTGCTGGTGGGTTAGCTTCAGAGTTACTTTCCTCCCCGCCATGCTCTCTGGCACTGTTACTCTGTGATGAGGTCCATGGGAAAGGCCCAGGATGTAGGGCCGTGTTGTGATCTGAGTTGTTGCATTCTGTGCATTTTACACTAACCTAACAGTCTTTGGCAATATGTGATGTTGATGAGCAGCACTTGTAGCAAATGCGGTTCTCCTTGAGGAAGGCTTTGCAATCTCCTATGGACATTTCTCTAAAGGCTCTGCACTTCAGAAAAGGGTGTGGCTGTAGAGGGCATTGCTTACAAGGATCTTTGACTGTTTCGCGGCTGGCAGAGCTGTAATGCCTGTAAGAATCTGCAGGTGAAATGTTAGTTTTGTGCACTGCCACTGATCCTTTGTGTGGTCTGTGGTCCTAGGCAGTGGCACAAGACTGTGATAGATCAAAGCTATAATATTAGAATATTAGTAGAATATTAGCTTCTAGCCTTACAAAGTCAACAAACACACTGAAGGGAGGGAATGGCACATTGTAGGTATGTTTGTACCTTGACCCATGGGAGACCCATTTCTCCTGTAGGTTGTGGGGAAGCTTTAATATAATAGGCTTGACACCTCTGGCAGTGTTGAGGAAAGCAAGCCCCGGTAAATCCCCTTTGGCTTTGGCAACCTGTAATTCCATCAGTAGATCACTTAAATCCCTAAGTTTCTGGAACCCTTTGCTAGATATTTTAGGGAATTCGTCAATTGTTTTAAACAATGAATCCTCTATGACCTCTGCAGAACCATAACATTCATCAAGTCTATCCCAGATCATTTTTAGGCCAATCTCTGGGTAGTTTATATTATTTTCCCTGATTCTCTTGGCATGTTCTACAGAGTCTTTTCCAAGCCGATCTACGAGGAAGTCTATCTCCTCACTGTATGACAGACCCAAGTCTTTTGTAATGTTATAAAAGGAGGCCCGCCATGCTCTATAGTTTTCAGAGTGATCGCTGAACTTCGCCAGTCCCTTTGTAACTAGCTCTCGTTTAGTAAAGAACCTGGCAAAGTCTATTGTGTTCTGGTTACTACTAAGGTTGGTTGGAGGTGGAAAGTCACAGTGAGAGTGTGGTGGGCGATCATACCTGTATGGAGTCTCTGACTTAGGGCAGCTTATAGATAAAACAAGAGAGAAAAAAACAGGAGGCAGCGCCTCGTGTGTAAAACCGTGTGGTATTTTTATAAAAACCACCAAAAGCACTGATTGCGCTTACCGTGTATGGTTGTGAGAAGGCACAACTCCTCTGGATCGCTTTAGCTGGTAGTAAGGCCCGTCCAGCTTGCGGGGGTGACTGCTGCTGCTGCCTAGGTCCTTGCCGGTAGCCGTGGGGTACGGTGTCCGGAATTGGGTAGTGGTGGAAGGTGATAAAAAAATATATATATATGTGCATATATATTGAACCTTAACGGCGCTGCTGCAGAAGACAGGACTCAGGTGCATAAAATAAAGTTGGTTCTTTATTTGATAAAAGGTCTACGCGTTTCTGGGGCGGACTGCCCCCTTCATCAGGACAATGGGTCTGTTCTATGGGGGTTTTTACTGTGCTTTTTATTAGGGTATTTTGGCGCAAAAAAACGGGATTCTGTGGGCGTTAGAGCGCCGGCGGGGGGCGTGTCTGCACGTGCTTTTGTTGTTAAACGTTGCTATGGCGCTTGCTGGCATGTTATTGGCTATGTATTACTGGTCGGTTGTTGAAGGACCTGTTGAAGGACCTGGCGTGGGCGGGGTGGTGACGTAACATTCCTGGTTGTCTGGGCTGGCTTAGATGTGCTGACGTTTTTAAGGAGGCGGTCGAACTGTGGTGCTTCTGCTGCTCTTATTGGAGCGTGGGCCGGCTGTCCGTGCGTCATCTGGGAGGGCTTAGGTGACGTATTTTGTGGGCGGTGCGCTTGTTCTCGTGATGCTCTGTCAGCGTCCTCGCTTGCTTGGTATGTCTGTTCTTATAGTAGGCGGGGCTCAGGTAGCGCTGGTCTGCTGCGTTCTGTTTTATACAGAAGTGAGTTGTGTGCTCCGGTGCTGTATTAGGATCTCCAGTGGTTACATCTGTCGGACTTAAAAGTAGTTATTAGTATTTCCCCAGTAATGTGTGGTTTTTTGAGATAATTAATGTGTGAGGGGTATACACGATTGTCGGCTTGGATTCATATGGGTATATTACATGCCGCAGCATGTGTAGGCATATATGTGTAGGCATCATGTGTAGGCATATATAGGGTGGGGGGGGGGGGGGTTATTAGTGTAGTAGGGGTATGGGCTGGTCTTTCTGTATATACACTGCATGTAGGCGGGGCGAGAGGTTTATACAACAACTGGTCATAGGGAGATAAATAAAATCCCAAATATGGGTGCGCATGGGGGTAGTGTGGGTAGAGAAAAAAAAAAAGGATGATGGTATAAATGATAGAAATAAAGAAAAATAAAACTAATAAAAATTAAAATAAAACTGATAAAAATTAAAATTAAAAAAATTAAAAAAATAAAATAAAATAAAATAAAATAAAAAATAATATAATAATGAATATAAACAGATAAAAATAGATAGGCATACGTAAAGATACGAATGAGTATGGACGTGGGGATAAACATAATTATCTGTATGTTGTGAGGGTAAATTGTAGGACTGTGTTTTCCTATTGGCGGGGGCGAGAAAGAGGATAGGGTGGTGCAGGTAACGGGTAAGTATGGAGTCTTGGAGTGGTCAACATTCATATGTGCCCATGAATGTGCTTGATGTAAAATAAGCTACGTGGTTGGTGCGTCTGGGCGTACCGATGTGTGTCTGTAGTTATTGTAGGGTGAGAGTGTAGTTTGGAGTTACAAGATGGTTTCACTAATCTCATTTAAACCAAAAGGGGTTAGGGTGTCCAGTTGAAATATCCAAAATACTTCTCGTCTCTGTAGGCTGGTGAACCTGTTGTAGGGGTTTGCTGGTATGTAGTCAATGGGTGTGATTTTTATTGCGTGTTTGTCTTTTTCTATAGTGGTCATGCAATGTCTGGAGATGCTATGTTTCATGCTCTGTTTCCGTATGTTATATCTGTGCTGGTTTAATCTACAATGTAATGGCTGTGTGGTGCGGCCCACATATTGGAGGCCGCATTGACATTCGATCAGGTAGATAACATAGCTGCTTTTGCACGTGAGGTTATGTTTGATTTTGAAAGTGGCACCGTTTTTTGTTGATGTGAAGGTTGTGCTTTTGTTTGTGATGGTATTACAACAGAGGCAGCGTCTTTCGTTACATCTATAGCTGCCTGTTATTTTTTGTGTTGTATGTTTTTTATCTCCCGTGTCTCGTTTTAATTTGTTTGGGGCCACGGTACTTTTGATTGTGGGGGCTCTTCTGTATGTAATAATTGGTTTGTTAGGTAAGTATTTTTTGAGATAAGGGTCTTGTTTCAGAATGTGCCAGTGTTTTGTTAATATTATGCGTATGTCATTATTGGATGTATTGTATTGTGTGATGAGGTTGAGATGTCGTTCTGTCTGTGTTACATTTTCCTCTGTCATTTTTTTGGTCAGGCAATCTTTTTGCGTATTTTCGATACTTCTTTTATATGCGTCTGTAACGAGACTTTTTGGGTACCCTTTTTCCATGAAACGTTTTTGTAGGATCTTAGCTTGTTTTTTGAAATCTGTGTCCTCTGTGCAGTTGCGTCTGACTCGTTTGTATTGACTGTATGGAACGTTCTGTAACCATTTTTTGTGGTGGAAGCTTTTGTAATGTATGTAGCTGTTTGTGTCTACCTGTTTGAAGAAAGTTTTTGTGATGATGGTGTTGTTAGTGATGGTGATTGAGATGTCTAAAAAATCTATATGGCTTCTGTTAAAATTTGGGGTTAGGGTAATCCCCCAGTTGGTTCTGTTTAGGTTTTGACAAAAATCTATTGATGCAGCTTCGTTTCCGTCCCAGATAATGAAGATATCGTCTATGTATCTTTTGTAATATATGATTTCTCTCCTATTGCTTTCATAGACGTGCATTTTTTCAAAATGGCCCATAAAAATATTAGCAAAAGCCGGTGCCACTTTCGTGCCCATCGCGGTCCCCCGGCATTGATGGTATGTTTGATCATTGTAGATGAAAAAATTGTTTTCTAGAATAAAACGGAGGCTGTCTAACAAGAATTTGATCTGTTGTGGTTTGAGTGTGTGGTCTTCTCTCAGTGTGTGTTCTACACATTTGATACCTAAATCATGTTGTATGTTGGAGTAGAGTGCGGTTACATCCATTGTTAGTAAGGCATATGTATCCTTCCATGGGATGTCTGCTAGTTCTTGAATTAGTTGTCTGGAATCATGTAGGTAACTGTTTTGAGTTCGTACATAGGGCTGTAAGAATAGATCGAGGTAATGTGATAGGTTGCTTGTTGCTGAATTGGTGTTGGATACTATGGGTCTCCCTGGAGGATTTGTGATGTTTTTATGTATTTTTGGGAGATGGTAAAAGTACGGGTTAGATGGTGATTTTGGGATCAGGAAATTTTTTTCTTTTTTGTTAATGTATTGGTTCTCGTGCGCATTTTTGATAAAGGCGGTTAATTTCTTTATTATACTGGGGAAGGGGTTTTCCGTTATTTTCTGGTAGTAATTTTTGTCGTTTAAAATGTTTAGTGCTTCTTTTTCATAGTCTTCTATGTTTTGTAGGACTATTGCGCCTCCCTTATCTGCTGGGCTTATTTTAATCTTTTTATTATTTCCAAGTTTTTTAAGTGCAGTTTTTTCTGGGTAGGTTAGATTAGTTTTATTTTGGCGGCTGGTGGTGGAGTTATTTCTTGTTGTGATCTTTTTTATATCTGTTGCCACTAGCTCGAAAAAGGCTGGTATTAGGTGTCCTTGGCTTTGGAGTGGGAAGAAATTTGATTTTGGGCGGACTTCTTGGTGCTTGTATGTTTGTGTCACTTCCTGATTGGTATTTTCTGTCGGTTGTGTGATTTGGCTCTTTTTTTGTTCATATTCAAAATGTCTTTTTATTGTGAGGTTTTTGCGGAATTTTTGTATGTCCAGATATAGTTCAAAGGGATTCACCTTGTTGTATGGGCAAAAAGAGAGGCCCTTTTGTAGGAGGCTATGTTCGGAGTCTGTGAGCTTGTGTGTTGATAGATTAAAGATTTTTATTGTTGGTGTAGGGTCATTCTTGTTTTTGTTATTTTTATTCTTTTTTAAGTTGGCTTTCCTTTTTTGGTGTTGCCCTCCTCTACATCCGCGTGCTCTAATTTTCTTTTTCCCGGGGTTGGTTTGAAGAAGTCCGTTATGTGTGGCGTGATCGCCGCTTGTTGTTTGGTAAACGTATGTTTCAGGGTTGGTAAGGGTAATGTTGTTTGTTCGGTCTAAAAAAGGGACCAGGGCTGAAGTTCCTGGAAGGGTGTTGTCAATGGTGATGTAGGGGGAGTTGATTGCTTGTACAGGTGGGGGGCTGTTGTGTACCGTGAGGATGGATGTGTCCAGGAGTAGACTAATGTTCTGTGGTGTGTGGCAGGGGTGGATCTCTGCTGTGGTCATAATACTTTTTGTTGAGATGTTTTTTATTGGCGTTGGGCTCAAGAGGATGAGTGGGGATGGGTTAGCGGTGGGCTCCTTACGTGGTGTGCGTTTTTTTTTTTATTAAGGTCAAGGTATTTTGATTTAAGGACTCTGAATTTCTCCAAAAATTCGTCAGTAGATGAGTCTAGATCATTTTTTTGGGGCGCCTGGTGAGTGTTGAGACTTAGCAGATGGTGTGTATGACCCTTGTTGTGCGGATGTATTGTCTCTCCTATAGTGGGTAGTGTTGAGATGTGTGGTGAGGTGTGTGGTGGGTGGTTGCTGGGGGGTGTTGCTTGGTGTGCTGGTGTGCTGGGGGTGGGATGGGTCTTATTGGGTGGAGCCACATTTTGTAATTTATAAGCCGATGTTGTCATTTTTGTCATTTTTTCGGTATCTCTGTTGTGTGTTTTTTTATAAGCATTGTTGGTGAAAAAACGTGTTCTTGATTCATGGTTGAATCTGGGTCTCTGGGTTTGTGTAGTGTTGGTCGGTTTCGGGTTTTGTTCGTTTGGGCTAACTGTATTGTGTTGATGCGTCGTCCTACGTGTGAGTCGGTAGGTTCCCTGTTCTCTATCGCGTCTATCTCGTTGTAATTTTTTTGCTTTATTAGCTATAATGTTCTGCTCACTTTGGTAAATTCTATTTGTCAGATTTTGGTTTATTACCAAGTAGTCTGGGTGGGATTCGTAGTGTTGTAGAGATTTTATAATTGTTTCAATTTTTTCAGTGTGGGTTTTGATGAGGGTTTCCCTTTTATTAGCAATAATTCTTATTAGGCCGGCCGCACATTGGTCTAAATAGTCATTCCATTCATAAGAAAAGGTTGGGTCCTCTGGGAAGGATGGGGCATTTCCCAATCTTAGGCCTCTTGGGGCTAGATTCTCTTGTGTGTATATTTGTAAGAACATGGCATCTAGTGAGTGTATGAGTTCATCTTTTAAATTGTCTTCAAGTTCATGAAATAGTTCGCACATAGTTTTAGTTTCATCATGTGAAAAACTTGCCTTGTCGTTTTTGTTGGTTGGCATGGATGTTTGGTCGCAGGTGTTGTTCCTTGAGGTGTAGCGTAATACCAAAGACTTGCGTTGCTGGGTCCGTTGTGAAAAATACTCCATTTTTCTTGTTCTCTTTTTTCTTTTCTTTTTGTTCTACTGGTTGCGGTTTTTTGTTCACACGTTTTTTTAGGCTGCAGATCCTCCTTTCGAAAAAGGGCCTTAAAGGGTCCTCCGGGTTCTGTGTGTTCCCACCAGGCTCCGGATGCAATATAGATAAAACAAGAGAGAAAAAAACAGGAGGCAGCGCCTCGTGTGTAAAACCGTGTGGTATTTTTATAAAAACCACCAAAAGCACTGATTGCGCTTACCGTGTATGGTTGTGAGAAGGCACAACTCCTCTGGATCGCTTTAGCTGGTAGTAAGGCCCGTCCAGCTTGCGGGGGTGACTGCTGCTGCTGCCTAGGTCCTTGCCGGTAGCCGTGGGGTACGGTGTCCGGAATTGGGTAGTGGTGGAAGGTGATAAAAAAATATATATATATGTGCATATATATTGAACCTTAACGGCGCTGCTGCAGAAGACAGGACTCAGGTGCATAAAATAAAGTTGGTTCTTTATTTGATAAAAGGTCTACGCGTTTCTGGGGCGAACTGCCCCCTTCATCAGGACAATGGGTCTGTTCTATGGGGGTTTTTTTCTGTGCTTTTTATTAGGGTTTTTTGGCGCAAAAAAACGGGATTCTGTGGGCGTTAGAGCGCCGGCGGGGGGCGTGTCTGCACGTGCTTTTGTTGTTAAACGTTGCTATGGCGCTTGCTGGCATGTTATTGGCTATGTATTACTGGTTGGTTCTTGAAGGACCTGTTGAAGGACCTGGCGTGGGCGGGGTGGTGACGTAACATTCCTGGTTGTCTGGGCTGGCTTAGATGTGCTGACGTTTTTAAGGAGGCGGTCGAACTGTGGTGCTTCTGCTGCTCTTATTGGAGCGTGGGCCGGCTGTCCGTGCGTCATCTGGGAGGGCTTAGGTGACGTATTTTGTGGGCGGTGCGCTTGTTCTCGTGATGCTCTGTCAGCGTCCTCGCTTGCTTGGTATGTCTGTTCTTATAGTAGGCGGGGCTCAGGTAGCGCTGGTCTGCTGCGTTCTGTTTTATACAGAAGTGAGTTGTGTGCTCCGGTGCTGTATTAGGATCTCCAGTGGTTACATCTGTCGGACTTAAAAGTAGTTATTAGTATTTCCCCAGTAATGTGTGGTTTTTTGAGATAATTAATGTGTGAGGGGTATACACGATTGTCGGCTTGGATTCATATGGGTATATTACATGCCGCAGCATGTGTAGGCATATATGTGTAGGCATCATGTGTAGGCATATATAGGGTGGGGGGGGGGGGGGGTTATTAGTGTAGTAGGGGTATGGGCTGGTCTTTCTGTATATACACCGCATGTAGGCGGGGCGAGAGGTTTATACAACAACTGGTCATAGGGAGATAAATAAAATCCCAAATATGGGTGCGCATGGGGGTAGTGTGGGTAGAGAAAAAAAAAAAGGATGATGGTATAAATGATAGAAATAAAGAAAAATAAAACTAATAAAAATTAAAATAAAACTGATAAAAATTAAAATTAAAAAAATTAAAAAAATAAAATAAAATAAAATAAAATAAAAAATAATATAATAATGAATATAAACAGATAAAAATAGATAGGCATACGTAAAGATACGAATGAGTATGGACGTGGGGATAAACATAATTATCTGTATGTTGTGAGGGTAAATTGTAGGACTGTGTTTTCCTATTGGCGGGGGCGAGAAAGAGGATAGGGTGGTGCAGGTAACGGGTAAGTATGGAGTCTTGGAGTGGTCAACATTCATATGTGCCCATGAATGTGCTTGATGTAAAATAAGCTACGTGGTTGGTGCGTCTGGGCGTACCGATGTGTGTCTGTAGTTATTGTAGGGTGAGAGTGTAGTTTGGAGTTACAAGATGGTTTCACTAATCTCATTTAAACCAAAAGGGGTTAGGGTGTCCAGTTGAAATATCCAAAATACTTCTCGTCTCTGTAGGCTGGTGAACCTGTTGTAGGGGTTTGCTGGTATGTAGTCAATGGGTGTGATTTTTATTGCGTGTTTGTCTTTTTCTATAGTGGTCATGCAATGTCTGGAGATGCTATGTTTCATGCTCTGTTTCCGTATGTTATATCTGTGCTGGTTTAATCTACAATGTAATGGCTGTGTGGTGCGGCCCACATATTGGAGGCCGCATTGACATTCGATCAGGTAGATAACATAGCTGCTTTTGCACGTGAGGTTATGTTTGATTTTGAAAGTGGCACCGTTTTTTGTTGATGTGAAGGTTGTGCTTTTGTTTGTGATGGTATTACAACAGAGGCAGCGTCTTTCGTTACATCTATAGCTGCCTGTTATTTTTTGTGTTGTATGTTTTTTATCTCCCGTGTCTCGTTTTAATTTGTTTGGGGCCACGGTACTTTTGATTGTGGGGGCTCTTCTGTATGTAATAATTGGTTTGTTAGGTAAGTATTTTTTGAGATAAGGGTCTTGTTTCAGAATGTGCCAGTGTTTTGTTAATATTATGCGTATGTCATTATTGGATGTATTGTATTGTGTGATGAGGTTGAGATGTCGTTCTGTCTGTGTTACATTTTCCTCTGTCATTTTTTTGGTCAGGCAATCTTTTTGCGTATTTTCGATACTTCTTTTATATGCGTCTGTAACGAGACTTTTTGGGTACCCTTTTTCCATGAAACGTTTTTGTAGGATCTTAGCTTGTTTTTTGAAATCTGTGTCCTCTGTGCAGTTGCGTCTGACTCGTTTGTATTGACTGTATGGAACGTTCTGTAACCATTTTTTGTGGTGGAAGCTTTTGTAATGTATGTAGCTGTTTGTGTCTACCTGTTTGAAGAAAGTTTTTGTGATGATGGTGTTGTTAGTGATGGTGATTGAGATGTCTAAAAAATCTATATGGCTTCTGTTAAAATTTGGGGTTAGGGTAATCCCCCAGTTGGTTCTGTTTAGGTTTTGACAAAAATCTATTGATGCAGCTTCGTTTCCGTCCCAGATAATGAAGATATCGTCTATGTATCTTTTGTAATATATGATTTCTCTCCTATTGCTTTCATAGACGTGCATTTTTTCAAAATGGCCCATAAAAATATTAGCAAAAGCCGGTGCCACTTTCGTGCCCATCGCGGTCCCCCGGCATTGATGGTATGTTTGATCATTGTAGATGAAAAAATTGTTTTCTAGAATAAAACGGAGGCTGTCTAACAAGAATTTGATCTGTTGTGGTTTGAGTGTGTGGTCTTCTCTCAGTGTGTGTTCTACACATTTGATACCTAAATCATGTTGTATGTTGGAGTAGAGTGCGGTTACATCCATTGTTAGTAAGGCATATGTATCCTTCCATGGGATGTCTGCTAGTTCTTGAATTAGTTGTCTGGAATCATGTAGGTAACTGTTTTGAGTTCGTACATAGGGCTGTAAGAATAGATCGAGGTAATGTGATAGGTTGCTTGTTGCTGAATTGGTGTTGGATACTATGGGTCTCCCTGGAGGATTTGTGATGTTTTTATGTATTTTTGGGAGATGGTAAAAGTACGGGTTAGATGGTGATTTTGGGATCAGGAAATTTTTTTCTTTTTTGTTAATGTATTGGTTCTCGTGCGCATTTTTGATAAAGGCGGTTAATTTCTTTATTATACTGGGGAAGGGGTTTTCCGTTATTTTCTGGTAGTAATTTTTGTCGTTTAAAATGTTTAGTGCTTCTTTTTCATAGTCTTCTATGTTTTGTAGGACTATTGCGCCTCCCTTATCTGCTGGGCTTATTTTAATCTTTTTATTATTTCCAAGTTTTTTAAGTGCAGTTTTTTCTGGGTAGGTTAGATTAGTTTTATTTTGGCGGCTGGTGGTGGAGTTATTTCTTGTTGTGATCTTTTTTATATCTGTTGCCACTAGCTCGAAAAAGGCTGGTATTAGGTGTCCTTGGCTTTGGAGTGGGAAGAAATTTGATTTTGGGCGGACTTCTTGGTGCTTGTATGTTTGTGTCACTTCCTGATTGGTATTTTCTGTCGGTTGTGTGATTTGGCTCTTTTTTTGTTCATATTCAAAATGTCTTTTTATTGTGAGGTTTTTGCGGAATTTTTGTATGTCCAGATATAGTTCAAAGGGATTCACCTTGTTGTATGGGCAAAAAGAGAGGCCCTTTTGTAGGAGGCTATGTTCGGAGTCTGTGAGCTTGTGTGTTGATAGATTAAAGATTTTTATTGTTGGTGTAGGGTCATTCTTGTTTTTGTTATTTTTATTCTTTTTTAAGTTGGCTTTCCTTTTTTGGTGTTGCCCTCCTCTACATCCGCGTGCTCTAATTTTCTTTTTCCCGGGGTTGGTTTGAAGAAGTCCGTTATGTGTGGCGTGATCGCCGCTTGTTGTTTGGTAAACGTATGTTTCAGGGTTGGTAAGGGTAATGTGTTGTTTGTTCGGTCTAAAAAAGGGACCAGGGCTGAAGTTCCTGGAAGGGTGTTGTCAATGGTGATGTAGGGGGAGTTGATTGCTTGTACAGGTGGGGGGCTGTTGTGTACCGTGAGGATGGATGTGTCCAGGAGTAGACTAATGTTCTGTGGTGTGTGGCAGGGGTGGATCTCTGCTGTGGTCATAATACTTTTTGTTGAGATGTTTTTTATTGGCGTTGGGCTCAAGAGGATGAGTGGGGATGGGTTAGCGGTGGGCTCCTTACGTGGTGTGCGTTTTTTTTTAAGGTCAAGGTATTTTGATTTAAGGACTCTGAATTTCTCCAAAAATTCGTCAGTAGATGAGTCTAGATCATTTTTTTGGGGCGCCTGGTGAGTGTTGAGACTTAGCAGATGGTGTGTATGACCCTTGTTGTGCGGATGTATTGTCTCTCCTATAGTGGGTAGTGTTTTTTTTCTCTACCCACACTACCCCCATGCGCACCCATATTTGGGATTTTATTTATCTCCCTATGACCAGTTGTTGTATAAACCTCTCGCCCCGCCTACATGCGGTGTATATACAGAAAGACCAGCCCATACCCCTACTACACTAATAACCCCCCCCCCCCACCCTATATATGCCTACACATGATGCCTACACATATATGCCTACACATGCTGCGGCATGTAATATACCCATATGAATCCAAGCCGACAATCGTGTATACCCCTCACACATTAATTATCTCAAAAAACCACACATTACTGGGGAAATACTAATAACTACTTTTAAGTCCGACAGATGTAACCACTGGAGATCCTAATACAGCACCGGAGCACACAACTCACTTCTGTATAAAACAGAACGCAGCAGACCAGCGCTACCTGAGCCCCGCCTACTATAAGAACAGACATACCAAGCAAGCGAGGACGCTGACAGAGCATCACGAGAACAAGCGCACCGCCCACAAAATACGTCACCTAAGCCCTCCCAGATGACGCACGGACAGCCGGCCCACGCTCCAATAAGAGCAGCAGAAGCACCACAGTTCGACCGCCTCCTTAAAAACGTCAGCACATCTAAGCCAGCCCAGACAACCAGGAATGTTACGTCACCACCCCGCCCACGCCAGGTCCTTCAACAGGTCCTTCAAGAACCAACCAGTAATACATAGCCAATAACATGCCAGCAAGCGCCATAGCAACGTTTAACAACAAAAGCACGTGCAGACACGCCCCCCGCCGGCGCTCTAACGCCCACAGAATCCCGTTTTTTTGCGCCAAAAAACCCTAATAAAAAGCACAGAAAAAAACCCCCATAGAACAGACCCATTGTCCTGATGAAGGGGGCAGTTCGCCCCAGAAACGCGTAGACCTTTTATCAAATAAAGAACCAACTTTATTTTATGCACCTGAGTCCTGTCTTCTGCAGCAGCGCCGTTAAGGTTCAATATATATGCACATATATATATATTTTTTTATCACCTTCCACCATTAGGCCAGCTTATGTCATACCGTCTTGTGGGATACGGTGGCTCTGCAGGCTGGACTGGAAGCTGGCTTCCTCCGTGTGCAGGGAAGTTAGATGGAGTTTTGTTGCGTGGCTCTGGGCTATCTTGTTTGTAGGTCTTTCTTTTGGACAGTACAATTCCTCTGTGGCATAGGTGACATCTTCGGTTCCTGGGAGTAGATCAGCATTGCTGTTTAATCTAGAGTGTTGACGGACGTACTCTGAAGTGCGTTGTACAGGATCTTGCTGGCCGAGTTCTGGACTAAGCACACTGCGGGGACTTTCGGTTTTCGTGTATTCCATTGCTTCCAAGAACTCTGCTTCAACTATGGCGGCTGACGTTTCTTTCTCTACAGCGAGCTTCTCTAGCTTTGCATCTAAGAGGACCTGTTGCATTGCTTTCTCAGCCCTTTTTTCTTTTATCTTCATTTCTTGTTCGGCAAAGGCTGCTTTGACCTTCGCGGCTTCTGCCTTTGCACGGGCAATGGCGGCTGCATTGCTAACGGAAGATGACTACCATCCTTCCCTGATCTTGTTATGTAGCTTGATACTGTGCTACGCGACATGGTGTTGGTGAAGACACTTAACTGCATGGAGACTACTGTGCTGTGGAATGCCGGTCGCTGTGCTTAGAGAGCGGTCACAGTATGCAATAAAATGTGTCTACATTGCTTGAAGCGGCTATCCCCTTGCAGCACTGGACTGTATAGAAGTCGCTGTGGTGTCCGTTTGCAGATATTGCGTGGACCGTAACAGACTTCTGTGTAGTCAGGTGTGCTTCTCTCGCTTGAAGTCGTCGTTTACTGTCCTGTTCTCACAACATGTACCCCCGGGGTCTGTATGCAGTTCAACAGGCAGATATCACCATTCTACTAGTAAATAAGATAAGACCTGTTTCTGTAGTCTGTGGTTTTTATTAACCGGCATTTGGCTTTTGGGGGAAATTTAAGGAAAATTTAAATTTCCCGCTACAGTGATATTATATCATGAAAGTAGTGTTTTAAAGTAGAAGCATCCAATGGTGATTTCTTCACCTCAAACAATTTATTGAAAAAAAAGCCAACAACAGTGGTTGGTATATCCCCACAAAAAATGGCAATGTCTCAATAACTTGTTATGTGAGCATCAATTATAGCTTGACAATGACATCTCTTGCTGTTCACAAGTCAACTTATTGTCTGCTGAGACATGGCATCTCACTCTTCTTGAAGGTCAGCCCTCAGGTCATTGAGGTTCTGGGGTACAGAGCCGCTATACTGCAACTGCTGATCCCATAGGTTTTCAATGGGATTCAGGTTTAGAGAAAGTGTAGACCATTGCATTTGACGTACCACAGTCTCCAGAAGCCATTCCCTAATAATGCGACCTCGATGATCTGGCACATTGAAGAGTAATTTAGGCTTGTGTTGTTCATGCAGAGGCACAATGACTGGATTAATGATGCTATTCAAGTAGAAGCGGTCATCAGTGTGGGATGTGTCCAAAGGATGTCCACTTCTATGTCTTTCTGTGACTCTTCCAGTCTCTCTGTGTCTGTGTTGCAGCCTGCTGATGACACTTTGTGATGGCCACCTCCGTCTGAGAACATCCTGCTTGAAGCCTTTCAATGGCGAGGTACTGTTAATCAATTGTTAGATGTTATCTTGGTCTCATGATGTCAAAATGTGAACAGCCTGATGAGGAGGACTGTTTAAATACCAATTCTAATTGAACCAGGAAATGTATTGGTCGATTCATGGATAAAACACCTGCATTTTGCTGTTAATCTTCTTGTTAGAGAACAGCAAGTTGTGCAAAAAGTACTGAAACACTGAAAAGTTGGACATGTGCATTCAGAAGTTTAGAGGAGGTCACATTAAGTTCACCTTTAAAGGTTAGAGTGCATTTTAGGTTCACCCTGATATGTCACCCACAAACTAAATATCCCTAACTGTTTGTGTGTAGTGTAAATATACAGTATATTCTATATATATAGTACAGACCAAAAGTTTGGACACACCTTCTCATTCAAAGAGTTTTCTTTATTTTCATGACTATGAAAATGGTAGATTCACACTGAAGGCATCAAAACTATGAATGAACGCATGTGGAATTATATACATAACAAAAAGTGTGAAACAACTGAAAATATGTCATATACTAGGTTCTTCAAAGTAGCCACCCTTTGCTTTGATTACTGCTATGCACACTCTTGGCATTCTCTTGATGAGCTTCAAGAGATAGTCACCTGAAATGGTCTTCCAACAGTCTTGAAGGAGTTCCCAGAGATGCTTAGCACTTGTTGGCCCTTTTGCCTTTACTCTGCGGTCCAGCTCACCCCAAACCATCTCGATTGGGTTCAGTGTCACCAGCAAAGCACCCCCACACCATCACACCTCCTCCTCCATGCTTCACGGTGGGAACCAGGCATGTAGAGTCCATCTGTTCACCTTTTCTGCGTCGCACAAAGACACGGTGGTTGGAACCAAAGATCTCAAATTTGGACTCATCAGACAAAAGCACAGATTTCCACTGGTCTAATGTCCATTCCTTGTGTTCTTTAGCCCAAACAAGTCTCTTCTGCTTGTTGCCTGTCCTTAGCAGTGGTTTTCTAGCAGATATTCTACCATGAAGGCCTGATTCACACAGTCTTCTCTTAACAGTTGTTCTAGAGGTGTGTCTGCTGCTAGAACTCTGTGTGGCATTGACCTGGTCTCTAATCTAAGCTGCTGTTAACCTGCGATTTCTGAGGCTGGTGACTCAGATGAACTTATCCTCCGCAGCAGAGGTGACTCTTGGTCTTCCTTTCCTGGGGTGGTCCGCATGTGAGCCAGTTTCTTTGTAGTGCTTGATGGTTTTTGTGACTGCACTTGGGGACACTTTCAAAGTTTTCCCAATTTTTCAGACTGACTGACCTTCATTTCTTAAAGTAATGATGGCCACTCATTTTTCTTTACTTACCTGCTTTTTTCTTGCCATAATACAAATTCTAACAGTCTATTCAGTAGGACTATCAGCTGTGTATCCACCTGACTTCTCCACGCAACTGATGGTCCCAACCCCATTTATAAGGCAAGAAATCCCACTTATTAAACCTGACAGGGCACACCTGTGAAGTGAAAACCATTTCAGGTGACTACCTCTTGAAGCTCATCAAGAGAATGCCAAGAGTGTGCAAAGCAGTAATCAAAGCAAAAGGTGGCTACTTTGAAGAACCTAGAATATGACATATTTTCAGTTGTTTCACACTTTTTTGTTATGTATATAATTCCACATGTGTTAATTCATAGTTTTGATACCTTCAGTGTGAATCTACAATTTTCATAGTCATGAAAATAAAGAAAACTCTTTGAATGAGAAGGTGTGTCCAAACTTTTGGTCTGTACTGTATATATATATATATATATATATATACCATAATATATGCTCACAAATGATAGATTTACCTTGACTTCATCATAAATACAGTGGAGATAATAATTTTTTTATATGAATCACAAATGATTTCAAATTAAATGTAGAGGGGTTCTCTTTATAATCCACATGGAATATCACAGAAAATTACTCTCTGTAAATCACCAAGGCAACCACCCATAGATCATCACCAAAGGTGAAAAAGTAAGGTATCTTTGACTCCAATTGTAATCCTCAGATATATAGGGTAGATAGGTAGGCTCTATCGAGCGCCTATAGTAATCCTTAGGTAAATAAGGTAGATACAATAGGTAGGCTCTCACAGGCTCCAATAGTAAACCTCAGGCAAATAAGCTTTTGCTGAGGCCTGGGAGAAGCAGATCGGAAGACGGGAGTGGTAGTGGCTCTGGCTGTCACAGTTTCTCACATAAATCACAGTGGCAGTCCTCACACCAATCCTCATTAGGGCTGGGTAGTGACAATAGGGCACACACTTTCTTCCCTCAGGGCACACCCTGATGTTGGGGCTCCCGCCTAATGGTAATTGGAATGCTCTTGGTGATATGAGTTTGGTATGGGTGCAAGACAGGAAGTGTAAGTTCTATGGCTGGCAAATGGTGTTGGCGTCAGTAACCAGGTCTGTAGAAGAAAATAAACTCTATCTATACTAAAGTGCAGAATGGGAGGTGTAGTACATCCAACAGTATCAAAACACAGTTCCAAACAATTCACAGTGCAAATATCCCCCAATAGCAATGTATGGTTATGAGTAGTGTTGAACGAATCGAATTTTGTATCACATAGATCTGAAGTCGATCCAAAGTCGATTAAGTCAAACACTTTGATTTTAATGCTGCCTCCGTAACCAGCCAGAGGGTGCGGTTATGATGTCATTCATGACTTGGCAACACAAGATGAATCGCTCCATATACATAACAATAAGCACAGAGAGCCAGATCCCTGTTGTGTCTTGTCACTACAGGATTGGTAAATGTTTAATACCGGGGCGGAAAGGGGGTGCGATCAACTGTTTGAAGTGGTAGCAGTCCGAGAGCTGCTTCTCCTTCAAGATTACCTGTGCGCAGTGTCATTTACAGCAGCTGTGCAGTGTGCAGTAATTACAACTGCATGTCCCATTCACTTGAATGGGACAAGCAGTTGCAATTACACTATGTTGCTGTGTACTGGGCCACAAAAGTTGCCACTTTGGGATGCAAACGTAGGTATTTTTACTGTGGAGTGCAATATAACTGTCTGGGGTATTATCTGTTTGGCGGTACAACAGTGTCCCTCTGCAAGCCAGTGCTCCACAGCTAAAAGGGACAAACATTTTCTTTTATATGTATTGTGTTTATTTTCATGTATGTAACCTGCATAAGGAGTTAAGAGGCCTTAGAAACCATTGTTAGGTGGGGCTGTGCCACCCTCCCTACAGGCAGAGGTTGTGCTTACTTAGTGTTACAACAGCCCTGACAAATCAAGTATTAGCACGCTGCTTCCAGCGTCATGAAAAGATACATCTTTATTATTAAACATAAAAAAACGGACATAAACATAGTATTGAAATCCAAGACCAAATGGACATGCACAGCTGTGGTCAGGGGTCAACAGATCAAGTACGTATAAGGGGTACAACTAAAAAGACAGTCAAGCACAATGTGGTGCACCCCCACTCATCAAAACATACAGTTTGGAATGATATGGATTTCTGCACAAAATGGTCATAAAATGTGATCTGATCTAAGTCACAACAATAGACAATCAGTCTGCTAAAACTAACAACACACAAATAATTAAATGTTGCCATGTTTTTATTGAACACGCCATGTAAACATTCACAGTGCAGGTGGAAAAATTATGTGAACCCTTGGATTTAATAACTGGTTGAACCTCTTTTGGCAGCAATAACTTCAACCAAACGTTTCCTGTAGTTGCAGATCAGACGTGCACAACGGTCAGGAGTAATTCTTGACCATTCCTCTTTACAGAACAGTTTCAGTTCTGCAATATTCTTGGGATGTCTGGTGTGAATCGTTTCTTGAGGTCATGCCACAGCATCTCAATCGGGTTGAGGTCAGGACACTGACTGGGCCACTCCAGAAGGCGTATTTTCTTCTGTTTAAGCCATTCTGTTGTTGATTTACTTCTATACTTTGGGTCGTTGTCCTGTTGCAACACCCATCTTCTGTTGAGCTTCAGCTGGTGGACAGATGGCCTTAAGTTCTCCTGCAAAATGTCTTGATAAACTTGGGAATTCATTTTTCCTTCGATGATAGTAATCCATCCAGGCCCTGACGCAGCAAAGCAGCCCCCAAACCATGATGCCCCCACCACCCCACCACCATACTTGGGATGAGGTTTTGATGTTGGTGTGCTGTGCCTCTTTTTCTCCACACATAGTGTTGTGTGTTTCTTCCAAACAACTCAACTTTGGTTTCATCTGTCCACAGAATATTTTGCCAGTTCTGCTGTGGAACATCCAGGTGCTCTTGTGCAAACTGTAAGCGTGCAGCAATGGGTTTTTTTTGGACAGCAGTGGCTTCCTCTGTGGTATCCTCCCATAAAATACATGCTTGTTTAGTGTTTTCCGTATCGTAGATTCGCTAACAGAGATGTTAGCATAGGCCAGAGACTTATGTAAGTCTTTAGCTGACACTCTGGGATTTTTCTTCACCTCATTGAGCAGTCTGTGCTGTGCTCTTGCAGTCATCTTTACAGGACGGGAGAGAGTGGCAGCAGTGCTGAACTTTCTCCATTTATAGACAATTTGTCTTATCGTGGACTGATGAACAGCAAGGCTTTTGGAGATACTTTTATAACCCTTTCCAGCTTTATGTAAGCCAACAATTCTTAATCGTAGGTCTTCTGAGAGCTCTTTTGTGTGAGGCATCATTCACATTAGGCAATGCTTCTTGTGAAAATCAAACCCAGAACTGGTGTGTGTTTTTTATATGGCAGGGCAGCTGTAACAAACACCTCCAATCTCTTCTCATTGATTGGACTCCAGTGGGCTGACACCTCACTCCAATTAGCTCTTAGAGATGTCATTAGTAGAGTTGAGCGGACACCTGGATGTTCGGGTTCGAGAAATTCGGCCGAACTTCCCGAAAATGTTCGGGTTCGGGATCCGAACCCGATCCGAACTTTGTCCCGAACCCGAACCCCATTGAAGTCAATGGGGACCCGAACTTTTCGCCGCTAAAAAGGCTGTAAAACAGCCCAGGAAAGGGCTAGAGGGCTGCAAAAGGCAGCAACATGTAGGTAAATCCCCTGCAAACAAATGTGGATAGGGAAATGAATAAAAATAAAAATTAAATAAATAAAAATTAACCAAAATCAATTGGAGAGAGGTCCCATAGCAGAGGATCAGGCTTCACGTCACCCACCACTGGAACAGTCCATTTTCATAAATTTAGGCCCAGCACACAGGCAGAGGAGAGAGGTTCCGTAACACAGAATCCGACTTCATGTCACCAGAGAATCAGTCTTCATGTCATAGCAGAGAATCAGGCTTCACGTCACCCACCACTGTAACAGTCCATTTTCATAAATTTAGGCCCAGCACCCAGGCAGAGGAGAGAGGTCCCGTAACAGACAATCTGGCTTCATGTCAGCAGAGAATCAGTCTTCATATCATAGCAGAGAATCAGGCTTCACGTCAGCCACCACTGCAACAGTCCATTGTCAGATATTTAGGCCCAGCACCCAGGCAGAGGAGAGAGGTCCCTTAACAGACAATCTGGCTTCATGTCAGCAGAGAATCAGTCTGCATGTCATAGCAGAGAATCAGGCTTCACGTCACCCACCACTGTAACAGTCCATTGTCATAAATTTAGGCCCTGGCACCCAGGCAGAGGAGAGAGGTCCCGTAACAGACAATCTGGCTTCATGTCAGCAGAGAACCAGTCTTCATATCATAGCAGAGAATCAGGCTTCACGTCAGCCACCACTGCAACAGTCCATTGTCATATATTTAGGCCCAGCACCCAGGCAGAGGAGAGAGGTCCCTTAACAGAGAATCTGGCTTCATGTCAGCAGAGAATCAGTCTGCATGTCATAGCAGAGAATCAGGCTTCACGTCACCCACCACTGTAACAGTCCATTGTCATAAATTTATACCCAGCACCCAGGCAGAGGAGAGAGGTCCCGTAACAGACAATCTGGCTTCATGTCAGCAGAGAATCAGTCTTCATATCATAGCAGAGAATCAGGCTTCACGTCAGCCACCAATGCAACAGTCCATTGTCAGATATTTAGGCCCAGCACCCAGGCAGAGGAGAGAGGTCCCGTAACAGACAATCTGGCTTCATGTCAGCAGAGAATCAGTCTTCATATCATAGCAGAGAATCAGGCTTCACGTCAGCCACCAATGCAACAGTCCATTGTCAGATATTTAGGCCCAGCACCCAGGCAGAGGAGAGAGGTCCCGTAACAGACAATCTGGCTTCATGTCAGCAGAGAATCAGTCTTCATATCATAGCAGAGAATCAGGCTTCACGTCAGCCACCACTGCAACAGTCCATTTTCATAAATTTAGGCCCAGCACCCAGGCAGAGGAGAGAGGTCCCGTAACAGACAATCTGGCTTCATGTCAGCAGAGAATCAGTCTTTATATCATAGCAGAGAATCAGGCTTCACGTCAGCCACCAATGCAACAGTCCATTGTCAGATATTTAGGCCCAGCACCCAGGCAGAGGAGAGAGGTCCCGTAACAGACAATCTGGCTTCATGTCAGCAGAGAATCAGTCTTCATATCATAGCAGAGAATCAGGCTTCACGTCAGCCACCAATGCAACAGTCCATTGTCAGATATTTAGGCCCAGCACCCAGACAGAGGAGAGGTTCATTCAACTTTGGGTAGCCTCGCAATATGATGGTAAAATGAAAATAAAAATAGGATTGAATAAGGAAGTGCCCTGGAGTACAATAATATATGGTTAAGGGGAGGTAGTTAATGTCTAATCTGGACAAGGGACGGACAGGTCCTGTGGGATCCATGCCTGGTTCATTTTTATGAACGTCAGCTTGTCCACATTGGCTGTAGACAGGCGGCTGCGTTTGTATGTAATGACGCCCCCTGCCGTGCTGAATACACGTTCAGACAAAACGCTGGCCGCCGGGCAGGCCAGCACCTCCAAGGCATAAAAGACTAGCTCTGGCCACGTGGACAATTTAGAGACCCAGAAGTTGAATGGGGCCGAACCATCAGTCAGTACGTGGAGGGGTGTGCACACGTACTGTTCCACCATGTTAGTGAAATGTTGCCTCCTGCTAACACATTGCGTATCAGGTGTTGGTGCAGTTAGCTGTGGCGTGTTGACAAAACTTTTCCACATCTCTGCCATGCTAACCCTGCCCTCAGAGGAGCTGGCCGTGACACAGCTGCCTTGGCGACCTCTTGCTCCTCCTCTGCCTTGGCCTTGGGCTTCCACTTGTTCCCCTGTGACATTTGGGAATGCTCTAAGTAGCGCGTCTACCAACGTGCGCTTGTACTCGCGCATCTTCCTATCACGCTCCAGTGCAGGAAGTAAGGTGGGCACATTGTCTTTGTAGCGTGGATCCAGCAGGGTGGCAACCCAGTAGTCCGCACACGTTAAAATGTGGGCAACTCTGCTGTCGTTGCGCAGGCACTGCAGCATGTAGTCGCTCATGTGTGCCAGGCTGCCCAGGGGTAAGGACAAGCTGTCCTCTGTGGGAGGCGTATCGTCATCGTCCTGCCTTTCCCCCCAGCCACGCACCAGTGATGGGCCCGAGCTGCGTTGGGTGCCACCCCGCTGTGACCATGCTTCATCCTCATCCTCCTCCACCTCCTCCTCATCCGCGTCCTCCTCCAGTAGTGGGCCCTGGCTGGCCACATTTGTACCTGGCCTCTGCTGTTGCAAAAAACCTCCCTCTGAGTCACTTCGAAGAGACTGGCCTGAAAGTGCTAAAAATGACCCCTCTTCCTCCTCCTCCTCCTGGGCCACCTCCTCTTCCATCATCGCCCTAAGTGTTTTCTCAAGGAGACATAGAAGTGGTATTGTAACGCTGATAACGGCGTCATCGCCACTGGCCATGTTGGTGGAGTACTCGAAACAGCGCAACAGGGCACACAGGTCTCGCATGGAGGCCCAGTCATTGGTGGTGAAGTGGTGCTGTTCTGCAACTCCACTATGGCCTGCTGCTGCTCGCACAGTCTGTCCAGCATGTGCAAGGTGGAGTTCCACCTGGTGGGCACGTCGCATATGAGGCGGTGAGCGGGAAGGCCGAAGTTACGCTGTAGCGCAGACAGGCGAGCAGCGGCAGGATGTGAACGCCGGAAGCGCGAACAGACGGCCTGCACTTTATGCAGCAGCTCTGACATGTCGGGGTAGTTGTGAATGAACTTCTGCACCACCAAATTCAGCACATGCGCCAGGCAAGGGATGTGCATCAAACCGGCTAGTCCCAGAACTGCAACGAGATTTCGCCCATTATCGCACACCACCAGGCCGGGCTTGAGGCTCACCGGCAGCAACCACTCGTCGGTCTGTTGTTCTATACCTCGCCACAACTCCTGTGCGGTGTGGGGCCTGTCCCCCAAACATATGAGTTTCAGAATGGCCTGCTGACGTTTACCCCGGGCTGTGCTGAAGTTGGTGGTGAAGGTGTGTGGCTGACTGGATGAGCAGGTGGAAGAAGAGGAGGAGGAAGCCGAGAAGGAGGAGGTGGCAACAGGAGGCAAAGAATGTTGCCCTGCGATCCTTGGCGGCGGAAGGACGTGCGCCAAACAGCTCTCCGCCTGGGGCCCAGCTGCCACTACATTTACCCAGTGTGCAGTTAGGGAGATATAGCGTCCCTGGCCGTGCTTACTGGTCCACGTATCTGTGGTTAGGTGGACCTTGCTACAGATGGCGTTGCGCAGTGCACACTTGATTTTATCGGATACTTGGTTGTGCAGGGAAGGCACGGCTCTCTTGGAGAAGTAGTGGCGGCTGGGAACAACATACTGTGGGACAGCAAGCGACATGAGCTGTTTGAAGCTGTCTGTGTCCACCAGCCTAAATGACAGCATTTCATAGGCCAGTAGTTTAGAAATGCTGGCATTCAGGGCCAGGGATCGAGGGTGGCTAGGTGGGAATTTACGCTTTCTCTCAAATGTTTGTGAGATGGAGAGCTGAACGCTGCCGTGTGACATGGTTGAGACGCTTGGTGACGGAGGTGGTGGTGGTGTTGGTGGTACATCCCCTGTTTGCTGGGCGGCAGGTGCCAACGTTCCTCCAGAGGCGGAGGAAGAGGCCGAGGCGGCAGCAGCAGAAGAGGTAGCAGGGGGAGCCTGAGCGACTTCCTTGTTTTTAAGGTGTTTACTCCACTGCAGTTCATGCTTTGAATGCAGGTGCCTGGTCATGCAGGTTGTGCTAAGGTTCAGAACGTTAATGCCTCGCTTCAGGCTCTGATGGCACAGCGTGCAAACCACTCGGGTCTTGTCGTCAGCACATTGTTTGAAGAAGTGCCATGCCAGGGAACTCCTTGAAGCTGCCTTTGGGGTGCTCGGTCCCAGATGGCGGCGGTCAGTAGCAGGCGGAGTCTCTTGGCGGCGGGTGTTCTGCTTTTGCCCACTGCTCCCTCTTTTGCTACGCTGTTGGCTCGGTCTCACCACTGCCTCCCTCTCTTAACTGTGAAAGTCAGTGGCACGACCTTCATTCCATGTGGGGTCTAGGACCTCATCGTCCCCTGCATCGTCTTCCACCCAGTCTTGATCCCTGACCTCCTGTTCAGTCTGCACACTGCAGAAAGACGCAGCAGTTGGCACCTGTGTTTCGTCATCATCAGAGACATGCTGAGGTGGTATTCCCATGTCCTCATCATCAGGAAACATAAATGGTTGTGCGTCAGTGCAGTCTATGTCTTCCACCGCTGGGGAAGGGCTAGGTGGATGCCCTTGGGAAACCCTGCCAGCAGAGTCTTCAAACAGCATAAGAGACTGCTGCATAACTTGAGGCTCAGACAGTTTCTCTGATATGCATGGGGGTGATGTGACAGACTGATGGGGTTGGTTTTCAGGCGCCATCTGTGCGCTTTCTGCAGAAGACTGGGTGGGAGATAATGTGAACGTGCTGGATCCACTGTCGGCCACCCAATTGACTAATGCCTGTACCTGCTCAGGCCTTACCATCCTTAGAACGGCATTGGGCCCCACCATATATCGCTGTAAATTCTGGCGGCTACTGGGACCTGAGGTAGTTGGTACACTAGGACGTGTGGATGTGGCAGAACGGCCACGTCCTCTCCCAGCACCAGAGGGTCCACTAACACCACCACGACCATGTCCACGTCCGCGTCCCTTACTAGATGTTTGCCTCATTGTTATGGTTCACCACAACAACAAAAATATTATTTGGCCCAATGTATTGTATTCAAATTCAGCTGGATATAAATTTGAGGCCTAGTATTTAGGCGCTGGGTGACAGGTATGGGTTTACTGACAGAATTAGACTTGGAAATGCACAGTAGCGGGTGTGTGAAGTTATTCTGAATGACCCTATGTGCACCTTCAATATGATCTACCCTTTTAGGGATAGTTTTCAAATAGCTCTGATACAGCAGAAACCACTCAATTTTGAAATTGCTAAATTGGGAATTGTATTTCAACCCAGAACAAGAAATTTGCTTGAACGGACACTAAATAACTCGCCCAGCTACAGCACTAACGACAGATTTAGCTGGATATAAATTTGAGGCCTAGTATTTAGGCGCTGGGTGACAGGTATGGGTTTACTGACAGAATTAGACTTGGAAATGCACAGTAGCGGGTGTGTGAAGTTATTCTGAATGACCCTATGTGCACCTTCAATATGATCTACCCTTTTAGGGATAGATTTCAAATAGCTCTGATACAGCAGAAACCACTAAATTTTTAAATTGCTAAATTCGGAATTGTATTTCAACCCAGAACAAGAAATGTGCTTGAACGGACACTAAATAACTCGCCCAGCTACAGCACTAACGACAGATTTAGCTGGATATAAATTTGAGGCCTAGTATTTAGGCGCTGGGTGACAGGTATGGGTTTAGTGACAGAATTAGACTTGGAAATGCACAGTAGCGGGTGTGTGAAGTTATTCTGAATGACCCTATGTGCACCTTCAATATGATCTACCCTTTTAGGGATAGATTTCAAATAGCTCTGATACAGCAGAAACCACTAAATTTTTAAATTGCTAAATTGGGAATTGTATTTCAACCCAGAACAAGAAATGTGCTTGAACGGACACTAAATAACTCGCCCAGCTACAGCACTAACGACAGATTTAGCTGGATATAAATTTGAGGCCGAGTATTTAGGCGCTGGGTGACAGGTATGGGTTTACTGACAGAATTAGACTTGGAAATGCACAGTAGCGGGTGTGTGAAGTTATTCTGAATGTCTCTATGTGCACCTTCAATATGATCTACCCTTTTAGGGATAGATTTCAAATAGCTCTGATACAGCAGAAACCACTAAATTTTTAAATTGCTAAATTGGGAATTGCATTTCAACCCAGAACAAGAAATGTGCTTGAACGGACACTAAATAACTCGCCCAGCTACAGCACTAACGACAGATTTAGCTGGATATAAATTTGAGGCCGAGTATTTAGGCGCTGGGTGACAGGTATGGGTTTACTGACAGAATTAGACTTGGAAATGCACAGTAGCGGGTGTGTGAAGTTATTCTGAATGTCCCTATGTGCACCTTCAATATGATCTACCCTTTTAGGGATAGATTTTAAATAGCTCTGATACAGCAGAAACCACAAAATTTTTAAATTGCTAAATTGGGAATTGTATTTCAACCCAGAACAAGAAATGTGCTTGAATGGACACTAAATAACTCGCCCAGCTACAGCAGTAACAACAGATTTAGCTGGATATAAATTTGAGGCCTAGTATTTAGGCGCTGGGTGACAGGTATGGGTTTACTGACAGAATTAGACTTGGAAATGTACAGTAGCGGGTGTGTGAAGTTATTCTGAATGTCCCTATGTGCACCTTCAATATGATCTACCCTTTTAGGGATAGATTTCAAATAGCTCTGATACAGCAGAAACCACTAAATTTTTAAATTGCTAAATTGGGAATTGTATTTCAACCCAGAACAAGAAATGTGCTTGAACAGACACTAAATAACTTGCCCAGCTACAGCAGTAACGACAGATTTAGCTGGATATGAATTTGAGGCCTAGTATTAAGGCGCTGGGTGACAGGTATAGGTTTACTGACAGAATTAGACTGGGATATGGCCAAAAAATAACCACACTATTGATGGTTAAATGCACTTGGTGTGACAGCTTGACAAACCACACTACTGAGGGTTAAATGCACTTGGTGACAGGCGCAGCTTGCCCCTGATGTAGTATATGGCCAAAAAATAAACAGACTATTGCTGGTTAAATGCACTTGGTGTGACAGCTTTACCCTGATGTAGGATTTAGCCAAAAAACAACCACACCATTGAGGGTTAAATGCACTTGGTCACAGGCGCAGCTTGCCCCTGATGTAGTATATGGCCAAAAAATAACCAGACTATTGCTGGTTAAATGCACTTGGTGTGACAGCTTCACCCTGATGTAGGAATTAGCCAAAAAACAACCACACCATTGAGGGTTAAATGCACTTGGTCGCAGCTTGTGCTAGCACACCACAAGACACAAAATGGCCGCCGATCACCCCAGTAAAAAGTGACTGACAAACGGTCTGGGCAGCCTAAAAACAGTGAGCAATTGAATTTCAGCAGCTCAATGATGCACAGCTGCAGATCGATCGATTAATCAAGTCCTTTGGAGGAGTTAATCTGCCTAATCTCGCCCTACTGTCGCAGCCGCAACCTCTCCCTATGCTAATCAGAGCAGAGTGACGGGCGGCGCTATGTGACTCCAGCTTAAATAGAGGCTGGGTCACATGGTGCTCTGGCCAATCACAGCCATGCCAATAGTAGGCATGGCTGTGATGGCCTCTTGGGGCAAGTAGTATGACGCTTGTTGATTGGCTGCTTTGCAGCCTTTCAAAAAGCGCCAAGAAAGCGTCACAAAAGCGCCAAGAAAGCGACGAACACCGAACCCGAACCCGGACTTATACAGTCCGGGTTCGCTCATCCCTAGTCATTAGTCTAGGGGTTCACATACTTTTTCCACCTGCACTGTGAATGTTTACATGGTGTGTTCAATAAAAACATGGTAACATTAAATTATTTGTGTGTTATTAGTTTAAGCAGACTATGATTGTCTATTTTTGTGACTTAGATGAAGATCAGATCACATTTTATGACAAATTTGTGCAGAAATCCATATCATTCCAATATCATTCCAAAGGGTTCACATACTTTTTCTTACAACTGTATATATTGTAGGAGAGTACCTGGGGTGGTAATAGACGGCAGGTACGTGCCACCGGGGGTCCTGGCACCGGTGGAGTAAGAGCCAGAAAAGTGCATATTGCAGCGGTTATGCTGTTAACACAGCGGATCCGGGCCGGCTCTTATTGGGAGCAGGCAGATGTGCGGGCGGGTGCCTGTCTCCCCACGGTCCAGGCCAGGTTTTGCAGGGAAGGGTTAAAACCTGACCAGCAACAAGGGTGTGGTGTGCAATGTGAAGCTTCTGTGTTCTCTGGCTGTGAGAGTGAGAAGTGGAGGTGAGCTAGGCTGTGTGCTGAGGCCTGTGGGGGACTGTGCAGGATCCTGCAGCTGAAACCAGGAGGGATCCGTGTCCTGTGGCTAGAAGCAGGACCCATGGACTTACTTCACGAAAAAGGTGACATTACTCCTGGCTTTAAATAGACTTTGCTTTATGTGACTGAAACAGGCCTCAAGTAGCCTGCAGCAGGGACTTGCTGTGTTTGAACTATTATTTTGCTGTTGTGTGTGACCACCCTCCCTATGAACTGCACCGTCTTTCACTTGTATGCACCGTGTGAATAAACAAAGCATCGTGTTTTACACCAAGACCATTCTGTGTTGCCTCTATACTGCACTCGCTACCACTGCCTACCAGAGCGGATCCCCACAATTGGTGGCTTCAGCGGGCAAACGGCAGTGAGGCTGAAAATTGTGCTGTTTGGACTGTATGTCATATATTAAGCCAGCAAGTTTTGCGGCTCCAGACAAGATGGAGGAGGCTATTAGACACTTGGTGCAAAGTAATGAGGAGGCTACTCGGAGACATGAGGAAGCCCTGAGAGACCAGCGGCAGTTGAATAGTCTACTGGCCCAGCAACTGGCGACTATGCAGGAGTCCATGCGGGTGTTACAACAACAAGCCGTCCCGGGGGGGACCGCAATCCTACCTGCTGCCCGGGATAAGGTGCGCTCAGCGTTAAGAAAGATGGGCCCCGAAGAGGATATCGAGGCGTTCCTGATGGTCTTCGAACGCACTGCGGAACAGGAAAGGTTACCGGCAGAACAGTGGGCCGAAGTAGTGGCGCCATTTTTAGTGGGAGACGCACAAAAGGCCTACTTCGACCTCAGTCAGGAGGAAGCCAAAAGCTATAAGAGGCTGAAGGGGGAGGTGTTGGCTCGTCTTGGGGTTAATACCTATGTGCGTGCACATCGAGTCTACCGGTGGGCCTTCTCCGAGTCCCGGCCTATGACCTGTTACACCTGGTAAGAAAATGGCTGCAGCCTGAGACATTGAGCCCCTCGCAGATGGTGGAACGGGTGGTGGTTGATCGTTTGGTGCGCACACTGCCAAGGGCCATACAGCGCTGGGTTGGTCAGGGAGACCCCGGCAACCTGGATCAGTTAGTAAGCCTTGTCGAGAGGTATGTGGCAACCCAGGACTTGGTGCGGGACTCAACGCAGGCGCAGGAATCCCGTCGGGCTCCCTCTCAGGCTAGGGATCCGGAAAAAGGGACCCAACCACAAAGGGGGGGAAGGCTAGTCCTACTCCAGGGAAGAGAGACTGGGGAGGGACCACGGGGATTCAATGTTGGCACTGCCACGGCCTGGGACATAGGGCAGCGAACTGTCCTCAAACACCTGAACCCATGGACTGCGGGTTCGCTCGCCGGTCCTCTTTCTTTGCCCGGCCTGTATGTACCGCGGATGCCAGGCCGACCACCGATATGCCACCTCTGTGCCAAGTCTTGGTCGATGGGCATCTGATTAATGCTTTGCTGGACTCGGGGAGCCTGGTGACCCTAGTGCATGAGTCCTTAGTGTCTGAGACACTCCCAGAGAAGCAAACCCTGTCCATTGTCTGTATCCATGGGGACCGCCGGGAGTACCCCACTGCCAGGGTTACCATGTCCGTGTTGGGCAAAGAGGTGCAGCATGTCGTCGGAGTGGGACGCCAAATCCCTTATGCCGCCATACTGGGAAGGGATTTTCCTTTGTTCTGGACTCTGTGGAAGAGCAATATGCCTTCCCTTAGGGACAGACGACAATCGGGCCCAGTGCCCGAGGATCCCGATGCAGGGATACCAGCTGTAGGGGTCACCACATCACCCGTAGAGTGTCATCCCGATAGGTTTCCCCTAGAGGTGTTGGCAGGCGAATCCGTGGAAACCCCGTCCATCCCGGACCTGGAGGTATCCCGTGACACGTTCGGGACCGCCCAGCTCCAGGATCCGACATTATTACGGGCGAGGGAAGGGGTGACAGTGGTAAATGGGGTGGCTCAGCACCCAGGGGCCGACTCGGTGTTTCCCCATCTGGCTTTTAACCAGGACCTGCTGTATAGGGTGGACAAAGTGCAGCACGAGGTAGTGGAGCAGCTGGTGGTACCCCAGCCATACCGCCGTGTGGTACTGGACTTGGCCCACTCCCACGTGCTGGGAGGACATTTGGGCGTAAAAAAAACCCAAGAGCGGATTCTGCAAAGGTTCTATTGGCCCGGGGTTTATGAGGAGGTCAAAAGGTTTTGCCAATCCTGTCCAGTGTGTCAGATGACGAGCCCCCAGCCCCACTATCGCAGTCCCCTAGTACCCATGCCCATCATCGAGGTCCCCTTCGAAAGAATAGGGATGGATCTGGTAGGCCCCATAAACAAGTCGGCCAGAGGGCACCAGCATATCTTGGTGGTCTTAGACTATGCCACCAGATATCCTGAAGCGATCCCACTACGTCATACTTCTGCTAAGCTCATAGCTAAAGAACTCATGGGTATGTTCGCAAGGGTGGGGATTCCAAAAGAGATCCTGACCGACCAGGGGACGCCCTTCATGTCTAAGGTGACGAGGGAGCTCTGCAAGCTTTTAGGGGTTAAACGGTTGCACACGTCCGTATACCATCCTCAGACCGACGGACTAGTGGAACGCTTTAACAAAACCCTAAAAACTATGCTTAAAAGAACCGTAGCCAAAGACGGAAAGGATTGGGACCTGTTGCTGCCGTACGTATTGTTCGCAGTGCGAGAAGTGCCCCAGGCATCTACGGGATTCTCGCCCTTCGAGCTATTATACGGTCGACGGCCAAGAGGGTTGCTGGACATCGCAAAAGAGGCGTGGGAGCAACAGCCCACCCCCCACAAGAGTATTATAGAGCATATAGAAAAGATGCAGGACCGTATAGAGACAGTCCTACCAATTGTCCGAGAACACATGGAAGCCGCCCAACTGGCACAGAGCCGGGTATACAACCGGAGTGCCCAGGTCCGGACATTTAACCCGGGTGACCGGGTACTGGTGCTAGTCCCCACCATTGACAGTAAGTTTTTGGCACGGTGGCAAGGTCCCTACGAGGTGAAAGAGAAGGTGGGGTCAGTGAATTACAAGATATCCCAGCCAGGCCGGCGGAAGCCAGAACAAGTATATCATGTAAATTTACTGAAATCGTGGAGAGATAGGGAGTGTCTCATTGGGGACAGCCCAAGCACTGTCTTGTCTGCGGGGAAGATCCCAGCTCCACCCGAGGTCCGGGAGGGCACCTCCGCGGTAAAGATAGCAGGTGGTCTGTCGACTAAACAAGCTCAGGAAGCCAAAGAGTTGGTGAGTCGAAATAGGGACGTATTCTCTGAGCTTCCTGGTCGAACTTCGGTAGTCCGACATGACATCGTCACCGAGCCCCACGTCAGGGTACGGTTAAAGCCGTATCGTGTACCGGAGGCCCGGCGACAGGCCATTTCAGAAGAAGTAAGGTCCATGTTGAGGTTAGGGGTGATTGAGGAGTCAAGGAGCGAGTGGGCCAGCCCCATAGTCCTCATCCCAAAACCTGACGGTACTCTGCGCTTCTGCAATGACTTTAGAAAGCTCAACGAAGTGTCGAAATTCGATGCCTACCCCATGCCCCGGGTAGACGAGCTCATAGAACGGCTAGGGAAAGCTCGCTATTTCTCGGTCCTCGACCTCACAAAAGGATATTGGCAGGTGCCTCTCACGGAGGCGGCAAAGGAGAAGACTGCCTTTGTCACCCCCGAGGGGTTATTTCAGTACCAAGTTTTGCCCTTTGGCCTACATGGCGCTCCAGCCACCTTCCAGCGATTAATGGACGTCATCCTACGGCCCCATCGTCCATATGCTTCGTCATATCTGGACGACATCATCGTGTTTAGCCAGGACTGGGAGAGTCACCTGCCCAAGGTACAGGCCGTAGTCGATTCACTTAGAAAAGCTGGACTGACGGCCAACCCAAAAAAGTGTTCGCTCGGGTTCGAGGAGGTCCGGTACCTGGGATACGTGATTGGGCGGGGAGTTGTCAAACCCCAGGTAGACAAGGTTGAGGCGATCAAGAGCTGGCCCAGACCTCTTACCACCAAGCAAGTACGTTCGTTCCTAGGGATGATAGGATATTACATGCGCTTTATCCCCAACTTTGCCACAGTAGCGGCCCCATTGACAAGACTTTTAAAGGGGAGGAAGACGGTGATGGTCCGCTGGGATGAGCAGGCGGAGGAGGCATTCTCCCGTTTGAAGTCGGCTCTGTGTGGGTCCCCGGTTTTGGTGACACCCGACTTCACACGGGAATTTGTCGTTCAGACGGACGCCTCTGGAGTGGGCCTAGGGGCAGTACTCTCTCAGGAAATCAGTGGGGAGGAACACCCTGTTGTCTTCCTGAGTCGCAAACTCACCCCAGCGGAAACCAGGTACAGTGTGGTAGAGAGAGAATGCCTGGCCATTAAGTGGGCCCTCGAGTCCCTTAGGTACTATCTGTTAGGGAGAAGGTTCCGTCTGGTGACCGACCATTCCCCTCTCCAGTGGATGAGCCGGGCCAAGGAGGGGAGTGCCCGGGTCACCAGATGGTTCTTGTCCCTCCAGAATTTTAAGTTCAGTGTCGAACACAGGGCAGGCCGCTTACAGGGGAATGCCGATGCCCTTTCCCGGGTACACTGTTGTACATGTGTCCAACCCCTCAGGATTGAACAGGGTGTGCAACCCTTCAGGGTTGAACAAAGGGGGGGGATATGTAGGAGAGTACCTGGGGTGGTAATAGACGGCAGGTACGTGCCACCGGGGGTCCTGGCACCGGTGGAGTAAGAGCCAGAAAAGTGCATATTGCAGCGGTTATGCTGTTAACACAGCGGATCCGGGCCGGCTCTTATTGGGAGCAGGCAGATGTGCGGGCGGGTGCCTGTCTCCCCACGGTCCAGGCCAGGTTTTGCAGGGAAGGGTTAAAACCTGACCAGCAACAAGGGTGTGGTGTGCAATGTGAAGCTTCTGTGTTCTCTGGCTGTGAGAGTGAGAAGTGGAGGTGAGCTGGGCTGTGTGCTGAGGCCTGTGGAGGACTGTGCAGGATCCTGCAGCTGAAACCAGGAGGGATCCGTGTCCTGTGGCTAGAAGCAGGACCCATGGACTTACTTCACGAAAAAGGTGACATTACTCCTGGCTTTAAATAGACTTTGCTTTATGTGACTGAAACAGGCCTCAAGTAGCCTGCAGCAGGGACTTGCTGTGTTTGAACTATTATTTTGCTGTTGTGTGTGACCACCCTCCCTATGAACTGCACCGTCTTTCACTTGTATGCACCGTGTGAATAAACAAAGCATCGTGTTTTACACCAAGACCATTCTGTGTTGCCTCTATACTGCACTCGCTACCACTGCCTACCAGAGCGGATCCCCACAATATCAATATACAGACCTGAACAAATGGCACCTCCACAGAACATCCCAACACGTGTTTTGCATCAGCTTCCCCTGGAAAAACTGCTCTAACTATATATCAATATTTATTTATAAGTACAGTACTCGAAGATACTGTGCAATCCAGCATATAATTGTCAAAAAAATGCTTCAGGTTTTCAAACTGGGGGTTAACAGACACATGATACAATAGTAGATTCAAATATAGGAGAAGAAAACCATGGTAAAAGAGTGGAAAGCTAAGATATAATACCTAGATGTCGCATAAGTAGAATGTTGGGTAAAAAAATAAGATTAAAAAAATATATCAATAGGTTAGGTCCTCCTTTGCAAACAGGGAAATTGGAAAATGAACAAAAGCAAACTAATCTGTCAGAAAGCTGCTACTTGTAATCCTGGGATATTAATGTAGTCTAAAGAGTGTCATGTTTTAGTATAGCGACTTTTATGCAGTAACAGTAGAAAGGTAACATTAATGAGTCAATGTGTAGTGGTAATAGAGGCGGTTATGGTGTAATGGTATTATTAGGACCTTTAAGTTGGTGTTTTCATAGTTTTTTTTTTTTACTCAGTGTTTGTACAAAGGTAATATTTAATCACAGTATGGTGGTAGTATATTGGTACAGTGGTATGACTTGATAAGTGTTGTACATATGTACAGTATATAGATATATTTTTTGTATGGAGAGTAGACCATTTAAAGGTGTTTTCTGAGACTTAAAGGGTTTCTGTCATGAGAAATAACGTTATGTAGCTGTGGCGAAACCAACCTCGCCACGGTGTTTTGGAGGGGGCTGTTTACCAGCCTCCTGCCCTGGGATTATGGTCCCTTAAGTTATTGGGTCTTAAGGCACTTGGGACTGAGCCCTCTGTCCCTGGATTGCATCCTTTGCCTTACTTGCTTGGATGGAGCACATGGTGAGAACAATAGATAGCGGCCATTTTAACTCACAGACACTGTTCTGACTTTTCAACACGGTGCTATCTTGCCTGTATTTGGTGCACAGAGACATCATTCAGTAGTTTGAAACTACCAAACAGGGGACACATTTATTAGTGACTATTTTTGGTATAACTTGTATATTTTCAGTGTAACTGTATCTTCCAAACTACTGCACGGATGTGGGTGAATTTTGGACATGTGGTTCACCCAGATCCTCCGGTTCCGAGGATATATTGGTTATGGGGTTATTGCATGTTTTGGGGTTCCTGTGATATGTTTTATAAAATTGTATGTTATGTGAGGGCACCCAGATAGCTAATATTATTGTATTCGTGTATTCTGAGTGCCATTCACCTAATGATATGCACTCAGACTTGAGCTATCTGGGGATATGTTAAATGTCTGTGTTTGCTGTGGGGGTGTGCCATTGTGTGTTTAAATGGTGATGTCTGTCCTGTTGTCTCCACATGTGTATTGGTGATCTCCCTTTTGTCCTGAGAGATAATTGGATTGTCTTCGGTCGTCTCCGGGACAGAGGGGAGGAAACCATGATGCATTGTGGGGATATGTTGTATCTGTTCTGTATTTGCAAAACTGTAATAAAAACCAGGCTGGGTGTGCCAGCACGTCAGACTACTGCTGACCCTCAAGACGGAGCCTTGTCTCGTTATTGGGGGGATTCCCTGTATGCTGTTAGAGACTGATTGCCAGGAGTGTAAGCTGACTGTACGCTTTTCCTGTTCGTCTGCTGACAGCTATTCGTGAGGTTCCAGTTTGGAGTGCTATTTTGTATCCAGTTCGGGAGGTTGGTGTTCTGCAGTAGCTGTGCCTGTCTCTCAGAAAGGGGCATATCGCCTAAACGGATTTTAACCCCTTGTCTGCTGAAACGGTCCGTTACATTGGTGGCAAGCAGCGGGATCGTTCCTACAGCCAGAAGGACAGCTACAGGAGACACCATTTCTTTGGATTCTACAATTTAAGGGCAACGCATGTCCCAGTACAGTGACCCTAAAAGCACCAGAATGGAACCAGCAGTGGAATACAGATACTCTGTGGAGGAATTTGACCGTATGATGTGGTTGCGGCTGAACTTCTTTGGACCCAATCCAGCTGAGAAATACGTGAAGTTCATGAGGAGTCTAGTGTCTAAGACCCTACTATACCGGGCAGAAGGTGACGGTCAGCTGCCACGTTGGGTGGACCTCCATCGGAAGTTACGGTTGCGGGACAGTGGGAGCCCAGTCTCCATTCCCCAGCGGCAGTGTGAAGTGCAGGGAGGGGAGAGCAGCGGCCTCCCTCCCCAGTGGCAGGCTGAGTTACAGGGGCAGAGGTAGTTGTTCCTGCCCCCCAGCAGCAGAGTGATATGCCGGGAAGGCAGTGTGAAGTGCAGGGAGAGGAGAGCAACGTCCTCCCTCCCCAGCGGCAGGCTGAGTTACAGGGGGCAGAGGTAGTTGTTCCTGCCCCCCAGCAGCATGATTTTTTGGGAATTGGGAGCCCAGTCTCCATTCCCCAGCGGCAGGCAGAGTTACAGGGGGCAGAGACAGTCGGTCCTGTCCCCCAGCGGCAGAGTGTCCTACAGGGAATAGAGAGCCCAGTCTCCTTTCCCCAGCAGCAGGACACTGTATTGGGAGCGGAGGCGGTCGGTCGCCCTCCCCAGCGGCTGGAAGTATGTATGGGAGAGGAGCACGTTACCCCCCTCTTCCCAGCAGCAGCTTAATGCACCAGGGGGAGACAGTAAGCCCCACAACAGTGCAGATGGGACCGTGGTCTCTGCACTTACAGCACAGGGGGTAGGGACAGTCGGTCCTGTCCCCCAGCAACAGGGCTGTTTAGCCAAAGGGGAGACAGTCGGTTTCCCCCTCCAACAACCAGACTTCTTCCGTGGTAACGCTGGCACCAGGGCAGAGTACCGCTGATCCCTGCCCACAAAGCAACCTCCACTCCCAGCCAGGGAGCAACTCAGAGACCGGGAGTACCAGCTACAAATATAATCTTGGTGGATTCACTGGACAGAGACAGTCTACTAAATTCAGCAGGTCCAGTATTGGGTTGTGGGTGGGCTGCCAGACTAACTCAGGTACCGACCGGCATGAGGTCAGGTATCTGGTTAGTCTTCCCTGGGGGGGGGGGAGATGTGTGGCGAAACCAACCTCGCCACAGTGTTTTGGAGGGGGCTGTTTACCAGCCTCCTGCCCTGGGATTATGGTCTTTAAGTTATTGGGTCTTAAGGCACTTGGGACTGAGCCCTCTGTCCCTGGATTGCATCCTTTGCCTTACTTGCTTGGATGGAGCACATGGTGAGAACAATAGATAGCGGCCATTTTAACTCACAGACACTGTTCTGACTTTTCAACACGGTGCTATCTTGCCTGTATTTGGTGCACAGAGACATCATTCAGTAGTTTGAAACTACCAAACAGGGGACACATTTATTAGTGACTATTTTTGGTATAACTTGTATATTTTCAGTGTAACTGTATCTTCCAAACTACTGAACGGATGTGGGTGAATTTTGGACATGTGGTTCACCCAGATCCCCCGGTTCCGAGGATATATTGGTTATGGGGTTATTGCATGTTTTGGGGTTCCTGTGATATGTTTTATAAAATTGTATGTTATGTGAGGGCACCCAGATAGCTAATATTATTGTATTCGTGTATTCTGAGTGCCATTCACCTAATGATATGCACTCAGACTTGAGCTATCTGGGGATATGTTAAATGTCTGTGTTTGCTGTGGGGGTGTGCCATTGTGTGTTTAAATGGTGATGTCTGTCCTGTTGTCTCCACATGTGTATTGGTGATCTCCCTTTTGTCCTGAGAGATAATTGGATTGTCTTCGGTCGTCTCCGGGACAGAGGGGAGGAAACCATGATGCATTGTGGGGATATGTTGTATCTGTTCTGTATTTGCAAAACTGTAATAAAAACCAGGCTGGGTGTGCCAGCACGTCAGACTACTGCTGACCCTCAAGACGGAGCCTTGTCTCGTTATTGGGGGGATTCCCTGTATGCTGTTAGAGACTGATTGCCAGGAGTGTAAGCTGACTGATACGCTTTTCCTGTTCGTCTGCTGACAGCTACTTGCGAGGTTCCAGTTTGGAGTGCTATTTTGTATCCAGTTCGGGAGGTTGGTGTTCTGCAGTAGCTGTGCCTGTCTCTCGGAAAGGGGCATATCGCCTAAACGGATTTTAACCCCTTGTCTGCTGAAACGGTGCCGTTACAGTAGCTGACTGACATTAGCGATGTGCTAATGTCAGCAGTACATTACAGTATGCTTTATAACTCCCTGCCTACCGCCGTTCTCTTAAAAAAAATAAAAATAAATTAAAATATGCTAATAAGCCTCTAGGTACTATTAGTGCGTTGCTTTAGCACGTAGAGGCTCGGTCTACGCACCCTTTGGCACGCCCAGGTCCAGTTGATTGACTTTTGAGTTCTCCTCAGTGTCCCGTTAATCCCACGCCTGTACCATCTCGTTTAGTATTCGGCGCAGTGAATGAAGGGCGCGCTCCTGCTGCCGGCTTCCTTCCTCCGGCGCAGGCGCAGAGAGGAAGTCGGCAGCAGGAGAGTGTCCTTCACTTACTGCGCCTGCGCAGAATACTAAACACATCGCTAATGTCAGTCAGCTACATAACGTTATTTCTCATGACAGAAACCCTTTAAGAAAATGAAAATACTTAAATACTACTTTATGGGAAATATATTCCAAAATATCTTTTATTAGCTATAATGGCTTGTTTTGCCTAGGGAGCAATCATTAGGGAAAATACAATTTTTGCCTCATCCTCCTCTCTGCTCTACTTGTCAGGGATTAAGATCCTGAATACAGGTAAGATCTTCAGCTGAAGCTCTGTAGGAATACGGGTTCATGAGGAGACAGCTGAAGAGAGGATGGACTGTGGTAATGTGGGACTGTGGTAATGGGGACTGCCTACAAGTGCTCATTAGTCACACCCCCTTCCTCCTCTCTGTACTTCAGGTTTCTTTATGAACTCCATTCCTACAGAGATTCAGCTGAAGATCATATTAAACTGTATTCAGGATCATAATCCCTGACAAGTAGAGAGGAGGATGAGGCAGCTTTTTAGCTCTGTGTTATGAAGTAACTTGTGCTGCTGTGTGATTAGGACAGGTTTTGTGAGTATGAATAAGACAACGGCTTTTTTTTTTTTACTAATGAAGGGTATTTGGAAATATATTTATAAAAACTGTAATACTTAAGTATTTTCATTTTCTTTAATTCCTGGAGAACCCTTTAACTTTTAAGATTGTAGTAATGCCCCATAGAAATACTGCAGCTCTCTGTACAACACCTTCTGAACTGACTGAATGTAACTTTGTTGTTGGTGTAACATTTCATCATTTGGGTTTGCACTTTAAATTTTTCCCAGGATCACACTTTGTCTAAAACTGGTCCCAACCATATTAATTATTAATAACTAGTAGTTATTCTGTGTGGCACAGTAGACCCATTTGGAGGCCACAACAGATAGTAACCAGATGATTCCCTTTTATAATAGACATCAGGAGGACATGTGCAGAACAGTCATGTAAAAATACTGCAGGCATATGGCATAGGTCTATGACTCTTGTACTTTTACTCTGAAAAGGACTAGGATCTCATATATTTATTATAAATAGAATAATGGTATGTAATAGCGTCTCTGCACTGATAGGGCTGTACAGAAAAACTGAACATGTAGCATTTTTCTGTCCAACGCTATTTGACATACAGCATCACAACTGATGTATGTGCACGATCCTATAGAAAACTATAGGATCAGTTCCAGCTGTGTTTTCCTCAGGCGTTTTCTGCCACAAGCCGGAGGGGAACTGAGCCGGATAGCTGGACATATGTGTAAGGGGCCTTAGTGAAGTTGTTTTCATAAGAAGAGGAAAAAGAGGAAGAAGAGCAAAAATCTGAAAAATAATGATGTCAGTTGGGACATTGGTCTATTACAATGCAGGTTGTGTGGATATCAATGTTTACAGCAGGATGCTTTGGAGTAATCTGACCAGTGGAACCAGCACAACAAAATTCTTGGTCAGTAATGTAAAACACTTCATACAAACTGCTCAAAAAAATAAAGAGAACACCAAAATACCACATCCTAGATCTCAATGAATGAAATATTCCAGTTGCAAATCTTTATTCTTCATTACATAGTGAAGAACAATAAACATAAAAATGATCAATGTAAATCAAAATTAATATCCTATGGAGGTCTTGATTTGGAATGGTACTCAAAATCAAAGTGGAAAATCACATTTCAGGCTAATCCAACTTCAGTGGAAATGCCTCAAGACAATGAAATGAGGTTCAGTAGTGTGTGTGGTCTCCACATGCCTGTATGACCTCCCTACAACGCCTGGGCATGCTCCTGATGAGTAGAGATGTCCCGAACTATTCGCCGGTGAACAGTTCCCAGCGAACATCGCTTGTTCGCGTTCGCCGCGGCGGGCGAACATATGTGATGTTTGGTCCGCCCCTATTTGTCATCATTGAGCAAATTTTGACCCCGTACATCACAATCAGCTGACACATTCCAGCCAATCAGCAGCATACCCTCCATCCCAGACCCTCCCACCTTCTAGCAAAAAGCAAGGACAGCATCCATCTTAGATTCATTCGGAAGCTGCAGTCTTAGTGAGAGGAGGGACAGTGCAGCTGCTGCTGATTTAATAGGGAAATCGATAGCTAGGCCAGTTTATTCAGTGTCCACTCCAGTCCTGAAAGACTCATCTGAGTCCTAACAGCACCCCAAAAAGCCCTGTGTGTCAGGCCCACAGCGTATACTGTGCCCACTTGCCCAGTGCCAACACTCATATCTGGTGTCACAGTAGCTTGAATAATAAAAAAAATTTTTTTTTTGACTGTAATATAATTCCAGTTAGTTGCCTGCAAGCGTGTGAGTCAGGCCTACAGCATCAGTGTGTACTGTGCCAACTACTGTCAGTGCACAGTGCCACCTGTGCCACTCATATCTGGTGTCACAGTAGATTACATAAAAAAAAAAAACTTTTTTGACTGTAATATAATTGCAGTAAGTTGCCTGCAAGCGTGTGTGTCAGGGGTGTGTCTGGCCTACAGCGTCAGTGCACAGTGCCACCAGTGTCACTCATATCTAGTGTCACAGTAGATTACATTAAAAAATAAATATAATTTTTTTGACTGTAATATAATTGCAGTTACTTGGCTGCAAGCGTGTGTGCCAGACCTACAGCGTCAGCGTGTACTGTGCCAACTACTGCCAGTGCACAGTGACACCACTCATATCTGGTGTCACAGTAGATTACATTAAAAAAAAACTGCAATTTTGACTGTAATCTAATTGCAGTTACTTGGCTGCAAGCGTGTGTGTCAGGCCGACAGCGTCAGCGTGTACTGTGCCAACTACTGCCAGTGCACAGTGACACCACTCATATCTGGTGTCACAGTAGATTACATAAAAAAAACAGCAATTTTGACTGTAATCTAATTGCAGTTACTTGGCTGCAAGCGTGTGTGTCAGGCCGACAGCGTCAGCGTGTACTGTGCCAACTACTGCCAGTGCACAGTGCCACTCATATCTGGTGTCATAGTAGATTACATAAAAATAAAAAATAAATTTTGACTGTAATATAATTGTAGTTAGTTTCCTGCAAGCGTGTGTGTCAGGTCTACAGCATGTACTGTGCCAACTACTGCCAGTGCACAGTGCCACCAGTGTCACTCATATCTGGTGTCACAGTAGATTACATTTTAAAAAAAAAAGCAATTTTGACTGTAATATAATTGCAGTTAGTTGCCTGCAAGCGTGTGTGTCAGGCCTACAGCATCAGCGTGTACTGTGCCAACTACTGCCAGTGCACAGTGCCACCAGTGTCACTCATATCTGGTGTCACAGTAGATTACATTTAAAAAAACAACAACTTTTTTGACTGTAATATAATTGCAGTTACTTGGCTGCAAGCGTGTGTGCCAGACCTACAGCGTCAGCGTGTACTGTGCCAACTACTGCCAGTGCACAGTGCCACCAGTGTCACTCATATCTGGTGTCACAGTAGATTACATAAAAAAAAAACAGCAATTTTGACTGTAATATGATTGCAGTTACTTGGCTGCAAGCATGTGTGTCAGGCCTACAGCGTCAGCGTGTACTGTGCCAACTACTGCCAGTGCACAATGCCACTCATATCTGGTGTCATAGTAGATTACATTTAAAAAACAAAAACAATTTTGACTGTAATATAATTTCAGTTGGTTTCCTGCAAGCGTGTGTGTCAGGTCTACAGCATCAGTGTGTACTGTGCCAACTACTGCCAGTGCACAGTGCCACCAGTGTCACTCATATCTGGTGTCACAGTAGATTACATAAAAAAAATGGCAATTTTGACTGTAATATAATTGCAGTTAGTTGCCTGCAAGCGTATGTGTCAGGCCTACAGCATCAGCGTGTACTGTGCCAACTACTGCCAGTGCACAGTGCCACCAGTGCCATTCATATCTGGTGTCACAGTAGATTACATTAAAAAAAAAAACTTTTTTGACAGTAATATAATTGCAGTTACTTGGCTGCAAGCGTGTGTGCCAGACCTACAGCGTCAGCGTGTACTGTGCCAACTACTGCCAGTGCACAGTGCCACCAGTGTCACTCATATCTGGTGTCACAGTAGATTATATAAAACAAAAACCAGCAATTTTGACTGTAATATAATCGCAGTTAGTTGCCTGCAAGCGTGTGTGTCAGGCCTACAGCATCAAGGCCTACAGCATCAGCGTGTACTGTGCCAACTACTGCCAGTGCACAGTGCCACCAGTGCCACTCATATCTGGTGTCACAGTAGACTACATAAAAAAAACTTTAAAAAATTTGACTGTAATATGATTGCAGTTACTTGGCTGCAAGCGTGTGTGCCAGGCCTACAGCGTGTACTGTGCCAACTACTGCCAGTGCACAGTGCCACCAGTGTCACTTATATCTGGTGTCACAGTAGATTACATTTTAAAAAAAGAAGCAATTTTGACTGTAATATAATTGCAGTTACTTGGCTGCAAGCGTATGTGTCAGACCTACAGCGTCAGCGTGTACTGTGCCAGCTACTGCCAGTGCACAGTGCCACCACTCATATCTGGTGTCACAGTAGATTACATAAAAAAAAAAAAAGCAATTTTGACTGTAATATAATTGCAGTTAGTTGGCTCCAAGCGTGTGTGTCAGGCCTACAGCGTCAGCGTGTACTGTGCCAACTACTGCCAGTGCACCCGCAGGAGGCCGTCATGGTCGTGGTGCTGTGATTTCCTTTGGCCCTAGAATAATGCCTAGTGTTCAGAGGCCACTGTCACAACCAGACAGCTGAGAAGCTCTGACAGAGGCCTTTCAGAACCTCCTCCTTGAGTTTCTGTGTTGTGGTATTCAGCTCCTCCTCTCGTTAGCCTATCTCAGCTGTCATGTGTTGGACTAATTGTTTCCTTTTAAATTCTTCCCCAGAAGGCTTTTCTGGGCGGCTTATACTACTTCCTAGGAGTGTGTGTGCACGCTGACTCTGTCCTCCTGTTTGCTTCAAAGCTAAGTGTTGTACCTTTATCTGTTATTTTCTGTTTGCTGGATCCCAGGTGACCCTGACTCCCTCCGTATCTTGTGTAGGGAGCTGGTGGTCGTGTCCCCTCACTATTGTAGGGTGCTCAGGGCTTTATAGTCAAGGTTCGTGGATATGCAAACCTCCACCATTCGGATCTTTGCATAGGCTGAGCAGCCAGGGAAAGTGCCAGGTCTTCTGCAGGGGTCTCCCTTGGTTCCTTCGTTTTTGGATCCAGCGAGTCGTTTATACATGTTGCTTTGCCTTGTTTCCTGTACACCGTCCGTGACAGCCACGTACCCTGAACTCGAAAAGTTCTGAGGACATAGTTGACTGGCTAACACAGGACACCCAATCTTCTACAGCTTCCGCTCTGAACCTTGACGCACCATCCTCTTCCAGCTCAGCTTCGGGCACCTCTCAAGTTACCACTCACCAGCCTGCCGCCACCACCAACACTAGCACCACAGCTGCTTCACTTGACCTGTCAGAGGAGTTACTTACACATCAGTTGGAGGAAATGAGTGATGCACAACCATTATTGCCAACGCATGCAGTTGCCGCCACCAGAATGCCATCATTGCAAAGATCAGCAGTGTGGCATTTTTTTGTGTGTCTGCCTCTGATAACAGCGATGCCATTTGAAACCTGTGCCAAAAGAAACTGAGTCGTGGGAAGTCCAACACCCACCTAGGTACAACTGCTTTGCGAAGGCACACGATCTCACATCACAAACGCCTATGGGATCAACACATGATGACGAGTACAAGCAGCACACAAACTCAAAGCCACCATCCTCCTCCTGGTCCAGCATCTTCAGCCACGTCAACCACTGCTGTCCTTCTTTCAACCACCCGCCACTCCGCCTCTCGCCTTGAGCAGTTCCAGCTCATCTGCCCACAGTCAGGTGTCTGTCAAGGAAATGTTTGAGCGTAAGAAGCCAATGTCACAGAGTCACCCCCTTGCCCGGCGTCTGACAGCTGGCTTATCGGAACTCTTAGCCCGCCAGCTATTACCATACAAGCTGGTGGAGTGTGAGGCCTTCAAAAAACTTGTAGCTATTGGTACACCGCAGTGGAAGGTACCCAGACGAAATTTCTTTTCACAAAAGGCAATCCCCAACCTGTACTCTATTGTGCAAAAGGAAGTCATGGCATGTCTGGCACACAGTGTTGGGGCAAGGGTCCATCTGACCACTGATACCTGGTCTGCAAAGCACGGTCAGGGCAGGTATATCACGTACACTGCGCATTGGGTAAACCTGCTGATGGCTGCCAAGCATGGAAAGCGTGGCTCTGCTGAGGAGTTGGTGACACCGCCACGACTTGCAGGCAGGCCTGCTGCCACCTCCTCTACTCCTCCTACTCCATCCTCTTCGCTAACTTCCTCGGCTGAGTCCTCTTCTGCTGCTGTGTCTTGCTCCACATCAACTGCACCCCCCCCCCCCCAGCTCCCCAGGGGCTATTCCACATCCCGGATACAACAATGTCACGCCGTCTTGGAGTTGACTTGCCTGAAAGAAGAGAGTCACACCTGACCAGCACTCCTGTCCGCCCTGAACGCACAGGTGGATCAGTGGTTGACTCCGCACCAACTGGAGATCGGCAAAGTGGTGTGCGACAATGGAAGCAATTTGTTGGCGGCATTGAATTTGGGCAAGTTGACACATGTGCCGTGCATGGCACATGTGTGTAATCTGATCGTACAACGCTTTGTGCATAAGTACCCAGGCTTACAGGATGTCCTCAAGCAGGCCAGGAAGGTGTGTGGCCATTTCAGGCGTTCCTACACGGCCATGGTGCACTTTTCAGATATTCAGCAGCTAAACAACATGCCAGTGAGGCGCTTGATTTGCGACAGCCTGACACGGTGGAATTCAACACTCCTAATGTTTGACCGCCTGCTCCAACAAGAAAAAGCTGTCAACGAGTATTTGTATGACCGGGGTGCTAGGACAGCCTCTGCGGAGCTGGGAATTTTTTTGCCACGTTACTGGACGCTCATGCGCAATGCCTGTAGGCTCATGCGTCCTTTTGAGGAGGTGACAAACCTAGTCAGTCGCACCGAAGGCACCATCAGCGACCTCATCCCATTTGTTTTCTTCCTGGAGCATGCCCTGCGAAGAGTGCTGGATCAGGCTGTAGATGAGCGTGAAGAGGAAGAGTTGTGGTCATCATCACCACCAGAAACAGCCTTATCAGCATTGCTTGCTGGACCTGCGGCAACGCTGGAAGAGGAGTCTAAGGAAGAGGAGTCAGAGGAAGAATGTGGCTTTGAGGAGGAGGAAGACCAACCACAGCAGGCATCCCAGGGTGCTCGTTGTCACCTATCTGGTACCCGTGGTGTTGTACATGGCTGGGGGGAAGAACAGACCTTCAGTGAGATCAGTGAGGACGAGAAACGGGACATGAGTAGCTTGGCATCCAACCTTGTGCAAATGGGGTCTTTCATGCTGTCGTGCCTGTTGAGGGACCCTTATATAAAAAGGCTAAAGGAGAACGACCTGTACTGGGTGGCCACGCTACTAGACCCCCGGTATAAGCAGAAAGTGCCTGAAATGTTACAGAATTACCGGAAGTCGGAAAGAATGCAGCAGTTCCAAAATAAATTAAAAAGTATGCTTTACACAGCGTATAAGAGTGATGTCACAGCACAACGGGAATCTAACAGGGGAAGAGGTGAAAGTAATCCTCCTCCTACCACGACCACGCCGGCAAGGACAGGACGCTTTACAGACGTGTTGTTGATGGAGGACATGCAGAGCTTTTTAAGTCCTACACATCGCCACAGCCCTTCGGTGTCCACCCTCAGAGAACGACTCGACCGACAGGTAGCAGACTACCTCGCCTTAACTGCAGATATCGACACTCTAAGGAGCGATGAACCCCTTGACTACTGGGTGTGCAGGCTTGATCTGTGGCCTGAGCTATCCCAATTTGCGATAGAACTTCTGGCCTGCCCCGCTTCAAGTGTCCTGTCAGAAAGAACCTTCAGTGCAGCAGGAGGTATTGTCACTGAGAAGAGAAGTCGCCTAGGTAAAAAAAAGTCTAGATTACCTCACCTTTATTAAGATGAAGGAGGCATGGATCCCAAAGGGACTGACAGTGGGCGATACATTTGACTAAAAAAGGCCTGATGAGATGAGCTGCCTTGGGCTAAAAATGGTCCACACACTGCTGTATTTTATCTCTGCATTCCGGATGACTTGCGTGACTTCTCCGCCACCAACTAGGGTTCAAGCCGCAATGTTTTAGTGCACTTTCTGCCTGGAAAACATCAATTTTTCCCGCCGCTGTTACAATTTTTCCGGCTGCAACAATACCAAATTTTTCAGGCATGTGTGCATGCCTAATTTTTCTGGCCTCTGGTGCTGCACTGTGGCTGCAAAAACAAAACAAAAAAGGAACATACATGTGTCAATTCCCCTTCATGATCGTTACCTTGTTGTGGTGAAGGGGCGATCACCTCTATAAGTGTTGGCAATGGCAATGTTGGCACACCCCAGATGATAAGGTCGTTGCTTCATTGTAAACAGACCAAAAGCGATTGGCTGGATAATTTTGCATAGAAAAAACATAAATTTTCTTTGTGATCATCTAAGGTGATCATTAAAGCCTACTGGGCCAACAATGGGCCCACACTGCAGAATCATTGTTTTCTTGGTCACTTAACTGTCACTGAACTACCTCAGCACGACCATAGGCTTTGAAAAACCGCCATCGCCTGCAATCTCCCGAATGTGCGCACGAGCACAGTCATCACTGCACCAAGATTGACGCATAGAGGAATAAAATGTATTTCATGTGTGTCAACTATTGACAACTCTTTGCGGTTGTCTAAACTCTATTCGATACACGTCCCCTGATAGGGGACATAACAGTGATCAAACTGATAGGAATAGCACTACTTAACATACCACTAATATCTGGTGGCACAGTACATTGCACGGCGCACGAGCAGTGCCCCAAATTGGAAGTAGCAGGACCAACCAAGCATCTTTTTCCATCTCCCGGTTCCTAAAATCTATTCCATACACCTGCCCCTGATAGGGGACAAAACTAGTAAGAACAGATTTTTTTTTTATTTAAAAAAAAGAGGACAGCCTCTGCGGAGCTGGGTATTTTTTGGCCGCGTTACTGAACGCTCATGCACAATGGCTGTAGGCTCATGCGTCCTTTTGAGGAGGTGACAAACCTGGTCAGTCAAACCCAAGGCAACATCATCGACCTCATCCCATATGCGTGCCCTGCGAAGAGTGCTGGATCAGGCTGTAGATGAGCATGAAGAGGAAGAGTTGTGGTCACCATCACCACCAGAAGCAGCCTTGTCGTCGTCGATTGCTGGACCTGCGGCAACGCAGAGAGAGGAGTCTGAAGAAGAGGAGTCAGAGGAGGAAGGTGGCTTTGAGGAGGTGGAAGACCAACCACAGCATGTGTCCCAGGGGGCTTGTTTTCCCCCTTCGGGGACCCTTGGTGTTGTACGTGGCTGGGTGGAGGAAGAGACCTTCAATGACGTCAGTGAGGAAAAGGAACGGGACATGGCTAGCTTGGTATCCAACCTTGTGCAAAAGGGGAGTTTGCGGTTGTGCAAATGGATTGTTTGCGGTTGTTTCCGGTGCGTTAAACGGGGAGTTTGGTCTGTCAGAGTTTGGTCTGTCACTGTGAAGCGGGCGTAACCCTTGCACTACCTGATCGATACAACATCATACCTGATCGTATACACACACTGGATGTTTTAAAGCACGTTATTCCAAACAATTTAGGAATGTTAGGTGATTTAGGCTCTTTATGGATTAAAACCCGACTCTGCGTCAACTATGTAATTTTCCATGGATCCCCCTCTGGCATGCCACAGTCCAGGTCTTAGTCCCCTTGAAACATTTTTCATCACTATTGTGACCAGAAAGAGTCCCTGTGGGTTTTAAAATTCGCCTGCCTATTGAAGTTTTATGGCGGTTCGCTCGGTTCGCCCGTTCGCGAACATTTGCAGAAATTTGCGTTCACCGTTCGCAAACGGAAAATTTTATGTTCGTGACATCTCTACTGATGAGGCAGTGGATGTTCTCCTTAGGGATCTCCCAGACCTGGATTAAAACATCAGTCAACTTCTGGACAGTCTGCGGTACAGTGTGGCATTGGTGGATGGAACGAGACATGATGTCCCAGATGTGCTCGATTGAAATCAACCTGTCCAAAATCTGAACACATGTCCATACTCTAAGGTTAAAAAGCCACTTTAGTTTTAAAACCATTTATTGGGTGAAAAGTATAATGGAGCATTAGGGTGCCTTCACATGCAGCAAATTTTCAAAAATCTGTTCCAGTCACCCGAATGATGCTTGCAGAAATTCATGTGCTTTCCTTCAAAACAACCCCATTCTGATGAATGGAACAGATTTTTAGGCACAGAAAATTTTCTACAACAAAATCTGCTGCATGTGAAGATATCTTGCAGCGACACCCTGAGGAGAAGTAGTGGCCCTGATTAAGTGTTGTGTCACGGTGAACTCCCTCAAGCCGTTGCTCCCTGGGGATTGGTGCAGTGGAATTATAGTACTGAAGAAGGCAGCCAGAGTTAAACTTAGCAGTCTTTTTTACTAGGGGCAACGTTGAACTTGAAGTACACACAGTACCAGTAGGCTTTAGAGCAGTTCTTTGCCACAGTAAGCATATAGAGGCAGGTTGGTTGGTGGTAATTAAGCACTCAGCTGATACTGATCTAGTGGTTGTTTGGTGATGAGTGGCTTGCCTGTATTCCCTTACTTCACAGCAGTGTCTGTAGATACAGATGTAGCTGTTCACTCTGCTCTCTTGTCCTCAAGGCTTTACTTGAAACTTTTGGAGCAGTTCTCCCTGAAGAATCCTATATCAGGAGCAGGAGCACTGCAGATTGCTTCCTCTCCTTTCTGTCTCTAGACAGGAACGCCACCTCTTGGCAGAGAGCCAGTACAGCCCACTCCTATCAAGAGAGGAGGAACAGGATGGTTAACCATCCTTTGTCATCATTCCCTGCTGGTAACTACGGCCAGAAGCAAACAGTAAAACATATCACACATAACAGTACACAATTTGTAGTACCCCCAGGTCTGGGGTACTACAATCTTTACAGATCACAATTTCTCTTCGCAAAGAGAGTCCTAAAAAAATAGAATAACCATATTTTGTAATGCAGTAAGTATAAAAGAATAGTTCAGTCTTCAAAGGAGGTATGATGTTAGGGCCAGTGGCATAGTGTGGGAGGGGCTGGGGGGCATTGCCCTGGGCGCAAAATTGTAGGGGGCGCCAACAGGGTTGCACCGCCAATTAGGCAAAGTGAGGCGATCACCCCAGGCACGGCCCTGCTCACAAGTGGGGGGCGGCGGCAGGTCACAGGGAGATGAGCGCTTCCATTGTGGAAGCGCTCATCCCCATAGTCATCTGTATCGCCGTCCTCAGGACAGCGATACAGATGGATGTGCTGCCTAGTGCCTCCAGCCTATCAGAGGCCGATGCAGGTGGCTGGATGATGTCATCACGCTACCTAAGCCGCACAGCGCGTCACACAGGCCGGAAGAGGCCTGCATCACATCCCTGCCATGGAGGTAAGTATAAGTGTTTTTTGTTTTTTTTATATGGTACAGTACTGGCTACTGGCACATGATTGGGGAGCCATCTATGGGGGGCACTTGTTACTGGCACATGATTGGGGGGCACTTGCAGCTGGCACATGATTGGGGGGCACTCTAAGGGGGCATTTCTTACTGGCACATGATTGGGGGGCATCTATGGGGACACATCTTACTGGCACATTATTGGGGGGCACTGTGGGGGCATCTATGGGGGCACTTCTTATTGGCACATTATTGTGGGCACTTTTTACTAGTACATTATTGTGTGGCACTATGGGGGGACTTCTTACTGGCGCATAATTGGGGGCATCTACTGAGGCCACAAATAAGGAGTATTTTATATGGGCGCTCTGTATAGGGGGCGTTTTAAACTGGGGCACATTATGATGGTTACTATGGGGAAGGGGAGAGAGGAGTACTATGGGGTCATCTACAGGGACACTAAGAAGGGGTATTTTATACTTGCAAATTATGGAGGAAACTGAGGGCATCTACTGGGGCACTATATATGGGCCATTTTATACTGGTACATTATGGGGGGCACTAGGAGGAAGGGGGGAGAGAAGCACTATGGGGGTATTTTATACTGGCACGTTATGGGGGCACTATGGGGACATTAGCCTCAACTGGGGGCATTACAAGGGGGTATTTTTTGAACTAGTACATTATAAGGAGAATTATTACAACTGGGGGGCATTATGATGGGCTTTATTACTACTGGGGGTCTAGGGGATCATGATTACTAGTATGGGTACTATGGGAGCATTATTACTTTTGGGGCACAGTGGGGACATGTTGGGGACACTGTATGAGCACTATTACTACCATGTGTGCTCTAGCAGAGAATTATTCCTATTGGTGGGACTTTTGGGAGCACTACTACTGTGGGGGTACCTTGGCACAGTATCAGCTTACCACAATTATTTTTGGGGGACGTTATGTTTACACTATTAGTGTCAGGGGCACTATTTGCTGGGCGCAGTTATTTTAGGGCACTGTGTGCCAATAATCATTAAAGGGCACTATCTGCATGGTACTACTATTATCAGGGGGTTGATATGTTTCTGCAGTATAATATTGGTGAGCACAGCAGGCAGAGTATTGGGGGTGATAGGATGATTTGTCCAGAACATGGGAGGATGATGGAAAACTAGTAAACTAAGATTATTTTTGTCAAACTGCAGAGATGAGAAATGGGAGAAAATGGTGGTCTGGTCTGAAAGGAGAAGATGAGGAAAGAGAACATTTACATCCAAGGAGACATCACTGAATGTAAGAGATATGTGCGCTGTATTACCCTGTATGTTCTGTAGTGATGGGAGGATGGATATAGAATTTGGCCCACACTGTAGCAGCCTGGCCCCAGACTCCAGGTGACACTGTGCATGTTCTGAATTCCGGGGGTTCACACCGATCTACTAGATTATCTGTACACAGAGAGTTATCACTGTGTTATCTGTGGTGTTACATAGGACTGCAGGTGATATCTACTGCATTATCTGTAAAAAGGGGAGTGGCCACAGGTTGGGGGGTGCAATACTTGGTGGCAACCCACGCTACGCCACTGGTTAGGGCTGAATAGCTAAATATTTAACTTCACTCGTGACTGTGCCTATATGAATAACAGTAGCATAAGAAGCACATAGATCCACTCTAATCTCTGTTTGCCATGTGGGCTCCGACTTGGTCTTCACTTGTCTAGCAAGTTCCTTCAATAGCAGCATGCTGTGCTATTACTTCAGTGTGCTCCCATCAGGAGGCAGTCTCTAAGGATAGCGCTACACGGCGATATTTGTCGCAGAACAGTCGTGCAACATTTTTTATAATGATAGTCAATGGTGTCACACTGCAACATGTCACATGCTGTGACTGTGACATGACAATTTCAAAAAATCCATCCAAGTTAGATTTTTGTGCAACTGTCGTTTCGCCGTCGCAGCATGTCACATGTCACAGTGCTACATCATTGATTATTATTACAAAAAAATGTCACGAACACATGTCGCAATGTACAGGAGTTGTACCCTTTTTGCTGCTCAACAATATGTTGTTATGTAGCCCTAGTCTAATACTAGCAGCACTGCCTTATACATACGGGTCTAAACTGATACAAAGTTCTACCTGTGTTGCTAGCTGGTTTTATTTTCTTTATTTTGTTCATTATACTTATTTTTGATCCCTGAGCTTCATGAAAATAATAAAGCTATGTTTTCTCATACATGAGGTTTACATTTTCCTCACAAGGATTTCTATGGTTCTTGCCTGCTGCAGAACTTTTCATAAAACACAAATCATTCCAATTCTTGTAAATAGCTTCAGGTCCCCAAAGAAAGATTTCTTACTGAGTTCGGGTGATTAGTAACAAATAATCCCATGATATCACCGCTGAGTTGTAAACATTCTGAAAATTGTCTGCCTGGAATGTTTTATATCTCCTGGAGCATTAATTAAAGCCACTGAGCACTGCAGTGTACAGACGTTGCAGCCCTGTTCTTTCAGAGCATACAAATATTCTATTGTCTATTAAACATCATCCAAAAAGTCTGTTAGACCCCGTTTATCCAGCATTTTTTGTCATCCAAATTCTGGCGTGGATTCCTTGCTAAAAAGGCAGTGGTGGCTGCCTCCCATTGTTTTTATTGTGAGACTACAACTGCCGTTCAGTTTATAGCCACAATTGCACCATGAATGAACATAACAATGGCCGCGTGAACTGTAGCTCAGCCTCCCACTGAAAACAATGAGAGGCGGATTCCGAGTAGCCAGTGGCGGATTTTTGATGCGGAATTCAATGGCAAAAGACGCATGTGAGGAGGAACCTTAGATTAATTAATTAATTGTTTGCTTTGTGTTTTGGCCGGGAAATGGGGAAAATTTTAGGTCAGTAAAAAGGCAAAAGAGACATCTGCTGTAGGTTGTTTCAGCTAAAGGAGTAGGGGGTTAGCAGGTATTAAAGCCAAATGTATGTCTTTGAAAGTTGGTGTAATTTTTCCTCTATATGTTGGTATTACATATATGAACTTTGGCTCCCCTCACTCTGCAGATATGACTACCTCTTCAATCCTCATAGCTATACCCCAATATCTTTGTTTATGAAGTGTCTGCTGGTCAAAAGCGCTAAGTGGACATAGATGTTCTGGTTACTGGTTACTGATTTCCCCAAAAATACTTATGTTCATATCAGCTTCTTATAGGTGCATTTAATACTGTTGCTACCAGCAGCTGAAATGGCCATTGATTGTGGCTGGTCACCTAGCTGAAACCCAAAGAAGAAAGCATCTGGAACCATCCTACAAAAGAGCTACTTTAGCACAAACTTCGGAAAACATTAATGCTGGCTACGATAGAAAGATGTCCAAACAATCAATGATTGCAGATTACTGGTTTTGGGGCTGCAGTGAGGGATTCTGACCAACCCTGTCCATCATCAAAAGCCCTTACAATGGGCACATGGGGATCTGAACTGGACCAACAGCAAATTAAGGGCACTTAGTTCAATGAATCATGTTCCATTTTACATTATGTGGACTGCCAGTTCCGTGTGCATCACTTGCCCTTTGGGAACAGGCAAGCTGGCAGAAGCAGTGTGATGCTCTGGGTAATGTTCTGCTTGGAAGCTTTGGGTTGTGACATTCATGTGGATGTTCCTTTGACACATACCCCTTACCTAAACACTGTTGCAGACCAGGTATGCTCCTTCATTGCAACAGTATTTCCTAATGGCAGTGGCCTCTTTCAGTAGCATAATGTGCCCTACCAAACTATGAAAAATGATTAGGAATGGTTTGATGAACATGATATTGACATGGACTCTAAATTCACCAGATCTCATTCCAATCGAGCATCTATGGGATGTACTGGAAGTATGATATACTGTATCTATATTGTGCAGGAAAGCCATACTCACCTTGGGGAAGCCCCTCCCTAAGAGATGAGTGGTGCTGCTACTCAAATGCCACTGCCACAAGGACAGATGGTCCATTCCCAGTTAGCTTGGCAGCCCATGCCCACTCCTGCCTCGCTCTCCCAGGTAGACACAAGAGCGATCCTTCTCATCCCTCTTTGTCCTGCCTGACAGCCCAGAGTGGGCCCGGCAGCTGTGTGTCACGGATGCTGTTGCAGATAGCTGGAAGTTATGGATACTGTGTGACACCTGAAAACCTATAATAGTGAGGGGACATGACCACCAGCTCCCTGCACTTAATACGGAGGGAGTCAGGGTCACCTAGAATCAAGCCAGCAAGGAAACACAATACATGAAAGGACTTATCTGAACAAGCAGTAACAGAAGTCTCCAGCAGTGATCACTTAAATCCAGGAAGTAGTATAAACCGCAAAGTGAGGCAGTATGGGAGGGAATATAAAGGGAGGCAATTAGTGTACATAGGTGACAGCTGTGAGAAGGAAAGGAGATGACAAAGTGAAACCAAAACAAAGAATATCATGCAAGAGGTACAGAAGAACGTCTGCCAGACCTTCTCAGAGAGCTGGCGGTGACACTGTGGTTTTATTTGCTTCTGCATTCTGCAGCCTGTGCTTTTTGATCCAGCCTTCTCCCTTTGCTCGTAGGGCACATTTCCTGGCCTCTTAAGGGCCAGCGTGCACGCATGCAAATTTTTCCCCAGCTGATAGCTAGAGGTCTGTGGGTATTTAAGGAGCCTTTCCCGGGGGGGGGGGGGGGTGCCTGAGCTTAGGTTCCTAGTTTACTAGTTTAACCAGTGAAGGTGTGCTATTCTGATTGCCTGCACCTGCACGTAACTTCTGCCCAGTCAAACCCATTATTTGGCACAGTGGTTCCACAACCATTGTCCATGACAGAATATACAGTATGGGCAGCACTGCAACCCCAATCTGATCCTAAAGCTATGAATACTTGGCATAGTTATGATGCTTGAGACTAAACAGAAGAAAGTATTGGCCCCTTTTAATGATGAGCAGTGATGCAGCCAGTGCATCATCTGCTCTAAAGAAGAAGGGGAGAAGCCATGTATAACAGCTGGCTAAATGCCTTGTCAGACCACATACCACATGGTGTGCACTAAACCTTCTGGTTGTGTTTATCACTGGACAAAAGCCTCTTGCAACATCTTCATCAGCAGGGGAGTGCAAAAACGAACATGCAAGAGGAGAGGGAGTCTCGCTCTGGCACACGAAGCTGTTGAATTAGGAGGGGAGGGAGACTTATGTCCTCAAGTGCATTTTGCAGAAGTGGTAAAGTAACACAGAAGGTTACATGCATCCTCCACATGGGGGAAGCTGAAGGAAGTCCAGTTAGAAAAAGGCCTGAGCTTCGGCACTGTATCTGGGAGTTATGAACTGTTTAGAGTTAAAAGGTTGTACCTCTAACAGATTGTAATTCTGCTTACCGTGCCATAATAGACTGCAACCACCAAGAGTGCTATGCCGTCATGACATGCAACCATAAGCATGTGTATGCATATCTTTTGAGAAACTGTTTTAATGTACCAATTAGTGAAGATTTTGTTTGCAGCTAGTTTTATGTGTCTTCACCTGCCTTATTTCTGCTCCATCTAAAGTTCCTGCAGGATTCATCATGCCACTTAGCACCCTCAGCCCGCACATTTTACATGTGGAGGCTCAACTTCACAACTTAGAAGTCTTAAAGTCTCTACAGCTAATTTCTCATTACCAGATAAGGCTACTTTCACACTAGCGTTCGGGTGTCCGCTTGTGAGCTCCGTTTGAAGGGGCTCACAAGCGGCCCCGAACGCATCCGTCCAGCCCTAATGCATTCTGAGTGGATGCGGATCCACTCAGAATGCATCAGTCTGGCAGCGTTCAGCCTCCGCTCAGCAGGCGGACACTTGAACACTGCTTGCAGCGTTCGGGTGTCCGCCTGGCCGTGCGGAGGCAAGCGGATCCGTCCAGACTTACAATGTAAGTCAATGGGGACGGATCCGTTTGAATATGACACACTATGGCTCGATTTTCAAACGGATCCGTCCCCCATTGACTTTCAATGTAAAGTCTGGACGGATCCGTCTGAGGCTACTTTGACACTTAGAATTTTTTTTACAATATAATGCAGACGGATCCGTTCTGAACGGATCCACCGTCTGCATTATATGAGCGGATCCGTCTCAGACAGATCCGCTCTGAACGCAAGTGTGAAAGTAGCCTAACCCTGGGTTCACACCTGAGCGTTTCTGAGACGCGCGTTTTACGCGTATATTTGTCGCACGTTTTTTATGCGTGTTTTTTGCAATAGTAAACACGCGTTTGACGCGCGTTTGTGTGATTGACTGCAGTGTTGTCCAATGAGTCTATGGGCCAAAACGCGCGACAAACGCCCAAAAAAAAGCTCAAGAACTTGTTTATGCGTCGGGGCGTTTTACAGCGCGTTCAAGGTGTAAACTTAGGAGTCATAGAAAACTGCTTCAGAGACATTCTAGAGTCCAGAGCTGTTTGGTGGAACAAGAGGTACCTACACAATCTTAGGCAGGTGATTTTAATGTTATGGCTGAACTGTATTTGGCATTAAACTCAAAATAAATCGCCTGGGAATTTTTGTCTGCTTTGTTGATGAATCAGTGCCACCCTTGTCTATGGACTTTCCAACTGCAGCTCAGTTCCAATCTCTTCAGCTGCAACACCAGACAAAGGCCATGGACATTTGGACATTAGTAGGGCTGCCTCTAATCCTAGACAATACCTTTAAGGCCTCATGCACACGACCGTTGTGCGCATCCGTGGCCGTTGTGCCGTTTTCCATTTTTTTTCGCTGACCCATTGACTTTCAATGGGTCCGTGGAAAAATCGGAAAATGCACCGTTTTGCAGCCGAGACCGTGATCCGTGTATCCTGTCCATCAAAAAAAATATGACTTGTCCTATTTTTTTGACGGACAACGGTTCACGGACTCATTCAAGTCAATGGGTCCGTGAAAGAACACGGATGCACACAAGATTGGCATCCGTGTCTGTGATCCGTGGCCGTAAGTTACTTTCATACAGACGGATCCAAAGATCCGTCTGCATAAAAGCTTTTTCAGATCTAAGTTTTCACTTCGTGAAAACTCATATCCGACAGTATATTCTAACACAGAGGCGTTCCCATGGTGATGGGGACGCTTCTAGTTAGAATACACTACAAACTGTGTACATGACTGCCCCCTGCTGCCTGGCAGCACCCGATCTTTTACAGGGGGCCGTGATCAGCACAATTAACCCCTTCAGGTGCAGCACCTGAAGGGGTTAATTGTACTATCATATCCCCCTGTAAGAGATCAGGGGCTGCCAGGCAGCAGGGGGCAGACCCCCCCCTCCCCAGTTTGAATATCATTGGTGGCCAGTGCGGCCCCCCCCCTTCCTCCCTCTATTGTAATAATTTGTTGGTGGCACAGTGTGCGCTCCCCCCTCTTCCCTCTATTGTAATAATTCGTTGGTGGCACAGTGTGCCCCCCCGGCCCCCCCTTCCTCCCTCTATTGTAATAATTCATTGGTGGCACAGTGTGCGCCAACCCGCCCCCCCCCCTTCCTTCCTCTATTGTGATAATTCGTTGGTGGCACAGTGTGCGCCCCCCATCGGCCCCCCCTCCCTCTATAGCATTAACAACATTGGTGCCCAGTGTGCGGCCTCCCATTTCCCCCCCCCCCTGATCATTGGTGGCAGCGGAGTTCCGATCGGAGTCCCAGTTTAATCGCTGGGGCTCCGATTGGTAACCATGGCAACCAGGACGCTACTGCAGTCCTGGTTGCCATGGTTACTTAGCAATAGTACAATAGTAGAAGATTCATACTTACCTGCTGGCTGCTGTGATGTTCGTGACCGGCCGGGAGCTCCACCTACTGGTAAGTGACAGGTCTGTGCGGCGCATTGCTAAATGAACTGTCACTTACCAGTAGGAGGAGCTCCCGGCCGGACACAGACATCGCAGCTCCCTGGTAAGTATGAATCTTTTACTATTGTACTATTGCTAAGTAACCATGGCAACCAGGGCTGCAGTAGCATCCTGGTTGCCATGGTTACCGATCGGAGCCCCAGCGATTAAACTGGGACTCCGATCGGAACTCCGCTGCCACCAATGATCGGGGGGGGGGGAGATGGGAGGCCGCACACTGGCCACCAATGTTGTTAATGCTATAGAGGGAGGGGGGGCCGATGGGGGGTGCACACTGTGCCACCAACAAATTATTACAATAGAGGGAGGAAGGGGGGGTGCACACTGTACCACCAACGAATTATTACAATAAAGGGAGGAAGGGGGGGGGACACTGTGCCACCAACGAATTATTACAATAGAGGGAGGAGGTGGGGGGGCACACACTGTGCCACCAACCTATTATTACAATAGAGGGAGGAGGGGGGGGCCGCACTGGCCACCAATGATATTCAAACTGGGGAGGGGGGGGTCTGCCCCCTGCTGCCTGGCAGCCCTGATCTCTTACAGGGGGATATGATAGTACAATTAACCCCTTCAGGTGCCGCACCTGAGGGGTTAATTGTGCTGATCGCGGCCCCCTGTAAGAGATCGGATGCTGCCAGGCAACAGGGGGCAGTCATGTACACAGTTTGTAGTATATTCTAACTAGAAGCGTCCCCATCACCATGGGAACGCCTCTGTGTTAGAATATACTGTCGGAAATGAGTTTTCACAATCTAACTCATATCCGACAGTATATTCTAACATAGAGGCGTTCCCATGGTGATGGGAACGCTTCAAGTTAAAATATACCATCGGATTGGAGAAAACTCCGATCCGATGGTATAAAAGGGACTCCAGACTTTACATTGAAAGTTAATGGGGACGGATCCGTTTGAAATGGCACCATATTGCGTCAATGTCAAACGGATCCGTCCCCATTGACTTGCATTGTAATTCAGGACGGATCCGTTTGGCTCTGCACGGCCAGGCGGACACCAAAACAACTTTTTTTTCATGTCCGTGGATCCTCCAAAAATCAAGGAAGACCCACGGACGAAAAAACGGTCACGGATCACGGACCTACGGACCCCGTTTTTGCGGACCGTGAAAAAATACTGTCGTGTGCATGAGGCCTAACTCCACAACATTATTAATGATTTCTTTGCTTTCAGGATTTTTCCAAGTACTCTTTATGTAACACTATAAGATGAACTTCTACTAAATATGTGTATATATTTATAATATAGTTTCAAAAGAAGCAGTTGAAAATGTAATTACTGATCTGTTTTATACTTTAGTTAAGGCCGTGTAACTCCAATTAGCACATTAGAGACTCTCTTGAGAGACTTGTGCTGCTGATGAGCTAAATTTACTGTGTGATGTTTACCTGCTCCTTGTGGACAAGTGCCACGTCACTAAAGAGCATCATGCAGTTTGGAAAGTAGTACAAACTCATCACAAACCAGCTTTTTTTAGTTGATCTATAATTATCACTACATACTAAAACTGTTAAAAACGTAAATTGCACATTTTAACCACGTGGGTTTTCCAAGTGTTTCAGAAATATATTTCATTTAACAGCTGACAATATTTCTGTGGGGATGAGCATAGTAAAAATATATTCATAGCTCATCATCTAAAAATTATAAAATACTCTGATATTCTAAACATAAATTCATTTATGGCATGCAACTGAGTGCATGCAATCTGATTCCTCCAATGGAATGTCTAAGAAATCTTTGAGGAGAGGGGCAAATTTACCAAACTGGGGCAAAACCTAAGGAGGGGTTATCAAAACCAGCATTATGCCTCATTCACGCGACAGTATTTTGGTCAATAATTTCCATCAGTGATTGTGAGCCAAAACCAGGAGCAAATTTTTCCCTTAGGCCTCATGCACACGACCATTCCGTTTTTTGGGGTCCGCAAACCGCGGATCTGCAAAAAACGGAAGCTGCCCGTGTGCCTTCCACAATCTGTGTAACGGAACGGGCGGACCACTGTAGAAATGCCTACTCTTGTTCGCAAAACAGACAAGAATAGGACATGTTATATTTTTTTTGCGGGGCTACAGAATGGACATACTGATGCAGACAGCACACGGAGTGCTATCAAAATATAATGAATGGACCGGCACTCCGTAATTTCATTGCAAAAAAGACTTCTTTATTCGTCACCCATATTTGACGCGCGTTTCGGCACAGACATGTGCCTTTGTCAAATAACAGGTGATAGTAGCTCATTCCCACAGGTAAAACACACCTTTTAAATAACCCGCCCCCTGATCACATGACTAGTCACATGATTGTGACTGAAGGCAACCCGCCCCCTAGTCACACGACTAGTCACATGATTGTGACATCATATTGCTACGTGACACCAATACAAACAAAATTAGATATAAATAGAACAAGGCAGAGTATGTATCTAAATTTGTACATTACTATGGAGCCTGAGTAGTTAAGTCAGCAATCTATTATGTGAACCAAATACACAGTATATTACAATATATATATTTAATCACCACACATTCCACAGGTTGATTTCAGATGAAGCTGTTCAGTGTATACTTGTATACTCCTTGTTTAGACCCTTGGGGGCAAGTGTCTCAAGCCGGTGGATCCAATATGCTTCACGTTGGTGGAGCATCTGGATCCGATTCCCTCCATGTCGAGGTAAGGTCATTTCCTCTATAATTTGGAAACGCAATTGTGAGATGAGATGATTTTTCTCAATAAAATGTTGAGGGATGGGTAACAAAGTATTCTCTTTCCTAATTGTAGATTTATGTTTCCCCACTCGGTCTTTTATGAGCATTGTTCTATTTATATCTAATTTTGTTTGTATTGGTGTCACGTAGCAATATGATGTCGCAATCATGTGACTAGTCATGTGACTAGGGGGCGGGTTGCCTTCAGTCACAATCATGTGACTAGTCATGTGATCAGGGGGCGGGTTATTTAAAAGGTGTGTTTTACCTGTGGGAATGAGCTACTATCACCTGTTGTTTGACAAAGGCACATGTCTGTGCCGAAACACGCGTCACATATGGGTGACGAATAAAGAAGTCTTTTTTTGCAAAGAAATTACGGAGTGCCGGTCCATTCATTATGTTTTGATGGGGATCCGACCTACTGACCGTGCACCCGGACCTTAATGAAAGCGCAGTGCCGTCCATTTCTTCTGAATTGATACGCCTGGTTTTTTGGTGCCAGCACGTGCAATTTAGCTCAATAAGAAAAGTGTACAGATGACTACCTACAGCTATGATGATGAGGAAGCCCGCGCAATAGTGGCACGTATTGATTCTTCAGCAGAGTTCCTGAGAATACCTCCAGGTGAGCTGAGAAGTCGTGATCTAGAGAGAACCTCCAAACACCTAGTCTCTCTGCAGCTACATGCAACGACACTAGCTGAATATCACCGTTCAAAACTTATTCCACGGGGACTACGAGTGAACCTGCGACCAACTTTCTTTCGGGAAAGTGTGGAATATTGCACTCGCTTTGCCAGCATTTTGAATAAATGTTCATTGGACATTATAACATTAGCAATTGAACACCTGACCAAAGCAATCACAGATTGCCAGGAGAGTATCTCCACTACTGAGTCTCAATTGAAAGAGAAGATTAACAAACAATGTACCGAACTTCAAAGTTCAATACAAATCACAAAGAGATCAAAGTATATTCGAGACATGGAGGATTACCAAAGAAATCAGGTCTACAGGTGGCAAAACAAATCCGGCACTGCTACATCACAACCACGACGACCTGGCCACAGAGCAGGCACAGCGTCCTCCGATTCTGGAAGCGACTCTACAACTGGCCAACACACAAGTTTTTTAGGAACACGCAGACGCCCAAGAAGGCCAACACCAGGCGGGCAGGCCGACGCCATCATTGGGGACGCCGAAGCTCCACGTCTAACCCGGTCACAGGTACCCAGCATACCCTAGTATTAAACTTATCCTCCAAGAATCTTTCTCCACTACAAATTGGACTCCTTGAAAAGGGACTATCTTTCAGTCCGACGGCTAGTCTGGACACATTTGGACTGGACATGGATTTAAACCGCTTTTTCCGTAATATACGGCTAAAAAGCCATTTCTCTAATGTAGTTTCACATGATATTGTTTCACCTGACAGTGTACAATCTATGCTAAGTTTGCAACAATTTGGTTTGAGGTTGAAGAGCCAATATATGCCTCCAAAAATATATCATCTTAGTGAAACTTACATACAACTGGTACAGCGTGATATCTCTATGCTAGTCACAAAATTTAAAAAGGGAGACTATTATATACAGCATAATTTATCCGCTGAGGAGAGACAGGTAGTCAATCACTTGACAGATGATGACTCCCTGGTCTTTAAACCCGTGGATAAAGGGGGAGCCCTTGTCATATTAGACAAGAAATATTATGTTAAGGAAATACTGGGACAATTGTCTGATCATAACGTCTATGAAATATTGCAGGGGGACCCGGTCTGGGCAATTAAGCGGGAGTTACAGGATTTGGTTGATAATAATTTAAAACAGCATGTCATCGATAAAAAGTTAGCTGAATTTCTAATCAACCAACACCCTATTTTATACACTCCCCAAGGTGCATAAATCCTTGGAACAGCCACCTGGACACCCAATTGTTGCAGCCACGGACTCAGTCCTTTCTCCCCCTGCAATATTTCTTGATAAAGTGTTGACCCCACTCACAAAAAAGGCCTCGTCATACCTTAGGGACACACAACATTTTTTTGAGACAATAAGGGAGATTGAGCTGTCACAAGATTGTATCCTAGTCACCCTAGATGTGTGCAGTCTATATACTAGCATAACTCATGAAAAAGGCCTAAAGGCAATCCAAGCATTGTTAGATGAGAGCACACACACAGAGGCTGAGAAGGATTTTTTTCTGTCTCTACTTTCCATTGTTCTGCGACGTAACTACTTCTTATTCCAGGACACATTCTTCCAGCAGCGGTGGACCGCAATGGGGTCCAATGCCGCACCGGTGTACGCAAATTGTTATATGGCACACTTTGAGAGAGAGTTCATCTACCCAAATGCACTATACCAAAACCATTGTATATTTTGGAAACGCTTTATCGATTATATTTTTTGCGTATGGCGGTGCGGCATTGAGACTCTTATGTCCTTTATGGATTACATTAACAGCATAAGATCTGAATTAAAATTCACCCTGCACCAAGATTCACAACGTGTCTCTTTCCTAGATACATGGGTGATCAGGGGAGTGAATAATAGGATCACAACTGACTTGATATGTCAAAGAAACAGACAGAAACAGCCTGTTATCATTCTACAGCAATCACCCTCCAGCCGTAAAAAAATCGCTACCATACTCGCAATTTAAAAGAGTGGCTAAAATTGTAATGGATCCAGACACACGTAATCTTAGGATGCAGGCTACCCCTCCCAGCTGTTACAGGAACAGAGGAATAAGGTAGAAAATCCTACAGAACAACAAAAAAAGATAGAGAAACGACAGAAAGTACCATTGGTAGTAAAATACCATCCCTGGATGGATCGAGTAAAAGCAGTGGTTAACAAACACTGGAATATCCTACAGAGAGCATATCCCACAATCCAGGAATTTAGGGAATTACCTATGATGTGCTATAAACGTAATACGAACAACAGAGACAGGATCATCTGGGCTGACATAGGTAGTGACAGGACATCTTCACGACAGCTCACTCTCTCTGCAGTCAGGAAGGGAACATTTCCCTGTCTGAACTGCGTCCACTGCTCAAGCGTCATTAAGGGCTCCAACATATCACACCCACACACAGGACAACAAATTCCAGTCCGGGGTCACTTTACATGTGACAGTAGTTTTGTCATTTATCTATTAAAATGTCCGTGTGGGTTGTGTTATGTTGGAGAGACCACAATGCGCATAAAAGACCGAGTGGGGAAACATAAATCTACAATTAGGAAAGAGAATACTTTGTTACCCATCCCTCAACATTTTATTGAGAAAAATAATCGCATCTCACAATTGCGTTTCCAAATTATAGAGGAAATGACCTTACCTCGACGTGGAGGGAATCGGATCCAGATGCTCCACCAACGTGAAGCATATTGGATCCACCGGCTTGAGACACTTGCCCCCAAAGGTCTAAACAAGGAGTATACACTGAACAGCTTCATCTGAAATCAATCCGTGGAACGTATGGTGATTAAATATATATATTGTAATATACTGTGTATTTGGTTCACATAATAGATTGCTGACTTAACTACTCAGGCTCCATAGTAATGTACAAGTTTAGATACATACTCTGCCTTGTTCTATTTATATCTAATTTTGTTTGTATTGGTGTCACGTAGCAATATGATGTCACAATCATGTGACTAGTCATGTGACTAGGGGGCGGGTTGCCTTCAGTCACAATCATGTGACTAGTCATGTGATCAGGGGGCAGGTTATTTAAAAGGTGTGTTTTACCTGTGGGAATGAGCTACTATCACCTGTTGTTTGACAAAGGCACGTGTCTGTGCCGAAACGCGCGTCACATATGGGTGACGAATAAAGAAGTCTTTTTTGCAAAGAAATTACGGAGTGCCGGTCCATTCATTATATTTTGATGGGGATCCGACCTACTGACCGTGCACCCGGACCTTAATGAAAACGCAGTGCCGTCCATTTCTTCTGAATTAGCACACGGAGTGCTGTCCGCATCTTTTGCGGACCCATTGAAGTGAATGGGACCAAAACAACGGTCGTGTGCATGAGGCCTTATACCTTATGTCTGTGGAGGGTTCAATGCTGGTTTTGGCTCACAATCACTGATTGAAATCACTGACGTTGTGAATGAGGCTTTAAACTAAAGTACTGTGGAGGAAGATTCACCAAATAAGGCCTCTTACACACGTCCATATGGCTTTTTCTGTATTTTGCGTTTTTCACGTATCCATTTTTACGATTTTTGTTTCAGTAGTGTTTCCACTTCTGTTCTGTTTTGCTGTTCCGTTTTTTTGTTTGGTTTCCGTTTGTGATCCGTTTTTTGCGGATCGCAAACAGAAACGGAAGCATACAATAAGGGCTCATTCACACGGTGGTTGCCCCTCCATTGCCATATTGCGGCCCGCATTCGGCGGGTCCGCAATACACAGGGCGTTGGACGTGTGCATTACGCATGTGAAAGGGTCTGCAAATCTGGAGATGCGGTGCGGAACGGAAGCACGGAACGGAACCCCACGGAAGAACTATGGAGTGCTTCCATGGGGTTCCGTTCCTTGCCTCCGCACCGCAAAAATATAGAATTTGCTCTATCTTTTCACGGAACAGACGGATCGCGGACCCCATTCAAGTGAATAGGTCCGCGATCCGCATCCGGCTGGCCCATGATCGGTGCCCGTGCATTGCGGACTGCAATTTGCAGTCCACAGCACAGGCACGGAGCCCTTACGTTCGTGTGAACAAGCCCTAATGTTTAAACAGTAAGTACATAAAAAAATTGGGCTGGGCATAACATTTTGAATAGAAGGTTCCGCAACAATGGACCGGATACGGAAGACATACAGATGCATTCTGTATGCATTCCGTTTTTTTTGCGGAACCATTAACTTGAATGGAGACACAGATCTTTATTTGCGGGCAATAATAGTACAAGTTCTATCTTTCAGGGGAACGGTAGTATGGAAACGGAATGCATACGGAGTACATTCAAATTTTTTTGCAGAACCATTGAAATGAATGGTTCCGCATATGTACTGCAAACGGAATCTGCAAAAACGAAACGGAAAAAAACGTTTGTGTGCAAGAGGCCTAAGACATATTATTGACTGTGCACCAAGAAATGTATGCATATGTTTGTGCCAATTTCTGGCATTCACTATAGTAAATCTGGCGATAGAAGCAAAAAAAGGGGCAAAATGTCACACATTTTTGTGCAAATGTTGCCTACAACAAAATGTGACTTTCTTCCACAAGACAATTGATGCATAGCCCTTATATTGTCCCCTAAGTGATTATATCAGATATTATGTCCCCACATTCTAGAGGGTGCTTTGTTTTGTCTCCTAGATCCCTCTTTTGGTTTTGCTCAATAGTATTGCAGATTCGGGTTGCTGTTAGGGTCCATTCACACGTCCGTTGTTTTTTTCCTGATCTGTTCCGTTTTTTTGCGGAACAGATCTGGAACAGATCTGGACTCATTCATTTTCAATGGGTCCTGAAAAAAAATCGGACATTTTTTTCAGGACCCATTCAAAATGAATGGGTCCAGATCTGGTCCAGATCTGTTCCGCAAAAAACGGAACAGATCAGGAAAGAAACAACGGACGTGTGAATGGATCCTTATTAAGTGTGATTTATTTCTATTTTTCATCATTCATCCACTCTCTAGCTGTATAATATCACCATCTTCAACTTGAATGGGTCCATGATCCATCTGCACCACAAAAAAAGTAGTACATGCACTATGTTTTTGCAGTGTGGAGGCACGGAGAGAAACCCCACGGAAGTGAATGGGTATGCCCTGTTTGCAGGCCGCAATACGAGTCCGGCCAGCACACGGTTGTGTGCATGCGCCCTAATAAATAACTGACCTTGTTTTTACTTTGCTGCCTTTATTTCTCTTTTACATGGTGTATTCTTTTTCTGCGATTCTTTAATGCCCCACCAGTACCTTTTTGATTTAGTAAACACTTTTTTATTTTATTTTTGCATTTATTAGCCCTCTTAAACTAAATAGGTTTTCTCCTGTTTCTAACTAATTGAACTGGCAAGCTCTAAACTTTAGGCTGAACATTGCTAGGAACATGCACATTTGGCTAGTCTTTGTGTGCTATCAAATTTCCAATTTTCTAACGCAGTTCTTAAAACTGAGATTGGTTTAAAAAAAAAAAACTCTCTTAGCATTGGCTTTAAAAACTGCATCAAAATGGCATGTGTAAAAACAGCCTTAGCCAGGAATTACTTCATTTGATTTAGACTGGTCTAAAAAAAAAAAAAAACACACTGTGTATAAAACCACAATTTGAAGAAATTTAGCATGCAATTGATGTAGCTTAAAGAAGTTGCATAATTGCATTATTTTCAGAAACAGTTGTATACTGTAGGGTGTGGTTCAATAAAAAGGGGTGTTTCCACATGTTACAGGGTGCTAACTTGGCTTGCCCAGGTGCTGACAGCGCACTGTACGCCACTGCATACAACCACTTTATGATAATCAATCTCACGGTTGAGCTGGCAAGATTTCATTTCCACATGTGCAGTTACGGTAATCTTAGGAGGTTCTCCCTGCTGAGATCTGTAATGTCCAAGTGGTGATGAAGGCAATGACAATGCGCAATGCCGACCTAAAAACAGGGAGAGCCTCCTGAGAGCAAGTCGAGTCTCTTCCCTCTGAGACCTGCACTGCACAAACGTCTATGATGTCCGCTTCCAGGAGGGGATCAGTGAAGCCAAGAGCCTTCTGAACAGGCATTATGTGTAATGTTTCCCTAAGCCAGCCTATTCTAGAGTAACTCATTTGCATAACATAGTATATTCTGTCTATGTGCATGCTTGATTCAGTAGTACACACAGAAGAGTTTCCAGATACTCTAGCCATTGTTTTCTGTCACGTTTCTCCTACTAGGGGAACTATATAAAAAATCAGTTTGAAGAGTTTGATTAGCCTCCCTGGTATTGGCTTATGGGTAGTCTCTCTGGTGATGTTGGTACATTGATGTTACTTTACGTACACTGTTTGAGCATTTTGGTGTTTGTTCTCCTGTTTCTTAAAATGCAGTATTTTTGTCATTTTTTGTGCTTTTTTTTTCATTCCTACTTATTTTTCTTGCATATTTTTCCTCTGCTTCATTGCCAAGGAAGACCTGAGGAGCAGCCTGGTTCTCTTCACTTTCAGGTCCAATGTAAAGATTTTGATTATGCTCTTCTGGTTTCTGGGATGGACAAGAAACCCATGCATGAGTATCGTACTATGTTTCCGATGGCTCAATAAATGTGATGGGTCTACTTTCTATTGTTACATACAGGCTTTTGGCCCAAAAACTTAAAAGGTCAAAGGACCTTGATTTTCTGCAGGAAACATACTATGATGCAACTTGCAATTTAATTTTGTATGCATATGGTACCTGCCCTATTTTTACTGTTGCAGTTCTGCAATTCTGATTTCCAAATGCTGTCCTTTGTAACTATCTCAGTCTATTCTTGACCCATGTGCGACATATAAGCTACATTATCTTGCATGAACATTAAATGGCTAGGCCATTAAAGCTGTGTAACCTTTACCCTCCTAATAAGGCCTCATGCACACGACCGTTGTGTGCATCCGTGGCCGTTGTGCCGTTTTCCGTTTTTTTTCGCGGACCCATTGACTTTCAATGGGTCCGTGGAAAAATCGGAAAATGCACCGTTTTGCAGCCGAGGCCGTGATCCGTGTATCCTGTCCGTCAAAAAAATATGACCTGTCCTATTTTTTTGACGGACAACGGTTCACGGACCCATTCAAGTCAATGGGTCCGTGAAAGAACACGGATGCACACAAGATTGGCATCCGTGTCCGTGATCCGTGGCCGTAGGTTGCTTTCATACAGACGGATCCGAAGATCCGTCTGCATAAAAGCTTTTTCTGATCTAAGTTTTCACTTCGTGAAAACTCATTTCCGACAGTATATTCTAACACAGAAGCGTTCCCATGGTGATGGGGACGCTTCTAGTTAGAATACACTGCAAACTTGGTACAAGACTGCCCCCTGCTGCTTGGCACCACCCGATCTCTTACAGGGGGATATGATAGCACAATTAACCTCTTCAGGTGCGGCACCTAAAGGGGTTAATTGTACTATCATATTCTCCTGTAAGAGATCAGGGCTGCCAGGCAGCAGGGGGCAGACCCCCCCCCTCCCTAGTTTGAATATCGTTGGTGGCACAGTGTGTGCCCATCGCCCCTCCTTCCTCCCTCTATAGTTAAAAATCGTTGGTGGCACAGTGTGTGCCTATCGCCCCCCCCCCCTTCCTCCCTCTATATTTAAAAATCGTTGGTGGCACAGTGTGTGCCCATCGCCCCCCCCTTCCTCCCTCTATAGTTAAAAATCGTTGTCGGAAATGAGTTTCACGAAGTAGCTCATATACGACAGTATATTCTAACGTAGTGGCGTTCCCATGGTGATGGGGACGCTTCAAGTTATGTTCGGGTGTCCGCCTGGCCGTGCGGAGGCAAGCGGATCCGTCCAGACTTATAATGTAAGTCAATGGGGACGGATCCGTTTGAAGATGACACACTGTGGCTCAATTTTCAAACGGATCCGTCCCCATTGACTTGCATTGTAATTCAGGACGGATCCGTTTGGCTCCGCACGGCCAGGCGGACGCCAAAACGACTTTTTTTTCATGTCCGTGGATCCTCCAAAAATCAAGGAAGACCCACGGACGAAAAAACGGTCACGGATCACGGACCCACGGACCCGGTTTTTTCGGACCGTGAAAAAAAACTGTCGTGTGCATGAGGCCTAAGAGACAGTCGTCCTATCTCCAAAACTTACTTTAGCACGTGATCCCCTTGTGCAACACCCCTTCATCCTTTGGAGGAGAATTGAATCTTGTTTTTTTCAGATAATATGGGCAGGTTGCCCTTAAAACATTGCCCTCCTAGCTTTCCAATCTCGTGGTCCTCTAAATCAGTGTTTTTCTACTCCAGTCCTCAGGGCCCACCGACCGGTCATGATTTGAGAATATCTCACAGAATGAATACCTGTGGTAAGTCCCGATGCATTAACAATAATAATAATCATCTGCTGAATACTCAGGAAATCCTGAAACCATGGTATGCTGGAGGATCATGAGGACTGGAGTTGAGAAATACTGCTCTAGATATTTCTGCCAAGTAATAAGGAAACATCAAACATCTTTGGCATATACGTGCCCCAACTGCCAAACAATACACTTTCTTTTCTCATTCACACCAGGTCCACACCAGAACTGATTACTTTTGGTGGTAATTTACTGGCCCTCTTTTTACTCCTCAGTACTGATATAAGACATGTCTTGGTCTAACCACAGAGAAAAATATGTGAAATTGGAATTACTGTAGTTTTAAAAAAAAAACTGAGTATATCACTGGGGACTGAAAGAAAGTTTCCTTAAGATAGAGTCTTGCAAAATGTAACTTCAGTCTCATTTAAATACATATTTTAACCAAATGAACACTCTTAGAGATCTTTAAACTATGTGAGACCTATAAAGGAGTGTTCAGGGGACACTGTAGTTCTCTCTCTTCTCCCTTAAAAAAGATAAGTAGGCTCTTCAGAGTCAGCACCTGTCTGAACTTATACTATATGAGTCTCTAATGTTTGCAAGTCCTACAACGCCTTGAAGCTTATCATTCATAGTCGTTCCAATTTAAAGGCGCTAACTGTTAAACACACAGAAAAACTTTTACTGTTATAAAGACATCTACTGTGAAAGAGAAAATTAGGCCAACTCGTTTTCGCTAATCAACTCCAAAACAGATTCAGACCTCTCTGTACCCCATCCGTGCAGTCATCCTATAGACATAGCACAAGTTTTTGTTACATATTTTACCAAACTGTACTCTGTTTTGGACACTTTACCTTCCTCTGGGAGTTAGACAACACACTGTACAAATTAAGATTAGTTAAAACAATCTTCCCATACTTTCATCTGATGCCCTTGCCTAGCTTAAGCAGATCTCGCCGTGGATGAAATCTCAGATACAATCTATATTATAAGACATACTCAGATATACTGGCTCCAAACATAAATAGTCTATTTAAGTTAGTGGCGTCGCTAGAGGGGGGCGAGGGGGGCAATCGCCCCCCCCCCATGTTGTTCTTTGCCCCCCCGCTGATTCCCTTTATGGAAGCGCTCATTAGTACCGAAGGACCAGGAAGTGGTGAACGCTCTGTACTCACCACTTCCTGGTACTCGACTGTCGACTGTCGACTGTGCAGGGCTGCGCACAACGTGAGGGCGCTCTGTGACCTCACGCTGTGTGCGCCAATTTAGAGCACAGTTGACTGAGGAGGGAGAAAATTGCAGGGGGCGTCCGTCCAGGAGCAGGAGAGGTAAGTGTTTTTTATTTTATAAAAAATGTGGCTGCTGGGGGCATAGTGGGGGCTAATTGGAGGCATATGGGGGCTATGGGGGCTAATTGGAGGCATATGGGGCTATGGAGGCTAATTGGAGGCATATGGAGGCAGATTGGAGGCATATGGGGCTAATTGGAGGCATATGGGGGCTATGGGGTATAATAGGAGGCATATGGGGACTATGGGGGCTAATTGGAGGCATATGGGGGCTAATTCGAGGCATATGGGGCTAATTGGAGGCATATGGGGGCTATGGGGGCTAATTGGAGGCATATGGGGCTAATTGGAGGCATATGGGGGCTATGAGGGCTAATTGGAGGCATATGGAGGCAGATTGGAGGCATATGGGGCTAATTGGAGGCATATGGGGGCTATGGGGATAATAGGCATATGGTGGAGGCATATGGGGGCTAATTGGAGGCATATGGAGGCATATTGGAGGCATATGGGGCTAATTGGAGGCATATGGGGGCTATGGGGGATAATAGGAGGCATATGGGGGCTAATTGGAGGCATATGGGGCTAATTGGAGGCATATGGGGCTAATTGGAGGCATATGGGGGCTATGGGGGCTAATTGGAGGCATATGGGGCTAATTGGAGGCGTATGGGGGCTAATTGGAGGCATTTTGGGTTAATGAGGCATATGGGGGCTAATGATGCATAATGGGGGCTAATTAGAGACACAATGGGGGCTAATTAGACTATTAGAGGCATATGGGGGCTAATTAGGCATATGGGGGCTAATGAGGCATATGGGCACTAATAAGAGGCATAATGGGGGCTAATTAGGCATATGGCAGCTAATTAGGCATATGGGGGCTAATAAGAGCATAATGGCTTATAATGGGGGCTAATGAGGCATAATAGGGGCTAATGAGGCATAATGGGGGCTAATAAGAGGAATAATGGGGCTAATGAGGCATAAGGGCTTATAATGGGGGCTAATGAGGCATAAGGGCTGATATGGGGGCTGATATGAGAGGCATAATGAGGGCTAATGAGAGGCATAATGTGTCATCAACAGATGCCCCCATAACAGTGTGTCTTCCACAGATCCACCATAACAGTGCTCCTGCGCACTGATGAGAGACAGAAAGAAGGGGAAAGAATCCACGGAAGCAAGGAGAGGACGGCACAGCAGACGACTGAATAGCTTCTTTTGTAAGTAAATTGTTTTATTATAAATGTATCCCTGCATACCGCAATTCTCTCGTATTTTGTAATCTTATTTATATATACTTATTTTGTTTTTGCCCCCCCCCCCCCATTTTTGACTGTGGTATCTTTGTGTTGTCCCCCCCCCTATATATTGTTCCTAGAGTCGCCACTGATATAAGTCCTTCTTTACAGGTCTTCCCCTTCCCGCTTTGATATTAATCTCATATATTATGCATTCTGATGTGAAGCTCCTTACTAAACGCTTAGCCAATAGAACTGTTGGCTCCCACAATTAGTCCATAAAGATCAAGTGCTCTTTGCTCCTTGCTGACAAGCAGAGGATAATACAAGAAATGTAAATGACTTAATAGATGATAAGAATAACTGCCCTAATACCAAGGTTAGATGCTGAAAAGGCATTCAACCGTTTAAACTGGTCATTCCTCTTTGTCCTCCTTTCCTCCCATGGTATTTCAGGACCTATCCTGGTTACCATTAAATGATTGTATTCCTCTCCCACAGCGTCTGCCTTGTTATCACATGCAATGTGTCCTACTATTCCCATTCATAATGGTACTTGCCAGGGCTGTCCTTTATGTCCCCTATTATTTGTCCTCAATATTAAGACTCTTTCTATCCAAAGTAAACAAAACCCAGACATCTGAGGCATATCCATGCAAGATGGGAATTTAAGATCTCCCTTTTTTTATGATGATGTCCTGCGGGGCATAGCTAAAGGCTCATGGGCCCTGGTCCAAGGGTTCAGCTTGGGCCCCACCTTCCCTCAGTGTTTTGTGGCTAGGGAAGCACATAGCCTTTATGCTGCCTGTGGCAAAAAATTGAAACAGTAGACCCCCCATGCCAAATTCTTGACCTAACCCCTTCCCTCCAGCCAGAGCTATAACTTGACCAGCATGCACTTTCTATAATACTGGTGTCTTTCTATAATACTGGTGTCTTCTTATGTGGCACACGGGTCTTTGGGCCCCCTCAGACTCCTGGGTCCGGTAGCGACTGCTACCTTTGCACCCCCTATAGCTATGCCCCTGATGTCCTGGTATCCTTGACCTCCCCAGTGGCAAACCTTCATACATTACATGCAACTATTTCATCATACAGTGCCTTATTAGGATATAAAATGAATACTAGGAAAACTGAAGTCCCGTTGATTAACATCACAGCTCCTCTCCTGCAATCCTTACAAGTGAATTACCATTATGCTTGGAGATCAGACAACCTTACCTATCTACATGTTAAAGGGGTTGTCTGGGTTTAGAGCTGAACCCGGACATATCCCCATTTTCAGCCCTTCGGGCCCCTCTCATATGAACATTGGATAATTTCATGCTCTAATGCTCTCCCTTGCCCTTCGCTACATCGCACAGGGCAGGGGCTTGTTTGCTTATATTTTTACACTGCTAGGCGGAGGCTATTTGTAAGCCTCCGCCTAGCTTCCCCATGGAGTGCCCAGTACGTCACCGGATCTCCAAAAAAATCCTTTGCCCTGCGTGATTCAGCACACCAAAGGAGAGCATCGGAGCATGAAACCCCTTTAAGCGTTTTGCTCTTATATTTTTTCCTCTGGGACTCCATTCAAGATGACTTATGCGATAGACCCACCCATGAAATGCCAGAAATTTATCAGAAACGAGGGCCCTTTTTCTAAACATTCATATCGGGAAACTCGCCTTCCTTTCGGCAACTTTTATATAGTATAATTCATCATGTACAAAATAAACATCTAATGATGTGGTATCACACCCCTACTGGGGCCATGCAGCCAATCGCAGGCCTTAGTGGTCACATCAGATTGAATGATAGCTCACACAGCATGCCCTCAGAGACATTAATAATGCAGCACATTATGATTTTGAAGAAATGATTCCATAGGTGCACCTGAGATCAGGCTCGGAATCGCCCACAGGGGAACAAGTGAGCAGGTAGGGTGCAGTGCAGGGTTTAGTGTGGGTCATAGAGATAGGTAGCTGCAATATATAATACAAATAGTGCTTGATATTGTAGGTTAGGGATTTAGGCTAGAGGAATAGTGTAGCTTAGCTGATAGGGTCCAGTACAGGGTGTAGTGTAGGTTATAAAGTTAGTTAGCTTAAATATATATTAGTTAGTGAGAGTTAGGGAACAGTTTAGCATATATCTTTCAGGGCAGGGTGTACTTTAGGTTAGATAGGGATATAGGATAGTTTAGGTTATAGCTGTCTGTTTCATCCATCTGTGAAAAAAAAAGTCTCTTAAGCCTCTTTCACACGGGCGCGATGAGTGAGGTGAACGCATTGCACCCGCACTGAATCTGGAACCATTCACTTCTATGGGGCTGTGCACATGAGCGGTGATTTTCACGCATCACTTGTGCGTTGCATGAAAATCGCAGCATGCTCTACTTTGTGTGTTTTTCACCCATAGAAATTAATGGGGCTGCGTGAAAATGAAAATCTCAAGCATCTGCAAGCAAGTGGTGGTACTTTGCAGTATAAGTACCCTTTCATACGAGCGAGTTTTCAGCGCGGGTGCAATGCGTAACGTGAACGCATAGCACCCTCACTGAATCCTGACACATTCATTTCAATGGGGCTGTGTACATGAGCGTTGTTTTTCACGCATCAGTTCTGCGTTGCGTGAAAATCGCAGCATGTTCTATATTCAGCGTTTTTCTTACAGCCCTGGCTCCATAGAAGTGAATGGGGCTGCGTGAAAAACGCATTGCATCCGCAAGCAAGTGCGGGTGCGATGCGTTTTTCAGTGATGGTTGCATCAAAACGCATTGCACCCTCGCGGAAAAAACTGAACAACTGAACACAATCGCAGACAAAACTAACTGAACTTGCTTGCAAATTAGTGCAAGTTTCACTGAACGCATCCGGACCTAATCCGTCACGCTCGTGTGAAAGAGGCCTAAACTGTGGACTGTATAATGTTCTTGAAGCCATGTCACCATTTTGCGAGTGATTCTACTCATTGCAAGTTTCTGTCTGTAATGCGGAAGCTATTCTCCGACATGCACAGTTAACAAAACGGGACGCTATATCAGATCCATGCTGGTTATTTCTTAGCCCACTCCTTAATTTTTTTTGTATCGGAACTGCTTAGGCCCCTTTTGCATTATGCTCCTCTTTGTGCGTTGCGGTGCGATAATCCACGCAACGCAGGCCCCATAGAAGTGAATGGGGTTGCGTGAAAATCGCAAGCATCCGCAAGTAAGTGCCGATGCGGTGCGATTTTCACGCACGGTTGCTAGGAGACGATCGGGATGGAGACCCGATCATTATTATTTTCCCTTATAACATGGTTATAAGGGGAAATAATAGCATTCTGAATACAGAATGCATAGTAAAATTGCGCTGGAAGGGTTGAAATTTTTTTTACAAAAAATTAACTCACCTTAATCCACTTGCTTGCGTAGCCCGGCATCTCCTTCTGTCTTCATCTGAGCTTTGTGCAGTAACAAGGACCTTTGGTGACATCAGTCATCACATGATCCATCACCATGGTAAAAGATCATGTGATGACCGGAATGACGTCATCACAGGTCCTGTTCATGTATTTAATGCTCACCTCAGGTCCTGTTCAGCAAAGGAGCCAGAAGGAGATGTCGGCTACGCGAGCAAGTGGATTAAAGTGAGTTAAAAATTTATTTTTATTTTTTAACCCTTCCAGCACAATTTTACTATGCATTCTGTATTCAGAATGCTATTATTTTCCCTTATAACCATGTTTCATGATGGCATTTCTTCATGATGGCCATCCTCTTAAGCTGGCCATCCTGATCCCTCCACAGCTCATACCCGATCCTCCACACTATACACCGCTTGTCAGCGTGGGACCAGGCCTTGTCGTACCCCTGCTCCAACATGCGCTGCAGGATAAAAATGCAAGCATATAATCCCAAATTGTTTAAATACAAGTATTAGAAATTAAAGGGGTTCTCCTGGCTTTCTCTATTGATAACCTATCCTCAGGATAGGTCATTAATTTCAGATCGCCGGGGATCCGAGACCTGGCACCCCCGCCGATCAGTTGCTTGAGGAGACAACGTGTGCAGTGTGCACATATATCTCCCGACTCTCTTCCTGACCGCTGCTGCTGTCCCATAGACATACAGTGGTGAGCAGGAAGAGAGAAAGGAGACGGCACGTGCGCATTGCACGCGTCCTCTTCTCAAACAGCTGATTGGCGTGGGTGCCAGGTGTCAGACCCCCGCCGATCGGATATTGATGACCTATTCTGAGAATAGGTAATCAATAGAAAAAGTCCGGACAACCCCTTTAATGTCATTATCTCAACAGAAGAAAAAAAATATTTGGTGTTTGAAAGGTAAATATTAGATTTAAGGTTACCATTATAACATCTGATTGTATTGAAATTGTATGTGTGTGGGGTATGAGCAATCGGATATTGGCCATATGAAGAGAGGTGTACCTGTAGTGAAGTGACGGTACGGCATGGGGTGTGCAGCTGGTTCGCCTCCACATGGTGCACCCTGGGTAACGCTAAATGAACCAGAAAATACTGGCGGTCAAACATTACTTCTCCTCACCGACAGGACACAAATTAGAATCTATAGACTGTGTGGGGGGGGGGCTGGTTGTATATAGTGTGTGGGATATAGTGTGGGGTATATAGTGTGAGGCAGGAAAATGTATGTGCAATGTGCATATGAGAGATATTTGTCTGCTATTCATACATACATGCTACAGACAGTGGTGTGATGTCAGATAAAGTGTTCCTAAATAATCGCAATATCAAAAATGATTACCAATATTTTTTTCGAAATACATATAAATTCCCATTTTATCTTGTTTGAGCAGATTTTTATATTTTGGGGTAATAATTATTGTTGTGAGTTACAACAATACTTATTGCCCCAAATCATTAATATCTACTCAAACCAGATAAAATGTGAATTTGCATGTAATGCAAAAAATATTAGTAATAATTTTCGATATCACGAATATTTAGGAACACTTTATCTGCATATAAATACATTTAAATAACAAGCATATGATATGTAATACAGTGCTGTAATGTTAAATTACTTACAGTTATCAGGAGATTTAACTCGACGTTTGTAAAGTACTTCCGACCATTTTTTCCAGTCTTCTTCTGAACCAAATGTTTTACAACACTCGCAAGACTAAGCCAAGCCCATAAATGCGCATGCAAACATTTCAATGATGACTTCTCGCAATAAAAAAACAATCCACGAATATAACAAAGTCACGAATATAACTAATATTTCACTAATATTTCACAAAATATTAGTGAAATATCTCGAATTCAAATATAGCCCCTTCCGCTCATCACTATGTATTATTATAGATGCATCAGGTGGCTGAGATGGCTTCTAGGCACAGAGGTATTCCAGCCAGTATCCTCTTTCTCCATGATCTGCCTTCTTGAAATTACTGCAGGAAAACCCCTAATCAATCTTCTTGAGCATGTTGCTGCTGTCTGCCACTGTGTGAACAGATGGTATTTTCATGTTGCTGTACAGTGGGCCACCAGAATGACTTTTACTGGAGGCCCTAGGCCCCCCAGTCCGACACTGCCCGAGATTAATTATAATATGTAATATTGTGCATTGTTGCAAGGATACAAATATTTGCATAAGCTAGAGGAGAAACTATTTTGTGTAATCTTTAGTTTTCCAATAATTTGGCCTAAAGATACAAACCCAACATAATTTGCTTCCTGGTATAACAAGATTATGCTTTTCGACATTCAGCAAAATGGCACTATTTATTTTAATTCACTTCAGCCAATGCCTAGAAGCCTACCTGACTCATCTCCTGGATATTCTGCAGTACGAATCAAGCATTGTTCCTTCTTTTTTCTAACCTCACAAATATCATTTGTATTTCTGTTGTTTAATACTTAATTATCATATATATGCTATAATAAAATAAATGACACAATGGGGCTGTGCTTAAAATAACTGTTTACGTAGGATAATTATGATATATGGAGTGCAAGTGCAGAAAGAGATCAATCACTTCTGTAACAAGATACTGTATACGTAAAGAGCCATGATTCCTAACGTACAGGCAGACAATACTATTACATCACAATGGCTTTCACGTCTCATCTTCAGCTAAGAGAAGAATTTCCATTTGTTTGTGAAAATAATACCTCCATAATTATAGATTTCTGAAGTTAGAATGTGTCATCCGTACAGGAAATGACAGACGTGGAGCTTTACTTCTTGCCTTCAGCTATTGCAAAGCGCCTCCGTTGCTGAACAATGCCTTTTGAGAATAGAGTGGAAAACACTAGGCCAATTACATTAGGCAAATTTACATGAAGTACTCTGCCCTCTCTTTAAAAAGAGGTTGCATTATAAATTATAGATGTCACCTCATAATTCAGTGATGAGCGTAAAAGCAAAGAAATGACTAAATAACCGAAAATATTTATACATTAACATTAGGAGGAAAATTATTCTACAAGCAATATGCAGCTGTAAATGAAGAGGTTATACAAACTTGGGGGGAAAAAATTATATACTCATGTTCCACATTTGAGCTGCTCCTGCATCAGCATCTCTACAGTCTGCTGCCAAATTTTGCCTACACTGCAGCAATTATGTGTTTAACAACAGAAATTACAAATGAACCTAAGTCATCAACTAAAAGTATTGATACACATGAAGGGATATGCACTGGGTGAATCAACATTTTTTTACATTTAACTGTGTGTAAACTAGGTAATTCCAGTTTTTATATAGCCTGTAGTACAGGTACATAAAAGGGTTCTATGATATTGGGAACTCTTTATCAGATGGCCAGAAGGGGTGCACATGTTAAAAAAAAGTCTGAACAGTCACTGATGCTCCAAGCTCCTTCCTCAGCTACTTCTAGTCCCCGTCCTGTGTCTGCATATGTCACCACTGAAGCCATTAACTGGCCAGCTGCAGTGATTTGTATGTAAAATGTGTGTCGCACTCCTGGTCCATCGGGGTTAGCAGCAGAGAAGGGAACTTGGCACTGGGCCTGTGGTCCCAAAGACAAGTGAGTCTTTTGAACTCATGCACCCAGACTGTTCATCTGAAAAGGGGTTTCTGGTCTCAGAGAACTCCTTTAAAATCTGCACCAATATATATATATATATATATATATAAATATATATATATATATAATAGAAATGAAGGTCGGCAATGGACCTTTCACCCACGTGGTCACCGGAAAGGCCATCCAGAAATTCATCCAAGGTAAAAAGGCCTCAGCATTTCATCGGTTAATCAAAAAGTCCATGCCGTTTAATCAAAAAGGTACCACCATTGCAGCAATGCAAGGTTTTGGCAATAAAAAACTCCTTTGACAAGCAATGCGGTTTTTAATACTGAAGTGTATTGCTGTGATGACTGTACCTTTTTGAATAAACGGCTTTGAATTTTTTATCAATCGCTGCAATGCTATGGCCTTCTTACCTTGTGTGTGTGTATATATATTGTGGGGATTTTCTCTGGTAGGCAGCTTAGCGGACGCAGTATAGAGGCAATCACAAAGTCTTTAACTTAAATAGTTCAGTGTTTATTCACACAAAAGGCAAAACAAAACAACAGTTCGCAGTATTGGTGTATGTCCATACCATGGAAAGACCACAGAACACAAATGTTTACCTGGTTTGCAGTTTTTCATCAGCCATCCACTGCAGGCTTTAGGGGGCCTGTTTCTAGCAATGCAGCTCTCAGCCTTTTAGCACGGCACACCTCATGCAGATCCTAAAACCACAGCGTCTCCACAGCTTCACTGTGAAGTGGAGGATAATCCACTCAGCTAGGACTGCTGGCTGGGTTTTTATGTCCCAAACCAAAACCCAACCTGGGACGTGGGAAGAAGCCACCCACCCTGCACTTTGGCTGCTCCCAGTAAGAGCCGGCCCGGATCGGCTCTACAGCCATACTAAATAACAAATAGTGTCAGTCAGCACTAACTGCCGCTGACACTTAAAATTACTGGCTCTTACCTCACCGAGGCCAGGAATCTCTGTGACACATACCTTCCATCAATGACGGACCCTTGCGCCTTCCTACAATATACAGTTGCAAGAAAAAGTATGTGAACCCTTTGGAATGATATGGATTTCTGCACAAATTGGTCATAGAATGTGATCTGATCTTTATCTAAGTCACAACAATAGACAATCACATTCTGCCTAAACTAATAACACACAAAGAATTAAATGTTACCATGTTTTTATTGAACACACCATGTAAACATTCACAGTGCAGGTGGAAAAATTATGTGAACCCCTAGACTAATTACATCTCCAAGAGCTATTTGGAGTGAGGTGTCAGCCAACTGGAGTCCAATCAATGAGATGAGATTGGAGGTGTTGGTTACAGCTGCCCTGCCCTATAAAAAACACACACCAGTTCTGGGTTTGCTTTTCACAAGAAGCATTGCCTGATGTGAATGATGCCTCACACAAAAGAGCTCTCAGAAGACCTACGATTAAGAATTGTTGAGTTGCATAAAGCTGGAAAGGGTTATAAAAGTATCTCCAAAAGCCTTGCTGTTCATCAGTCCATGGTAAGACAAATTGTCTATAAATGGAGAAAGTTCAGCACTGCTGCTACTCTCCCTAGGAGTGGCCATCCTGTAAAGATGACTGCAAGAGCACAGCTCAGACTGCTCAATGAGGTGAAGAAGAATCCTAGAGCTAAAGACTTACAAACGTCTCTGGCATATGCTAGCATCTTTGTTAGCGAATCTATGATAAGTAAAACACTAAACAAGAATGTTTTTTTTTGGGAGGATACCACAGAGGAAGCCACTGCTGTCCAAAAAAAAAACATTGCTGCACGTTTACAGTTTGCACAAGAGGACCTGGATGTTCCACAGCAGTACTGGCAAAATCTTCTGTGGACAGATGAAACCAAAGTTGAGTTGTTTGGAAGAAACACACAACACTATGTGTCTAGAAAAAAAGGCACAGCACACCAACATCAAAACCTCATCCCAACTGTGAAGTATGGTGGCATCATGGTTTGGGGCTGCTTTGCTGCGTCAGGGCCTGGACGGATTGCTATCATCGAAGGAAAAATGAATTCCCAAGTTTATCAAGACATTTTGCAGGAGAACTTAAGGCCATCTGTCCTCCAGCTGAAGCTCAACAAAAGATGGGCGTTGCAACAGGACAACGACCCAAAGGATAGAAGTAAATCAACAACAGAATGGCTTAGAAGAAAATACGCCTTCTGGAGTGGCCCAGTTAGAGTCCTGACCTCAACCTGATTGAGATGCTGTGGCATGACCTCAAGAAAGCGATTCACACCAGACATCCCAAGAATATTGCTAAACTGAAACAGTTCTGTAAAGAGGAAAGGTCAAGAATTACTCCTGCCCGTTGTGCACGTCTGATCTGCAACTACAGGAAATGTTTGGTTAAAATTATTGCTGCCAAAGGAGGTTCAACCAGTTATTAAATCCAAGGGTTCACATACTTTTTCCACCGGCACTGTGAATGTTTACATGGTGTGTTCAATAAAAACATGGTAACATTTAATTATTTGTGTGTTATTAGTTTAAGCAGACTGTGATTGTCTATTGTTGTGACTTAGATGAAGATCAGATCACATGTTATGACCAATTTGTGCAGAAATCCATATCATTCCAAATAGTTCACATACTTTTTCTTGCAACTGTATGTATATATATATATATATATATATATATATATATATATATATATATATATAATGTGGGTTTTAGAAAATGGAAAGCTGAATGTTAGGTGCCTGGCATTCACAGACTACAAGCAACCCTGAAAAGAAGACAGAAGCAGTGAAATCTGCTTCTATTTTCTCTGGTCTCAGATACAGAGCACTCCATGAAAGCTAAGAACAGAATAGAGGTCTGCCTCAATTGGTCCCAGTCGTCATGTGATTGGTCACATACTCACCAGGATGCTGGTACTAGAAGGCTGCTGTTGGGTCTAGCTAGTCATCGACTAGTCTCAGTTGTAGTGGTGCTGAAAAAATATAGAATGAGAAACTCCCCAATGATAACTGAAATAAATAAAACTAAGAGTAGGGTAATGTAAATAATTACCAGAAAAAATGTAACTTTAACTGGAATGTTAAAAAAAAACTTTTTTCAGGCTACAAACATAAGCTTTTCTTGCCCAGTATTACTTTTACCTGACCTTAAAGAGGTTGTCCGGGTTCCGATATTGATGACATATCCTCAGGATAGGTCATCAATATCAGATCAGCGGGCTTCCAACTCTCAGCACCCAGGGAAACCAGACTTTAAATGACCCAACCCTGGTATGCTTTTTGTAACTGCCCCCCCCCCCCCCCCGTTACCAACATTGACTGCTGACCACATTGTCTTCTGCCTACATCCGACTATTTACAACCTTTTTCATCCTGCTTCAGACTTTGGTGATACTTTTTGTACTCCTGGTACATCATAAAAATATATGCCCGGGCCTGTACACAAAAAATGATGTTCCAGCAAATAGACCTCTAACCTTTATTATCTATTACCACAAGAGGACTTGGTTTAGTTAAATAACTAAAACATATCTTTTACTGCTTATATACTAAAATATGTAGAGGTATAATAGTAATATTACATAGATAAATTGGTGAGAAAAATAAAGAAGTGAAATAAATAGCAAAAATCTAATAATTCCAGAGAGATACACAAACGCCTTATTGGCAAAAAAGGTAAGTTCAAAGGTACCAGACCAGACGTTTGAAAGATGGTGTGTTTCTACTGGATCAAATGTATTTTTTGTCCTCGTTCAGATTGCGTCATCAGGGTGACGGAGCAGGAACTCCTTCATTTGTGCAGGTATTAGCACAAGGAACGGTCCTGTCCCTCAGCTCCCTGCGCTCTGTCTTTCTCGCACTGAATAGTAAAAGATTTCTCCCCGCTCCACCATTTAGCCTGCAGACACAGATCGCGCTGCCAGCATGTGTGGGCGGAGCCTGCAACCTGGGAATCTGCATAAACTCCGCCCACACCGTGCTGCAGATCGATCTTTGTCTGTAGGGGGGAGAGGACTGTGAGCTTCAGGAATGGGACAAGGTGAGTACTTTTTTTTATTATTTTTTATTTAACAGGGGGCATTTCTACCATGGTGGGGGCACATAGGGTATATACAACCTTTTTTATCCTACTCCAGACTCATGGCTTGGTGATATTTATTCTACTCCTGGTACATTTTAAGGCTTTCAGGCAAGCCAGTATCTTATAATATATAATAATGGCTATAAATAAAAAAAATAAGTAGAAGATAACTTTGCAGCTTTTTTCCCACACCTGTCTAAAACTTTTGCACAGTATTGTATAGATAGATAGATGCACTTACATACATTAGAAGGTAAGTAATGTCATTTGGTTTATTAGACATGCACATTCATCTCATATCTAAAGGCCAATTAGTTTGCAGCTAACGATAAGCTCAATCAGTTTTACTTCAATGTGTAGACAATTGGAGATTCATGTCAGAGGTTAACCTAGTCCTGCATCAACGACCAAAATTCATCACAATTTAATATGTGTTAATGGTGCTTTTGGTTTCTAATCTGATTTGTTTCAGATTATTGAACTGTATAATTGAACGATATCATTAAAATCAAAACGTCTTCATTCCTTATTCTGAGATTTGAAGCAATCACTTCCCTTCGCACTGTCTTAAGCATTTCCATCGGAAAATAAAAATATAACACAGACCACATCACGTAATTAACGCTTCACAACCACATTATAATATAATAGAGTTAGAGTTTCAAATCTGGAGGTGTAACAACTGCAATGTGCAGGTTCTCGTCATCTCCCTCTATAATGCATGCTGAGCTCTAGAGGGTAGACATCCACATAACCGTGGGACATGACATCTCTATGGACATTACTAGTGTTGAGCGGCATGTCCCATATTCGAATTCGCGAAATTTTGCGAATATTCAAAAGAATATTCGTAAAATATTCGCGAATATTCAAATTCGTTATTATTTCGCATATGCGATAATTCGAATTTTCGCATCGCATAATACATATGCTATGCAAAATTCGCATGTGCGCTAATGAAATCGCCTTACGAAGATTCGCAACTCAATTCAATCACTAATGTATGAATGCAAAGCCCTTTGCCTCTGTTCTGGGACAAGTGTAGATATTCGCATGTGCGCTAATAAAATCGCCTTACGAAGATTCGCACCTCAATCACTTTCTAGGCAATGTGAGACTTTTGGGAATCAATCGAGATACAGTGGGGGGTGATGACAGTAGTTGACAGAGTACAGATCAATGTAATCTGTAAGGTGGAAACTAAAATAAAAAATACGAATATTCGTAAATCGAATTTTACGAAGTTCGAAATATTCGCGAATATGGTGCTATACTATATGAATGCACAGGCCTTTGCCTTCTCTGTTCTGGGGACAAGTGTAGATATTCGAATGTGCGCTAATAAAATCGCCTTACGAAGATTCGCAACTCAATTCAATCACTAATGTATGAATGCAAAGCCCTTTGCCTCTGTTCTGAGACAAGTGCCGATATTCGCCTGTGCGCTAATATAATCGCCTTATGAAGATTCGCACCTCAATCACTTTCTAGGCAATGTGAGACTTTTGGGAATCAATCGAGATACAGTGGGGGGTGATGACAGTAGTTGACAGAGTACAGATCAATGTAATCTGTAAGGTGGAAAGTAAAATAAAAAATATGAATATTCGTAAATCGAATTTTACGAAGTTCGAAATATTCGCGAATATGGTGCTATACTATATGAATGCACAGGCCTTTGCCTTCTCTGTTCTGGGGACAAGTGTAGATATTCGAATGTGCGCTAATAAAATCGCCTTACGAAGATTCGCAACTCAATTCAATCACTAATGTATGAATGCAAAGCCCTTTGCCTCTGTTCTGGGACAAGTGTAGATATTCGCCTGTGCGCTAATATAATCGCCTTACGAAGATTCGCACCTCAATCACTTTCTAGGCAATGTGAGACTTTTGGGAATCAATCGAGATACAGTGGGGGGTGATGGCAGTAGTTGACAGAGTACAGATCAATGTAATCTGTAAGGTGGAAACTAAAATAAAAAATACGAATATTCGTAAATCGAATTTTACGAAGTTCAAAATATTCGCGAATATGGTGCTATACTATATGAATGCACAGGCCTTTGCCTTCTCTGTTCTGGGGACAAGTGTAGATATTCGAATGTGCGCTAATAAAATCGCCTTACGAAGATTCGCAACTCAATTCAATCACTAATGTATGAATGCAAAGCCCTTTGCCTCTGTTCTGGGACAAGTGTAGATATTCGCATGTGCGCTAATATAATCGCCTTACGAAGATTCGCACCTCAATCACTTTCTAGGCAATGTGAGACTTTTGGGAATCAATCGAGATACAGTGAGGGGTGATGACAGTAGTTGACAGAGTACAGATCAATGTAATCTGTAAGGTGGAAAGTAAAATAAAAAATACGAATATTCGTAAATCGAATTTTACGAAGTTCGAAATATTCGCGAATATGGTGCTATACTATATGAATGCACAGGCCTTTGCCTTCTCTGTTCTGGGGACAAGTGTAGATATTCGAATGTGCGCTAATAAAATCGCCTTACGAAGATTCGCAACTCAATTCAATCACTAATGTATGAATGCAAAGCCCTTTGCCTCTGTTCTGAGACAAGTGCCGATATTCGCCTGTGCGCTAATATAATCGCCTTATGAAGATTCGCACCTCAATCACTTTCTAGGCAATGTGAGTAAGATCTGAGCTTTTGGACCTTTGGGAAACAATCAATTATATGTGTACTGTAATTTTGTGGGGAAAAAAAACAAAAAAACGAATATTCGTTTTTACGAATATATAGCACTATATTCGAAATATTCGCGAAATCGCGAAGTTGCGATATTCGCGAAAAAAATTCGCTTTTCGAATATTCGCGCTCAACACTAGACATTACCAAAGCTGTACTCTTTACATATGGCCAAGAAAAGGGGCCTCGGGCATGGTTGCTAATAGAAGTATATTGATAAGCAGTATATTATTTGGAAAAGACAAACTCAAATATTTTAAAGGGACCTGTCATCAGCTTTTCGGGTATTGATTGGAACTGACTGGAGGCTTTGTGCATTCATTTCAACCATACCCCTTCCATTAGAATTCCCTGTCTTCAGGAAGATGTGTGAGGTATGTAAATGAAATTCCACTACTAAACTTATCTTTCTGAAGAAAGGTATTCTATTGTAAGTATAGGGGCATGGTCAAATTGATTGTACGCAGTCCTAGCCTGCTGTCAATTCCATTCCATATCCAAAAAGCTGAGGACAGCTTCCCTTTTAAAATGCTGACCCCCAGAAATGGCAGAATCGTCTTTGCAATGTATCTCCTCTAAGCTAGTAAGGCAATGGGAGGAATTTTTTATGACAGTAATATTTGAAGTCAGTTTTTCTTTGGTCTGCATTGGTGTACTTTGCACTGAATTTATCAAAAGTCTTTTTTTTTTTTTTTGTTAAATTTGGCACATCTTTAAACCTAAAACTTTTATATAGAAATGGTACTTCATTTTTTTTTACTCCATTCCAAATGGGGTAAAATTAGAAAAAGAAAAAAAGCGCAATTACACCATAGTGCATTTGCATAGTTTTCCTAGTGTTTTCATACAGGAAATACATTTTCTAGCCCCCATAAATTTTTCATATTTCCATGTATAGAGCTGTGTGAAGGCTATTTTTTTGCAGGGCGATCTATAGTTTATATTGGTACCACCTTAGAATGTGTATACATTTTAGGTCACTTTTTAGGGAATACAAAATCTGCTTATGGAGAGTGCCTTAAACAGCATGAGGATTCGTATAGGCCAGGCAACTTATACTTGTATTTTAACCCCTTCAGGACCGAGCCATTTATCACCTTAAAGACCAGGCCATTTTTTGCAAATCTTACATGTGTCACTTTATGTGGTGATAACTTTAAAACGCTTTTACTTATCCAAGCCATTCTGAGAATGTTTTCTCGTCACATATTATACTTCATTACAGTGGTAAATTTGAGTCAAAATATTTAATTTTTATTTTAAAAAATACCAAATTTACCAAAAATGTAGAAAAATTCTCAATTTTTTAAATTTCTATTTCTCTACTTTCAAAACAGATAGAGATGCCTCCTAAAATAGTTATTACTTTACATTTCCCATAGGTCTACTTCATGTTTGGATCATTTTGTAAATGACATTTTCCTTTTTTGGGACGTTAGAAGGCTTAGAAGTTTAGAAGCAAATCTTAAAATTTTTAAGAAAATTTCCAAAACCCAATTTTTAAGGACCAGTTCAGGTCTGAAGTAACTTTGTGGGGCTTACATAATAGAAACCACCCCTAAATGGACCCATTTTGAAAAACCACACCCCTCAAGGTATTTTAAAACTGATTTTACAAACTTTGCTAACCCTTTAGGTGTTCCAAAAGAATTAAAGGAATCTGTAGATGAAATTTCAGAATTTCACTTTTTCGACAGATTTTCCAATTTAATTAAACATTTTTCGTTAACAAATGAAGGGTTAACAGCCAAACAAAACGTAATATTTATTACCTTGATTCTGTAGTTTACAGAAACACCCCATATATGGTCATAAACTGCTGTACAGGCATATGGCAGGGCGCAGAAGGAAAGGTACGCCATATGGTTTTTGGAGGGTGGATTTCACATTTAAAGACCCCCTGATGCACCCCTAGAGTGGAAACTGCAAGAATGTGACCACATTTTGGAAACTATGGGATAAGGTGGCAGTTTTGTTGGTACTATTTTAGGGTAAATATGATTTTTGGCTGCTCTGTATTACACTTTTTGTGAGGCAAGGTGACAAAAAAAATGTATGTTTTGGCACTGTTTTTATTTTTTGTTTTTACAATGTTCATCTGACAGGTTAGATCAGTGTTTCCCAACCAGTGTGCCTCCAGCTGTTGCAAAACTACAACTCCCAGCATGCCCGGACAGCCTTTGGTTGTGCGTGCATGCTGGGAGTTGTAGTTTTGCAACAGCTGGAGGCACACGGGTTGGGAAACACTGGGTTAGATCATGTGCTATTTTTATAGAGCAGGTTGTTACAGATGCAACAAAACCAAATATGACTACTTTTTTTGATTGATTGTTTCAGTTTTACATAATAAAGCATTTTTATTTATTTTTTAATAATTTTTTATGATTTCTCCATATTCTGAAAGCCATAGTTTTTTTTTTATTCTTTAGGCAACTGTCTTAAGTAGGGGCTAATTTTTTTCAGTATGAGATGACGGTTTGATTTGCACTATTTTAGGGTGCACATGACTTTTTGATCACTTGGTAATACACTTTTTGTGATGAAAGGTGAAAAAAATGGCTTTTTACATAGTAACATAGTATATAAGGCCAAAAAAAGACATTTGTCCATCCAGTTCGGTCTGTTATCCTGCAACTGGATCCAGAGGAAGGCAAAAAACAACCTGTGAGGTAAGGGTAAAAGCCAAATTTCCCCACTTAAGGAGAAAATAATTCCTTCCCGACTCCATTCAAGCAATCAGATAACTCCCTGGATCAACAACCCATCTCTAGTAGCTATAGCCTGTAATATTATTACACTCCAGAAATACATCCAGGCCCCTCTTGAACTCTTTTAGTAAACTCACCATCACTACCTCCTCGGGCAGAGAGTTCCATAGTCTCACTGCTCTTACCGTAAAGAATCCTCTTCTATTTTTGTGTACAAACCTTCTTTCCTCCAGGCGCAGAGGATGTCCCCTCGTCACAGTTACAGTCCTGGGGATAAATAGATGATGGGAGAGATCTCTGTACTGACCCCTGATATATTTATTCATAGTAATTAGATCTCCCCTCAGTCGTCTTTTTTCTAAAGTGAATAACCCTAATTTTGATAAACTTTCAGGGTACTGTAGTCCCCCCATTCCAGTTATTACTTTAGTTGCCCTGCTCTGGACCCTCTCCAGCTCTGGTATGTCTACCTTGTTCACAGGAGACCAGAACTGTACACAGTCCTCCATGTGTGGTCTGACCAGTGATTTTTAAAGTGATAGGACTATGTTCTCATCACGGGCATCTATGCCCCTTTTGATGCAACCCATTATCTAATTGGCCTTGGCAGCAGCTGCCTGACACTGGTTTTTACAGCTTAGTTTGCTGTTCACCAAAATTCCTAGGTCTTTTTCCATGTCAGTGTTACCCAGTGTTTTACCATTTAGTATGTAAAGGTGACTTGCATTATTCCTTCCATTGTGCATAATCTTACATTTGTCAGTGTTAAACCTCATCTGCCACTTCTCTGCCCAAGCCTCCAATCTATCCAGATCCATCTGTAGCAGTATACTGTCCTCTTCCGTGTCAATTACTTTACACAGTTTAGTGTCATCTGCTAAAATGTATATTTTACTGTGCAAGCCTTCTACAAGATCATTAATAAATATATTGAAGAGGATAGGGCCCAATACTGACCCCTGAGGTACTCCACTAGTGACAGTGACCCAATCTGAGTTTGTACCATTAATAACCACCCTCTGTTTTCTATCATTGAGCCAGTTACTTACCCACATACAGACATTTTCTCCCAGTCCGAGCATTCTCATTTTATATACTAACCTTTTATGCGGTACAGTGTCAAATGCTATGGCAATCGGGGCGTAATGGCCAAGTTACTGGGGGCTGAGAGGCATAATATGTGGGGGGACTGAGAGACTGAGAGAAATAATATGAGAGGGGACTGAGGCATAAATTGGGATGAGAGGCATAATGAGGGGGCTGAGGTATACATTGGGCTGAGAGGCATAATGAAGGGGGGCTGAGGCATAAATTGGGCTGAGAGGCATAATAAAGGGGAGGACTGAGGCATAAGTTGGGCTGAGAGGCATAATACGGCAGGGGGCTGAGGCATAAATTGGGCTGACTCGGCGAGGCAATGGCATAATGGGGGATGAGAGGCATAATGGGGGCTGAGAATTGCCCTCCCGAGGGGTAAATTATAGAGGGGGTAATATAACTAGGGGTATCAGGGTACATTATTATACAGGGGTTATATAACTGTTATTTTTGTTTATATTGACTGTATGTATGTATGTATGCAGAGTGTATTTGTGTATATATACATGTGTATATATGTGTATATAATATATTTATACATACATACATAAGCGCATGCCGTGTGTGTTTGTGCTTTAGGGTACACACCCTAATGAAATAGACTGCGCACGCCTATGCTCATGAAGCCATGCTGATATGCCGTTATTTGCTTATTTTCATTGAGGTACTCCAAGATAGCATCTCTTCAACCTTCAAACTGTTTACCCACAACGGGTGTTAAACTTACCTTCCTATAGTTTCCAGGCTCTGTTTTGGGCCCTTTTTAAATATTGGCACCACATCCTGTGGAACACTCCCTGTCAGTATAGAGTCCTTAAATATCAGAAATAAGGGTCTGGCTATGAAATTACTTGATTCTCTTAGGATACAGGGGTGTATGCCATCTGGTCCTGGCGATTTGTCTATTTTAATCTTTTTAGAGTACCACTGTACTTCTCCCTGGGTCAGACAGGGCACTTTTAATGGAGAATTTACTTTTAGATTCTGCATTTTATCTGACAGATTATTTTCTTCAGTGAATACAGTGGAGAAAAAAATATTTAATAGCTTTGCTTTCTCCTCATCACTCTCTGCAACTGCCCCCTCATCACTCTGTAAAGGGCCGACACCTTCAGATTTATACTTTTTACCATTTATATAATTAAATAACATTTTAGGGTTGTTTTTGCTTTCTTTGGCAATTAATCTCTCGGTCTCTAGTTTGGCCACTTTTATGTGTATTTACATATTCTATTTTGTTCCTTATAGTTTTTCAGTGCTTCCTTACTACCCTCGTGTTTTAGTGATTTAAATGCTTTATTTTTGTCATTTATTGCTTTCTTTACAGTTCTATTTATCCACATTGGTTTCTTCTTGTCACTTGACCTTTTATTCCCATAAGATATTTACCACTCACAATTAGATTTTAGGATGCTTTTAAAAATATCCCATTTTGTGGCTGTATTTTTATTTTTTAGGACTTTGTCCCAGTTAGTTAGGCCTATGGCCTCTCTTCGTTTGCTAAATTTAGCTTTTTTGAAGTTTGGTATTTTTGTTCCTCCCTGAAGAAACACTCTTTTGAATGATAATTGGAAGGTTATTACTTTATGGTCACTATTTCCCAGGTGTCCCCCAACCTGCACATCTGTTGTTCTGTCAGGTCTATTGGTTAATACTAAGTCTAGTATGAAAGTCCCTCTAGTCGGGTCCTGAACCAGTTGGGAAAGGTAATTGTCTTTGATTTTTGCCAAGAACCTGTTTCCTTTATGAGATGTACAGGTTTCAGTTTCCCAGTCTATATCTGGGTAGTTGAAGTCCCCCATAATAACGACCTCATTATGATTTGCCGCCTCGTCTATCTCGTTTAATAGTCGATTTTTTGTGGACTCCGGTATATTATATATATATTTTTTACGGTGTTCACCTGATGGGTTAGATTATGTGATATCTTTATACAGCAGGTGATTACGGACGAGGCAATACCTAATATGTATACTTTATTTATTTATGCTTTACACAGTAAATGGATTTTTGAAACAAAAAAAATCATGTTTTAGTATTCTGAGAGCCATAGTTTTTAGTTTTTTTTGTGATTGTCTTTATTAGGGTCTCATTTTTTGCAGGATAAGATGAAAATTTGATTGGTACTATTTTGGGGTGCATATAACTTTTTATCACTTTGTATTACACTTTTTGTGATGTAAGGTGCCCAAAAATTTCTTTTTTTAAACCGTTTTTATTATTTTTTTCTTTTACAGTGTTTACCTGAGGGGTTAGATCATGTGATAGTTTTATACAGCAGGTCGTTACAAATGTGGTGATACCTAATATCTATACTTTTTTATTTATTTAAGTTTTACACAATAAAATAATTTTTGAAACAAAAAAAAATCATGTTTTAGTGTCTCACCATATTCAGAGAGCCATAGCTTTTTTATTTTTTGCCTGATTGTTTTATGTAGGGGCTAATTTTTTGCGGGATGCGGTGATGGTTTGATTGATACTATTTTGGGGGGCATACAACACAGCTTTTTGGTCGCTTGGTGTTGCACTTTTTGTGATGTAAGGTGACAAAAAAATGACTGTTTTAGCTAGGTTTTTATTAAATTTTTTCTACGGAGTTCAGGTGAGGGGGTGCATCATGTGATATTTTTATAGAACCAGTCGTTACGGACGTGGCAATACCCAATATGTATGTTTTTTTATTTATTTTTTCACCGATGCCAGCGTATGCAGCAGGGGCCTGGCTGTCAGTGACTGCCGGGTCCGTGCCACTGATCGAACGGCCAGAGCTCCTGCTCCTGTACATGTACAGCAAATAATTGCAAAAAAAAGAGCGAAAAGCATAGTGTAAGTAAGTCAAATAACAGTGCCCTCACACAGGAGAGGTGGTTTGCTCAACTATTTGGGTTGCACCAAATTAAGAGAAACTACAATGAAGGCCAGATTAAGATAGTTAATGGTTGGTGCAGCCAGATTTGTCCGATAACCTTAGACGGGAGCCAAACCGCCGGTCAGGTGAACAATAGTACTGGAGGAACGCTGGACCATAGGAGTCAAAAATCACAGAAGAAATGCACCAAATGGATATGCCACTGACTATACTGGCTAGTCATAAATGCAGATATTAAAAGCTGAGACTTTTGCCAATATATTCCTGTCAGGAAGTTTTTGTCTTGTTTTATATGTAGTGTATGTGCCTTTACCTGGCATTTAAACACTCTCCTTTGCACCTGGTAGCCTCCATCACATGGTCTGATATGGGTGTGGCTTACAGTCTGGCTTTGTTCACATTGCACTAGTTGTCCTGCTAGGCGGTTGTGTGGAAGCTTGGCTGTGAGCTGGATTACATCACCTTCAGACCTTGTTCACACCATAGGTAGCGTAGTGGTAGGACCCCTTGCCATGCTGAGAGCCGTGACGTGGTGCATGTGGGCTCCGATATCTTCCTGACAGGAATATATTGGCAAAAGTCTCAGCTTTTAATATCTGCATTTATGACTAGCCAGTATAGTCAGTGGCATATCCATTTGGTGCATTTCTTCTGTGATTTATGATTATATTTTCATCCGCACAATGCTCCGTTTTGTGTAGGATGCCTTTGTGGTGCATGTGGACCGCGCCGACATCCTCCACCGTATGCAAAATATTTTTTGCTGGGGATAGTCGTTTGCTGCGGTCCACATGTGGTGGGACTGCTCCCCCAATGAAAAACACGCTACAGTGTTAGGGGTTGAGCAGCTCCCCCAGATTTGCCACTATATTTCTGTGTTTTTACCATAGGAGTCAAGCAAACGTGTGGACAACACAGGGCGCAATATCACAACCAGGTGTCAAATAGATTTCGATTTATTCAAAGACAATGCGTTTTGGGGTACATTAGACCCCTTTATCAAGTCTAAAAGAACATAAATATAATATACAGAGGATATAAAAAGTCTACACACCCCTGTTAAAATGTCAGGTTTATGTGATGTAAGAAAATGAGACAAAGATAAATCATTTCAGAACTTTTTCCACCTTTAATGTGACCTATAAACTGTACAACTCAATTAAAAAACAAACTGAAATCTTTTAGGTAGATGGACGTAAAAATATAAAAATAAAATAATATGGTTGCATAAGTGGGCACACCCTATTATCAGCACACACCTGCCATTATTCAAAGTGCCTCTGATTAACCCCTAATAAAGTTCAGCCTCTCTAGTTGGTCTTTCCTGAAATTTTCTTAGTCGATTCCTACAGCAAAATTTGAGTTCAAAACTTTAGTGAGGCTGCATTCACACTTCAGTTATTTGGTCAGTTATTTTGATCAGTTATTGTGAGCCAAAACCAGTAGTGAAGCCTTCACAGAGATCAGGTGTAATTATTTGATCTGCACCTGTTCTGTGTTTTTGACCCACACCTGGTTTTGGCTCACAATAACTGATGGAAATAACTGATCACATAACTGAAGTGTGAATGCAGCCTGAGTGGTATAAAAATACAAAAAAGTAGCATTTTGCTACTTTTTGAAGCAATAATTTTGGAGTGCAGTTTCTCCCAAAAGACTTTAGCATTCAGTTTATAATATGGTTACTCTAAATGTAACTGTATAATATTTGAGGGGAGCTAATGAATTTAACATTTGTGCGAGTTTTATAAATTTGCAATGTGATAATAATTATTTTTCCATTCTTCCTGTGTGTAGGAAGTTGAACTTTTTTTTTTACTTACACCTTGAGCTTTGCCTCTGCTCTTCCTTTAACTACATTAATTGGTCCCATTGTTTCTTGGCTTATTTATGAGCACAAAGCAATAATTTATGATTGACAGTTTTTTTTACTACCTAGGAAGAACTACTTTATCATTCAGGAGATGCATATAAATCATTTTTCTTGCTCTATACCGCATTTAATTTCAAGGTAGAACTATTCAAGAATAATTTTTCTTAGGTTATGACCATGTGGGGTGGGAAATTCCACCACAGATTTTGCTGTATATTTGCCAGAGGCAGAACTACTGCTATAGCTGCCACAGTGCCTGGGCCTCACCTGTCAGCACACACAGTAATAACTATTGTGTATGTGCTGGCAAGCGAGGCTTGGGACGTAATGGATGACAGACACAGCAGCCAGTCAGTCATCCATGTGGTCCTGGACTTCATTCCCTGGTGGCCTGTGCTCTCTACAGCAGGCACAATCCAGCTACTTTAAATCATTGTGCCTGCTGGGCTGAGTAGGTGAGTGCATGGGATGAGGGTCATTCCCTGAACCGTGCCGAGTTCATATCACCATTTAGCTTTCCGTTCTTTTGATCCATCAGAAGAACTGAAAAACTAAAACAAAAGAACGGATCCTGTATTTTAAGCATCCGTTATGCACAGTGATGCACATTTTGCATCTGTTTTAGCCTTTTTCGTCTGAGATCCGTTATTATAGATGGGGGGGGGGGAAACTTTGAGTAGAACTTTTTTTCCGTTTAAAATAATGGATCTCAGATGGAAATGGCAAAGACAGATGCACAATGTGCATAACTGAGCATGATGGATGCTTAAAATACAGGATCAATTTTTTTGTTTTTCTGATGATCACTGTGATCTCACAGCCCTATAAAAAGCCTCATCCTGCCCGGTCTCCACTATTTTACTATGAACTTAGTGCAGGGATAGATGTGAGAGGCGCTAGGGACAGTGATTAAGAAAGCCTTTATTTGTAAAAACTTACTTTAGAACAGTTCAGGGACAGCACAAGGATAGTGTAGGGAGATAATAGAGAGATCATAGGTAGAGGAGAGCATGTGGATTGTGCAGGGGCCAATAGAACAGTGCCCCCCTTGGTTAATAGATAAGCAATTCTATTACACCTTGCTGCACTAATTGGGGTGAAAAAGCTGTCTGGGGTTAAAAGCGGTCTAATACTACTGCTATTGTGGTGTCCACATTGTTTTAAACATATGTAATTTTAATTCTGTAACTGGGGTGAGATAGCGCTCTAATTTTTTTTTCACACATTTGGTTTTACACCTTGTGTTAAACATAAGTAATCACATAGGCCTTGATTCTGTAATTGGGGTGAAATAGCGCTCTATTTTTTCATGTATTTGGTTTTACACCTTGTGTTATAGATAAGGGATTCCACATTAGGCAATGGTTCTGTAATTGGGGTGAAATAGCATTCTAATACTACAGATTTTGGGGTGTTCACATTGTTTTGTGTATAAGTAATTCCTTTACTAGTGATGAGCGGGAGGTGCCATATTCGATTTTGCGATATTTCGCGAATATTCGATTGAATATTTGTTTTATATTAGTCGAAATCGAATATTCGTCATTATTCTATTTATCGCGAATAATATGCAATTTAATTATTCACGTATTGCGATTTTATTTTAACTGTATAACTTTCCTATTGGTTGGCTAATGGCTATGGCGCTATGTCTATGTGTATTATACGAATGTTCGCTATATTGCTATAACTTCGTATTTTACAATATTACGAATATTCTAAAAAACAAAGTTATAGCAATATAGTGAATATTCGTAAAATACACAAATAGACTGTAATTCACTAATATAGTGCTATAGTTTTTTTATAGTCAATTTTTTTTTCTCTTCTGAACTTCAGATTTTGGAAAAATTCACACTATTAAAAAAATATTATAGCACTATATTAGCTAAATTACAGTCTATATGTGTATTTTACGAATATTCTCTATATTGCTATAACTTAGTTTTTTAGAATATTACGAATATTCTAAAAAACGAATTTATAGCAATATAGCGAATATTCGTAAAATACACAAATATAGTGTAATACTATTTTTTTATAGTCAAATTTTTTTTCTCTTCTAAACTTCAGATTTGGGAAAAATTTACACTATAAAAAAAAATACTATAGCACTATATTAGCTAAATTGCAATCTATATGTGTATTTTACGAATATTCGCTATGTTGCTATAAATCCTTGGTTTAGAATATTCTAAAAAACTAAGTTTTAGCAATATATCGAATATATTTGTTATTTTGAATAATCGTCTTTTTTTTCGATGTGTACTGTTATTTCACCTCGGCATACTGCTCCCTGACAAGCGTCCCAGTCACCATGGGAACAGCTGTGGGTTAGAATATACAATTGGATCTGAGTTTTCTCTGCGATCGTGAAAACTCAGATCCGATGGTATATTCTAACCCACAGTTGTTCCCAGGGTGACGGGGACGCTTGTCGGGGAGGAGTATGTCAAACAACTGTACTGGTTGAAAAAAAAAAAGAATATTCTAAATAATGATTTATTTATTTTTTTAGAATATTCGCTATATATCGAAAGAAGTAGGGTGGAATCAATCTTTATATTCAAATTCCCGATTTTTACCCAAAAATCGGGAACGTTATAAATGATCGCGCGAGGACGCGATAGTATGACGTGATCGTGGCACATGACCTGGTTTCAGTTTCGCTTTGGTTACTAGTGGATTGGCAGTCTTCCGAAAATAAAATTGTAAAGATAAAATGGTGCGAAAAACCTTTAATGAGGATGAAGAAGACGTTATTCTCACTGTAAGTAATATTGTATTACAGTACTGTATTTTATTACATATTGCATGCCAGAACAATATTTTGCAACACTTGAACAACGTATGAATTATTCATATGTAGATCGACTGTTGCAAAATATTTGTGTATGCCAAAAATAACTACATTGATAAATTTTTGTTTTTGTTTTTTTTCCCTCTCCCCTCAATAGTCGATATTACAGATTGGTGCACTAAGTATTCTTGTTACTTCACAGCACTATGTCAGTAGCATGTATGACATGCAATTTATACCACACACTATATACCAGGGCTGGCCAACCTGCGGCTCTCCAGCTGTTGCAAAACTACAACTCCCAGGATGCCCAGACAGCCTACAGCCATCAGCCTACAGCAGGGCATGGTGAGAATTGTAGTTTTACAACAGCTGGAGAGCCACAGGTTGGCCAGCCCTGCTATATACCATACACACAATATATATATAGATTTAATTTTATGTCAATGAGCTTTTTTTGTTGGACCAAAAGTATTTGCTGGTTCATTTAGCGTTACCCAGGGTGCACCACGGTGATGCAAACCAGCAGTACACCCAACACTGTACTGTCAAGTACTAGACAGGTACATCGCAGCTTAGCTGGCTAATATCTGATTGCTCAGACCTCACACACATACATTCGAAATACAATCCGATCTCATAACAGTAAAATGAAATCTAATATTTCCCCTTCAAAGGCGTAACTACTTTTTGCGTATTTGTTGAGGATTTTTTTTTTATATTTGTATAATAAAACATTGGGGATTATATGCTTTCATCTTTATCCTTCAGCGCTTTCTGGAGCGGAGATATCTGACCCGGAAACACAAAGAAAAAGAACAGATCATAATGTCTGTCTGGACCGAACTGTATTTAAAGCATGGGAAAAGGCACAAGAAGGAAAACATGCAAAAGAAGTTTTGCGACCTGAAGCGCCTTCACCCTAATCTTGTCAACGAATATAGTCAGCGATTATGCCCAGGTACAATGCGTACATGAATTTTGCATCTCTCTCTACAACACTTTGCAATGTATATATTCAGTAATACTGCTAATCCGTACAGATGTAGTATGGTTAACACACAACCTCTCAAATTTCTTAACTCATCCCGTAATCTTGAAACAAAAGCCATTTAAAAAAATAGCTTAACGCATTAAATTGCATTAGGTTTACATAACACGTCTCATAAAGCATATGTGTTAACTCTACTACATCCGTATTTCATCCCTTTTCAAATGATTACTTAATACCCGGTGTGACATGTACAAAATCTTCTGGTTACATCATACATCTCTATCTCGCTGAGATTGTATATATATATAGTTATACACACAGATCGGTACTGTCACGGCCACGGTTATGGCCGTGACTCCTTGGGAGCCGCATACAGTTGCCCGCGGTTTAGGTTGTTGTTTCAACCGCAGCTTGAGGCATGATGTTGCTTGCCTCAAGTGCGGTTGCCGCGGACAATAGGTATGTGTGCGGTTCCCTTGGAGTTTGTGTGCTTGTATGTATGCACTGTTGTTTGTCTGTGTGCACTCTGTGTATTGTGTGGTGTGCACTGACACCTATCCTGCACTGTGGTTGCCCGTGGCAACGTTTGGTGATGTGTACATGTGGTGGCAGTGTCCCGGCCTTTGGGCTGACTCCCAGGACACGGTTGCCACCCATGTCGTTGCCAGCGGCAACAGCCACAGTGTGTTCTAGTGTTGGACACTTTCTCTTTATGTTGGTGTTTCCCTTCCCTGGTGCTGGACGGGTTAACTCCCTTCCCAGTGTGTGTGAGTCACTGGGTGTGTCTGACCGTTGGGTGTGGCCTCTTAGTCCTATAAAGCCTCTCACTTTGGCATGGCTCAGTAGGTTTCTTCAGTCATGCTTTGCTGTAGCAGCCTCCTGTGATTTCCATCTTCTTGTAAGGGTCACCCTTCCGGTCATAAGTTCTATTACCGTGATGTGTCCTTTGTCTTTGCTTTTTAGTGCGGCTATGGATGTCCTGGTTCCTGAGTGTTCGTATGTGTGTGCTGTTTCTCTTATGTTGTGTGGACAGCGTTTTCTGAGCACGGGTTCCAGTCAGCAAGGCTGAGACAGGTTTGTGTGGAACTGTTTGGTTCACCTGTCTCATCAATAGTCCTGTTTATGTTCCCCATCTTCATGCTGCTTGGCCAGTGAGACTCCTGCTCCTCCGTGCCTAGGAGGAGTGGGTTGTCTTACTCTGTTCTCTAGTTCATGGCCGACTTGAGGGCTTGTAGGGACTATAAGGTTCCAGCGTATGAGCCCTCCACCCACCAAGGTCGGCTCATACAGACAGGAGACAGGGTCAGCGTTAGGGACGCAATAGGAGGTGACCTGCTCCCTAATTCTGTGGTCCTGGCCGAGTAGCGACTGGACATCCTGCATCACCTTACGGCTGAGGATTTCCCCCATCCACAGCCGTGACAGGTACTGATGTATGATGTCACCGGATGATTTCATACGTTTCACACACATAAATATATATAGGTCTTTTTGTTTATATCTACATAAACTGCAAACATCATTTAGTATTCAGGTCAAAGTCCCCGACCATTAAATACTTCCCCCACGTAATTTGCATGGGATTCAAGAACATATACAGTCATGTGAAAAAATTAGGACACCCTTTGAAAGCATGTGGTTTTTTGTAACATTTTTAATAAAAGGTTATTTCATCTCCGTTTCAACAATACAGAGAGATTAAAGTAATCCAACTAAACAAAGAAAACTGAAGAAAAGTCTTTTCAAGATCTTCTGTAAATGTCATTCTACAAAAATGCCTATTCTAACTGAGGAAAAAGATAGGACACCCTCACATGTATTCCCTCTTAAATTGGCTCAGATCTCACACAGGTATATCACACCAGGTGCACATAATTAGTAGATCGTTACTCTGCATGTTGAATGAGGCTTGCCCTATTTAAACCTCAGACATTTAGTTTGGTGTGCTCCTGACTGTTGAAGTGAGAGTGAGCACCATGGTGAGAGCAAAAGAGCTGTCAGAGGACTTCAGAAAAAAGATTGTAGCAGCCTATGAGTCTGGGAAGGGATTTAAAAAGATCTCAAAAGATTTTGAAATCAGCCATTCCACTGTCCGGAAGATAGTCTACAAGTGGAGGGCTTTCAAAACAACTGCCAACATGCCCAGGACTGGTCGCCCCAGCAAGTTCACCCCAAGAGCAGACCGCAAGATGCTAAAAGAGGTCTCCAAAAACCCTAAAGTGTCATCTCGAGAACTACAGCAGGCTCTGGCTACTGTTGATGTAGAAGTACATGCCTCTACAATCAGAAAGAGACTGTACAAGTTTAACTTGCATGGGAGGTGTGCAAGGAGGAAACCTTTGCTTTCCAAGAGAAACATCGAGGCCAGACTGACATTTGCCAGAGATAAAGTTGACAAAGACCAGGACTTCTGGAATAATGTTCTTTGGACAGATGAGTCCAAAATTGAATTATTTGGACACAACAGCAGAGGACATGTTTGGCGTAAACCAAACACAGCATTCCAAGAAAAGAACCTCATACCAACTGTGAAGCATGGAGGTGGAAGTGTCATGGTTTGGGGCTGCTTTGCTGCAGCAGGACCTGGTCAGCTCACCATCATAGAATCCACGATGAATTCTACTGTGTATCAGAAGGTGCTTGAAGAACATGTGAGACCATCAGTTAGAAAATTAAAGCTGAAGCGGAACTGGACCATGCAACATGACAATGACCCAAAACATACTAGTAAATCAACCAAAGATTGGCTGAAAAAGAAGAAATGGAGAGTCCTGGAATGGCCAAGTCAAAGTCCAGATTTGAATCCCATTGAGATGCTGTGGGGTGACTTGAAAAGGGCTGTACGTGCAAGAAACCCCTCAAACATCTCACAGCTGAAAAAGTTCTGCATTGAGGAGTGGGGTAAAATTTCCTCAGACCGATGTCGAAGACTGGTAGATGGCTACAAGAACCGTCTCACTGCAGTTATTTCAGCCAAAGGAGGTAACACTCGCTATTAGGGGCAAGGGTGTCCTATCTTTTTCCTCAGTTAGAATAGGCATTTTTGTAGAATGACATTTACAGAAGATCTTGAAAAGACTTTTCTTCAGTTTTCTTTGTTTAGTCGGATTACTTTAATCTCTCTGTATTGTTGAAACGGAGATGAAATAACCTTTTATTAAAAATGTTACAAAAAACCACATGCTTTCAAAGGGTGTCCTAATTTTTTCACATGACTGTATATATATATATATATATATATATACGTATGTATTTATGTATGTTCCTCAAAAATGCAACAATCGATTTCAATGATTCTTGGTATACACATTGCTTGCTACCTGGAATTAAATCTTGCGGGGGTCTCAGCTATCTAGGACGTACCATTCCCAAGATATATAAAAAAATTACCTGCATTAGCCAATACAAGCCTGCCAGCCTTTCACTTAAATCCTAACTGCCAACTGACGGGCGCTGTGGAGTTCACAGTTAAAGGGCTTGTCGCTGTGAAACTCACTGTTTAAGGGGCAGTCACCGTCAGTCACTGTTAAAGGGGCGGTCACTGTGAAAGTCACTGTAAACAGCCGGCCATTGCTAAAGTCACTGTTATTTAATATAAAATTGCTATGAACAAATACCCAAGCAACACCGGGTCATCGACTAGTATATATATTGTAGGGATTCCCAAATGGTAGCCTTCAGATAAATACACAGCAGCCTTTTTCCAGTGAAAGCTTAAAATAACAAGTGTCCTTTATTGTTGGCACACAGACAATCAACAGGCAGCAGTAATCGGCTTACTCCAGCCGACACTTAAAGAAAAAACAATCACACAAGTAAGGCACAGTACTGTAAACCCCACAGAGTATCTTGCATTGTCCTCTGTATCCAAGCAGAGACCCTCTGGTCTTTCACTCAGTTCCAAACACAAATACCCAGCCATCCAGAGCTCCACCGTCAGCCAGGTAATCGCCCCCACCTGACCCTGCTGGCTGACTTTTGTAAGCCAGTCAAAACCTGGCCTGGATTCTAGGAATTAGTCATCCGCCTAATTCTATGACTACAACCAATAACAGCCATCCCGTATTAGTTTTTCACAGCTATGCTAACTAACAAAGTGTTCGTCAGCAACATGCTGCGGACATGTGCACTAGTGGCTCCTACTGCACCGAGGCCAGGATCCTCAGTGACACATATCTTCCATCTATTATAGTCCCTTGTGCCTTTCTACAATGCATATATATATACAGTACAGACCAAAAATTTGGACACACCTTCTCATTCAAAGAGTTTTCTTTATTTTCATGACTATGAAAATTGTAGATTCACACTGAATTAACACATGTGGAATTATATATAACAAAAAAGTGTGAAACAACTGAAAATATGTCATATTCTAGGTTCTTCAAAGTAGCCACCTTTTGCTTTGATTACTGCTTTGCACACTCTTGGCATTCTCTTGATGAGATTCAAGAGGTAGTCATCTGAAATGGTTTTCACTTCACAGGTGTGCCCTGTCAGGTTTAATAAGTGGCATTTCTTGCCTTATAAATGGGGTTGGGACCATGAATTGCGTTGTGGAGAAGTCTACTGAATAGACTGTTAGAATTTGTATTATGGCAAGAAAAAAGCAGCTAAGTAAAGAAAAACGAGTGGCCATCATTACTTTAAGAAATTAAGTTCAGTCAGTCCGAAAAATTGGGAAAACTTTAAAAGTGTCCCCAAGTGCAGTCACAAAAACCATCAAGCACTACAAAGAAACTGGCTCACATACGGACCGCCCCAGGAAAGGAAGACCAAGAGTCACCTCTGCTGTAGAGGATAAGTTCATCCGAGTCATCAGCCTCAGAAATCGCAGGTTAACAGCAGCTCATGTTAGAGACCAGGTCAATGCCACACAGAGTTCTAGCAGCAGACACATCTCTAGAACAACTGTTAAGAGGAGACTGTGTGAATCAGGCCTTCATGGTAGAATATCTGCTAGGAAACCACTGCTAAGGACAGGCTACAAGCAGAAGAGACTTGTTTGGGCTAAAGAACACAAGGAAAGGACAATAGACCACTGGAAATCTGTGCTTTGGTCTGATGAGTCCAAATTTGAGATCTTTGGTTCCAACTACCGTGTCTTTGTGCGACGCAGAAAAGGTGAACAGATGGACTCTACATGCCTGGTTCCCACCGTGAAGCATGGAGGAGGAGGTGTGGGGGTGCTTTGCTGGTGACACTGTTGGGGATTTATTCAAAATTAAAGGCATACTGAACCAGCAGTGGCTACCACAGCATCTTGCAGCGGCATGCTATTCCATCCGGTTTGCGTTTAGTTGGACCATCATTTATTTTTCAACAGGACAATGACCCCAAACACACCTCCAGGCTGTGTAAGGGCTATTTGACCATGAAGGAGAGTGATGGGGTGCTGCGCTAGATGACCTGGCCTCCACAGTCACCGGACCTGAACCCAATCGAGATGGTTTGGGGTGAGCTGGACCGCAGAGTGAAGGCAAAAGGGCCAACAAGTGCTAAGCATCTCTGGGAACTCCTTCAAGACTGTTGGAAGACCATTTCAGGTGACTACCTCTTGAAGCTCATCAAGAGAATGCCAAGAGTGTGCAAAGCAGTAATCATAGCAAAAGGTGGCTACTTTGAATAACCTAGAATATTACATATTTTCAGTTGTTTCACACTTTGTTATGTATATAATTCCACATGTGTTAATTCATAGTTTTGATGCCTTCAGTGTGAATCTACAATTTTCATAGTCACTCATAAAGAAAACTCTTTGAATGAGAAGGTGTGTCCAAACTTTTGGTCTGTACTGTATATATATATATATATATATATACACACATATACACCCCACCCAGTAAATTGACCTCATAAACCACTAATTAACTGCTATATGAAAGGTAAGATTGTAATAAGGGTAAGGTAAGGCTGTAATAGGGGTAAGAGAGTGGAGTAAAATCAGGATTTTACATGACAGACTCCCTTTAACCGCTGAATAGAACAGCGATAAACTCTGCCTAAATAGCATATAAAAATTTTGTCAGCTCGCCACCTATCTGCAAGCGACTGTGCCCCTCCTTCTAATAATAAAGTGACCGTGACAACAAAATCAACAGGGAGTGAAGACTGTCAGCAGATATTAAAAATGCGGCTGGGCAGACAGTATAACAATGACAGCCAAAAAAATTAATATACCCAACCTAATACCATCAAATAACCCCTGTTACGTCATCCTACCTTTTAACTTAGGCCGGTTTTACCCATCTGTAACACTGGTTTTGGCATGTTATATAACCCCAAAATGAGGCAAATCCACCGTGTGGATAATCAGAATCCCATGCAGATCCCTCCATATAGGATTTTTTTTTTTTTCACTTACCTTTGTTATGATTTATGAGTTGTTTGTCTAAACTCGTAACATTCTGTGATTACAGAGGTTCCCATTCCTTCTGTGAGACACAGAAAAACGGAGAAGGTTGTCACAACGGGTGAGGAGGAACAGTCGGAGGAGCAGGCAGAGGAGGAGCAGCCTGGACCCTCCTCTGATCTAGGACCATCGCAGCCAGGGGATTCCTCTCCCCCACCTCCAGAAGAGGGGGAGAAGGAGGTCTACATCCCCCACCAGGAGGGTAAATATGTGCACACAGCTATATAATTAAATATCCATACAATGTTTATAAGAAATAGGGCCTAAAATGATTTAAAATAGCTAAAAGTAGAGAAATAGAAAAAAAAATAACTCTGTAATCTACATTAAAACCATAAAGTATCCAACTAATTCAAATTAAACATTACATAACTATAACAAAGTAATTCTGTGCTCTCATTAAGAAATACAAAATAAGAGTTGTGGCGGCTTGATACATTTTAATGGCCAAAAAATAATAATTACTATGTCACATAGCGAGCTTCCAAGAACTCACCAGTCCCTTCATCTGTCATATATACAATAAGAAGGGAGACGTGGCGGAATGAATGGGCATTTGAAATATAAGATACAAACATATCAAAGACCATCATAAAAAGTCCGTTATTATCTTACAGATAAGGGGCTGAGTACGTATTATTGTCTTTAAATTGATGTCATCTCCGATACCTGGTGCCACGACTATATCTATAGAAGATTATTTAGATCTTGTAGTGTGTCCAAAATCCCTGTTAAAAAATAAATCCAGTATTCGAAGTGTGAAGTATTGTTTTCAATTTGCATTAAAAAAAATCTTATAGCTCTTCTGTATTAGAAGATATATTTTAAGATGAGAACCTTCATGTGTTATTCATATTGACCATGGCCAACAGAAATGCTTAGCAACACGAAAGTGTAGATTCTTCTTTCATCACAAAGAAACCAACTAAATAATATTATACTCTACTCAACTTTTATTAATTATCCTACTAAATAACTATATTGAACTATCACTAAATAACCAATTATATTATTTTCATAAATGTTTATAAAAAAATATTGTTTTGTAAATGGACAGTACTGTAACAAAAACTCCACACAAACCACTAACTGCCTTCATCTTAATTGAAAGTCATTGTAATTTTTTTTTATCCTAACAGTTGTTCGAAAGCTAAAAAGAAAGCTCCAGGAACATCAGCAAGCTGAAGCCAAAGAAATGCTGGTTATAAAAGCCCAACAAAAAAAAATCTGGCTACTTCAAGCCAGGTTACAGCAACAGCAGCATCAGCGTCAGCTGGATACTGAATTCAGGAAGCTGGAGGAGCAGAGAAAGATCAGAAATAAGGAGTTGCTGAACATCCAGAAAGAACTCCAAAGTTTGCCTTAGAGGCCTTTTTTTTTTACATTTTACATACTTTTTTTTTGTTAATAAATATTTTATTACGTTTAATCGTTTCCTTTCATATGTTTGATATTGTTATTTAATACATAAACTAGCTGTTGACCCGGCGTTGTTCGGGTATTTATTTATTTATTGCACATTTATATTAAATAACAGTGACTTTAGCAATGGCCGGACGTTTAACAGTGACTTTCACAGTGACCGCTCCTTTAACAGTGACTTTCACAGTGACCGGCCCTTTAACTGTGAACTCCAGAACACCCATCAGTTGGCAGTTAGGATTTAAGTGAAAGGCTGTAGGCAGGCTTGAATTGGCTAATGCAGGTGATATTTTGGGAATATCTATTTGCAGGTGATATTTTGGGAATATTTGGGAACTGGTATGTCCTAGAGAGCTGAGATTTCTTTCCAGGTAGCAAGGGATGTGTATGCCAAGTTTAATTGAATTTGATGGTTGCGTTTTTGAGTTTTTGCGGAACATACACACATACCTACATACACACACACATATACATCCTTTTTTATATATATATATATTTAAAGTTATCAGGTTGCAGGAAGGCCCCTTGAGTCCTAGTGCAAAGTCATATGGATCAGGACAGACAGCAGCAGGTTAAGGTAACAGTGGAGGTGACGGGCTACACTAAACTCAATATGATCAGGACAGACAGAAATTATGATAACACAGAACAATATGAAAGAATGCAGTCAGACATTAGAACAGAACTAAAAAAATATTTATTAACAAACATGCCTCTATGGCAACTTTTAAAGTTGGTTATAAACCATAAACATGTCCCTCGTTTGTTTGAGGTGCTGTGCCTTCATCTTGGCCATCAGCCTCTGCATTTCTCGCGTGCTGGCATCATGTTCCCGCTGAATAATTTCAATAATATAACAGCAGTACTGTAAGGATTAAAAAATAAAATAAAATTACTTGCAATTCAGATTACGTGGTATAGATATAGAATTATATTGCTATGTGCACATATTTACCCTGTTGGCAGGGATTGGTTACAACCTCCTCCGCACTCTCATTATCATCTGGAGTGGTGGGGGGTTCTTGTGGTGGCATGGTGGGTCCACTGTCTTCCACCTCTTCGCCCACATCAGATGTGTCTGTAACCTGAGGCTGCAGCTCCTGGGAGGGTCCTGGCTCATCACCTTTATATGTAGCCATCATATGCCCATCAGGTGGTGGAGGGGCCGCTACATCATCTGAGGGTCCTGCCTGCTCTTTTGAATCCTCATTATATGTAGTGGAGACCTCCATCACCACCACATTCAGCACAGGTTTTCTCGGTCCTCTCCTCTTTATAATGGAACCCTGTAATCACATAATGTTAAGAATTTTGACAAAGAACTCATAAATCATAACAAAGTTAAAGATCCAGAAATTCATATACTATATGGAGGGATCTGCATGAGATTATGATAAACCACAAAGTGGATTTTCCTCTTTCTGGTGTTATATAACATTCAAAAACCGGTGTTCCAATTAAGCTACGATGTACCTGTCTAGTGAAGTGACAGTACAGTGTTGGGTGTACTGCTGGTTTACATCCCTGTGGTGCACCCTGGGTAACGCTAAATGAATTAGCAAATACGGTGAGACAAAGAAAGCTCATGGACATAAAAATGATTATAAAAATATAATCAATATATATTGTGTGTGTATGGTATATAGTGTATGGTACCGTATATAGTGTGTGGTATATATTGAGTGACAGGAAAATGGACGTGCTATGTGCATGTGATAGAAATGTATCTGTTGTCCATACATACATGCTACAAACATAGTGCTGTGAAGTAACAAGAATACTTAGTGCACCAATCTGTATTATCTACTCTTATCATAAAAACTTTTTTTTTCATAAGAAAAAAAAAATCGTATTCATATAGCAAATATTCGTACTTGCAAATATTTCGCTAGACTCGATCTACACATAATTGTTCTGACATGCATGCAATATGATAAAAAAAAGTACTGTAATATAATATTACTTACGGCTATCACGATTTCATCCTTGGCTTTTATAAAGCAGTGCCTTATCATCTTTGCAGAGCACATTGTACTGTCTGCGAGTGTCTGTAGACTGTCTGGAAATACATTCTGTGAAAAAATACTTTATCGGCGCGAAGTAAATGACCATGCGGTCGCGCACACTCTAGGACATATTACGTTCACGATTTTTCAGTTTAAATCGTGATCTCGAATATTACAACTATTCGATATTCCTGGTTTAGAATATGACGAATATTCTAAAAAATAAATATACAGCAATATAGCGAATATATTTGTTATTAAGAATATTCGCAATTTTATGTCCATCTGAAAACATCATTCCTTCCAGCTTCAGTTGCTTGTGGGCCAATGACTTATTGACCCACAAGCAAGAAGCAGGGAGGAATTATATTTTCAGATGAAAAAAAAAATACAAATATTCGATATCGCAAATATATTGCACTATATTCGAAATATTCGCTAATTCTCAAAGCTACGATATTCGAGAAAAAAATTTGCTATTTGAATATTCGCTCTCAACACTATTCATTGCACCTTGAATAATTCGGGTGAAATAGTGGTCTAATACTATTGCTTTTAAGTTGTTCACATTCCTTTATACATAAATAATTCCATTAGGCCTTGTTTTTGTAATTGGGGTGAAATAGCGCTCTGATACTACTGCTATTGGGGTGTCCGCCTTGTTTTTTATATAAGTAATTCCAGTAGGCCTTTATTCTGTATTTGGGCTGAAATAGCAGTCTAATCCTACTGATTTAAGGTTGTTAACATTGTTTTTTACATAAGTAATTCCAATAGGCTTTGATTCTGTAATTGGGGTAATATAGCGGCCTGATACTACTGATTATGGGGTGTCCATGTTGTTTTTTACATACGTAATTGCATTTGAGATTGATTCTGTAATTGGGTTGAGATAGCAGTCTGCTACCACTGTTATAGGGGTGTCCACATTGTTTATTACATAAGTAATTCTATTAGGCCTTGATTCTGTAATTGGGGTGAAATAGCATTCTAATACTACTAATTTTGGCGTGTCCACATTGTGTTTTGCATAAGTAATTCCACTAAGCCTTGATTCTGTAAATGAAGTTAAAAAAAATAGCGGTCTGATACTACTGATTTTGGGGTGTCCACATTGTTTTATACATAAGTAATTCCATTAGACCTTGATTCTCTAATTAAAGTGAAAAAGTGGTCTAATACCACTGCTATCGGGTTTTGATCGGCAGCCCAGCTGTCCTTTAATGGTTGGCTCGGTCTTCAACATCATCTCAACTGACATCAGACACCCCCAGCCAGGAGTTGGTGGGTTCCACTGACAACACGCTTAGTTGGCATGCCTCAGGAACAAGATCTGTGCCCTCCCCCCCCCTCCCCGTCCTGAACCTGCCACTTTCTTTTTCTGTTCCTTCTACTCGGGAAGTATTGTATGCTGTCGGATCTGCTCCGAGGACAAGCTTCTTGAGAACAATCAGTAACTACTGCCCAGCCAAGATTTTGAGCAGAGATCCACTGCTTCATCCTGTAGGCAGGCAAGTAGCAACGATGAGAGTCGCATGGGAGCAGGTGTACATCTGTGGCTTCATCATCATCAAGGGATGAGAGTGGCAGCTTACGTGTAAGATAGTGGGTGAACCAGCAGGGTGCAAGCGTGGCAGCAGTGTAAGATCTGGAACCAAACATGCCCAGGGTAAACCATCTGCTACTCAAGAGACTACCTGCCCTGCATCAACACATGTGTCACCATAAAGTGGCCTGTAAAAACAGTGGAGCTAATGTTGTGGCATTGCATGAGGCATCTCCTAGCAGCCAGCAATCCTTTTCCAGCAGTCAAGGCTCCACCACCTCAGCAGAAGGAAGCTATGTTTCCTTCCCATCATCTACTGGTCCTGATGCTTCTCCTCCTCCTCCTACTCCTCATCACTCATTTTTCCAGCAATTGATCAGGGAGGCATTTGTAAAGAGACAACAGTATACTTGCACTCATCTAACAGCACAGAAGCTGAACATGTTCCTGGCCAAGTTGCTGGTACTACTGTCCCTCCCTTTGCTGTGGATGACTCTGCCCATTTCAGAGAACTGATGGTTGTGCCGAGCCAAGATAGAGAGTCCCAAACTTCTCCAAAAAGGCTGTACCAGTCCTGCACACGTATGTTGAGCAGAAGATGAACCAGTCCTTGAACCTGTTGATCTCTGGTAAAGTTCACCGCTGGTGTGTGGAGCTGTAACTATGGTCAAGGAAAATATATGTCCTTTACTGCCCACTGGGCAAATGTGGTTTCTGCCCAGCCACACCAGCAACTTGGCCAGGTGACGGCAATGCCGCCTACGCATTCTCAAGCTGTGATTCCTGCGCCAATGTCCTCCTTTGCCTACTCATACTCTTCCTTTCCCTCAGCCTCCATGTGGGCACAATTCCGAGTGGTCCTCCAGCATACCACGAATGTAGAGCACAACAGTGTCACGTTGTTCTGCACCTGGTTTGCCTGGGCGAACGGAGTCGCTCCGGGGAGGAACTGCTCCAGGTCCTTCAAGAGGAAATAAAATCCTGGCTGCATCCTCATCAACTGAATATCGAAACCATGGTCACCGATAATGGTAAGAACATTGTGTCGGTGCTGCATCAAGGATGGCTGACCCATGCATCCTGCAGGGTGCAAGTCTCTAATCTGGTTGTAAAGCAGTTTGTGAAGCCTTCCAGCCAACTGCAAGATATCTTGAAAATGGCCAGGAAATTGTGCCTGCACTTCAGCCACTCTTAGACTGCAAAAAACACCTTCCATCGCCTCATATGCAATGTTTCCACACGTGGGAACTCCACCCTCCACATGTTGGACCAATTATATGAGCAGAGGAAGGCCGTGAACGATTCATTGATGATGCAGGTGGACAGGAGTACTCCCCTGTATAACTTCGATGTTAGCCAGTGGCAGCTCATGCGTGACACCTGCCATTTGCTCAGGCCCTTTAAGGAGGCCACCTTATTTGTCAGTTGCCAGGACGATGGGATGAATATTGTCATTCCACTCCTTCATGTCTTGGAGCAGATGCTGAAACATCTGGCTGGCCCTGGGACAGGAGACTTAGCACTTACATGTCAAGGCCACCTGGGCTGAACTGGTGGGGAAGGAGAAGGACATTCACGCACATGCAATGTATAGAGAAATGGGTGGTTTATGTGCACAAGTGACAGGAGAGGAGCAGGAGGTGCATGAAAAGCTAGAGCGCGAAGAGGAAGACCAGGCAGATTACCCTAACACATTGTGGCAGCATGTAGTGGAGATGGTGGCAGGGAGTCCATCTGAGTCCCTTGCACAAATAGCCAGATGCTTGCTGAGTTACTTGCTGACTGCTGAATTACGGTATCACCATTCAGCAGAGGGATGACTACTGGCTCTCCATCAGGTGAGACCATTGCTACCGGTCCAAAATATGGGCCTTTTTCAACCTGCTGAGAGGGAGGATGAACTACTATTGAGACATCCTATGTAGTCAGTTGGTCGCTGCATACGAGCGCCATCGTCCATCCTCATGAAGGTCTGACCAGGGGGCCCTCTGAGCTCAGGGTCCACTGCCATGACTGCTGGAGGGAGTGGGGGGGGCCAGGAGCAGCACCAGCTCCATCAGCAGCAACTTAAGTCTGGAGTCACTAATGAGCACTTTTGTTCACCCGCCTACTGAAGAAACCACCCAGCAGCAGGACATGGTGCAAAACCTGAACCAGCAGGTTATGGCATACTTGGAGTACACCCTACCACCCCAGATCCAAGATCCCCTGGACTACTGGGCATCCAAACTTGATTTGTGTCCTCCACTAGCCGAGTTTGACCTGGAGAAGCTTTCCTGCCCGCCTAGTAGTGTGGCATCAGAGCTGGCGTTTAGTGCTGCGAGGGGAATAGTTACCCTAAAGAGAACTCTCCTTTCCACAGAAAATGTAGAGATACTAACCTTTGTAAAGATGAATCAGGCGTGGATCGGCCAGTATTTCCACACGCCAGTGCCTAATGCATCAGACTAGATAATTCTGGGTGTCACACCAAAATATTATGAAAAATGGCCCATTACTTCTAATCATGTGCTTCAGCCCTTATTCTGATGCTGCCACATGCCTGATGCCACACACCTGCTGCCCCTGCTGCCATCTTCTCCTACTGCCACCATCTTGTACTTTTACTGCCACTCCTGTTGCCTCTCACCTCCCCACTCTATGACTGGGCAACTATGTTGACTCCTCATATTGTTTCCACTCTCCACACTCTGTGACGGGGCCACTGTCACAAATACAGGGGGAGAGGAGGGACACAGACTAGACCTCAAGGCTAGGGAGAGGGAAAAGGTCACCTCCTAGGAAGCCCATAAACCTGGCCCTGACACCTGTCAGTATGTAAATACCCTGAAGTTCGGAAAATACATACGCCGTAACCTAAACCCTAGGAGCCCTGAAATGCCCTAAGTAGTGGCAGGGAATGAAACTACTGGTTCCTTCCCAGGTGAACGAACCAGAGTCTGCCTGAGGCCTAGTAACAACAAGCACAGAAGAAACAACCAAATAGAAAGAGTACAACTTATCTTAAAGAAAATGGATGAGCAGGAACACAGGTAAGGTCCACACATCAACTTTTCCAAATCCAAGCAGAGAATATCAACCGCATGGTATGAAGTGTGAGACCAAAATAAGTAGGGAATGCAGTAATGACCACGGGCTGCACCTGACAAGAGGCGTGGTCATTACCAAACCACAACACTGTGACTCAAGAGACTGTCAGTTAACCTCACGTGTAGTCAGTCTCTCCGATCTTCTAACCTCTGTCACAGAAGGTACCATGACAGTACCCCCCCCCCCCCCCCCCTTCTACGGGTGAAATCCGGACACCCAGGACCGAACTTATCCGGATTAGCCCTGTGAAAGGCTTTCACAAGGCGACTGGCATTAACGTCAGCCGCTGGAACCCACATTCTCTCCTCTGGACTGTAACCCTTCCAGAGAACGAGATACTGGATGGATCTACTGAGAATTCAGGAGTCCACTATCCTGGCAATCTGAAATTCAAGATTACTGTCCACCATGACAGGAGGGGGTGGCAGGGAGGACGGTTCAGCAGGTTCGACATATCTCTTCAGTAATGATTTGTTGAAAACATTATGAATCTTTAAAGCCTGCAAGGTCAAGACGAAAGACGAAAGGCTACAGGGTTAATAATGGCATCTTATGTTATATGGACTAATACACCTTGGGACCAACTTCTACAAAGGTACTTTCAACTTAATGTCTCTTGTGGATAGCCACACAAAATCACCCACTCTTAGGTCCGGACCTCTCATACGCCTCTTGTCAGCCATTTGTTTATACTTCTTGCCCATCTTTTTCAGATTATTTTGAATTTTCAGCAAAATAGATTACAAAGAAGAGGAAAAACTTTCCTCTTCAGGTATACCAGAAGTCTCAGTACCAGAAAATGTGCTAAACTGCAGATGGAACCCATATGGCCCAAAAACAGTGACTTATCAGTGGACTCCTGCCTACAGTTATTTATGGCGTTCTCAGCCAGAATCTTCCTGATTCTCTGAGACAAAACATCTTAGATAAGTCTCCATATTCTGGTTAGTGTTCTCAGTCTGTCCGTTCGACTGAGGGTGAAAGGCCAAAGAGAAGGACAATTGCACCCTCAAGTGAGTGCAAAAAACCCCATCCAGAATGTGTAAACAAACTGAGTCCCCCTATCAGACACCACATCAGAGGGAATACCATGTAGCTTCATGATGTTGTAAACAAACACTTGTGTGAGAGTTTTAGCATTAGGTAGCCCTGGTAATGCTATAAAGTGCAACATCTTACTGAAACAATCAATAAATTCCATGGACAAATGAGTCCAAGGTCTAGACTGGATGGACAACGGAAGTAGAGATCCTGTAGGCCGAGTATGTGTCACCTTAGAATGTGCACAAGTACGACAGGCTGACACATAGCCCTCCACACACTTACGCAACCCCGGCCACCAGAATCTACGAGAGATGAGATCGACCGCGGAGCTACTCCCGGGGTGTCCCGTAAGAACTGTGATGTTCCTCGAACACCTTGTGTCGTAATTCAGAAGGAACAAACCAACACCTCTGCCTCAAGGTCGAAATAAAGAGCGGATATTACTACCCCTTCAGACAAGATAGGACCAGGAGCTTCTGAATCACACCCACCCCCAGGAAAGCTACAGGACAAGGCATCTGCCTTGACGTTCTTAATCCAAGTGCTATAGGTGACAATGAAATTAAATCTGGTAAAAAGCAACGACCATCTGGCCAGTCTTGGGTTCAGACGTTTAGCCGACTCCAGGTAAGCCAGATTTTTGTGATTGGCAATTACTGTAATGGGATGAACCGCTCCTTCCAACCAATGCTATTCCTCAAAAGCCAACTTAATGGCCAGCAATTCTTTATTGCCTACGTCATAATTTCTTTCAGCAGCAGAGAGTTTCTTACATAAGAAAGCACATGGGCGCCATTTACTAGGTGAAGGACCCTACCCCTACCTCGGATGCGTCAACCTCCACAATAAATAGCTGTGACACATCAGGTTGCACCAGTATAGGAGCAGTAGCAAAACATTATTTTACCGCTGAAAAGGCCTGTAATGTCTCATCAGTCCAGATTGAGAAATACGTGCCTTTCTAAGTCATATCTGTCAATGGTTTAACAGTCGAGTAATTCAAGATAAATTTATGGTAGTAGTTTGTGAACCCCAAAAATCGCATAAGCGCTTTCAGATTTTCGGGTTGATCCCGGTCCAACTGAGCACAGACTTTTACCGGATCCATATGAAAACCCGAAGATGAGAGTAGGGAACCCAGGAATTGCACTTCTGGAACTGCAAATACACACTTCTCCCGCTTAGCATAAAATGTATTCTCCCTCAGGATCTGTAACGCCTGTCTCACTTGATCCTGATGCTTCTCCATGTTGGGGCAATAAATTAAAATATCATCCAGATACACAACCACAAACCTGCCTACCAGATGATGAAAGATGTAATTGATGAAATGTTGAAAAACATCAGGAGCATTGGTCCACCCAAAAGGCATGACCAAATTCTCAAAATGACCTTCAGGGGTATTAAAGGCTGTCTTCCATTCGTCTCCCTCCTTGACCCTTTCCAGAATATATGCCCCACTCAAATCCAACTTAGAGAACACCTTGGCACCGAAAATCTGATTAAACACATCTGGGATTAAAGGAAGGGGATAGGGATCACGGACTGTAATTCGATTAAGCTCATGGAAATCCAGACATGGCTTAACAAAGAAAAAACAGGCATCCACTGGGAATTTAGACGGTCTAATATGTCCCTTAGCCAAACTCTCGGTGATACACTCTCGCATGGCTGCTCTTTCAGGTTCAGAAAGATTATACAACCAAGATTTGGACAATTTAGCTTCGGGAATAAGGTTGATAAGGCAATCATACTCTCGATGTGGAGGTAACTCCTGGTCTCCACTTTCAGAGAATACATCAGCAAAATCAGAAATAAAGGAAGGTACAGCTTTAGTGGTTACAACAGAAGGTGATGTGCTTAGACAGTTGTCTATGCAATAATCACTCCAATCAAGAATCTGTCTTGCTTGCCAATCGATAGTAGGATTATGTTTGCTTAACCATGGTAAACCTAGCACCACCGGAGCAGGAAGACCCTCCAGCACAAAACACAAGATGGATTTTTTATGAAAATCTCCCACCTTTAAACGTATGTCCTGCACAATTTGTGATAAATATTTTTGAGTGAGTGGAGCGGAATCAATTGCAAACACCGAAATATTTTTGTCTAATGCATTTGTTGTCAAACCATGCATACGAACAAACTGACCATCTACTAGGTTAACTCCTGCCCCACTGTAAATAAACACTTCACTTCCCACAGTTTTGGAGCCTAGCGCCACTTCAGCCGGCCAGACACAGAAAGTACTGTGACAGCCACTATGTTGACTCTTTATGCTGTTGACACCCTCCCCACTCTGTGATGTGGCCACTAGAGTCCCAGTTTGGCCTTCAAAAAAGAAATGAGCCCAAAACAGTACCCATTTATACTACAGTCTGGACACAGTTCTAACTATTTATTCCTGGCACTATTTGTAGCTACGTTGTTTACAGGGTACTATCCCAGTGGGTGTAGTCCAGACCATACATTATAATATATACACCTTTCCATATTCACCCGCATTTGTAAATTATGTTGTCTCTGGAGGATGTTTTTTCTGCCACCTCTCCTTGCATCATGTGATTTTTAATAAAAACTTTTTTTATGTTATTTGTATACACATTAAAGCTTTATTATATTTTATGGGTACTGTTTTAGGCTTGTTTCTTTTTTATAGGTTGTTTGGAGTTTTTGAGCTGGTACAGTACCTTGGATACCATAATATATGTGGGTATTGCTCAAGCACAGTGTACATCCGTGATTTAGGTGTTATTAGTGCCAGTGATTTAGGTGTTATTAGTGTTCTGCTTCGCGTTATTGACTGTTGTATAACACTAGTCAGACAGCTTAACAATAATTCAGAAGTCAAGAAACGTGAGACATCAGATCTGTTTGTATTCTCTTTTCTGAATAACTTTGTAAAACTACAATATAAACATAAACAAAACATATGTATCAGTACATTACATATAATACAGTAGCCTCACTTCATCAGTGAGAGTACTCACAGACAATTCCACCATTAGTCCAGGAATAAATCAAGAGCTCCTCTGCATGCAGCCTGCAAGATCCAGGAGCAGTGATGAAATGGAGGAAATACAGTTCCAGGTTAAAGGTTACTGCCTCTGACTCAGAGAACAATACACTTCCTGTAAAGTTCTGGCGAAGAAGAAACTAACTTTGACCACTAGATGGCAGCAACGTCAAACATAATATTTCAGTACAATCTTTACAGCACATTATAATGCAAAATAGGCGGAACACTCCCTGTCTGGCATAATTATTATGTCACTACCTAAATAACTACTGCTATGCAGAAAAAACATATAAACAGGAAATGGAATCCTAGCTAATCTGAAACTAAAACTATGACGTCAGTTATAGGTCTAAGATACATTTTGGAAGTCCCATTCTTTGCAATCTTGACCTCCACCTTCCTAACATTGCCATCCCTGCTTGGTAGAGCATTGACAATAAGTCCTACAGGCCACTCGTTCCTGCTCTCTTGGCTGTCCTTCAACAGAACAACATCACCCACTTTTACATTTGGGCGATCCTCAGTCCATTTCCTACGGCGTTGCAGATTCGACAGATACTCCCTCTTCCATCTTTTCCAAAAGGTGTCTGCCAAGCATTGTACTTGCTTCCATTGTTTAGCATGAACTTGTGTTGTACTTATGGTTGCGGATGGAGCAGACAAAGAGTTCACCTTTTGAGTCAACAACATTGCTGGGGTAAGGACCATAGGTGTATCTGGGTCTGAGGACACAGGAACTATAGGCCTGGCATTCATAATAGCTGTAACCTCTGCCATAAAGGTGCTTAAAGTCTCATGGGTCAAGTGAGCAGTTTTAGTTTGTAGCAACATAGCGTCCAAGATTCGCCTGGCAATACCTATAAGTCTCTCCCAGACACCACCCATGTGTGAAGAGTGTGGAGGATTAAAGACCCATGTACATCCTCTGTCTTGGAGAAAGTCTTGCAATTGTGATTCGCTGGCACAAATGTTAAGTTCCTTGCAGGCTCCTACAAAGTTTGTTCCTCTGTCAGAACGGAGCAGTTTTGCTGGGCCACGAATTGAGAAGAATCTCCTCAAGGCATTAATAAAGCTTGATGTTGACATGGTTTCAAGTAGCTCTATGTGTACAGCTCGGGTAGACAAACAAGTGAAAAGGACTGCCCATCGTTTACTGTCTGCGCTGCCTCCTCTAGTGCGGCGGGTTAAGACAGACCACGGACCAAATACATCTAAGCCCACATTGGTGAAAGGTGGTTGAGCAATTACTCTGTCCTCTGGTAGCTCTGCCATCTTTTGACTTTGTAATCTTCCTCGCAGCTTGCGGCAGATGACACATTTGTGTATAACAGCTGATACCAAGCGTTTGCCACCAAGAATCCAGAAACCTGCGGTTCTAATTGCACCCTCTGTGATGTGTCGCCCTTGGTGAACTACTTGTTCATGATAGTACCTAACAAGCAGTGTTGCAATGTGGTGATTATAAGGTATAATGACAGGCTGTTTCTCTTCCTCTGAAAGTTCTGCAAGAGACAAACGTCCACCTACTCTCAACAACCCATTTTTGTCTAAAAAGGGGCTAAGCTTCCTAAGACGGCTTTGTTTTGGGAATGTCTTTTGTTTTTTGATGCAGTCAATTTCCTTCTGGAAATGTTTGTTTTGAACAGAAGAGATTATAACAGACTTTGCCTGAGCAAGTTCTTCTAGATTGACTTGTTCATGGAAACTTTCCCACCTTCTGACCTGATTGCTGCTGGTTTCCCTCTGGAAGGTTTTAGCGACATGGATGAGTCTGGCTAGGGTCTTAACTAATATCTTCCAGCAAGAAAATCTATCAAAGCAATGTGAGTGAAGTGTGGCTTCAGAAGCTCTGGTGCTGAAGCTTGTAATCTCAAATCTGATTTCAGGGTCAGCTTCAGGCTCTATGAGTGGAAAAGCATTAGCAGTGTCTATATCCTCACAGTGTGGTTGGTACAGAAAGGTTGGGCCTGAGAACCAAATAGAGTTCTGAAGGCATGCTGCTTGAGTAGGCCTAGTGGCATAATCTGCAGGGTTTTGATCTGTAGACACATAGGACCACTGATCTGGATGTGTAGACTGCCTTATTCTATTCACTCTGTTGGAGACATACAGATAGAACCTCCTAGTGGTGTTGCAAATGTACCCTAGGACAGTCTTGCTATCAGTGAAGAATTTCACAGCATAAAAATCAGTGTCTAGTTGATCTGTGATTAGCTCAGACATTTCAACTGCAAGTACAGCAGCACACAACTCTAAACGAGGAATAGTGTGGGCTGGTTTTGGGCTTAATTTGGACTTTCCCATGACAAATCCAACACGACACACATTTTCTGCATCAATTACTTTCAAGTAAGCTACTGCACCTATAGCTGTAGTGGATGCGTCTGAGAAGATGCATAGTTCTTTCCTGCAAGCTGATGATAGAGATATGGGCGCATAGCATCTGTCTATCTTTAGGTGCTCTAACGCTTGCAAGGATTCTGTCCATTGAACCCACTCACTTAGTCTCTCTTGTGGAAGCAATGCATCCCATTCATTTTTTCCAGATGACAGTTCACGAACTAAGGCCTTACCTCTTATTGTCACAGGTGATACAAACCCTAGGGGATCATAGAGGCTGTTTACGGTGGATAGAATGCCTCTACGTGTAAAAGGCTTTTCCTCTGAAGAAACTCTGAAAACAAAACTATCATTTTCTAGATCCCAACTTAGGCCTAGGCTTTTCTGCAAGGGAAGGGCGTCTGTACCTAGGCAAAGATCTTTAAGGTCCTTAGCTCTGTCTGCTACAGGGAAGGCTTCCATTACTTTTTGGCTGTTGGAAGCGATTTTATGAAGACGCAGATTGGATTCTGCCAGCATTTGCTTTGCTTTACTGAGGATGGAGATTGCATCTTCAGGTGTGCTAGCAGAAGCGAGTCCATCATCTACATAGAAATGTCTCAATACAAAGTGTTTGGCTTCTTGTCCATAGCACTCCGCATTTTTCTGGGCAGCCTTTTGCATGCAGTATATAGCGACGGCAGGAGAGGGGCTATTGCCAAATACATGCACTTTCATTCTGTACTCGACAATTTCTTTGTCTATGTCATTGTCTTTGTACCAGAGAAAACGTAGAAAGTCTCTATGGTCTTCTCTGACAAGAAAGCAATAAAACATTTGTTGCACATCTGCTGTGAAAGCAACAGGCTCTTTTCTGAAGCGCATGAGGACACCTAGCAAGGTATTGTTTAGGTCAGGGCCACTCAACAGTACGTCATTTAAAGAGATTCCTTTATACTCTGCGCTGGAATCAAAAACTATTCTGATTTGGTTAGGTTTGTGAGGATGGTAAACACCAAACATTGGTAGATACCAGTGTTCTCTGTCTGTCTCAAGTGGTCCTGCAACTTCAGCGTGATTATTGTCTAGCATCCCCTTAATGAATTCAGTGAAATCTCTTTTCACTTCTGGCTTTCTCTGCAGTGTTTTGCTGAGTGAATGCAAACGCTTCATGGCTTGCTCCCTGTTACTAGGCAAAACACATCTGGGTGTGCGAAAGGGGAGAGGAGCCACCCAACTGTGATTGTCATCTTGGTAGGCCTCTTTATCCATAATCTGCAAGAAGATCTGATCTTCTATAGAGAGGGCCTGTTTATCATCATCTTTAGTTTTCTGAAATACTGTTATCCCTAGATTGTCTGTCTCAATGTTGGAATTGACTTCTTCTTTACCATATAGTGTAGAAGAGTCACAGTGTTGTGTTGACCTGCCAAAGCTTTCCTTGACAATGAAGTTGTTGTGACAGGGACTGAGAAGGGATGTGCGTCCATTTGTTAACACAGACGTCTTCAAAGTGCTAACGTTGTCAGGCTGGTGCACTGTCCCCAGGCAAACTTCTCCTACAATGACCCATCCCAGGTCCAGTCTCTGTGCATAGGGGGCATTATAAGGTCCATTGATTTGCTGGCGTACCTTGTGTACCTGAAGGATATCTCTTCCAAGAAGTAGAAGGATAGAAACATCTGGCTTAACAGCTGGGATAAGGTGAGCAATTGAGCGGAGGTGGGGGTGGTGATGAGCTACTTCTGGAGATGGAATCTCAGTTTTGTCGTCAGGTATCATGCCACACTCTATTAGGGTAGGAAGTGGAAACTGCACTTTCTTATTGAAGGATTCAATGGTAAAGTCAGTAGCTCTTCTCCCTGTGGTTTCAATTGTCCCTGCACATGTCCTTAGAGTGTATGGAACTGCACTTGTCTTAAGGTTAAAGATATCAAAGAAATCTGACTTTGCAAGGGATCTGTTACTCTGTTCATCTAGCACTGCATACATTTTCACCGCCCTTTCTCTCTTGCCAGTGGGATACACAGTCACTAGACAGATTTTAGAGCATGATCGTGCACTCTTGCCTTGTCCACATACTTCGGTGCAATTGGACATTACAGAGGAGAGTGAGGTCTCTTGTTGCTCCCTGCCCTGATCTTTCCTGGGTTCTACAGTCTCTAGTGGGGCAGGAGCAGGGCCAGGGTGCAAAGCTGCAATATGTCTCTCACTGCCACATTCTGTACATTCTACTGGTATTTTGCAGTCTTTGGCAATGTGATAAGTAGATCCGCAGCACTTGAAGCAGATGCCGTTTTGTTTAAGGAAGGACATCCGCTCTGCAATGGGTTTGCTTCTAAAGCCTTTGCATTTCTTTAGTGGATGTGGTTTTTTGTGTATTGGACAATGTCTATCAGGGTTTTCTATGGTGTGTACCTTGTGGGTGCTTTGGTAGTCTGTGACTTCTGAAGGTACAGCTGTTTTGTGTGTGGATACAGAGGTCCTACCGTGAGGTCTGTGAGGTCTCTCAGGTCTGTGTGATTGATGGCTGTTGGTGGTGAAGGCGAAACTGGGATCACTTCGGATTTTCGCTTGCTGTCGGACAAACCTAGAAAACACAGAGAAAGGAGGAAAAGATACTCCATAATCTTCTTTAAATTTACCTCCCACAGACATCCACTTGTCTTGCAGATTTGAGGGTAGCTTCTCTACTATGGGATTAGTGCCTCTAGCTGTATCTAGATACGAAAGTCCTTGCAAGTAGCCATCCTCTTTGGCATATTCTATCTCTAGTAGAAGATCACTTAGTTCTTGTAGCCGCACGTTGTCTCTGTAGCCCACCTTGGGAAAGACTTCAAGTTTATTCAACAGTGCTCCTTCTATTACCTCTGGGGATCCATACGTTTCTTCTAGTCTTCTCCAGGTCATGTTGAGTCCTGCTGCAGGGTTGAACAGGTTTGCTCTTCTCATCCTCTTAGCATGCTCTGCTGACTCGGTGCCAAGCCATTTTATCATTAAATTAAGTATTTCTGCTGGTGATAAGTTCAGACCTTCAGTGGCATTCAGAAAGGAAGATTTCCATGCCCAATAGTTTTCAGGACAGTCATCAAATTGGAGAAAGCCTGAGCTAACCATTTCTTTGCGGATGAGATATTTGGTGACATCCGCTGCACATTGTTGTTCGCGCATGTAATCTATAGGTTGAGGTGATGGGAACACTTGTTTTTTGTTCTTAGGGGTTTCTGGTGCTTCATTCTTGGTTTGCTGGCAGCCGCTGACCTCATGAGTTTGATTGGGCCTGCTCAGGGGGTATGTTGATCTCGGCCTGAATTCCTTTGCTTCAGGTTTAAGAGACTGTTCCTTTGTATGCGCATCAGTAAGGTTTTGGATGTACTCATTTGTATGATCTGCAGAGAATAGAGGTTTTTCTGGAACCTCTGAGTCTTTATATGATCTTTCACTTCCTGACCGACTTGTTCCCATGTAGGCAGCGGCCTCTGCTTCAGCAGCAGCAGCTGCAGTCTGTCGCTGCAGGATGAGCAATTTTGATTCTAAAACAGCTTCTTCTTGCGCTATTGCAGCTTCCCTAGCTGCTGTCTCTTGTGCTATGGCAGCTTCCCTAGCTGCTCTCTCTTGTGCTGTGGCAGCTTCCCTAGCTGCTCTTTCTTGTGCCAGGGCAGCTTCCCTAGCTGCTGTCTCTTGTGCTATGGCAGCTTTCTTTGCTGCTAACTCCTGCATCATCATGGCTTCTTTTTCTGCGTACTGTAGCTGGACGCGGGCAGCTTCTGCCTTGGCACGAGCTCTAACTGCTGAGGAACTTGCTGAGGACATCTTGCTAGCCCGTGAAGTTCTGGACACATAAGACTTTGCATCGTCTTGCTGGGCACTGGGAATGTTCTCCCTGCCTTGCTGTGTCGGCGGTAGCGTGACATCAGCCTGGTACTTTGTTCCTGATCTTAGACTCATGCTGCAGTAATGGCGTCTCAGTTTATTCCAGACCGCCACGTGGGTTGTCTTTTTACTGTTCTGCTTCGCGTTATTGACTGTTGTATAACACTAGTCAGACAGCTTAACAATAATTCAGAAGTCAAGAAACGTGAGACATCAGATCTGTTTGTATTCTCTTTTCTGAATAACTTTGTAAAACTACAATATAAACATAAACAAAACATATGTATCAGTACATTACATATAATACAGTAGCCTCACTTCATCAGTGAGAGTACTCACAGACAATTCCACCATTAGTCCAGGAATAAATCAAGAGCTCCTCTGCATGCAGCCTGCAAGATCCAGGAGCAGTGATGAAATGGAGGAAATACAGTTCCAGGTTAAAGGTTACTGCCTCTGACTCAGAGAACAATACACTTCCTGTAAAGTTCTGGCGAAGAAGAAACTAACTTTGACCACTAGATGGCAGCAACGTCAAACATAATATTTCAGTACAATCTTTACAGCACATTATAATGCAAAATAGGCGGAACAATTAGTGCTTGGCCTGTTTTGTCTTATTTGTTTATACCTGTTTGGCCTTGTTGACATCACCGTTTATGCATAAGGCCTCTATCACACGGTCATTATTTTGCATCAGGATTTGCTCATGATTTGGAAGCCAAAAGCAGTAGTGGGTACAAAACATAGAAGTCATGCAAATATTCCCATCACATGTCATTATATCACGTTTTTTGCCTTAGCAATACTGATCAGTTACTGACCAATTACTGACTGTGTGGATGCTCAAAAGACAGAATCCATTTTTTGGGGGTTGTTCTTGTGAAGAAGGGAAAAATAAACTGTGATGTCAACACAAACTTACTGCTGACACCCTCTCCACTCTGTCACGGGCCACTACATGTATGAGTGTGTAACAGAATAGGTTTTGTAGAAATCTATTTGGAATCAGCAGATGGTGTAAAAGGAGTGCACTCTTTCACTCTATAGTAGAATCTTGGGCCACTGCATGGTTAAGTACATTATACCTGATGCTAACATTGACCTGTAAGGCTGAGTTCACACTTCACCTGCCTGTCATACTGACGCACAGTAACTGTTTCACTACCACAGCGGACTAATTATGCATGTTTCTGCAATGCACAGTGATGTACACTAATATACACGTTCCTGCAGCCAGGAAATAGCTGATTTTTAACACGCTTCGTGGCGAATTAATTCGGTTTGAATAGAATTTCTTGGGAAAGTTCAGCGAATCGTCCAAATCAAATTTTTGAAAACTTCACTCATCTCTAATGATTTTCTTATGTTATAAATTTTGCACTGTCCCCATGCAAAAATAACTTTTGACTGTATTGTGCAAGTCAGCACTGTTATGGCAATACAGATTTTTATATTTGACCACTTTTACACAATACATTTATTCTTTTAAAAATTGTTTTTGTGTTTCTGTATTCTTTTTTATTTTTCCAAAGCAAAGCTGCATGAGAGCTGTTTTTACAGAATGAGCTTTAGTTTTTATCAGTACTCTAGTATATTTATGACAATACTGATTGGTTTTTTTAAGCCAATCTCCAAACAAGATATGTATACATTTTATGGCATGAATTGTTATAGATGTGGCAATACTAAATATGTTTCGTTTTTTATTCTTCCTTTTATATAATAAATAATATTTTAATATGATTAGGGCTATTTTTTTATTTTTCTCTATATTTTTTTTCTCTAACCGCCAGAAGTCTACTTTGGAATGATTTATTGTATATTACACTACTTTGGAATTATTTATTATATATTACTTCAGTATTGCAGTGATTTATTATATATTACTTATTATATATTTCATGCCCTGTTCGGACAGTCTGCGGAGGTCTGTCAGATTGTCAGCACGTGTCTAATCATTTGTTTTGTTTTTGAATCGTGCTGGATCCGCCTTCCTTCAGGTGCTCTGGGTGGGGTCATTGGCTTAAATTGCTTTCACGCCCAGAGGGCCGTGCGGGTTATAGAATTCAGTCTGGCCTTGGATTCAAGGAAGGAAGGATTTTCTGTTCCAGCTCAGATAAGTTTGGTTTCTGTTTTTGTTATTTGCGGTCTAGGCTGTTTGTGTGTCTTCTGCCCCTTCTCCCCTTTCACCATCTCAGGGATTCTAGGGTATTTGCAGTCCAGGCACGAGGACACATTATTCCTACCTTCAAGGTCTGAATGTGGGCTTAGCAGCGTAGGGAGAGAAGTCAGGGATTTGCTAGGAGGTGACCTTTCCTCAGCATTTCGCCTAGATACTTATTTATTTGGTTGTCTGTGTATCTGAGATCCAGTCCGCCGTGACAATATATTACTTCAGTATTGCAGTGTATTATGTGGCTCAGCCTAAGGCTGACAGGAATCCTATTTGACCAATTACATTGTGGGGTACATTTAAAGTAGTTTCACTTCAGCAAATGGCATTTATCATTTATATACATATTAATGTATTGTGATTGTCCATATTGCCTCCTTTATTAGCTTGATTCATTTTTCTATTTCATTGTAGACTGCTTATTCCCAGGATTTTTGACCACCCTGCAATACAGCAGAGGTGGTAGTGCTTGCACACTATAGGAAAAAGCGCCAGCCTCTCTGGTGGCTGGGACTGTAGGAGCACACATAGGCATGCATGCACAGCAGCTCCTGTCCCAGCAACCTAATATTTCTGCTGCAACAGTGGTGGTAACCAGTGGATACTAGCCGTGTAAAATGCAATGGAAAAATGTATCAATGCAGCAAAGGAAGCAATATGGACAATCACAATACAAAAGAAAGTGCCTTATATTAACTTTGTTCTTTCCCATCTCAAAGCAATCGCCAAAGAGGTTAGGAATAAGAAAACAGCCATGCAGGTTGTTTTTGCATCTCACAACTTACTGAAACAGTGTAGCATGCTGTGTTAAGCTATTTTCCTAACTCCCATTCACTTGTATAGGAATTACAGAAAAACTGAAGTACAGCCCACTCTGATGTTTCTGTATTTCCCATCCACCTCTGTCCACAGTATTCAGGTTGGGCGAGGTTAGGAAGGTCTCTTTCTGGAGGTAGGTATGGGACCAAAGGTGGGGGACGCATCTATCAGGTATTTATGGTATTTTCTGTGGATTTGCCTTAATCGCTTCCCTCTAAGTGATGTACTATTACATCATGGCAGGAAGGTCGCTACAGCATGGGCTTGGGAGCTGGGCTTGCATCATTACTTGCACTATGTATTATACTGCAGGCAACCGGCTCTCACAGCCAGGTTTGGAGATAACTCTGATTCTGATAGTTAAACCTTTAAGATGCCACTGTCAATAGTGATTGCAGCATTTCAGAAGTCAGTTGATAGGCACCCCGTGAATGCTTTCATAATTTGCACTCCAGATCTATTACCTACTTTGCATAAATGATTATACAATATCTATATGTAAGTAAAAGTAAAATGGTACAGACAGAGCATGATAATACTGCCAGATGGAAATACACTCGGCGACAAATATTTACTAGTTTCTTTTCGCAGTTGTGGAATAACAGGAAAAGCTGTCACGTAAAAGATTTTACAGACATTTTTCCTTACTAATTTGTGATGTGATTCAAGAAAGAACCCATCATCTTATTATCAATATTTACAGCTTACACTAGACACCAATAATACTGTAAGACACATTTCTGGTGCTCAGAAGTGGTACAAGGGTCTCCAGCAGTGAAATGGTTACAGACACCATTTACCAATAACAGATTAAGAAAATAAAAAATGAAGACACAGGAGGTTAGGAATAAAATGAAGGAGCAGATTTATTGCAGGTTTATAGCTAAAATCCTCCATAGAAGTGTTTGTAAATGGTATGAAAAATACTTTATCACAGTAATAAGGATATAGATAAAGGTCACATGCAAATTTGACATTTTCCAATCAAATCGTTTTTTCTCCCGTCAGAAGGAATACATTCTGTTACAATGCTGAGGGATTTTTCATCTAACTGAAAAAACCCAGTGTCACTAGTACTAAATGCATTGAACTAGATTTAATAGTGTAACACGGAGGTTGGGGGCAAGGAAAGGAAGCAATTAAATATTTTCAAAGCAAAGTAGAATTTTAATGTAAATGCTACAATAATAAGAGTGAGGATAATGAGTGCAATTAGTTCAGGAAACAATTAGATTAAAAATTATATAATCTCACAATAATCTCATGTATGACATGCACTGTTTTTTGTAGTGCACTTTTCACTGATTGGTTTAGATCTGTTCTACTGGTATGTGGGGTACTAGACTAAATGACATTAAAGGGGTTGATGTTGTCCAGAATAGGCCATCCCTAGCTGACCCATGCACTTCGAGCCAATTAGCATTTCGGGTGTAACTCCATAGTCATAAATTGGCACCAAAACTACTGTCACGGCGGGGAGTGGGGGGAAACCTCCCACCGTACAATATCAGTCGCTGCTACACCGGATAGCGGGGAACAGGGAGCAGGTCACCTCCAAACAAGGTCCACACCATAACAACATACACCAGGTGGGAGAGGAAAAACAGAAACACGTCGGAGGGAGCACACAGACAGAACAAGGGAAACAATATTACAAATAAGGGTGGCTCACACAGACTAAAAAATACAGCCAGGGAGCAGAGGTCCTACACAGACTGCCAGAATCAAACTGACCTCAGGGTCCATCACTACAACATATAAGGAGGCCTGAGGTCACACCCACCACACCTAACAAACACACCTTAACCCCGTGCACACCTTAAAGGGGAAGTGTCAAAACATGCAAAAACAACATGTTGCCACCAGCAACAAGCTTGCACGGCAAAAGTGTCATGGTCCACAATACCAGACCATGACACAGCCGTGACACTCCCTCCCCTCAATGCCCTCCCCCCCAAAAAAGGGGACTAAAAAAAAGTGCAAATACTGTGTCAGCACATCCCTCAAAACTGCTGCCAATATGCCAGGACCACTAACTAGGTCCCTGGTAGCCAGCCAACAAGTAGTAAGGAGAAAGGATACTGAACACAGCGTCCATCTCAGACACAGTTCACACTCTGGACGGCAAGCAGCAAGCATTCCCAACCAGCACACAGCCAGTACACCAAAGGAATGCTGCCAGCAACCAGCCCAAGAGCACTACTGAGAATGGAACGAGGGGACACACCAACACGGACAACGGTTAGCAAGGTGGCAGGGAAAAAGCCACCAACCGCGCCGTTAACGGTGAACCCCATGACGCTCTCCCTCTGGAGAACACGCATGTATGTCGAAAACAGCAGGCAATACATGCTGCACCCTCTTTAGAAGGAAACAAGACTGCAGAGCCTTTATTTGTTATAATGTCATGGCGGGGAGTGGGGGAAACCCCCCACCGTACAATATCAGTCACTGCTACACCGGATAACAGGGAACAGGCAGCAGGTCACCTCCAAACAAGGCCCACACCATAACAACATACACCAGGTGGGAGAGGGAAAACAGAAACACGCCAGAGGGGACACACAGACAGAGCATGGGAAACAATATAACAAATAAGGGTGGCTCACACAGACTAAAACATACAGCCAGGGAGCAGAGGTTCTACACAGACTGCCAAGCAGAATCAAACTGACCTCAGGGTCCACCACCCCAACATATAAAGAGGCCTGAAGTCACACCCACCACACCTAGCAAACACACCTTAAAGCACAACACCAACAGGTGAGCAGTATTCATTTTCCCATGGATCAGTATACCTGATGCATTGAGCCTTTTCTTTCCTGTGCCAAACATTGCGTTACTACACACTATGTGATAGCGTGGAGTAAAATGAATATGAGGGCTGATAATAAAGTTCAGAAACTCATTGTGGTAACAGTGCTATACCTCATTGATGAATTTCACTTCAAAGTGGTCTGTTTCAGAAGCTATACACTGGTGCCAGGGCTTAGTCCACACTTCTAAGCAATGTTGGAAATGATTTTGTCGAATGGCCTTCAGCACTGTCATCAAAATGCCTTTCTTACAATATTTCCTTTATCTTTGGGAACAGAAAAAAAGTCATTGGGGGCTAGATCCGATGAATAGGGAGGGTGTTCCAACGCAGTTATTTGTTTACCAACTAAAAACTCCCCCACAGACAGTGCCATGTGAGCAGCTGTGTTGTCGTGGTCCATGAACAAAGAGTTGTTTGACAAAATGTCAAGTCATTTCTGTTGTTTCTGTTCCCAAAGATAAAGGAAATATTTTCACGCAGTCTTTTCAGCTCTTCCAAATAGTACATTTGGTTGACTGTTTGTCAAGTTGTTACACATTTATAGTGAATAATCCTTCTAAAGTCAAAGTAATTTCCAACATTGTTTTGACTTCTGATTTAGACTGGTGGAACTTTTTTTTTTTACATTTATTTTTATTATGAGAGTTTCGAGTTTCCATACAGAAAATATGTTTATAGTACACAGGTATGAAGGGTATTCATAATGTTCATGACCATCTAACATAATCATGTCCATCTAATCATAATCATTAGTAATAAGAAGATGGGGGAGGGAATGGTTTGATACAAAGACGTCAGATATAAATGAGTGGCTGTTGTGGAGGGGACCAGATGGGTGACAAGGCAGCCCGATGCCATGCACAGACTGCCTAATGCCTTGCACGGCATCGAGACCTGCCTTCTATAGGGGTCGAGGAGATTCAGCCCCAGGCTGGGCCTCCTAGGCGACCTGTTAGTGTTTCCCCTGAGCGAACAAGTGGATGAGGTGAGTTAATGTTTTTTATTATTTTATAACCCCTCATGCCACATTTTACTAAGCATTCTGTATTAAGAATGCTATTATTTTCCCTTATAACCATGTTATAAATATATATTTGAATATATAGTATTATTCACACCAACAGCCGATAAAAGGACGTTCCTTGAACCATTTGGTTCCAACAACTGGTGAAACAGTACATAGTACTAAACTTTTTACATATTTGAAGTCTGCAGAAAAAACGCAAATAACACTAGCCAAAGGTTATATATATTTTGAAGTACTCCAGCCGTATAGGTGTGTGCGTGAGCTCCGCACTATTTATGTCTATACAATTATGTTGACACTAATGTAAGTGTATTTTAAATTAGTAATAAATCTATGTATGCAAAAATACTGTGGGACAGCCTAAATTATTTTGAATCTGCATCAGTAACCAGTCCAGCAAAATCTGCCTTCCAAAAACCATACGGCGCTCTTTTTCTTCTGCGTCCTGCCCCCCACAAAGTGACTTCAGACCTGAACTGGTCCTTAAAAAGTGGGTTTTGTAAATTTTCTTATAAATTCTAACAACTGGCTCATAACTTTCCCCTAATTATTTTAGCACTCATACACTACTTCAGCTAAGCATAATGATTAGGTGCAGGACAACACAGTGACAAACAGCACCTTCAGTGACAATAGGTCCTGAAAGAAACACTTTTTTAAAGATATCTAATCAGAATCTCCAGTACGAGTTGAGTGCTGAAGTCCACTCAATACAGTCCTCAAGCTCCCAGCTAACCCTTTCCTCCCCACCACTGATTGGCAGCTTTCTTCAGTATAGGAAGTCGACAGTTATCTGCACAAGGGCGGGGGCAGTGGCAGCTCACAAATATCAGATATCCAGAGCTCGGTTCATGCTTCCAAGACATTTTAAGAGAACTACTAGGGAAAAAAAGTAAGTAAGTGTGTTTCCATTAGGGTCTGTATCACTAGTTAATGCCGTCCTCACATTGGGCTACAAAAAACTGATGATAGATCCCCTTTAAAGTGACAAATATTGGAGCTCATTTACTAAACACTGGTATTCTTACTCCCACCGGAGAAAGATGCAAATAATTTATTGAGAGGCGTATGCCTCTTGTTAAATTTTGTTAAACTAGGTACTGGCATAGATTTCAGGTAAAATTTACTTCCGTTTTCTGTAAATGTGTTGGGCTCTGGTGGCCTGGTCCTTCCAATAAACTCCACCCATTTTATTTTTAAGTGGTAGGAGCAGAGGAGAAAGGCAAAAAGTCACACATTTTGCACAAAAACATCTTGCAACTTGTCCGCCAGTTTCTTACAGCCTTTGTAAAATGGACCTCATTGTATTTTGTAAATGTGTCTTTACCTATCTAGCTAGCTGGCTTCGGCACTCCTTGTACATGTGAAATGGGGAGGTACACAAAGGCACGTGTACTGCAATTTGGGTTCCCACTCTCGAAATGTATTGCAAAGCATGTAATTCATCTGTGAGTCTCCAGTGTTTTGGTCTTTCACCATAGGCATGTGATGCACCATTTGTTTCTGGATCACAAATATGATTGAGGACAAACCTTTAAGGTCCTGTGCACATGTGTATTAGTAATTTCCATCAAGTTTTATTTGTATTTTCATGGTCAGAACAGTCACATGTTGTGGAATTTTATTCAGACACCTGATAGATCCATTAAAAGACTCTGGGGAAATTTATCAAGTCGTGTATTAAAGGATTCTGGGTTTAAAAATGTAGCAAAACAGGGAATTTCTGACTTTTACCCTAAGTTCACACCTGAGCGTTTTACAGCGCGTTCAAACGCGCTGTAAAACGCTCAACACATGAAAAGCAATGCTTCCCTATGGGAATGGTTCTCACCTGGGCGTTTTACAGCGCGTACGATCGCGCTGTAAAACGCCCGACGCTCAAACAAGTACTTGAGCTTCTTTGGGGCGTTTTGACGCGCGTTTGTGGCCATAGGACACTGCAGTCAATAACACAAACGCGCGTTTACTATTACAAAAAACGCGCTTCAGAAACGCGCGTTTGGGAAACGCTCAGGTGTGAAAGCAGGGTTAGGGCTCATTTGAAAAGTGGATGGAAATGTGGAAGTGGTTAGGTATGTTAATTCATTTCACTCCAGTCCAGATTTATCACTGCAACTGCAAAAAAAAAAAACTGGAGTAGCATTTTTAGGCAAAAGTGTTAGGTGTAAAGATGTTCCAAATTTAACGAATATGATTATGCAAACAAAGGCTCAAGCAAAACAGACTTCAAATATTACCCTTATGATAAATTCCCCCCAATGTGGGTAAAAGCAAAATATTAAACCTAAGAAAGTATAATAAATGCTGTAAAAACTGATGCCATGATCTAAGTGTAAAAACAGAGCATAAGGTGAATTCCTAACTTTAGCAGGACTGAGGTTATAGTTATGGTGTGAAGTGCCAATATACCCCAAAGATTTACCTGTAATTATTTTTTTTATATCATATGGGAACTACTAATGTTACTGAGCACATAAGGAACGGTTAAACAGCAAATTCAGTTCTGCTACTTTGAATGATTAGGTGTGTCCCTAGTATTGCAATTAGCACAGCTCAAAACTTTTCTACCTGTCTCATAGTCAATAATCAAGGGAATTCAGTGATTAACCCCTAGGATACCAGCGCCGTACATGTACGGCGCAGAAATGCGGGACAGAAATCCCAGTGCAGTACACGTACGATGCGCTGATTGAGCGGGTTTAGGAGCTGCGCCTGCCCAATCAGAGGCAGGAGTCCGGCTGTCACTGATACCCAGACATCTGCTGTATGCGCCAGCATTGGTGAAATCACCAATGCCAATGCATTAACCCTTGCACGGCCGCGGTCAGCGCATTAACCCTTGCATGGCCACTGCACCCGTATCCTCACGGGTGCCGGTGTCCATGGGGTCTTGGGCTGCTATGACGGGGGCCCCATGACAGAGAAGGCAGCCCGATGCCTTCCTTCTTCCTTAGGCTGGGTTCAGACCTGAGCGTTTTACAGCGCGTTCCTACGCGCTGTAAAACACTCAACAGGCAAGAACCAATGATTCCCTATGGGAATGGTTCTCACCTGAGCATTTTACAGCACATACGATCGCGCTGTAAAATGCCTGACGACCCAAGAAGTACATGAGCTTCTTTGGGGCGTCTTGTCGCGTGTTCCCGTCCATAGACTTCAGCGGGAATGCGCGACAATGGGCGTTTGCTTGTCTCTGTATGAGCGATTGCAAACCCCCGTACAATTGCGCATACAGAGCGCTCCATCGCGAACACTCAGGTCTGAACCCAGCGTTAGGCATCGTAACTTCCTTCTAGGAGAGCCTTTGAGATGCATCCCCCTGGATCTCCCAGGAAGCAGACTGTAAGCGTATTACAGTGGTAATACACTTACAGCCAATGTATTACAATATGGAAGTATTGTAATGCATTGTAAAGGAGATCAGACCCCCAAAAGTTGAAGTCCCAGAGTGGAACAAAAAAAAAGTGAAAAAGAAATGTAAAAAAATAAAGTTTGCCCCAAAAATCTAAAGTTTCTATTTAAAAAAAAAGTGTCCTTTTCCAAAAATAAAGTAAAAAAATTGTAAAAAAATAGGGAAAAAAGAAACATCCCCATCGACCTGAAAAAACTGCCACCTTATCCCGTAGTTTCCAAAATGGGGTCATTTTTGGGGAGTTTCTACTCTAGGGGTGCATCAGGGGGTCTTCAAATGGGACATGGTGTCAAAAAACCAGTCCAGCAAAATCTGCCTTCCAAAAACCATATGGCGTTCCTTTCCGTCTGCTCTCTGCCGTGTGCCGATACAGCAGTTTACGACCACATATGGGGTGTTTCTGCAAACGACAGAATCAAGGCAAAAAATATTGAGTTTTTTTGGGCTGTTAACCCTTGCTTTGTTACTGGAAAAAAATTGATTAAAATGTAAAATCTGCCCAAAAAGTGAAATTCTGAAATTTCATCTCCATTTCCCATTAATTCTTGTGGAACACCTAAAAGGTTAACAAAGTTTGTAAAATTAGTTTTGAATACCTTGAGAGGTAGTTTCTAAAAATGGGGTCATTTTTGTGTGGTTTCTATTATGTAAGCTTAAGGCCTCATGCACACAAAAGTGTTTTTTCATTGTCAGTGATTTGGCTTCAGTGGTCCGTGTCCGATTTTGCTTCAATTGTGTTTCCTTGTGTCTTCCTTTTTTTTGTCTGACAGGGGGAAAAAAAGGAAGATTAATAAAAAGTGTAATTTTATTGTACTAAGGTCTTGTAGAAAAAAAACGGACACGGATGCGGACACTGTTGACATACCAGTCGTGCATCAGGTTTTTTTTACGGACCCATTGACTTGAATGAGTCCATTTTCCACTGACAAGAATAGGACAAGTTATATTTTTTTGACGGACTGGAATCACGGATCACGGACGCAGAGAAAAAACGGAGGACTATCAGGTTTTTTTTCACAGCTCCATAGAAATGAATGGGACCTCAGCTAAACTGTGAAAAATGACGGAACGGACACGGATGCACACAACGGTTGTGTACATGAGGCCTAGCAAAGTGGGTTTTGGAAATGATCCATACATGAAGTAGACATATGGGTAATGTAAATTAATAACTATTTTTGGAGTTATTGCTATCTATTATAAAAGTAGAGAAATGGAAATTAGCTAATTTTTCTAAATTTTTGGTAAATTTTGTATTTTTTATAAATAGAAATTGCATTTTACCACTGTCATGAAGTACAATATGTGATGAGAAAACAATCTCAGAATGGCCTGGATAAGTAAAAGTGTTTTAAAGTTATTACCACATAAAGTGACACATGTCAGATTTACAAAAATTGGCCTGGGATTTAAGGTGAAAAGTGGCTCGGTAGTGAAGGGGTTAAACATATATATATATATATTTTTTTTTTTCAATTGCTGAACTTTCTGGGAAAAGAAAATATTTTGCATCACATCAGCATATAAATACACTCTAGATTTAAAGGAAGTCTGTATGAAGGTATGAAAATAAAAAAAGAATAATGCTGCATTTGAATGGCATGCAGAGGTTTCCATAGCAACAAGGGTCAGCAGTGTCTTCACCTTGGTGCATCCCACTTGTAGTGGGTTTTATTGATTAATGGAGAGTACAGCTCACGTACAGTGAAAAATAAACTGGAATCTCATATCTTTATAGCGGTGTAATTCAGTGCTCCAAAAGCTGGTGGGAGGCAATGCTCAAAATAAAATATAATAGATGTGGTTACCACTGTATTTCTCATTTTTAACCTAAAGGTGTAAAGGTAGTTGGATAATAACAAGCTAACAATACACAAAAAAAATACACAAAACTAAAGAGCACTTAGCCCCTAAGGCCCCTTCTCAATTTACATTACTGCATTGAAAAACTGTGCTCTACTTGAGGTTGAGATTCACCAGACTCCTTAAGATCCAACATGTAACAAAGTACCATCAACAATAAGTGTCCAAGGCTGTATTTTGGATCAAACAAGCAAAAAAACAGACACTTCGGCAGGTATGCCTTCATCAAGCTTGAAACATCCCCTCTGCTCCTGAGCGACAACTCTAGTATCCACCAAGGAAACCGCTAGAGCCATCATTCAAGAGCTGCTATACAGGTCCTTCTAAAAAAAATTGCATATTGTGATAAAGTTCATTATTTTCTGTAATGTACTGATAAACATTAGACTTTCATATATTTTAGATTCATTACACACCAACTGAAGTAGTTCAAGCCTTTTATTGTTTTAATATTGATGATTTTGGCATACAGCTCATGAAAACCCAAATTTCCTATCAAAAAAAATTTGCATATTTCATCCGACCAATAAAAGAAAAGTGTTTTTAATACAAAAAAAGTCAACCTTCAAATAATTATGTTCAGTTATGCACTCAATACTTGGTCGGGAATTCTTTTGCAGAAATGACTGCTTCAATGCGGCGTGGCATGGAGGCAATCAGCCTGTGGCACTGCTGAGGTGTTATGGAGGCCCAGGATGCTTCGATAGCGGCCTTAAGCTCATCCAGAGTGTTGGGTCTTGCGTCTCTCAACTTTCTCTTCCCAATATCCCACAGATTCTCTATGGGGTTCAGGTCAGGAGAGTTGGCAGGCCAATTGAGCACAGTAATACCATGGTCAGTAAACCATTTACCAGTGGTTTTGGCACTGTGAGCAGGTGCCAGGTCGTGCTGAAAAATGAAATCTTCATCTCCATAAAGCTTTTCAGCAGATGGAAGCATGAAGTGCTCCAAAATCTCCTGATAGCTAGCTGCATTGACCCTGCCCTTGATAAAACACAGTGGACCAACACCAGCAGCTGACATGGCACCCCAGACCATCACTGACTGTGGGTACTTGACACTGGACTTCAGGCATTTTGGCATTTCCCTCTCCCCAGTCTTCCTCCAGACTCTGGCACCTTGATTTCCGAATGACATGCAACAGTCCAGTGCTGCTTCTCTGTAGCCCAGGTCAGGCGCTTCTGCCGCTGTTTCTGGTTCAAAAGTGGCTTGACCTGGGGAATGTGGCACCTGTAGCCCATTTCCTACACACGCCTGTACACGGTGGCTCTGGATGTTTCTACTCCAGACTCAGTCCACTGCTTCCACAGGTCCCCCAAGGTCTGGAATCGGTCCTTCTCCACAATCTTCCTCAGGGTCCGGTCACCTCTTCTCGTTGTGCAGCGTTTTCTGCCACACTTTTTCCTTCCCACAGACTTCCCACTGAGGTGCCTTGATACAGCACTCTGGGAACAGCCTATTCGTTCAGAAATTTCTTTCTGTGTCTTACCCTCTTGCTTGAGGGTGTCAATGATGGCCTTCTGGACAGCAGTCAGGTCGGCAGTCTTACCCATGATTGCGGTTTTGAGTAATAAACCAGGCTGGGAGTTTTTAAAAGCCTCAGGAATCTTTTGCAGGTGTTTACAGTTAATTAGTTTATTCAGATGATTAGATTAATAGCTCGTTTAGAGAACCTTTTCATGATATGCTAATTTTTTTAGATAGGAATTTGGGCTTTTCATGAGCTGTATGCCAAAATCATCAATATTAAAACAATAAAAGGCTTGAACTACTTCAGTTGGTGTGTGAATCTAAAATATATGAAAGTCTAATGTTTATCAGTACATTACAGAAAATAATGAATTTTATCACAATTTGCTAATTTTTTTAGAAGGACCCTTTATTTCAGGTTTATAAATGTACCCCTTTCTCTATAAAAGTGATTTAAAGCTCTACAACTATAACGCTATATTGTCCCAGGGGTTCTTGGCTATTTTCGGAACTCCCACAGCAGTGAATGGAGAAAGCTGCACATGCGGAGTAGGCTCTTCATTCACAGAGGAGAATCGTCCAATTCTTGAGATAGGTGCAGGTTCCAGAACTGGTAACTGCAACTATTGGACATTTATAGCATACGCCATAAATGTCCAGATGGGAAAACCCTTTTCTTTTTTAAATGTTGGACCTAAAAATATAGTACTGGACATTTAAGAAATTATACCGTATTTTCCGGCATATAAGACGACTGGGTGTATAAGACGACCCCCAACTTTTCCAGTTGAAATATAGGGTCTGGGCTATACTCGCCGTATAAGACTACCCCTCCAACAACATTTACTTTGGCATCAAGATCTGCAGGTAATTGTTGTGCAATTTTCGTCTTTTGCCTCAGTACCATACTATGCCTTTCCAAGAATCTAGTACACCAGGATGCAGTGGCCTTAAATCTGTTGCTGTGATCTGGGTTAGATTTGGCCCACTGAAGGGCAAACAAACGTATTTTATTTTGTGTCACTACATAACCGTTTTGGCGATGCTCATTCACCATGTCTGCTACATGTTTTTCGAGTTCTGGCCAATGTGGGGTGCCTCTCTTTAATGTACACTTACCCCTTGGCATACTCTTTAATGCTTTTAATTTTCTTTCCAGTCGCAAACCATCTTTTCTGTTACTCCATATTGTCTTGCAGCAGCGCAGTTATTATGTTCCATGGCAAAGTTTACAACTTTAAGTTTGAAACTGGCTTAATATTTCTTTCTTCTTGCTGGTAGAGCCATGATGGGGTCTTGACTGTTAGTCATTTGTATATTGTACTGTATGTACTGGCACTATACTGTATGAACCGATACAGATACTGGTGTTGTACTGTATTCACCACCACATGTATCTGCTCCCCAGATAGACTCTGTTTTTTCACCACAGATAAGATGCACACCAAACTTCATTAGAGATCCGCCAACATTAGAATTGGCTGAAGTGCAGATGCTCCTGCTCCCCCCCTGCCTTCCCTCAGAATCGCCAATCCAACCCAGTATACAACAACCAGCCAATCACAGCAAGCAATGTACCGGTATTTTCTGTGCACACTGCATACAAAGCCTGCTTGGATTGGATGGGTCAGCTCTCCCTGCCTGCCCAGCCCTCCCTGTCTTCAAGACGATCTGAGCGGTGGTACGCAATGTGATACTGCTGGCATGAGAAAACCACTGAGAGCAGGAAGAGGGGGCTGCTTCAGGAGCGGCTGGCCGGGATGCAGCACACGGTGGCTCAGATAGAGGGCGCCTGTCCCTGAAGCTGGAGAAGGACAGCTTCTCCAGTCTTGCTAGGAAGTAAGTTTCAGCACGCTGTATACCAGCATATGAGACGACACCCGGCGTATAGGATGACCCCCGACTTTTGAGAAGATTTTCATGTGTTAAAAAGTAGTCTTATACGCAGGAATATACAATATATATATTATTTCTTCTTGTAGATTTTATTAATATGGCAAATATTAAAAATATTTCTAAGAGTTCAGCAAAAACGGCCTTATGCCTTGGTTTAGTTCTTCTGCACTAATATTGTAATAAAACTGCTATTAAAAAAAAACACATACAAAAAACAAATCAGCAAGTATTACTAATGAAATGACATTGAGAATATCAATTGTATTTCCTGCAAAATACTATTATAACATTGTGATGATAGTTTTCTGTAAACTCACGTGTCCAATGTATTATTGAAAAGATCAATGCTCACGTTAGGTCACATTGATTTATACTGCTGCGTTATGCTGGGATAGGCTAATACATACACTGACCTATAATGCAGGATGTGACTCACAATATTGCTGCACAAGACAGGATTGATTTATAGTAATAAAAAAAAAAAGATTCTTTCATCCAATAAAATGGCAAGATTTTTTTTCAATCTTCTTCCAATATATTTGGTTAAGGTTTGAATCATAAGTTTGTATTTCACGTGGGTCCTATGAAGTCACAGACATACTGCTATCCCCCTAGCAGTTACAGATTATTGTGGAGTCTGTAGGATGAGTCACTGCTGCTCATTCCTCATAAGTATGGTCTGCCTGGAACACACAGGATGCTTGCTCGCCGAGGTTTTATAAAAGCATTAAAACCAGTATTTGGAAAATTTCATAAAATTATCTTCTATGATAATGACCTGTATTTTACAAAGCTTCATAAATACATAAAAAAGAAGCAGCAATGTGATATAGATAAAAGATAAGGGTACTTTCACACATGCAGCAGGACGGATCCGGCAGGTTGGTCTCCCTGTCGGATCTGTCCTTCCGCTGTTTCGCCGTATCGCCGGACCGCTGCTCCGTCCTCATTGACTACGGGGGCTGAGCTCCGGCGCAGCACGGCGGTGCACGGCGAAAGCCGCCGGACTAAAAAGTCCTGAATGTCCGACTTTTTAGTCCGGTGGCTTTCGCTGTGCACCGCCGTGCTGCGCCAGAGCTCCGCCCCCATCCCCTTTATAGTCAATGGGGGCGGAGCGGCGATACGGCGATACAGCGAAACAGCGGAAGGACGGATCCGACAGGGAGACCAGCCTGCCGGATCCGTCCTGCCGCAAGTGTGAAAGTACCCTAAACAGATGCAAGTTGCTTCAAAATCTAGTACAAATCTGTAGTACAAAAGGTGTTCACTGAAAATTAGGGACGCCCATTGAATAGTAATTCTAGAAGAATTAATGCACACAGCCATATTACAGACACTGTGGTACAGATACAATACAATACAGTGTAATACAATGCCTTTAGTCTTCCATGGGCATATACAGTATATCTGTGTGCCTCTGATTTGAATTGAATTGAAATTCCACAGATTCCATGTTAATAAAAGTATATACATGTGATGGCTTCTAGGGTAGAATTTGGTGTCGGCTCCATACAGCAGCACATACTGTAGATCATCAACAAGTCCGTAATAGTTGCTCCGTGTGCTGCCTCGTAGTGTCTGTGCACATAGTACTGTCTTGTGCATGAGCCGTAATGCTGTTACATCACCCTAACAATGAGTTGATATTGTGGTTTAGAATCAAGTTTAACCCTTGTCAAAGAAGTTAAAAGCTCAAAGGCGTTGTTCCATGAACAGCATTTCTAACCCATTCACAGGACAGGAGTCAAATGTATAGTCATAGTGGGTCAGACTACCTCCATCAGGCTCATGACCAAGGGCCCCCGAGTGCCAGGGGCATACACAGATCTCATAGGAACCCATAGGAGAACTTTATATAAACCCCTTTCCTTCTAGAAATGTATGATAAAAAGGTTGTCCTCTGCCTCACCCACTTTACCCGACTTCTATGCCAGAAAATAAGCTCCCCCCTACCTGTGGCTGCCAGAAAATGAAGTAGATTTAGGTCATAATTTTTTTTTATTTACTGAAATTAAACAAAAATAAAATTAAAAAAAGGTCAAGAAATACGCTTTAATTAAAAAGTAGGATGAGCCCTAGACTACAATGTTTTGAGTGCCTCCATAGATGACTTCTTGACTCCAGTGCCATGAGTCAGCTATGATGCTGTCCTCTTGTTATGCAGAAACATGTGGACTTGAATCTGACAGCTAAATTCAATTAAGCCAGTTATCCGATTAATTTTAACTTCACAATGCAGAATTTGAGACAAAAACTCAGAATAATGTCAGTGAGGGAATGGCCTTGTCAGAGGGAGCTGCTAATGCATTTCTCACCTCTTAGCTGAACCTACGTGAAGCCTTTTGTTAGCGTTCACATTAAAACCTCTATTTCTTTGCCCACTGCTTCAATGTGTCTTTATTAAATTAAATGTCAGAAAATATTTGTCAAGTAAATATTACACCACAGACTATGATGTTTACATGGCAAACAGGAGAAAGAGACAGTTTTATGAATCCAGTTAATAAATATAGATAAAATGTTTATGGCACTTTTGTTTTGTTTTTCAGGATTTACTCCATAGACTACTTTCTAATAAACACGTTAAGAAGAACTCTATAAATCATTTTAGATTAATTGGTTTCCTTTAAAGGTGGCCTATGGATGCCCATATGCAGCAAGCCCAGGAGGAGCGAGTGGAGGATAGGAGTGGTAGTGACTCTGGCAGTGATTGTTGTACACATGGATCACAGTGGCAATGATTACACCGATACCCCCTAGGACCGTGCAGTGACAGGAGGGTGCACTCTTTTCTTTTCTTACACTCTGATGTTGAGGCTCCTGCCTGGTGGTAGTTGAGGTGCCTGTAATGGACCGTTTCAGCAGACAAGGGGTTAAAATCCGTTTAGGCGATATGCCCCTTTCTGAGAGACATGCACAGCTACTGCAGAACACCAACCTCCCGAACTGGATACAAAATAGCACTCCAAACTGGAACCTCGCGAATAGCTGCCGGCAGACGAACAGAAAAAACGTACAGTCAGCTTACACTCCTGGCAATCAGTCTCTAACAGCATATAGGGAATCCCCCCAATAACGAGACAAGGCTCCGTCTTGAGGGTCAGCAGTGGTCTGACGTGCTGGCACACCCAGCCTGTTTTTATTACAGTTGTTGCAAATACAGGTCCGCCCACAGGGTTTTGAAATCCAACCAATCAATACCTTACAACACACACAATGCAAGTACAGCAACCAATCGTTCCCGCCCCCTAGAAGACCAGAAGGGAGACTGCGACACAGAACAGATACAACACATCCCCACAATGCATCATGGTTTCCTCCTCTCTGTCCCAGAGACAACCGAAAGCAATCCAATTATCTCTCAGGACAAAGGGAGATCACCAATACACATGTGGAGACAACAGGACAGACATCACCATTTAAACACACAATGGCACACCCCCACAGCAAACACAGACATTTAACATATCCCCAGATAGCTCAAGTCTGAGTGCATATCATTAGGTGAATGGCACTCAGAATACACGAATACAATAATATTAGCTATCTGGGTACCCTCACATAACATACAATTTAACCGAACGCATAATAACATAAAATACAATTCTACAGACAGATTTAAGCTGTGCGGCCGGTCTGTCTTCTCCTTTAAAGTTACTATGGGCCATAATCCTGAGGCAAGAGGCCTTCAAACAGCCCCCTCCAAAACACTGTGGCGAGGTTGGTTTTGCCACAGTGCCCTTGGCATTAAGTGTTAGTCTGAGTGCAAGATAGGAGGTGTAGGTGCAGTGGCGTGCCCAGGGTGCGGCGGGGGGGCAGTCCACCCCTGGTGCCAGCTTTTACGGGGGTGTCAGGCCTAGAAGCAATGAGCGCTTCCATCAATACATACTGCGGTGGGGCACGGGAGCGCATAGTTCTGCAAGCAAGCGCCTGGACATAGATGAGTATTTAGCTTTTAGTTTTATGTTTTATTTTTATGTGACAACTTTGCGGGACACAGGAGGACATGTGGGGGGAAAATATTGTGGGGGGATACTGTGTGGAGGAAAATTATTATGGGAGGGATTACTATGTGGGGGCAATAATTATGGGAGGGATTACTATGTGGGGGGGGGATTACTATAGGTGGCAATGTGGGGGAAACTACTGGGTGGGGCAAATTACTATATGGAGGTAGTGGTGGGAGTGGGGGTAAATTACTGTGTGAGGGCAGGGAAATACTGTGTGGGGGACACTACTGTATGGAGGCAATTACTGTGTGGGGTCAGTGTGGGGGAAATTACTATGTGGGGCAGTGTGTGGGAAACTACTGTATAGGGGCAGTGTGGGGGAAACTACTGTGTGGGGGCAGTGTGGGGGAAACTACTGTGTGGGGGCAGTGTGGGGGAAACTACTGTGTGGGGGGCAGTGTGGGGAAAACTACTGTGTGGGGGCAGTGTGGGGGAAACTGCTGTGTGGGGGCAGTGTGCGGGAAACTACTGTATGGGGGCATTGTGGGGAAACCTACTGTATGAGGCAGTGTGGGGGCAATTACTGTGTGGGGGCAGTGTGGGGGCAATTACTGTGTGGGGGCAGTGTGGGGGACTCTAATGTATGGGGCAGTGTGGGGAAAATTACTATATGGGGGCAGTGTGGGGGGAAATGCTGTGTGAGGGAAACTACTGTATGGGGGCAGTGTGGGGCAAATTAGTATATGGGGCAGTGCAGGGAAAATTACTATATGGGGCAGTGTGGGGAAAATTATTATATGGGGCAGCGTTGGGGGCATTGCTATTGGGGAGGTACTGTAGGGGCAATTCTATTATTTCTGGGGACACTATACAGGGACTATTACCTGGAGCACAATATAGGGTGTTGTTATTACTGGGAAATAGAGAAGGACCTAGTGTGTGCCACTCTTCTGGCTCAGCCTGAAGAAGCCGACGGAGCATCGGTGAAACACGTAGCTAGACTAAGACCCAATCACTTTGTTTATGTCTAGTTTTATACTAAAATAAAGTTTGGTTAAATCTTAGCGCCCCGGTAGTACTGACATTTTTTTACCTAAATTTACCTCTGATCATCAGGACCTACTCTGGATGCCTGTGGCAAAAGGGAGCTGCTTCGATACCGCACAAGCTATTCCACATACACTTTTCCAGTGTTGTGCATGGCGTGCACAACCTGATCTGGTGAGTTACGATCCCTGACAATTACAATTAGGGGCACTCTCCGAAACCCTGTGTGTAAACAGTTTTTCAGAGAGTGCCCCTAATTGTCAGGGATCGTAACTCACCAGATCAGGTTGTGCACGCCATGCACAACACTGGAAAAGTGTATGTGGAATAGCTTGTGCGGTATCGAAGCAGCTCCCTTTTGCTACATCCAGAGTAGGTCCTGATGATCAGAGGTAAATTTTGGTAAAAAATGTCAGTACTACCGGGGCACTAAGATTTAACATCCTCTGCGTCTGGAGGAAAGAAGGTTTGTACACAAACATAGAAGAGGATTCTTTACTGTAAGAGCAGTGAGACTATGGAACTCTCTGCCTGAGGAGGTGGTGATGGTGAATACAATAAAGGAATTCAAGAGGGGCCTGGATGTATTTCTGGAGCGTAATAATATTACAGGATCTAGCTACTAGAGAGAGATCGTTGATCCAGGGAGTTATTCTGATTGCCTGATTGGAGTCGGGAAGGAATTTTTTATTCACCTAAAGTGAGGAAAATTGGCTTCTACCTCACAGTTTTTTTTTGCCTTCCTCTGGATCAACTTGCAAGATGACAGGCCGAACTGGATGGACAAATGTCTTTTTTCGGCCTTATGTACTATGTTACTATACAAATGTACATAAATATATATACATGCATACATACATACATACATACACATACACACATCTGAAATACAGCAATATACTGTTTTGGTAACACATTCTAACGTACTGTACTAATAAAAAAATAAAAAAGGGGGAGGGCTGACATAAAATTATCATTATTTATGATACAAATCTCTGTTAAAATAAAAGACTGTTAAAATAATTATTTATTATTCTATAGTTTATAGTTATTCGTCTATAGTATGTGCTTGTGGTAGGAAGCCTGAATATTATTTATTTAGTATGTTCTATGACTTTATTGAGACCTTCAGGTACCAGCGTCTGCAGGCGAAATATCCAGTAGGATTCTTTATTTACTAATTGTTGGAATGTATTTTTGGTGTTTGGAGGAATCCAGTCAATGATGGTAAGTTTTAGAACAGATATATCACGGTTGTGCTGTGTATCAAAATGTCTAGAAACGCTATTTTTTTGTTTTCCATTATTTATATTACTTCTATGGTTTTTCAATATGGTTCTCATAGACTGAGTTGTTTGTCTTACATATTGCAGGTTGCAGGGACACGCCAAAAGATAGATAACAAAGGATGAGCAGCAATCCAAGTGTGTTTTTATTTTAAAATTTACCCCTGTGATAGATGAAGTAAAATCTGATTGTCAGTGGGAGATGTTCCTGCAGCATTAACATATTATGTGTTCACATCTTCCGATGGTACCGTAAATATTTGTGGACATACAGAATTTTTCAGTTTAAAAAAAATAATAATCACTATACTTGGTGCCAAAATGTTTTTTAAGGTTATTATCCTCTTGTATCATTTTTTCTTCTTTTAAATATTCTCTCCTCTTTTACCGTGTTGATTCCCTTTATGTATTTAAAAGTTTCTATCATATCCCCTCTGTCTCGTCTTTCTTAAGGTCCTTTAACCTTTCCTGGTAAGTTTTATCCTGCAATCCATGTACTGGTTTAGTAGCTCTTCTCTGAACTTTCTCCAAAGTATCAATATCCTTCTGTAGATATAGTCTCCAGTACTGCACACAATACTCCAAATGAGGTCTCACTAGTGCTCTGTAAAATGGCAGGAGCACCTCCCTCTTTCTACTGGTAATGCCTCTCCCTATACACCCAAGCGTTCTGCTAGCATTTCCTGCTGCTCTATGACATTGTCTGCCTACCTTTAAATCTTGAAATAATGACCCCTAAATCCCTTTCCTCAGATACTGAGGTTAGGACTGTTTCGCTGATTTAATATTCTGCTCTTGGGTTTTTACGCCCCAGGTGCATTATCGCATTATTTCGCTGAAAAATATATTAAACAATATGGGTCCCAGAACAGATCCCTGAAGTACCCCACTGGTAACAAGACCATGGTCTGAATATACTCTATTGACTACAACCCTCTGTTGTCTGTCCCTCAACCACTGCCTAATCTATTCAACAATATGGGAGTCCAAGCTCAAAGACTGCAATTTATTGATAAGCCTTCTATGTGGGACATTATCAAAAGCCTTACTAAAGTCAAGATAAGCGATGTCTACTGCACCTCCGACATCTATTATTTTAGTCACCCAATCAAGAAAATCAATAAGATTAGTTTGACATGATCTCCTTAACGTAAACCCATGCTGTTTTTTATCTTTCAATCCATGAGATTTTAGATGTTCCACAATCCTCTCCTTAAGTATGGTTTCCATTAATTTTCCCACTATTGATGTCAGGCTTACTGGCCTATAGTTGCCCGATTCCTCTCTACTACCTTTCTTGTGAATGGGCACAACATTTGCTAATTTCCAATCTTCTGGGACAACTTCTGTTACCAGTGATTGGTTAAATAAATCTGCTAATGGTTTTGTTAGTACATTGCTAAGCTCTTTTAATAGCTTTGGGTGTATCTCATCAGGCCCCTGTGACTTATTTGTATTAATTTTAGACAGCTGACTTAGAATCTCTTCCTCTGTAAAGACACATGCATCAAAAGATTAATTAGTGTTCCTTCCTGAGGTCCTTTCCCTTCATTTTCCTTTGTAAACACTGAACAGAAGTATTCATTGAGGCAGTCAGCTAGTTCTTTATCTTCTTCCATATTCTTCCTTCTTTTGTTTTTAATTTTGTAAATCCTTGTTTTAATTTCCTTTTTTCATTTATGTATCTAAATAATGTCTTATCACCTTTTTTCACTGACTGAGCTAATTTCTCTTCTGCCTGTGCTTTAGAAGCCCCTTTAACTTGCTTGGCCTTGGTCTCTTCCTTTTTTTGCTTCTACTGACAAGCCTAATGCAATTATCTGTTGCCTTCAATAATGCCACTTTTAAGTAGTCCCATTTCTCCTGGACGCCATTGAAACTTTTCCAGTCTGATAGAGACTCATATACCACTAATCTAATTTTAAAAAAGTCAGTTTTTCTAAAATCTAAAACTTTTGTTTTTGTGTGGTGTGACTCAGTCACTTTACTTTATAGTAAACCACACTGACTGGCGATCACTAGATCCCAAGCTTTCCTCTACAGTAATATCAGATACCAAATACCCATTTGTGAATACTAAATCTAAAATGGCCTCCTTCCGGGTTGGCTCCTCAACTACTTGCTGTTGAGATAATCCCAGTAGGGAATTTGGAATATCTGTACTCCTGGCAGAACTAGCTATTTTGGTTTTCCAGTTTACATCAGGAAGATTAAAGTCTCCCATAATGATAACTAGTAGATCATCTAATTCTTTGACTTGGCCAGGTGGTCTATATATCACACCTACACGAGTTACCTTATGATTATCAAGCTGCAACGTAACCCAAACTGACTCTAAATTGATCTCGCTAACTTGTATTAGATTAGATTTTATACTATCTTTCACATACAGAGCTGCCCATCCTCCTGTCTTGCCTTCTCTGTCTTTCCTATATAGAGAGAACCCTGGTATTGTTATATCCCAGTCATTACTCTCATTGAACCATGTCTCAGTAACAGCCACTAAATCTATATTCTCAGATGCCATTATAGACTCAAGTTCATTGATCTTATTCCCTAAACTGTGAGCATTAGCAGACAAGACTCTGAGCTTAATTTATGTGCTACTAGCATCTTCTGGCATTGTTCCGGGGGGCAGTCGGACTGCTGGATTATCCCTGCCCCCCTTTCCTAGTTTAAATGCTCCTTAGCAAATACTTTAATATTAATTAAGTACATAATGGTAACACATCATCCCTCTGCTTTTTGGTGATTCAGCATGTGCCCCAAAACTCACGTGGGGGAGACTGGACCTTTGGACAGAAACAAGAAGGATCCCCCCCCCCCATGGCCTTAATGAAGTGCTCTCATATAAACCTTGTTTTATAATAAGATCATAGGGGATACTTTTTATACTGTCTGCTACATACATATTTTTGGCTTGTGGTTGTTCTTGGGTAAAGAATTGTCTTGCCCATAGAATCATCTGTTCTTCCATCTATATATACCTATGGCCAAACAAACATTGCATTATGGGTTATTCAATTCAAGTGGGGCCTCTGTAGAACGCCATACCTATATATAAAGATGTAAGTCCCTGGAGGAGTATATGGGATGTTTCCCATGTCTCCCGTTTGATAATCCGCTCTTTGTCTTTGTTATATTATATATGAAATCCTCCTCCCCCAATTCTGATGCACCATCTGAGAGATCAATAAATAATTTGCCTCCTGACTCATTGGAGGAAAAAGAGATATAAGTATAAATGAGATTAGGATATCAAATGTGTCAAATGCATGACAGGCGAGATACCAGCAAACCTGCAGAGGAAGCGTCGTTCTATCCCCATGACAACTTCCCCGCCCCTTGTGACGCTTAGGCAGAAGCTAGCGAGTGGAGAGGTAGGGAGACTGAGCAAACCAGCTTGTCCCAGCCCTCCGCCTGCGATTGGCCACCAGCACCGACGAGCGCCTACAATGGGCAGGGCTCTGTGCTTATAAGGAAGGGGAAAGCAGCCAGCACTTGCCAGTGCCATTCCTCACTTGAACTACCCACCACGCGGTTCTCTGAAGAGCCGATAGACCCGGCGAAACGAATTGGAGCATAGAGGGTTTAGCCAGATATAGGGTTACTTAGTGTAAGGCCCGAGGTTCCAGCAGGCTGGGGGTCGCTCTTTTCAGGGCGGTTACTCTGACGACAGTTATTTAGGTGCTCCCCTTGAGTAGTATCAATAGGGACAAAGTACCCAGGCAAGCAGTTATTTAGAATGCTTCTGAGTCTATAAACCACAACTGAATTGTATGAGCTTTATCAAACTATCTAGTTGAAATTACCTCGATCTCCATGTAACCCAAAATATCTATGACTTTGAGAACTTTTTTATTTATTAGCGTATTTTAATAATCTAAGTAAAAGTTTAAGTTTTGCATTGATTTTTGTAAGGAGAACCCAGCCTATAGTATTATGCAGTTCCAAATCACAGTGCATTTCCTACCCAAAAGCAATGTATGGATACCAGCAATGATGGGTGTTATGGTACTGCTTCTCTCTATCTTTCTAAAGTTTCTCTGCGGTACCTTAGGCATGCAGCTGAGGTTTTATATAAAGGTTTCTGCAATTCCCAGGCTGAGGGGTACAGAGTTAAGATACAGCTGGCCAAACTATCTCAATGTGTGTAAGGGTGCATCAGCAATGTTTCTCTCTCCCATCATCAAAGTCTATCTGTGCCATAAACATGCACTATACCTTGCTGTGTAACTCCAAAGCACAGACTTACAGATTCTGGACCTTCTAGTTTCCTTTCTCTCTAGAGTACATTTGTAGTAGAGTAGCAGTGGCCATGGATTCCTCAGAGATGAAGATTCTGAGCTCAGGCCTATTTCTGAGGAGTAGACACATAGTTCTTCTCTTTCCCTCAGCTAAGCACAGACTCTTAACTGACTACAGGGTGGACCCAGGTCCATCTCCTAGCAAACTATAATGGTTTAGTCAAGGTGTTAACGCTAACTTATCCATACAATGCTGTTAGGTATACAATTAGTTAATTAGACAATTTCCCTTCACAATACAACAGTCTGGTAGCAGAATACACATTCAGATCACCTTTAATTGCCGGCCCGCACCGGTACTTACTATTTGCTTCATATACCACATACAACCCAGCAAGTACAGGTGTGGCCTGACAAATATCGGTGATCCGCATTCTGTATGGCCAGCCTCAGGCCACTTTTAAAGAAACACAATTAATCTACAATGAATTATAGGGTCCTTTTTTTTATCAAAGATATGCAGTTTTGAAGCTAAAACCAGGTGTGGATCATAAAGGAAGAGATTCTACTTCTGCTCTTTTTCTGAAAACCTGATCAAAACCTGAATGTGTGCAAGCAGCCTTAGGCTACTTCCACACTAGCGTTCGGGGCTCCGCTTGTGAGTTCCGTTTAAAGGCTCTCACGAGCGGCCCCGAACGGATCCGTCCAGCCCTAATGCATTCTGAGTGGATGCGGATCCGCTCAGAATGCATCAGTCTGGCAGCGTTTGGGCTCCGCTCCGCTCCGCTCAGCAGGCGGACACCTGAACGCTGCTTTCAGCGTTCGGGTGTCCGCCTGGCCGTGCGGAGGCAAACCGATCCGTCCAGACTTACAATGGAAGTCAATGGGGACAGATCCGTTTGAATATGACACTATATGGCTCAATTTTCAAATGGATCCGTTCCCCATCGACTTTCAATGTAAAGTCTGGACGGATCCGTCTGAAGCTACTTTCACACTTAGAATTTTTTCTACAAACCGATCCCATCGTCTGCATTATATGAGCGGATCCGTCTGGGCAGACCCCAGACGGATCCGCTCTGAATGCAAGTGTGAAAGTAGCCTTAGGCTGCTTGTAAGGACTCTTTCACACAGTCAGTGTTTTCCACCAGTGATTGTGAGCCAAAATCAGGTGTCGGTCGAACACACAGAACTGGTGCAAATCTTTCCATTATACCTTATCTCTTTGGAGGCTTCACTCCTGGTTTGGGCTCACAATCACTGACCAAACACTGACTGTGTGAAAGTGGCCTTAGGTTGTAACATGGAAATCTTTGGTAATGATTTCTCTACTCTGTTCTGATTTGAACAAATGCCATTTTGACAAAAAAACATATGGTTCCTGTAAAGAGCCATATTAGGGCCTTCTGACAGCAGTTTGAGGGCTCATGCATGTGTTTTTATTCAGCTTATACACTGCTATAGAGCTGTAACACAGCACTCATACAGGTGTAGGGGTCTCAATATACTTCTGATTTCACACACAGACATCTGAAAGTTTTTTCCTGTCAAACTCTGTATGAATTCAGTAAAACCATGGCATGTTCCATTAGACAACATATTACAGTATTGCAAGCATGTGCAGTATGCCTTGCATCTTGTATTTCTCTTATGAATAAAAAGGCTAGTTTCCACCCTGAATATCTCTCAGCTAGACTACTGCAACTTCCTTCTCTGTGGTCTCCCATCTAAAACTCTTGTTTACCTGCAATCCATCTTCAGCTCCGTTGCCCGATTAATCCACCTCTCCCCTCTGCCAATCCTTTTCCAATTCTTTCCCAGCTAATACAATTCAAAATATAAAAAAATGACATACAAGGCCATCCACAATCTGCCCTTCCATACATCACTGGTCTTATCTGCTACCTCCCCACGCGCAATCTTCAATCCTCCCAAGATCTCCTTCTTTGTTTTACCCACACAATCATCTCCGAGATTTCTCCCTATGAATCCCTCAGACCCTAGACCTTGCTACCCCAGCACATCAGACTCTCCTCCTACAACAAAACTTTCAAAAACAACCGGAAAACCTACCTCTTTCGGAAAGCCTACCAACTGCAAGAACCCTGCAGCCACTACAATACTATCTGAGAAGCTTCTACCCTCACCCTCCTGCCTCCTTCTCTTGTAGATTGTAACCCTTATGGGCAGGGACCTCTTCCACTCTGTCCCAGTCTGTTCATGCTTGCTGTACTTGTTTTCTTTGATATTATGTATGTATAGCCCTTTTCATATGTACAGGGCCCTCAAATTAATGACACTTAAAAATAAATTATATAATAAATATTTTTCATCCAATTTGGCAGCAAAGGTGTGTTCTGTCTGTCTAAGAAAATATACTTGAAGACAGTTCCAATTTACTATCCACAGAAGAACAAATATTTTCATAGGGGAAGGAATCAATAGCGTATGGGGGGGGGAAGAAACAATTGCTTGTGAGGGTTGTATAAGGCCACAAATAGTCGGTTTTGTTCCCGTTTTAATTTTTTTTAAGAACCACTATTGCACTTGTCCATTAACTGTGCACTTGTATTCACTTCAACAGGGCTGTACTGCAATACCACAACCAATGGACAAACCCACGGCATTGAATTTGTTTAAAAAAAAAAAATGAACTATTTTTTTCAAACTCCCCTGAAAAATCCTTTTAAGAGCACACTAAACCATATAAAAGGGCATTTTACTTTTCCCATTTGTTAACATCTTCAGAATCCGTTTAAGGATGGGTAAGAGGCAGTCAGGTACAGTACGTATCTGCCTCTTTCTGACTGCACACATGGCACATTTTACATGAATAGTGCAAATACTGAAAAGAAGGCCTTGAAACATCAAACATAAGTTGAAAATGCTTTCTATTCCAGATGAATGCCACATTGTTAAACCTTTACAGAACAGACCTGACATCTGCTCTAGCACAAAATATCATTCATTGCAAATTAATTAATCACAACTTTTATAACGCATTTACATTGTTCAGTTGTCAGGAATTGAAAGTCATTGAATTCATCCTTTCTCTCTCCCTGTTCAATTACGCAGTCTATAAATGCAATTGTAGTTTTCTGATAAATGATTATGAGTAACGGAAGGCAGGGTTTTACTTATTCATTCACAGAATGCAAGCCTCAGGAAAAATAGAAATAAGAAGTAGTAGGAATTGCAAATTTTGGGTTCGGGTATGATTACAATTTGTAATGACAGGAATAGTACTTTAGTTATATCAACAGCTAATTCAAATGAGGTGTGTACTTCTATCACCACTGAAGCCATGGGCTAGAGTACTTTAGTGGTTATGGACAGTTCACATGGTTTCACATAATCTCACATTTTAGAATCCTAATTAGGGGGGGGGGGGGGCGAGGCCAGAAGCCTATGTAGGTGAATGCAAAGTTTCTGACCTCTGTGCGCCAAACGCCTGCATAAGCTGCAAAATAACACTCTTCAACTCCCCAAATGGAGGTCCTAGTCACTGTCCCATTCTACATCTTGAGCACTTTCCTTAGAAGGGAGACCACATCCATTGCTGCATCCATTATGGTATCAGAGCATGTATCCTCAGCTCCAGATGGGCTTACAGCAGCTTCATCCTTGTGATGAGTTGCTATATCCAACTCCCAACTAGTCTCCCAGTAAAAGCTTCTCCAGTGGCTCCTGGGACTCCTTACCATCATCTCTCCTCTCTGTAAATGCTGCAGGCATATTCCACCAATAGGCCACAGCATTGTATGCTACCACTTCTAACCATAAAAAGGGTGGTCCAACATGAATCTGCCTTACACATTTTTGTCCAGCCGAAGCCCAGCACTCATGTCGGGAAACAGCCAGATTCCATTATACAAGCCTATATAAAGACAACTTAGTCTCAAATAGCTTGAAAAGTAACAATAAACTTAATTACATATACAAAACATGATAAAAATAGAGATGAAATACAGGCAACATCTTCATATTAGGGGCAAAAAGCGCGTCGGGTGTGCGGTCCTCCTGAGGTGATTACTTTACTTATGGGTATGTAAGGATCATTTTTATCCACTAATTGCTTACTTCTTGAGTGAGAGGTCATGAGCACCAGATTAGTAGACACAAGTCCTAATACTTTTGTATTAACTGATTAATGTTTGCTTGCTATCACTGGGCAGCTAAGTAGTGTATATTTCTTGACTCCCCTATGTGTTGATTGTAGTGTTACAAACTGGATTCCATAAAAGTTGGGACACTAAACAAATTGTGAATAAAAACTGAATGCAATGATGTGGAGATGGCAATGTCAATATTTTATTTGTTATAAAACATAGATGACAGATCAAATGTTTAATCCGAATAAATGTATAATTTTAAAGGAAAAATACGTTGAGGCTGGAAAAAGTAAATTTGAGCATAACGAAGAGCTGGAAGACCAATTAACACTAATTAGGTCAATTGGCAACATGATTGGGTATAAAAAGAGCTTCTCAGAGTGGCAGTGTCTCTCAGAAGCCAAGATGGGTAGAGGATCACCAATTCCCACAATGTTGCGCAGAAAGATAGTGGAGCAATATCAGAAAGGTGTTACCCAGCGAAAAATTGCAAAGACTTTGCATCTATCATCATCAACTGTGCATAACATCATCTGAAGATTCAGAGAATCTGGAACAATCTCTGTGCGTAAGGGTCAAGGCCGTAAAACCATACTGGATGCCTGTGATCTCCGGGCCCTTAAACGACACTGCACCACAAACAGGAATGCTACTGTAAAGGAAATCACAGAATGGGCTCAGAAATACTTCCAGAAACCATTGTCAGTGAACACAATCCACCGTGCCATCCGCCGTTGCCAGCTGAAACTCTACAGTGCAAAGAAGAGGCCATTTCTAAGCAAGATCCACAAGCTCAGGCGTTTTCACTGGGCCAGGGATCATTTAAAATAGAGTGTGGCAAAATGGAAAACTGTTCTGTGGTCAGACAAGTCACGATTCAAAGTTCTTTTTGGAAATCTGGGACGCCATGCCATCCGGACCAAAGAGGACAAGGACAACCCAAGTTGTTATGAACACTCAGTTCAGAAGCCTGCATCTCTGATGGTATCGGGTTGCATGAGTGCGTGTGGCATGGGCAGCTTGCATGTCTGGAAAGGCACCATCAATGCAGAAAAATATATTCAGGTTCTAGAACAACATATGCTCCCATTCCTCTTTCAGGGAAGACCCTGCATTTTTCAACAAGATAATGCCAGACCACATTCTGCATCAATCACAACATCATGGCTGCGTAGGAGAAGGATCCGGGTACTGAAATGGCCAGTCTGCAGTCCAGATCTTTCCCCTTTAGAGAACATTTGGCGCATCATAAAGAGGAAGGTGCAACAAAAAAGGCCCAAGAGGATTGAACAGCTAGAGGCCTGTATTAGACAAGAATGGGAGAGCATTCCTATTTCTAAACTTGAGAAACTGGTCTCCTTGGTCCCTAGACGTCTGTTGAGTGTTGTAAGAAGAAGGGGAGATGCCACACAGTGGTGAAAATGGCCTTGTCCCAACTTTTTGGGGATTTGTTGACACCATGAAATTCTGATTCAACATATTTTTCCCTTAAAATGGTACTTTTCTCAGTTTAAACTTTTGTTCCGTGATTTATGTTCTATTCTGAATAAAATATTAGAAGTTGGCACCTCCACATCATTGCATTCAGTTTTTATTCACAATTTGTATAGTGTCCCAACTTTTTTGAAATCCGGTTTGTACATTATCAGACAGAATAACAGAATAAAGTGGTCTTAAAAGGCAGAAAATGTTCAAAACCCCATATGCTGTTGCGCATTTCTAAACGGGGGAGCAAATCCTGCATATGTGATCCTTTGCTAACAGCAATCCCCAGCAAAAATGCATACAGTAGAGGATGCCTGTAGTAGACCATACCACAAAGACATCCTACATATGATAGCCAAATGTGTGGATGTGATTGGCTATATAAAACAGAGATTTACAAAAAATGGTGCACTACAATGGTAAATGCAATTGACAATATATGGCTAAACCCTGACACTGATATTAAAATGAGACTTTCGCCAATTATATCAAGAACATACCAGAGCACGCGCACCCTGTCAAGGTATCTCAAAGTGGCAAGGAACCTAACGCTAACCTACCTGTACTGTATGGAAAATTACAGGGGCCGTATGGGCAATTACAGGGACATAAGGTCTGACACTCAGTGAACAACTCCCAGTTACCTCCAGCATGAAATCACACATACTATGGGAGCAGAGAGGAGGCTGTGAGTACCTACCACTGACTCATGTGACGCAGGAGTGTTGGACCTTATGCCCCTGTAATTTCCCATACGGCACAGGTAGGTTAGCGTTAGGCCCCGTGCTACTTTGAGATATCTTGACGGGGTGCGCGGGCTCCGGTATGTTCTTGATATAAGAATATATTGGCGAAAGTCTCATTTTAATATCAGTGTGAGGGATTATCCATATATTGTCAATTGCATTTACCATTGTAGTGCGCCATTTTTTTTATAAATCTTAGTTTTACATTATCCCTTTTTGAGGGGAATAGATGCTGCCCACTATATTATTTGGGCTTTTGTTCGTTTTTGTGCTATGTAACCTGCATTTATTAATCAGATTCCATCTATGGGGTCAAGTGGTGAACGACAGTATCCAGCACTGCCAGATCCAGCAAGCTATAGCACGTAGTTCTCTGCCAGAACAGCCTGTCGTATCAGGTAACCAGTGATGTGAACATAGCCTTAACCGGGGGCGTTGTGAGGTTAAAATATTCAGGGCCTGGGCCTGAATGTACTGCATGCCAGATAGATCCAGCTGTATTGTCATCCTCAGGACAGCAATAGAATTGAATCTAATGCCCTGCAAGAGTTGAAGGACCTGTGATGATATCACAGTCCATGTGATCAGTTCTAAATGCAGTAGCTGAAAAGAACCTGCCATGATGTCCCCATCATGTGACCAGTGCAGGAGAGAATGGCTCAGTAGTGAAGAGAAGTCCTGGGAAGAAGCTGTGGTGAGGTCTGCTACATTAGGAGAGGTAAGTGAAGAGGTAGATCACTCAGTGTAAGAGGCAGAGCAATGTTGGGAGTTGTAGTTATTTAACTGGGACTGTATGTTAGGACTGAAGGAAGGGAAGTTATTTACATGGGATAGTGGGATGGAGTGATGTTATTTACATGGGACTGAAAGTTGAGGGGGTAATGTTATTTAAATGGGAATGCATGTTGGAGGTGGCTGGGACAGGGTGATGTTATTTACATGGAACAATATGTTGAAGAAGGCTGATATTATTTACCTGAAACTGAATGTTGAGGGGTAATGTTATTTACATGGGACTGCATGTTGGAGGTGCCTGGGGAAGGGGTGATTTTATTTACATGGGACTGTATGCTGAAGGTGTCTGGGGGAGGGATGTTATTTACATGGGACTGAATATTGAGTGGGTGATGTTATTTACATGTGATTGTACAAACCGGATTCCCAAAAAGTTGGGACATTAAACAAATTGTGAATAAAAACTGAATGCAATGATGTGGAGATGGCAAATGTCAATATTTTATTTGTAATAGAACATAGATGACAGATCAAACGTTTAATCCGAGTAAATGTATCATTTTAAAGGAAAAATACGTTGATTGAAATTTTCACGGTGTCAACAAATCCCCCAAAAGTTGGGACAAGTAGCAATAAGAGGCTGGAAAAAGTAAATTTGAGCATAACGAAGAGCTGGAAGACCAATTAACACTAATTAGGTCAATTGGCAACATGATTGGGTATAAAAAGAGCTTCTCAGAGTGGCAGTGTCTCTCAGAAGCCAAGATGGGTAGAGGATCACCAATTCCCACAATGTTGCGCAGAAAGATAGTGGAGCAATATCAGAAAGGTGTTACCCAGCGAAAAATTGCAAAGACTTTGCATCTATCATCATCAACTGTGCATAATATCATCCGAAGATTCAGAGAATCTGGAACAATCTCTGTGCGTAAGGGTCAAGGCCGTAAAACCATACTGGATGCCCGTGATCTCCGGGCCCTTAAACCACACTGCACCACAAACAGGAATGCTACTGTATAGGAAATCACAGAATGGGCTTAGGAATACTTCAGGAAACCATTGCCAGTGAATAAAATCCACCGTGCCATCCGCCGTTGCCAGCTGAAACTCTACAGTGCAAAGAAGAAGCCATTTCTAAGTAAGATCCACAAGCTCAGGCGTTTTCACTGGGCCAGGGATCATTTAAAATGGAGTGTGGCAAAATGGAAGACTGTTCTGTGGTCAGACGAGTCACGATTCAAAGTTCTTTTTGGAAATCTGGGACGCCATGTCATCCGGACCAAAGAGGACAAGGACAACCCAAGTTGTTATCAACGCTCAGTTCATAAGCCTGCATCTCTGATGGTATGGGGTTGCATGAGTGCGTGTGGCATGGGCAGCTTGCATGTCTGGAAAGGCACCATCAATGCAGAAAAATATATTCAGGTTCTAGAACAACATATGCTCCCATCCAGACGTCATCTCTTTCAGGGAAGACCCTGCATTTTTCAACAAGATAATGCCAGACCACATTCTGCATCAATCACAACATCATGGCTGCGTAGGAGAAGGATCTGGGTACTGAAATGGCCAGTCTGCAGTCCAGATCTTTCACCTATAGAGAACATTTGGCGCATCATAAAGAGGAAGGTGCAACAAAGAAGGCCCAAGACGATTGAACAGCTAGAGGCCTGTATTAGACAAGAATGGGAGAGCATTCCTATTTCTAAACTTGAGAAACTGGTCTCCTCGGTACCCAGACGTCTGTTGAGTGCTGTTGTAAGAAGAAGGGGAGATGCCACACAGTGGTGAAAATGGCCTTGGTCCCCCACAGTCCCAACTTTTTTGGGATTTGTTGACACCATGAAATTCTGATACAACATATTTTTCCCTTAAAATGGTACATTTTCTCAGTTTAAACTTTGTTCCGTGATTTATGTTCTATTCTGAATAAAATATTAGAAGTTGGCACCTCCACATCATTGCATTCAGTTTTTATTCACGATTTGTATAGTGTCCCAACTTTTTTGGAATCCGGTTTGTATGTTGAAGGTGGCTGGGGAGGGCGTGATGTTATTTATGTGGGACTGTATATTGGAGGGGGCAGGAGAGATGGTGTTACATGAGACTGTATTTTGGAGGGGACTGTAGATAGAGAGGGATGTTATTTATATGGGACTGTATATTGGAGGGGGCTGGAGAGATGGTGTAATGGTATTTACATGGGACTCTATGGCAGAGGAGAGAAATAATGTTATTTACATGGGACTGTATGGTGGAGGGGCTCAAGAATTATAATTCCTGAGGACAGTAAACGGAGGAATATAACTACAGGGGGCACTTCAGGGGGCATTATAAATGCTGGAGGCACTTCAGGGTGAGCATTTTAACAGTAGGGGGCAATATAAATACTGGAGGCACTTCAGGACGAGCATTATAACAGTAGGGGGAGATATAAATACTGGGGGCACTGTGGGGACATTATAACAGTAGGGGACGACTTAGAGAATTGGGCCATATGCACTGGGGCTTGGGCCCCGGATCTTTTGCGACCCTAGCAACGCCCCTGGTCTTAACTTAAAATCATCTTTTGCCAATGAGTTCTTGGACATGTCATTGAGACAGAGGTTCACTTTTTCTACCTGTACTGTGAATGGGGGAGCATTTTTAATCCTGTCTGCACTGTAGACAGTGCAAAGTGAGGCAGGCAGTCAAAAAATGTGCTTAAGTCACTCAGACTGGATGATAAATTTGGTGCATGGCTAGACACGTTTGTCTAATTTTACACCATCTATTGGTTGGTTTACTTTACAACAGAATTTTGTGTCAAAGTTTTGATGCATGCTGGCACATATTAGGCCATGTCCCCTGTTGAGCAAGTCATTCTATTATTCTTTTTAGAACACGTTTCCTAATAGTCTTAAAGAGTGAACCAGTCGAAATCTGTTTCAGGTCTGGTTCACCAAATTTTTTAAAAAGTTTGATTTGGACCTGAATCGATTCGGGCTGAACCAAAGTTGCTCCAATTGCCCTGAAAGTTGGTATATAACACCCTCTAGCAGGGAGACTCTCTTGACTATCTACCATAGTGTTGGGTAGGTTTTTCTTTCCACTTCTTGAAAAAGGAAGGTGCCCCTCTGGGAAGGGGCAGTGAAGACTGGGAGGACTCCACTGAAAGCCTCCTTATGGCTGCAAGAAGGAGGAGCAGGAAGAACGCTGTGACCCCTGGCTCCATGGCACGGTGTCGGACTCTGAAGTCATCTCCACATCATCCTGCTGCAAGGAAGAGTGAGCCATCCAAACCACTATCTCATCCACTTTCTCCTCAACTATAATGTGGCAACCTTTCTTAAGCCTGCAAGGACAACTACTGCTACTACTAAGATCGCTACTTCTGGCAGGATAGATGGTGCAGCTACAACTTACATTCTGGGTCTTTTGTTTATAACCCTTCTGTAGCCTGGACATTTTTGGGCCTCTCAGATAATGTTATGCACTAATCTGTATATTGGTGTAGTAAACACATATATATCCTGCTAGTTGGAATATAATCAACAACCCCCTCCCCCCCCCCCCCCCAAAAAAAAGAAATTGATTAAAAACGTGTGAAATAGGGAAACGGATTTGGGCCTAAATTCTTTATCACTCTCAGATACTTTTGTGTGCTACCCTGTCTATTGGCATAATAATCATGTATATATAGTGCTAGTTTGAATATAATCAACAACCCCCCCAAAAAGAAAAACATTTGATTGCAAACTCGGGAATAAAGGGAAACTGTTTTGACCTAAATTCGTTATCACTCCTTGATACTTTTGTGTTCTACCCTGTCTATTGGTGTAGCAATCGCGTATTTATATGCTTCTAGTTTTAATATAATTAACCCTCCCCAACCCCCTGCGTGACATAGGGAAACAGATTTGGGTCTAAATTCTTTATCAGTCCCAGATACTTTTGCGTGCTACCCTGTCTATTGGTGTAGTAATAACATACTGTATATATGCTGCTAGTTTGAATATAATCAACAACCCCACCTCCCCAAAACAACGTGGGAATAAAGAGAAATGGATTTGGACCTAAATTCGTTATCACTCCCAGATACTTTTGTTTTCTACCCTGTCTATTGGTGTAGTAATTATGTATATAAGATGCTTGTTTGAATATAATCAGTCCCCAATAAAAAATAAATAAAAAAAAATTGATTGGAAATGTGTTTGTGAACATAGAAATAGAGGGAAACTTATTTATGCCTAAATTCGTTTTCCCTCACAGATATTTTTATGTGCTAGCCTATGTATTGGTGTTGATCACCTATATTCTAGTTTAATTAAATTAAACAAGTCCCAAAAAGATTTAAGTTCCAACCGTGTGGAAATAGAATTCACGGAAACGGGCAATTGAGGCCTGATGCTCAATTTCTTGTTAATACACAAAGGAAGATTTCTGCTGTATCTTGTGCCTTGTAGTAAATATATATATATATATATATATATATATATATATAGTGGTTGAATAAAATTTAACAATGCCAAATAAAATTACATTTCCACCGTGAGGAAACCGAAAATATGTAAAGAGATGTTATCAACTTAACACACACAGGTAGATTGCTGCCACACCAAGCGTATTGCTGAAGTAATCATGTACATTAGCTGCTTAATTATATTGAAAGCACCCCTCCCAAAAAAAAAATTGCAACCGTGTGGTAATTGAAAATACGTAAATGGATGATTGAGGCGTGACTCTCAATTTCAACTTAACACAAACACAGGTAGATTGCTGCCACACCGTGGCTATTGCTGCAGTAATCGTGTATATATGCTGCTTAATTAAACTTAAAGCACCCCCCGAAAAAAAATTCTATTGCGACCATGTGGAAATGGAAAATATGTAAATACACCGCGCTGTGGAGGTCTTTGCTGGGGGGGTACTGTGGAGGTCACTGTTAAAGGAACGTACTGCTGTGAAGAACAAAGTTAAAGGGGTAGGCTGCTGTGGAGGTCACATTTTAGGGTGGCTGGGCACTGTGGGGGGGTTAGTGTTATGGGGTGGGGGAAAAATAACTGAAATAAAAGGCCTAAATGGGCTTAAATGGGAGGAAATGCTCAAAACCCCCAAATACTGTAGCGTGTTTATAACCAGGGGAGCAATTCCTGCGCATGTGATATGTTGCTAACAGCAATCCCCAGCAAAAATGCATACAATGAAAGATGTCGGCAGTGGACCATATGCACCACAATGGCATCCTACACAAGATGGTATAATGTGTGGATGCAAATATAAGAATACATAAATCAATGCGAAAGGTGCACCACAATGATATGCAACTGACAACACTGGCTAATCCCTCAAGCTGATGTTAAGAACAGAGACTTTAGCCAATGTATTCCTGTCAGGAACACATCGGAGCCCTTTTGCACCACTGTCAAGGTATCTCAGCGTGGCAGGGTTCCTACCACTAAACTAGCTACGGTGTGTGAACGCGGTCTGAGAGGTGCTAAGATACAACTTACAGCCAAGCTCCCACAAACCTCCACAGTGAAATCACTCAGGTAGTGGGAGAGATGATAAGGCTGTAAGCCCCACCTATAACAGGCCATGTGGCACAGGCTACCAGGTGCAACAGAATGCTACCAGCAGTATACAATGGCCTGATCTGGGTGTCTAATGCACCGAGTACTCATAATCTTAGTTCAATCTTCCAGGTTACATTGGGACAAAAAGTTACTAATGTTCTCCCTTTCTGCATTTATCGCATTTAAATCTTGGCTGTCCATGGTATGGTTGAATTCCTCCAGCGCAGTTCCTTCTGCAATTTCTAGGTTTTCACTGGGTGTGCTCAGATGTTGCTAATAAAGATAGATCAAAGAACTCTCACCTCATAAAACCAGCACTGCACCACATCTCTGCAACTGCATTAACCCTTAATAGCAATCCACAATTTCCTGGACAGTCACACAACTTTTCCGTAGTGCACCACGGAAAAGCTGTCTGACTGTGCAGGAAATTGTGTATTGCTTTCAAAGGAAATGTGTCACCCAAAATTTTATCTGTCATTTAAAACCAGGTAACGACACATCTCATTTTTTGTAATCTGATTTTATTCCCTGCCAGATTTTTTTATTCAATTTTCTGAACATGATTATGGGGGCAGCCATCTTGTCTAAGCTGTTCATAACAGCATTTAGAAAGCATATAAAAAATTGCTTTATGGCAGCCACATGGTTCATAGACACAATGGTAAGGATGAGACCTCCTTGACTTCTATTGGAGAGGTTTCTAGGTGTGTTCTATAACCTGTGCAGAGGTCATTGTACAAGGAAAGAAAAGATAAGCTCTGCCAATCACCAATTGTGAACGTGGATCCTGACTTATCTATACATAGAGGTGATATTGTTACAGACAGGATTAGAATAACAGATAACTGCAGTAAAGTGATTTGTATAGACCAAGAAGTGGCACCGATTATTAGGCTTAGTGGCCAGAGTATAAATTGCATGAGTTAATGTTTTTTGTTTAAATATAGTTATTGACATGGAAAATTAAAAATATCATCAAAAATTCTTAAAAAATATGTTAAACTTAAAGTGTAACTGTCATTCTTTTTTTATTTTAGTAATGTATCAGGGCAGTGATACTGACCATTTTTGTAATATACTTTCATTACTGAAATGGTACATTTCAATTAGAAAAATAGCTTTAAAGTGGCCCATTTTGAGCCTTAACAACGCTTCTCTGTCTTCTGTTTATATAACTGTGGAGACCTGCTCAACACTGACTGTGTTATGTAAACAGAAGACAGAGTAGTGTTGCTAAGGCTCAAAATGGGCCACTTTAGAGGTATTTTTCTAATAGAAATGTGTGATTTCAGTAATTAAAGTATATTACAAAAATGGTCACTATCACTTCCCCTACATGCTACAAAAATAAAAAAAAGAATGACAGTTAAACTTTAACCGCCTCAGGACCGCCTAACGCAGATCCGCGGTCCGGAGGCGGCAGCGCTGCGCACAATCACGCGTTGGCGCGTCATCTCGCGAGATGACGCGCTTAGCCGGCCCGCGCATGCGCAATGCGGGCCGGCATTTCGTCAAGGGGGGTCGCGTCATCAGCTTGCCAGCCAATGATCGCGGCTGGCAAGCTGATGATTTTTAAAAAATCCAATCAGAAGCCATATAGCAGATCATATTAGTAAATATGATCTGTTATATGGCTGCCCTGCTCCTCTGCTGGTCCTTTTCGTCGGTTGGATCCAGCAGAGGAGCAGGCTTCACAGTGAGTACACCAAACACCACACACTAGCCCCAGATCACCCCCTGCACCCCAATTAACCCTTTGATCACCCCTTTGATCGCCCCTGTCAATCACTAGTGAAAGGAAAAAAGTGATCAGTGTAAACTGTCAAAAAAAAAATTCTCTGGTATTGACCGTTAGGTTTTAGGATAGTTTAGGCCCCTTGGTTAGGTAGTTTAGGGATCAGTTAGCGCCCAGCCCACCGCACCGCAGTCCGTTATTCGCTGATTAGCGTATCGCTAATCAGCATTTGTACTTTTATAGTATCTGGAAGTGATCAAAACTGATCACAGTCAGATCTATAATAGTATTAGTGTCACTTTAGTTCGCCCTCCATCCAAAACGCAGTGTTTGCCCGATCAGGCCTGATCGGTCGCCCACACGTGCGTTCCCCCACGCCTGCCCCACCGCAGTGACAAAAAATTTTTATTTTTTTTTGATCACTGCACATTCACTTTACACGCGCTGCGGCGATAAAAAAATCAGTTTTGATATTTTTTATCAACCGCAGCGGCCTCCGGTACTTCGCTAGCCTCCCATTTGTAAGACAGGCTTACTTTTTTTCTTGGGTAGTCTCAGGGAATACCCCTAAATTTAGTTGCCCAAATGTCAAACAGGGGGTATTCTTCTGAAGAGGCCTACAGGCTTCTGACCCAGTCGGATGAGGAATGGGAACCCTCATCTGACGAATCTAGCGGGTCAGAATATGAACCTGTAGAAAGCAGTGGCACTCTGACCAAAAGTTCGGACGAGGAGGCTGAGGTCCCTGATAGCACCAGGTGTACCTGGCCCCGTGTCGCTAGACCACAGGTTGCGCAGGATCCGCTTCAAGGGCAGCAGAGTGGGGCTGGCGCTGTCGGATTACATGGTGAGGCATACACCAGCAGCGCAGCCCTCCCTGGACCTAGTACCAGCACTGCCGTAGAACATGGTGAAGTGGCGAGCACCAGAAGGGCAGTTGAAGCTGGTACGGTGGCACGAGCAGTAGTTACCCCGTCGCAGCCACCGCAAAGACGGGCCCGTAGACCCCCTAGAATCCCTGAGGTGCTGGCAAACCCTGATTGGCAGTCCCCAACTTCAGCCGCACCTGTAGTTCCCCCTTTCACCGCCCAGTCTGGAGTTCGGGTTGAGACAGCTCAAATCGGTTCGGCCCTGGGATTTTTCGAGCTGTTCTTGACTGCGGAGCTCTTGGACTTAGTCGTGGCCGAAACAAAACGGTATGCCACACAATTTATAACAGTCAACCCGGGACGCTTTTATGCCCAGCCTTTCGGGTGGAAACCAGTCCAAGTTTCCGAAATTAAAACTTTTCTGGGCCTTCTCCTCAACATGGGTCTAACCAAAAAGCATGAATTGCGGTCATATTGGTCTACGAACCCAATTCATCACATGCCCATGTTCTCTGCTGCTATGTCCACGGCACGTTTTGACGCCATCCTGTGTTTCCTGCACTTTAGTGACAATAGCACCTCCCGTCCCAAAGGCCACCCAGCTTTTGACCGGCTCCACAAAATTCGGCCCCTCATAGACCATTTCAACCAGAAATTTGCAGATTTGTATACCCCAGAGCAAAACATCTGCGTAGACGAGTCCCTAATACATTTTACCGGGCGCCTTGGCTTCAAACAATACATCCCAAGCAAGCGCGCCCGGTATGGGGTCAAATTGTATAAGCTCTGTGAAAGGGCCACAGGCTATACCCACAAATTTCGTGTCTATGAGAGAAAAGATCAGACCCTGGAGCCGGTCGGTTGCCCTGACTACCTGGGGAGCAGTGGGAAGACAGTCTGGGACTTGGTGTCACCCTTATTCGGCAAGGGGTACCATCTTTATGTGGACAATTTCTACACAAGTGTGGCCCTCTTTGGGCATTTGTTTCTAGAACAGATTGGCGCCTGTGGCACCACGCGAACTAGTCGCGCAGGCTTTCCCCAACGGCTCGTTACCACCCGTCTTGCAAGGGGGGAGAGGGGTGCATTGTGTAATGAAGAACTGCTCGCGGTGAAATGGAGAGACACGCGTGACGTTTACATGCTCTCCTCCATTCACACAGACACGACAATACAAATTGAGCGAGCAACCCGTGTCATTGAAAAGCCCCTCTCAGTCCACGACTATAACATTCACATGGGAGGGGTGGACTTCAATGACCAAATGTTGTCTCCGTATTTAGTTTCCCGCAGAACCAAATGCTGGTATAAGAAGGTGTCTGTATATTTGATTCAATTGGCTCTGTATAATAGTTTTGTTCTCTACAGTAAGGCTGGGAGAACACGATCCTTCCTCAAATTTCAGGAAGAGATCATCGAGAACCTCCTGTACCCAGGAGGTTCCGTGGCCCCATCCACCAGTGTAGTTAGCCGTCTACACGAGCGACATTTCCCCAATGTCGTTGCCGGTACCTCAACCCAACCGTCACCCCGAAAAAGATGTTGTGTCTGTAGCAGGAGTGGAATAATGCGTGACACCCGCTATTTCTGCCCTGACTGTCCTGACCACCCTGCCCTATGCTTAGGGGAGTGTTTCCGGAAGTACCACACACAGGTACACCTAGCATAGGGATCACATCTCACCAGGACAGGCACACAGGGCTATTAGGGCCCATTCACTCACAGCTGCTGCAAACGTCTCCTTTCACCTGGGACAAAGTGCAAAACGCACTTCGCCACATCTTTGGGCGATTTGCGCTTTGCACATTGACCCATGGGGAAGGAGAGGTTTGTTCTATAAAGGTAAAATAAAAAAAACACCAGTAAGCAAAAAGGTTAATGTTCAGTTCAAAAAGTTAAAGTTTATATGTTCTGTTCCAAAGTTAATAAATTTATTGCGTTGTGGCCTGGTTTTTACTTTTTTTTTTTTTCTTTACCTTCCAGGTGGACCAACCAATCGACTAGCTGCAGCACTGATGTGCATTCTGACAGAAGCATTGCGCTGCTGTCAGATTACACGCAAGTCGGTGTATGCGGCGCTGCAAGACAAGATGTCTCCTCTGCAGTAAAAGATACGTTTGCCAAGGCATATGAGCTGAGGAGGAGGCGGTGTTCCTATGCTTTGGCAAACACTTTGTATATAAAAAAATAAAATAAAAATCCTGGCAATGATTTATTCATCCACATCGATTGATGTGACTGGAGAAATCTGGTTTGCCAGGGCATACGAGCTAAGTTGGTATGGATGTTGGGCGGAGCTCCTATGTCCTGGCAGACGCCTTTCCCCTCCATTTTTTTTTTTGGCAGAGATTTTTTTCATCCACATTGATCGATGCGAATGAAGAAATCTGTGCCGTACATTTTTTTCTTTCAGCCCAGAGGCTGAACGGAAAAAACAAATCTCATTACCTGTATGCTCAATATAAGGAGACTAGCAGAAACTCCTAATGCTGGCCATGCATGTAATGATTGCGGAGACCCTCAAATGCCAGGGCAGTACAAACACCCCACAACTGACCCCATTTTGGAAAGAAGACACCCCAAGGTATTCGCTGAGGGGCATATTGAGTCCATGAAAGATTTACATTTTTGTCCCAAGTTAGCGGAAAGTGAGACTTTGTGAGAAAAAAATAAAATAAAAAAATTTCCGCTAACTTATGCCCCAAAAAAAAATTCTATGAACTCGCCAGGCCCCTCATTGAATACCTTGGGGTGTCTTCTTTCCAAAGTGGGGTCACATGTGGGGCATTTATACTGCCCTGGCTTTTTAGGGGCCCTAAAGCGTGAGAAGAAGTCTGGGATCCAAATGTCTAAAAATGCCCTCCTAAAAGGAATTTGGGCACCTTTGCGCATCTAGGCTGCAAAAAAGTGTCACACATGTGATATCGCCGTACTCAGGAGAAGTTGCGGAATGTGTTTTGGGGTGTCATTTTACATATACCCATGCTGGGTGAGATTAATATCTTGGTCAAATGCCAACTTTGTATAAAAAAAATGGGAAAAGTTGTCTTTTGCCAAGATATTTCTCTCACCCAGCATGGGTATATGTAAAATGACACTCTAAAACACATTCCCCAACTTCTCCTGAGTACGGCGATACCATATGTGTGACACTTTTTTGCAGTCTAGGTGGGCAAAGGGACCCACATTCCAAAGTGCACCTTTCGGATTTCACCGGTTATTTTTTACAGATTTTGATTGCAAACTACTTCTCACACATCTGGGCCCCTAAATTGCCAGGGCAGTATAACTACGCCACAAGTGACCCCATTTTGGAAAGAAGACACCCCAAGGTATTCCGTGAGGGGCATGGCGAGTTCCTAGAATTTTTTATTTTTTGTCACAAGTTAGTGGAATATGAGACTTTGTAAGAAAAAAAAAATCATAATTTTCCGCTAACTTGTGACAAAAAATAAAAAGTTCTATGAACTCACTATGCCCATCAGCGAATACCTTAGGGTGTCTACTTTCCGAAATGGGGTCATTTGTGGGGGTTTTCTACTGTCTGGGCATTGTAGAACCTCAGGAAACATGACAGGTGCTCAGAAAGTCAGAGCTGCTTCAAAAAGCGGAAATTCACATTTTTGTACCATAGTTTGTAAAAGCTATAACTTTTACCCAAACCATTTTTTTTTGCCCAAACATTTTTTTTTATCAAAGACATGTAGAACAATACATTTTGCAAAAGATTAATATATGGATGTCGTTTTTTTTTTTTGCAACATTTTACAGCTGAAAGTGAAAAATGTCATTTTTTTGCAAAAAAATCGTTAAATTTTGATTAACAACAAAAAAAGTAAAAATGTCAGCAGCAATGAAATACCACCAAATGAAAGCTCTATTAGTGAGAAGAAAAGGTGGTAAAATTCATTTGGGTGGTAAGTTGCATGACCGAGCAATAAACGGTGAAAGTAGTGTAGTGCAGAAGTGTAAAAAGAGGCCTGGTCATTAAGGGGGTTTCAGCTAGCGGGGTTGAAGTGGTTAAGAACATATTTTAACTCCTTCATGCCCAGCGCCGTACATGAACGGCCCTCGGCGTGTGTGTAAAGATGGCCCCCGCTCCTGCCGCTGTGGGCTGTCTGCTGCCTGCTTCTTTTAGCAGACACCCAGTAATGCCAATTGCAGACATTTAACCCCTCAGGAGGAACCGGAGCTTGTGTGCATCAGCCCCTGTCTTTATGAATGACAGGAGGCTGCTGCATAGTATTTCCTATGGAGCCCTTGCCTGTATTCGGACTCCATAGGAAAGCAGTAAAATCATCATAGATTCCAATGCAAGTGCATTGGAGTCTATGATAATAGCAATCAGATGGGAACTATAAAAAACTGTAAAAAATAAAGTTTAAAGATAAATAAAAAAATATAAAAATTCTAATTAACCACTTTTCCCAAAATAAAAGAACTAAAAAAAAATACACATCAAGGGTGTTGCGATGTGCGAAAACGCCCATAGTATAAAAATATAAAAATATATTCCCCATAAGGCAACCAGAAAAACGGAAATAAGCTCCCAAATGGCCGAATTCGCTTCATTTTCTACCAAAAAAATAATAATAAGTGATCAAAAAGTCATACACACCCCAGAATGGTATCAATGAAAAGTTCAGATCTCCCTGCAAAAAAATTAGCCCCCATACAGCTCCGTATAGGGGTCAAAATATAGCAACAAAAAAATCTAACTTTTTTCCCACTTTTAATTTAAAAAGCAAGAAAAACTATACATATAAGGTATCGCCGGATTCGTACTGACCTGTAGAATAAAACTAACTGGTCAGTTTTATCTCACATCGAACGTCGTAAAAAAAAGAAACCTAAAACCGTGGTGGAATTGCTTCTTTTTTTTTTGGGCAATTTCACCCCATTTGGAATTTTTTCCCCTCTTCCCACTACATCATATGCAATATTAAATGGTGGCGTTGGAAAGTACAACTTGTCCCTCAAAAAAAAAAAGCCCTCATATGGCTATGTGAACAGACAAATAAAAAAGTTATGGCTTTGGGAAGGCAGGGAGCGGAAAACAAAAACGCCAAAAAAAAACAACCTCCGGGCCTGAAAGGGTTAAACAATATGTCATTTTCTGATGACAATCCCTTTATGGGTTAATGCTGTTGAAAAAGAGTGGTGCTGGTACAGTGTTGGTTCTATGAGGTGAAGACATTTGTAGAATTTATTAGCACATTAGCGGTTTGTGTCGTCCAATATACATTTCTATCATGTTTACAGATGAAGACCAGATGATGCATATCTGCAAAACTCCTATAGATATGGACATGTGTGGTATATACAATTTTACACAGCTTGAATTTTCCATCATACATATTTTGAAAATAATCATTATTGTAACGACTAGGTAGAAATTTTCCTTCTTCAGGTTGCCTGCTTTCAGAAAATCTGGTGTAAAATCCCAGTTTTTTTAAGGCATTACATTTTCTGTTCAAAACTACATTATTGATTTCTTCATTTCGTATGACTTTGTAAAAGAAAAAAAAAATGAAAGTACGGTATGCATGTACACATGGGCAAAGTTGGAATCTGGTTTCTTGAACTTGGGACAGAATCTGGACCACAAACATGACATTTTAATGAATTTTTAGCAAAATGTTAATTTTTTTTTTATAATTGTATGAAGGTGCCTATTATGGGGGTAATTTATTAAGACCGGCATCTTAGACACCGGTCTTAATAAGCCGTATACCTGACGGTGTATCCGACGGAGTTATGAAGAGGTGCCGACCTCTATATACAGTGAGGAACAGAAGTATTTGAACACTCTGCGATTTTGCAAGTTCTCGCACTTAGAAATCATGGAGGGGTCTGAAATTCACATTGTAGGTGCATTCCTACTCGTAGACACAGAATAAATTAAAAAAAATCAGAAAATTTTATGGTTTTTAAAGAATTTATTTGCCTTGCACTGCTGAACATAAGTATTTGAACACAATAGAAACAGCAAGAATTCTGTCTCTCAAAGACCTGTTACTGTGCCTTTAAAAAGTCCACCTCTACTCCACTCATTAATCTAACTTGGTAGCACCTATCTGAGCTCTTTAAAGACACCTGTCCACCCCACAGTCAGTCAGATGCCAACTACTACCATGGGCAAGACCAAAGAGCTGTTAAAAGACACCAGAGACAAAATTGTGGACAAGGCTAGAAAGGGCTACGGGGAAATTGCCAAGCAGCTTGGTGAAAATAGATCAACTGTTTGAGCAATTGTTAGAAAATGGAAGAAGCTAAAGACGACTGTCAGTCTCCCTCGGACTGGGGCTCCATGCAAGATCTCACCTCGTGGGGTATCACTGATGATGAAAAAAGGTGAGGAATCAGCCCAGAACTACAAGGGAAGAGCTGGTCAATACAGATGTCCCGAATAGTTCGCCGGCGAGTAGTTGCCGGCGAACATCGCTTGTTCGCGTTCGCCGCGGCGGGCGAACATATGCGATGTTCGGTCCGCCCCCTATTCGTCATCATTGAGTAAACTTTGACCCTGTACCTCACAGTCAGCGGACACATTCCAGCCAATCAGCAGCAGACCCTCCCTCCTAGACCCTCCCACCTCCTGGACAGCATCCATTTTAGGTTCATTCGGAAGCTGCATTCTAAGTGAGAGGAGGGACAGTGTAGCTGCTGCTGATTTAATAGGGAAATCGATAGCTAGGCAAGTGTATTCAGTGTCCACTACAGTCCTGAAAGACTCATCTGATCTCTGCTGTAAGGACAGCACCCCAAAAAGCCCTTTTAGGGCTAGAACATCAGTCTTCTTTTTTTTTTTTTTTTCCCTGTGTAATCTAATTGCAGTTAACTGCCTGCCAGCGTGTGTGTCAGGCTCACAGCGTATACTGTGCCCACTTGCCCAGTGCCACCACTCATATCTGGTGTCACAATAGCTTGCATTTAAAAAAAACTTTTTTGACTGTGAAATAATAGCAGTCAGTTTCCTTCATGCGTGTGTGTTTCAGGGCCTGCCAGGGCACAGTGTCACACCAGTGCCACTCATATCTGGTGTAACAGTAGTGTTCATAAAAAAATAAAAATAAATTTGACTGAAATAATAGCACTCAGTTGCCTGCCCTTCACACGTGCGCGTTTCAGGGCCTGCCAGGGCACAGTGTCACACCAGTGCAACTCATATCTGGTGTAACAGTAGTGTACATTTAATTTTTTTTTTTTAAATTTGACTGTAATAGATTGAATAGCAGTTAGTTGTCTGCAAGAGTGTGTGTCAGGCCTACAGCATCTACTCTGCCAACTTCTGCTAGTGCACAGTGCCACTCATATCTGGTGTCACAGTAGCTTGCACGCATAGTACCACTAATAGAAAAAAAAATGACAGGCAGAGGCAGGCCACCCCCAGGGGCCGTCGTGGTGCTGTGATTCCCTTTGGCCCTAGAATAATGCCCAGTGTTCAGAGGCCACGTACCCTGAACTCGAAAAGTTCTGAGGACATAGTTGACTGGCTAACACAGGATACCCAATCTTTTACAGCTTCCGCTAGGAACCTTGATGCACCATCCTCCTCCAGCTCAGCTTCGGGCACCTCTCAAGTTACCACTAGCCAGCCTGCCGCCACCACCAACACTAGCACCACAGCCGCTTCACTTGATCTGTCAGAGGAGTTATTTACACATCAGTTGGAAGAAATGAGTGATGCGCAAACATTATTGCCAGAGGATGTAGATAACAGGGATATGTCTCAGTCAGGCAGCATTACACACATGGACGTACGGTGTGATGATGATGATGTTATACCCGCTGCTGCTTCCTTTGCTGAGTTGTCAGATACAAGTGAAGCGGTTGATGATGGGTGGGTGCCCGCTAGAAGTGAAGAAGAACAGGGAGAAAGTTCAGATGGGGAGACAGAGAGGAGGAGGAGACGAGTTGCAAGCAGGGGGAGGTCGTCGCAAGAAGCTAGTGGCACAGTCAGACAGCATGCATTGGGCACCCAGGGTCAGCCAGACAGCACGCCAATCAACGCATGCTGTTGCCACCACCAGAATGCCGTCATTGCAGAGCTCAGCAGTGTGGCATTTTTTTTGTGTGTCTGCCTCTGACAACAGTGATGCCATTTGCAACCTGTGCCAAAAGAAACTGAGTCGTGGGAAATCCAACACCACCTAGGTACAACTGCTTTGCGAAGGCACATTATCGCACATCACAAACGCCTATAAGATCAACACATGAGTACAAGCAGCACACAAACTCAAAGCCGCCATCCTCCTCCTGGTCCAGCATCTTCAGCCACGTCAACCACTGCTGTCCTCCTTGCCCCCTCTCAACCATCCGCCACTCCGTCTCTTGCCTTGAGCAGTTCCTGCTCATCTGCCCACAGTCAGGTGTCTGTCAAGGACATTTTTGAGCGTAAGAAGCCAATGTCACAAAGTCACCCCCCTGCCCAGCGTCTGACAGCTGGCTTGTCGGAACTATTAGCCCACCAGCTTTTTCCATACAAGCTGGCGGAGTCTGAGGCCTTCAAAAAATTTGTAGCTATTGGGACACTGCAGTGAAAGGTACACGGCTGAAATTTCTTTGCACAAAAGGCAATCCCCAACCTGTACTCGATTGTGCAAAATGAAGTAATGGCCTGTCTGGCACACAGTGTTGGGGCAAGGGTCCATCTGACCACTGATACCTGGTCTGCAAAGCACGGTCAGGGCAAGTATATCACCTACACTGCGCATTGGGTAAACCTGCTGGCGGCTGCCAAGCATGGAATGTCTGGCTCTGCAGAGGAGTTGGTGACACCAGCTCCCCAGGGGCTATTCCACATCCCGGATTCGGCAGTGTCACGCCGTCTTGGGGTTGACTTGCCTGAAAGCAGAGAGTCGCACCGGACCAGCAGTCCCATCAGCCCTAAACGCACAGATTGATCAGTTGCTGACTCCGCACCAACTAGAGATCGGCAAAGTGGTGTGTGACAACGGAAGCAATTTGTTGGCGGCATTGAATTTGGGCAAGTTGACACATGTGCCATGCATGGCACATGTGTGTAATCTGATCGTACAACGCTTTGTGCATAAGTACCCAGGCTTACAGGACGTCCTCAGGCAGGTCAGGAAGGTGTGTGGCCATTTCAGGTGTTCCTACACGGCCATGGCGCACTTTTAAGACATCCAGCTGCAAAACAACATGCCAGTGAGGCGCTTGATTTGCGATAGCCTGACACGTTGGAATTCAACACTCCTAATGTTCGACCGCCTGCTCCAACAAGAAAAAGCCGTCAACGAGTATTTGTATGACCGGGGTTCTAGGACAGCCTCTGCGGAGCTGGGAATTTTTTTGCTCATGCGCAATGCCTGTAGGCTCATGCGTCCTTTTGAGGAGGTGACAAACCTAGTCAGTCGCACCGAAGGCACCATCAGTGACATCATCCCATTAGTTTTCTTCCTAGAGCATGCCCTGCGAAGAGTGCTGGATCAGGCCGTAGATGAGCGTGAAGAGGAAGAGTTGTGGTCACCACCACCAGAAACAGCCTTATCAGCATCGCTTGCTGGACCTTCAGCAATCCGGAAGAGGAGTGTGAGGAAGAGGAGTCAGAGGAGGAATGTGGCTTTGAGGAGGAGGAGGAGGAAGACCAACCACAACAGGCATCCCAGGGTGCTCGTTGTCACCTATCTGGTACCTGTGGTGTTGTACGTCGCTGGGGGGAAGAACATACCTTCAGTGAGATCACTGAGGATGAGGAACGGGACATGAGTAGCTCGGCATCCAACCTTGTGCAAATGGGGTCTTTCATGCTGTCGTGCCTGTTGAGGGACCCTCGTATAAAAAGGCTGAAGGAGAACGACCTGTACTGGGTGTCCACGCTACTAGACCCCCGGTATAAGCAGAAAGTGCCTGAAATGTTACCTAATTACCGGAAGTCAGAAAGGATGCAGCAGTTCCAAAATAAATTAAAAAGTATGCTTCACACAGCGTATAAGGGTGATGTCACAGCACAACGGGAATCTAACAGGGGAAGAGGTGAAAGTAATCCTCCTCCTACCACTACCACGCCGGCAAGGACAGGACGCTTTACAGACGTGTTGTTGATGGAGGACATGCAGAGCTTTTTAAGTCCTACGTATCGCCACAGCCCTTCGGGGTCCACCCTCAGGGAACGACTCGACCGACAGGTAGCAGACTACCTCGCCTTAACTGCAGATATCGACACTCTGAGGAGCGATGAACCCCTTGACTACTGGGTGTGCAGGCTTGACCTGTGGCCTGAGCTATCCCAATTTGCTATAGAACTTCTGGCCTGCCCTGCTTCAAGTGTCCTGTCAGAAAGGACTTTCAGTGCAGCAGGAGGTATTGTCACTGAGAAGAGAAGTCGCCTAGGTCAAAAAAGTCTAGATTACCTCACCTTTATTAAGATGAATGAGGGATGGATCCCGAAGGGACTGACAGTGGGCGATACATTCGACTAAAAAAGGCCTGGTGATGAGATGATCTGCCTTGGGCTAAAAATGGTCCACACGCTGCTGTATTTTATCTCTGAATGCCGGATGACTTGCGTGACTTATCAGCCACCAACTAGGGTTCAAGCCGCAATGTTTTAGGGCACTTTCTGCCTGGGAAACAAACATAAATTTTTCTGGCCTCTGGTGCTGCACTGTGGCTTCAAAAACCAAACAAAAAAAAAGGCACATACATGTGTCAATTCCCCTTTGTGATCGTTACCTTGTTGTGGTGAAGGGGCTTGCATATCACAATGAAGCGACCACCTCTATGAGTGTGTTGGCAATGGCAATGTTGGCACACCCCAGATGATAAGGTCGTTGCTTCATTGTGAACAGACCAAAAGCGATCGGCTGTATAATTTTGCATAGAAAAAAACATTTTCTTTGTGATCATCTAAGGTGATCATTAAAGCCTACTAGGCCAACAATGGGCCCACACTGTAGAATCATTGTTTTCTGGGTCACTTAACTGTTACTGAACTACCTCAGCATGACCATAGACTTTGGGAAAAAAAAACATCGCCTGCAATCTCCCAAACGTGCGCACTAGCACAGTCATCACTACACCAAGCCTGACGCATAGAGAAATAAAATTTATGTCATGAGTGTGTCAACTATTGACAACTATTCCATACATGTCCCCTGATAGGGGAAGTAACAGGGATTAAACTGATAAGAATAGTACTATTTAACACGCCACTCATATCTAGTGGCACATTAGATTGCACGCGCAGTGCCCCAAATTGGAATTAAGAGGACCGACCAAGCATATTTTTCCATCTCCCGGATCCTAAAATCGATGCCATATACACGTCCCCTGATAGGGGACGTAACAGGGATTAAACTGATAAGAATAGTACTACTTAACACGCCACTCATATCTGGTGGCACATTAGATTGCACGCGCAGTTCCCCAAATTGGAATTAAGAGGACCGACCAAGCATCTTTTTCCATCTCCCGGTTCCTAAAATCTATTCCATACACGTCCCCTGATAGGGGACGTAACAGGGATTAAACTGATAGGAATAGTACTACTTAACACACCTTATAATAACGCAGAGAGAGGCAACGGAGAGAGAGAAGTCTGAAGAAGAGGAGTCAGAGGAGGAAGGTGGCTTTGAGGAGGTGGAAGACCAAACACAGCAGGCATCCCAGGGGGCTTGTTGTCACCTTTCGGGGACCCTTGGTGTTGTACGTGGCTGGCTGGAGGAAGAGACCTTCAATGACATCAGTGAGGACAAGGAACGGGACATGGCTAGCTTGGTATCCAACCTTGTGCAAATGGGGAGTTTGCGGTTGTGCAAATGGACTGTTTGCGGTTGTTTGGGGTGCGTTAAACAGGTGGTTTGGTCTGTCACTGTGAAGCGGGCATAACCGTTACACTCCCTGATCGATACAACATCATACCTGATGTTTTAAAGCACGTTATTTCCAAACAATTTAGGAATGTTAGGTGATTTATGCCCTTCATGGATTGAAACCCGACTCTGCGTCAACCACGTCATTTTCAATGGGAGTTTTGCCATGGATCCCCCTCCGGCATGCCACAGTCCAGGTGTTAGTCCACTTGAAAAACAAATTTTCCATCACTATTGTTGCCAGAAAGAGTCCCTGTGGTTTTAAAAATTCACCTGCCCATTGAAGTCAATGGCGGTTCGGCCTTTCGAGAACATTTGCAAAAATGTGCGTTCGCCGTTCTCGAATGGAAAATTTTATGTTCGCGACATCTCTACTGGTCAATGACACAAAGAGAGCTGGGACCAAAGGTCACTGTTGATAGAACGCCGTCATGGTTTCAAATAATGCATTGCGCGGAAGGTTCCCCTGCTCAAGTCATCACATCTCCAGGCCCGTCTGAAGTATGCCAATGACCATCTGGATGATCCAGAGGAGGCATGGGAGAAAGTCATGTAGTCAGATGAGACCAAATTAGAACTTTTTGGTCTAAACTTCACTCGTGTTTGGAGGAAAAAGGATGAGTTGCATCCCAAGAACACCATCCCTACTGTGAAGCATATGGGTGGTAACATCATGCTTTGGGGGTGCTTTCCTGCGAAGGGGATAGGACGACTGCACTGTATTAAGGAGAGGATGAATGGGGCTATTTATTGTGAGATTTTGAGAAACAACCTCCTTTCCTCAGTCAGAGCATTGAAGATTGGTCGTGGCTGGGTCTTTCAACATGACAACGACCTGAAGCACACAACCAGGATAACCAAGGAGTGGCTCCGTAAGAAGCATATCAAGGTTCTGGAGTGGCCTAGCCAGTCTCCAGACCTAAATCCAACATCTTTGCAGGGAGCTGAAACTCCTGTGTTGCTCAGCGACAGCCCTGAAACCTGACAGATCTAGAGGAGATCTGTGTGGAGGAGTGGGCCAAAATCCCTGTTGCAGTGTGTGCAAACCTGGTCAAGAACTACAGGAAACGTTTGACCTCTGTAATTGAAAACAAAAGCTTCTGTACCAAATATTAACACTGATTTTCTCAGGTGTTTAAATACTTATGTTCAGCAGTGCAAGACAAATAGGTTCTTTAAAAATCATACAATGTGATTTCCTGATTTATTTTTTTAATTCTGTCTCTCAGAGTGGGAATGCACCTACAATGTGAATTTCAGACCCCTCCATGATTTCTAAGTGGGAGAACTTGCAAAATAGCAGGGTATTCAAATACTTCTGTTCCTCACTGTAACTTCAGCACATCCAGAGCCAGTCTAAATGTGGTGCAACTAACTGCTGACCCGCAATCTGTGCCAAAAATACACCTAATATAGGTGTATTTCTGGATAATAAATGACGCCCTATGTTTTTACTGGTGTGTGTCAGAGATGCGAAAATTTTCTAGGAACCCCTGGCAGTAAAAGCATTATTCTATTGTTATTAAACAGAAAATCAATTTTAACATCAGAAATCCTTCGACTTCCAGTGGTCTTCCTAGCATTTTAAAAGGTGAGTTACTTCATATAAGATGACTCTACTCTGCACACTTTAAATCCCTTGAGTGAGCCAAGCTCACAGATTCAGTAGGTATAAACTATATATATATATGCATATATATATATATATATATATGGACATGTAGGCAAGCAGTGGAAACTACTGTATATATGCAGGCTCTCTTCGATTGTAGGAGCAGTGCCCATATGTTCCGAGTCCATCTCCACTGCCTTTGTTTGATGTACAGCCTTTGCTCTACATCTCAGTTCACCATGACATTTATCCCAGAGATGCTAGATCTTATACATTTTCATTAACGACAAGTACAGGAAAGGTCAACATTATCTGACTATACATAAACCATTATACTGTTATCATCATGCTTTCACAGTGTCTTCTAATATAAAATGCACTTAGCTGTGAATGAATGCTCAGCTTCAATTAGTCTGATGACCACTTCTCCGATGCCTTCTGGGAACTATATTCAGTCTCTCTGGTATTGCGTGAAGTCAAATTCACACTTAGTAGACTTAGCAACCAATGGGAACTGTATAAAAGCCGTACAGATAAGAGAGAGCGAGATGCTATGCTTCAGGAAATGCCATGAAGTATGCCACAAACACATGCTGAAAAGTAAAGACATAAAAGGATGCAATTCCAGGAACTCAACAAAGGAGAAAACATTGGCCCACATTTTCTAATGGGAGTGCACCTAGATTCTACATTAAAATGTGGGACAGTTGGCGCTTCTAGGTTTATAGAAATTATTTGCGCCTAGTCCAATAACAATAATAATAAAATTAACCTATCTTTATAGTGGGGTTCATGTACCAACAGAGTCATAAATGACATACTGTAGCAACAAACAAGTCAACAATTACAACACGAGAAATGAGGGCTCTGCTCACAAGAGCTTACAATCTAGTAGGACAGGGGTGACACACGGTAACAAGTGCTTGTTTTGTACAATGGTCCGATCATCTATCTTAATTAGTGTTGAGGAAAGTGATCTTTGGATCATAGATCCAAAGTCGCTTTGGTGAAAACTTCGTTTGAATGCTGTACGGAGATCCATCTCTGTACAGCATTCAAAAGTTGGGCTTTGCCAGGGTGAAATTTGTTATCTCCAAAGTTGCACTAGACTTTGTTGAATAACTTTGGACATTGGTTATTCAAATTGAAAACAATTTTTAAAGAATTCAGATCCCAGTTTTAAAATTATTTTCAAGTTGAAAAACCGAATTTATTCACCAAAGTCTCACGAGACTTCAGAGATCACGAATTTCACCTCGCCGGAGCCCATACATTTCAATGCCGTACAGCAGTTTTCACCAAAGCGACTTCGGATCTAGGATCTGAAGGTCACTTTACTCAACACTAATCTTAACAAAATAGAGTAGATATAAACTAAGTGAGCCAGCCACCAGCTGGTACCTGTAGTGCATTGGAGCATGGGGTGTGGATGTTTGATGATGGATCAGGTTCCAAAGAATGATTATTAAGGAGCAGTGAATGAAGATGAGTTATAGTAGGGAATGTGATAGGACAACCTAAAAAGATGTGTTTTTAGACAGCGCCTAAAAGTAGATTAAAGAGGACCTTTCACTGGTCCTGACATTACAATATTAGTACCTGGCAGTGTAGGGCATGATGAGTAGATGTCCGTGCACTATTTTTTTTTAGATGCGCTGCTCCGTCCCCCTACTGTGCCCCTTGTTCTCTTTTATCGCCCTGTATGGAAATCCTTACCATCGGTACGGGGAGAAGGAGACGGATATATTTCTCAAGGCTGTGAGCTGCCCAATCGCAGCAAAGTGCGTCACAGCCAGGGAGAAAAAAAAAGCTGACTTTCTCAGTGGCTGTGACGCGCTCCACTGCTATTGCACAGATCACAGCCAGGGAGGAGACGCCCCATGAGAAATATGGCCATCTCTTCCTCCCTGTACTGATGCAAGTAATTAGCATACAGGGCAGCAAAAGAGAATGGGGGAATGGAGCGGCGCATCTGAAAAAAATTAGTGCACGGACATCTACTAATCATGCCCTAGACTGCCAGGTACTAATATTGTAATGTCAGGACCAGTGAAATGTCCTCTTTATTAACCTAATTGCTTGGGGTAGGGCATTCTAAAGAACTGGAGCAACTCAGGAGAAGTCTTGAAGACAAGAATGAGAGGTATGGATTGTAGTGGGCATGACTTAATAGGAATGAGGATGTGGCCTAAGGGCCCTTTCACACTTGCGTTGTCCGGATCCGGCGTGTACTCCATTTGCCGGAATTACACGCCGGATCCGGAAAAACGCAAGTGTACTGAAAGCATTTGAAGACGGATCTGTCTTCAAAATGCGTTCAGTGTTACTATGGCAGCCAGGACGTTATTAAAGTCCTGGTTGCCATAGTAGTAGTGGGAAGCGGGGGAGCAGTATACTTACAGTCCGTGCAGCTCCCAGGGCGCTCCAGAATGACGTCAGAGCGCGCCATGCGCATGGATGACGTGCCATGCGATCACGTCATCCATGCGCGTGGGGCGCCCTGACGTCACTCTGGAGCGCCCCGGGAGCCGCATGGACGGTAAGTATACTGCTCCCCACTACACTTTACCATGGCTGCCATGGTAACCATTCAGAAAAAGCTAAACGTCGGATCCGGCAATGCGCCGAAACGACGTTTAGCTTAAGGCTGGATCCGGATCAATGCCTTTCAATGGGCATTAATTCCGGATCCGGCCTTGCGGCAAGTGTTCAGGATTTTTGGCCGGAGCAAAAAGCGCAGCATGCTGCGGTATTTTCTCCGGCCAAAAAACGTTCTGGTCCTGAACTGAAGACATCCTGATGCATCCTGAACGGATTTCTCTCCATTCAGAATGCATTAGGATAAAACTGATCAGGATTCTTCCGGCATAGAGCCCTGACGACCGAAGAAAAGAACGCTAGTGTGAAAGAGCCCTAAGTTGCAACATTTGGCAGCAAAATTGCACTGCATTTCTGATATAAGTTTCACTTCATCAAAGAAGCAGAGTTCACCTGTGTATCGCAGAAATCATCTGTGCCAGAAGAAAAATTATCCACATGTCTGGCCTCGGCACTCTCAACATAAAAAATGGACATAAAAAAACTATAAAATAGGCAAGGTCCTGACAGTAGATTTGCATATTTCGCACACTCAGTGTGTAATCATAGCCAGACAAGAAACATTTAAAAACATAATGAAACAAAGAATACAAAATACAAGAAAGTTTAGATAACATGATCATAAAAAATCTTATTGAGTGAACATGATTAGTAAAAAATATAGTAACTAATTTCTCCAATTCATACCCATTGGTGCTTTTGTATCGAGCATGTGTATCCAAAAAGCCTCAACAACTGTTGTCTAGTCCCACCTCTAATGGGTCTTTTGACCCTTTTTAATACCAAAGAAGGTGAAATAATAAAGCTGGCCATCATGCATGTACCAACGTTTTTGGGGATACACCTGAGGCACTAGTTTGGTTTTTATTCACAAAGCTGATATGTTTGGTAATGCGCATTTTCAGTTTTCAAGTCCAACCTATAATAAATTACATTTGGTACAGCATACCCCATATATGGTTATCTAAATTCTCTTATAATTTTATTTTATGATATTCTGCTGTGTTTTATATTTTTTATTCCATACTTCCGTGTCTGCTCTCATTGGTCCATGATGTTTTTAAATGTTTGTTTTCCGGCTATGCTTTTATACCATGATTAAGCACTGAATGTGTGAAACACATAGGTTTGCAGCCAGGACCCTGTCTATTTTCTAGATTTTTGATGTTCTTCAATAAAGTCAAGGATATTTTAGAAGATTGAAGTTGAACCCGCACAGATCAAACACATATTCCCTATCCTTTAGGGGATAAATTGTCTTCATGGGACAGACCCTTTAATGCCTTCACAACATATTCCATATATGTACGATGGATGTCGGCACTTTAAAGATGGCGCCTGCTCCAGAGAAGAACAACTGCTGGGTTTAGGACTAATGACTGTGATCATCGAAAATGCCAATCGCAGACATTTAATTCTTCAGATGCTGTGGTCATGACCACAGTATCTGAGGCAGCTTTATCAAGGAACGTTGCACTCCCGGGGCCTGAATGGCTTCCCCAAACTGAGATTGGGGATGTTGTTTGTTGGTGGTAATATGCTGGAGCCTGCTGGAGGCTACAAAGCCTGTCACAGGTGGCAGTGCTGCAAAGGAATATACAGAATTTCCCATACACTACTGTATGAAATCACAATAGTGTATGGGAGTAGCGATCTAAAGATCGCAAGTTCAGGTCACCTGGAGGAAGGGAGAGTTAAAAATAGTTTAAAAAAAGATGTAATATAAAATATTCCAAATACCTCCCTTTCCCCATAATAAAAAAGAAAAAAAACTGTAAAAAAAATTAAGATAGTTTGCTCAGCCACATTCCAAAACACCCAAAACAAACTCTTTGTTACTTCACCTCCCCCCGAAAAAAATCTTAAAAAGTGATATACAATGGTATCACTGAAAATTTGATTGCCCTGCAAAAAATAGGCTCTCACACAGCTCTGTAGATGTAAATATAATATAAAAATATATAATATAAAACAAACGTTATGCGAGTCAGGACATGGCAATGAAAAGAAATATATATTTTTTCACAAAGTTGGTATTTTTTTTTTTAACTTCTTAAACACAAGAAAAAGTATACAAATGTGGTATTGATTCTTCATTGAAAATTGTTTACATCATTGAAAATTGGTTTACACATTGGTTGGCAATAACTATGTATTAATAATGCAGCTGCTTTGCAGTTTTCTCACAATTTCAACACTGCTTTCGGTTGAACAGATTTTATCATCTAAATTTGAGGCCAACACAGTGACATTGTTAAAAAGTTACCTGACTTGGATCCAGCAGTGTCTCTCTCTCCACCCAGCAGTCCTCCCTCAAGTCCATGCTACGAACAGCCATCTTTCAAGTCCATGCTATGGTGCCTGGAAAGATCAAACACAGGGGGCCATCACTTGGCCATTCTGGTGGACACGGGACAGCATGTACAACATTCATATGCTGTTTCCTTAAGGCTACATGCACACAAACGTATTTTGTTTCTGTGTCCGTTCCGTTTTTTTGTGGATAGGATGCAGACCCATTCATTTTAATGGGTCCGCAAAATATGCAGACAGCACACCGTGTGCTATCCTCATTCGTATGTCTGTTCCGTAGCCACACAAAAAAAAAGTCCTATTCTTGTCCGTTTTGTGGACAAGGATAGGCATTGTTACAATGAATCCGCAAAAAAAATCCGCAATTTTCAGACCGCAAAACACATACGGTCGTGTGCATGTAGACTAAGGTTGTTAAGCTAAGCAGTCAAGATGTGGCTGGTTGGTCAACCAGAGACATGGGATGCCGAGCCATTCAGGGCTCTGGCTTAGTTTTCAAACAGAAGTATAGACAGGGGATCAAGACCCGGGTCGTATTTGTGTTTCTGTGCCTTGTGCCAGAACTCTTTACCTGCTAGTTTAAGCTCTGTCTCCCGACCTTGGATAGTTCCATTTATTAACCTATATACAGTTGCAAGAGAAAGTATGTGAGCCCTTTGGAATTATATGAATTTCTGCACAAATTGGTCATAAATTGTGATACGATCTTCATCTAAGTCACAACAATAGACAATCACAGTCTGCTTAAACTAATAACACACAAAGAATTAAATGTTACCATGTTTTTATTGAACACACCATGTAAACATTCAGGTGCATGTGGAAAAAGTATGTGAACCCCTAGACTAATGACATCACCAAGAGCTAATTGGAGTGAGGTGTCAGCCAACTGGAGTCCAATCAATGAGATGAGATTGGAGGTGTTGGTTACAAGGGCCCTGCCCTATAAAAAACACACACCAGTTCTGGGTTTGCTTTTCACAAGAAGCATTGCCTGATGTGAATGATGCCTCACACAAAAGAGCTCTCAGAAGACCTACGATTAAGAATTCTTGACTTGCATAAAGCTGGAAAGGGTTATAAAAGTATCTCCAAAAGTCTTGCTGTTAATCAGTATACGGTAAGACAAATTGTCTATAAATGGAGAAAGTTCAGCACTGCTGCTACTCTCCCTAGGAGTGGCCGTCCTGTAAAGATGACTGCAAGAGCACAGCGCAGACTGCTCAATGAGGTGAAGAAGAATCCTAGAGTGTCAGCTAAAGACTTACAAAAGTCTCTGGCATCTGCTAACATCCCTGTTAGCGAATCTACGATACGTAAAACACTAAACAAGAATGGATTTCATTGGAGCATACCACAGAGGAAGCCACTGCTTTCCCCAAAAAACATTGCTGCACGTTTACAGTTTGCACAAGAGCACCTGGATGTTCCACAGCAGTACCGGCAAAATATTTTGTTTACAGATGAAACCAAAGTTGAGTTGTTTGGAAGAAACACACAACACAATGTGTAGAGAAAAAGAGGCACAGCACACCAACATCAAAACCTCATCCCAACTGTGAAGTATGGTGGTGGGGGCATCATGGTTTGGGGTTGCTTTGCTGTGTCAGGGCCTGGACAGATTGCTATCATCGAAGGAAAAATGAATTCACAAGTTTATCAAGACATTTTGCAGGAGAACTTATTTAAGGCCATCTGTCCACCAGCTGAAGCCCAACAGAAGATGGGAGTTGCAACAGAACAACAACCTAAAGTATAGAAGTAAATCAAGAACAGAATGGCTTAAACAGAAGAAAATACGCCTTCTGGAGTGGCCCAGTCAGAGTCCTGACCTCAACCCGATTGAGATGCTGTGGCATGACTTCAAGAAAGCAATTCACACCAGATATCCAAAGAATATTGCTGAACTGAAACAGTTCTGTAAAGAGGAATGGTCAAGAATTACTCCTGACCATTGTGCACGTCTGATCTGCAACTACAGGAAATGTTTGGTTGAAGTTTTTGCTGCCAAAAGAGGTTCAACCAGTTATTAAATCCAAGGATTCACATACTTTTCCACCTGCACTGTGAATGTTTACATGGTGTGTTCAATAAAAACATGGTAACATTTAATTCTTTGTGTGTTATTAGTTTAAGCAGACTGTGATTGTCTATTGTTGTGACTTAGATGAAGATCAGATCACATTTTATGACCAATTTTCACAGAAATCCATATCATTCCAAAGGGTTCACATACTTTTTCTTGCAACTGTAGATACTCCCCAGGTTTCGACCTTGGGCTGTCCTACTGAATAACCTCTTGTCTGCTAATTTGGCTTTCTCTGCACCCAGTGGCGTACCAAGGGGGGGCGGGGGGGCGGCCCGCCCCGGGTGCCACTCACAAGAGGGGTGCCATGACGGAGTCACCCCTCCATCCACTGCTGCACCGCGACGCGACTCCGCCAGGCGCCGGCTTCTGTGGAAGGATTATTGCGGCGGCGCGCAACATGACGGCACGACGCTGATGCCGCGCCGCCTTCACGGATCTTTTAAAGAAGCGGAAGGATCCATTACCAGCGGTCGGACGGAGCCTGAGGTAGCATCAAAATGTGAGTAAATAATTGTGTAATTAAGGGGTGTGTGTGTGTGCGTAATTAAGTGGGGGGTTTGTAATTAAGGGGGGGTGTAATTAAGGGATGTGTGTGTGTAATTAAGGGAGGGGTAAGGTGGGGAGGGAGGGGGTGTAATTAAGGGGGGAGTGTGTAATTAAGGGGGGTGTAATTAAGGTGGGGAGGGAGGGGGTGTAATTAAGGGGGGGTGTAATTAAGGGAGGAGGTGTAATTAAGGGGAGAAGAGAGGGGGTGTAATTAAGGGGGGGGTGTAATTAAGGGGGGGTGTAATTAAGGGGAGGTGTAATTAAGGGAGGAGGTGTAATTAAGGGGAGAAGAGAGGGGGTGTAATTAAGGGGGGGTGTCATTAAGGTGGGGAGGGAGGGGGTGTAATTAAGGGGGGGTGTTATTAAGGGAGGGGGTGTAATTAAGGTGGGGAGGGAGGGGGTGTAATTTGTAATAAATATTATTGAAAACATTGAAAAAAGTTTGTGCATGTGTTCTTAACTTTCTTGGGGGGGGGGGGGGGGTGCCAAACAAAGGGTTCGCCCTGGGTGCCAAATGCTCTAGGTATGCCCCTGTCTGCACCATCCTGGTTTTGACTCCAGCTTGCTTTATTATCCCTTCTGCTTTCCTTTGATAGTCAAATTAGGTCGGTGATCTTGCACCTAATGTCTGTCATCTTGCACCACACACAACCTGGGTCCCCAGCAGCCAATATTATGCTGCCTTGCAGCCATCCCCTGCCTCCTTTGGAAAGGCCACGTGACAGTCTCCCACGCTGCTCCTGATCCCCCAGCACTGCAGCATGGAGAGGAGCACTGGCTGCTGGATCAAGGTCATCATATGTTAATTGGTAACACTTGTCCTATTTGTCTGTCCAACTATTGATGCCCAGAGGGAAACTTTACTAATAAACCTTTCTGCCTATGGGTCTAAAACTGCCATCTATCTGGATACTTTATTTAAAAAATCTTGCTTCTCTATGTCTCCTTCACATATTGCCTTATTATATGGTCCCTTTGTGAAATAACAACAGATATTGTTAATGACAAAAATTATTATGGTGTCGTATCTGAATATGAGAAATGGTGATGGGCAGGATAATAAAAAGTATAACGGTGTCACTAAAACTGTCCTTCAGTTGTTATATGTGTGAAGATTTCTGTCTATTCTTGCACACACCCATAAAGACTGTGTCTCTTTCATTCGTATCACAGCAGGGGACTGTATTGTACCTGCAGCTATGTGTCTGAACAGCTTCTGTGTATCCTGGAGGGTTGATTCAGCATTGATTTACTACAGTTTTGCACTGAGCCAAAAAAACAAAAAAAAAACGGTCACGTTTATCAATAAAAATGTCAGTCTTATAAATTAAAATACGTCAGCTCACTGCAGGAAAGCCAGTGTAAAATGTCCTCTGCTGTGTTCTTTTACTTATCACGTCTTTGTAGAGCTGAAAGAGATGTCAAAAAGAGTTTCTGTGCACAAACCAAAACATAACAGCAATCGGTTGTGTTTGCTACAATTAATATATCTTCTTACTAATAATAATCAATTGAATAAAATAAAGCACAATACACAGATGAAATGTTCCGGTATGAAATGTATAGCACAGAAGAAGCATGCAGTATTCCCATAGATAGAAACATCTATACCATACCCAATGGGTGCTAAAAACGTTCATTATACAGCATTCAAACCAGAGTCTGGGTGGATGCATACTGTATCCCGCAATAGGAAAAGCACTGGGGGATTAGTGCATATCTCATCCAAACATGTTCCTTCCACTGGCATATGGTTGCAGTGTTCTGAAGTACTGCAGATCCGTGTTGGCTTGTATCACTTAAATCTTCCAAAAATAGAAAAATCTTCGGCACAAGCAAAAAAAATTCAAAAAACTTTATTTAATCCACATTAAAAGAGGATGTAGGTAGGTAGCATACAGGTAGCATACAGGTAGCATCTTAATACGTTTTGGGTTAATATGATCACCCTGTGGATTAAAAAAAGCATTTGGATTTTATTTTGCAAGTGTTGAAGATTTTTCTCTTTGTGGATGCATACTGTGCCTGACATTTAGCAGTCATTTTGGATTCAGCATCGTTGTAAAAAAAAAAGCGGACAATTGGACAAGAGCAACTAAGCATCTGACAGCAGTTCACAAAGCTCCGCCCAGATGTTCTTTTCAGCTGGATGCCAGGCACAGTATTTATCCACCAAAATTATGGCTCTGTCAGATAATTATTGACAAATCTAATCGCGCACTCATGGATATCTGCTACATGTTACAGAAGCCATAGCTATTCTACAAATAACATAAAAAGCTGCATTGTATAGCGATATATAGTAGGCTCTAGAACCGTATGGCTAAAATTACGTAATACATAGGATTTCAAAGAAATGTACTAAGTTTATTCATTAAACAAGTTTCATATAACCTTTTAACCTTGGAGTCGTTTTCTCTCTGTATTCTACTGATACTACACACACATCGAGCAAGCAGAAAAGGACTAAATACAACAGGAGGCTTGACTCAAGTACAGCGCCCCTTAGTTCTTGATAAATAGGAGCACAGTGTGCCTCTCAACCGTCCAGCAGGACAATGCCACTGCCCCAGGACATGACAATGTTATTCCAGCAGAGGCAATCTGTCCCAGATGACTTCATTTGGTACCATGTAGATTAATGGTGGCACTATGGCTAATAGCAGTGCATTGTGGCTAGTTACACTTGGCATTGGGGACACTGTGGAAAACAAGGAACATGCATACTATCTAGACCACTACATGTTACACTTTGCAAAGGATGTAGATCTCAATTCTGCTATTTGCTATATTGTAATCAAACATTTATTGGCTACCTTCACCATCATTTTAAACATGTCATCTTAAAGGGGTATTCCAGTTACACAAAGTAGTATCTATGTTACAGAGTTTTACCATACTAATGGCTCACTAATATAATGTTATTACCAATTTTGCAGTCTTTTTCAGTAATAAAAGTACTTTTTGGGGGCGCCAGCCTTTTGCTTATTTAAAGTTTCCATGGATACGACCGGTAGTTTTTTTTTTGTGTAGAATGGTTGAGCAAGCACAGTTATTCTCTGCCTAGCTTACTTCCTCATAAGTAAGATGAGAGTTTGCCTTAAAGTGATGCACAGAGACATTGTTGCATGTAAGCCCTGCCCACTTTTGGGTGGGGTTTGCATTAGCCTTGCCTATTTGGCCCGGGACAGTGCGAGAGAATCATGGGCAATGTAGTCAGAATGTTTGTTTCCAGCTCATGTGATGTAAGGGAAAGTGCCATAACAGTAAGAGAATATTACAGATCAAAACAGGAGAACAGTAGTAGGATAGAAGGGTAACGCTTGACCCCTGAAAACTGTTTCTGTATGGGTTAAGACTTGGACACATATTGCAGCGCAACAGTGCAGTTTAAAAAAAATAGCTTACACAATCGGAATACCCCTTTAAAACTAGAATTTACAAATACAATACATATAATCAATAAATCATTACTTGTATTATTTAGAAATGTTTGCTGGTGTGTTTTTTTAGAATTTAATTGAGCTACTCAGTTACTAATTGACATCTTCTATATATCACATTTTCCATATAATTACATTAGATACACAATACGTGTGAGCAAATAAATACATGCATCCATTTTAAAAGTGGTAAATGTCATTGCAATTAATTTATTTTCACAGAAAGCATGAAGCAAATAAACAGAACACAACCCATCATTTCAATTTCATATAAGCTCCCACCTCCTAACATGAAAAGGAAAAGTAAGCAGCCGCAGGCAGGACTTACAGTCGTCCAATAATTGCTGGTAGGTCCAGATAAAGTCATTAGGAAAGGCAAGCACGATTGTCACAGCACCCTAAATAAAATAGCCAAAGTGTCACGGTCCCGCCGGTGACAGGGACTAGAAAATCGAGGAGACTGGCTGCATGTGATTGACAGCCTATTTGGTTCACCTTTCTGTGTTGTTGCTGGGGATGATCACACCTCTTGTCTCAGATGTAGCTTAAGTGGTCATTCCTTCTCCTAGATTTAGTCCGGCCTCACCAATAATGCTATGCAGTTGATAGCTTCTTGTTTGTGAAAGTCCTGGTGTTGGTTCTCTCTGAGTTCCTGCTTGTCCATATACTTCTGAAAGTTAAGTGTATCTTCTTTGTTGTTTTCCCCTACTTCCTGATATTAGGCCTGAGGGGGTCTCCTATTCCTTCATCTGGGAAGGAATAGGCCATCTGTGTCATGACACTATCTGCAGTGCCCTATTAGGGTGAGATTGGGCTTAGGTTCCTGCGTATGAACATTCCTACCATCAAAGCCTGTTCATACTAATAGCAGACAGGACTCGGAGTAAGGACTCACTAGGTGTGACCATTTTCCTATCCCTAGGTTCCAGGCCTAAAACCCTTTCTCTTCCCTTCAGTGTTCAGTGTGGAGTGTATTTACTACACTGCGCAGTGACATTATCAACCGCCGCAAACTATCATTTTTTTGTCTGTGTTAGTGAGGTTATGGATCCTATCGCTACACTGGCTAGACAATTGCAAGGTCTGTCTTTGGAGGTAGCCGACCTCCGCACACAGATCCAGGGATCACAGGATGCTGGTGTCAGTAGTTCTTACCAGGCTTGTCCTGAACCTAAGGTTGCACTTCCGGACAGGTTTTCAGGGGAAAGTGACAATTCGGTTCAGAGAGTCGTGTAAGTAGTACTTTAAGTTACGCCCGCTCTCATCTAGGAATGAGAGTCAAAGAGTTGGTTATGTTGTTGCTTAAAGGGGACTCTCTGTTTTGGGCTTTTTCTCTGTTGATCAGATCACAGTCCCTCCAGATCACAGTCAGAAGATGAATTCTTCAGAGCTTTAGGTCTCATCTACGATGACCCGAATCGGATCACCCTGGCCGAGACCAAGTTATGTGGTTTACGACAGGGAGAGCGTTCTGTGTTCTATTGCTCTGAATTTAGGAGATGGGCTACGGATATGGAGTGGAATGATCCAGCTCTCCATAGTCAATTCTGTCAGGGATTGTCTGAGAGACTAAAGGACGCCTTGGCCTTTCTCAAAAATCCTGATTCACTGGAAGTGTCTATGTGCCTTGCTGTACGTATAGATACAAGCCTGAGAGAGAGAGAGCTCAAAGGTCCAATGTGAAGTTCAAAGTCTCTAGGACCTAAGCGTCGCATTTGTACACCTCTCTGACTGATAGTATGTAAAACATAAATCTTTATTAAATACTCTTAGAACTCTTTGCTAAATGGTTAAAATTCCTCAGGATTAGACTGGTGGGGATGTGTGTTTTTCACATTATAGATGTATCCATCATTCAGATAGACTGTATTCCGGTGGGGTGCCTGATCATTTCTCAGCTCTTTCACCCCTTCCCTGTTAATTCTATCTATGATCAACTATATGTTTTCTTCCCCTTTGGGATCCCTGCCTCTCTAACCTCAACTAAAAGCTATTCCTGCTTCCCTACATGTTTCGCCGTTTGGATCGGCGTCTTCAGGGGACGGCGTACAGGTTGTGGCATGTGGGGGCGGTCCCTGGGCTTTAAGCCTTCGGTTTCGATAGGCGGGATTGTTGCATCCAATAATCATGTAACATACTTGTGAGGGACAATTCTATCGACCAATCCGTTAGAGCTTCCGGCGCCCTCTAGTGACGTCACCTGTCCTGCGCTGATGATGCTCCGTCACACTACTGTGACGTATCTCTCCTGCGTCCTCCGACTCCCGGTGATGACGTCATCACATCTCTAGGTTGCGCCTAGGCCGGGACTTAGAACAATTTGGGTACTTATCCTCTAGTACTTGTTTCGGATCAGGGAGCATGTATTTTTATTTTTATTTTGTTTCGGCACTTATGATCTTTACTCCTCTGGTATAGTCAATTATCTCTACCGGCTGCACCTTTGGTGGGGTCCCTGTCTGACCCAGGACATTCTCACCCGTGATCATCATTGGCATTATTACACTCATCTATTTAGTTCTTATTCTTCTGCATTTTTACATGCGTCATCTTCTCATCCTCCCCAGACAATTAGGGGAATACCTACCGGCCAATTCATCAGTATCAGAAGAGTATGTTCAACCAATGAAGACTTTGAATCTCAGTCAAACATTCTACAACAACGCTTCCTGGAAAAGGGGTACAGCAGAAGATCAGTGAAGAAGGCATACAATCGCCCGAAGAATACAATGCGTCAGGATTTGATCCACTCTAAACCTAAAAAGAAAGCAGAAGACACGGTGAGATACATTACCAATTATCACTCACAGTGGCAATATATGCGGGATGTGTTGGAGAGGTTCTGGCCAATATTAAGGGCTGATCCTATTTTGGAAAAAAATCCTACATCCGTATCCATCTCTGGTGGCTAGGAGAGCAAAAAACTTGGGTGATTATTTGTTAAAATCTTACTAAATGTTCCTCAAGCATCAGGTGCAATTTTTGCATCTAAAGTACACAAATGGGGCTGTGCCCCATGCGGCAAATGTATCACCTGCCAAAATATTTCGAGGGCTACAGAATTTACTGATTCTTTGCAAAAAAAAAACTTATATGCATTTCATGTGTCACTAAAGCTGTGATCTATCATGCCACCTGCCCAAAAATCTTGTCACGAGGGTGTCAAGACCCACGCCTGACTCCGTTATACCCGGGGTCAGGAAGTCGCAGCGGTTGGCTGCGCGCTCTATGTAAGATAGGGCTGTTTCCTTATGGTAGCTTTCTGGGTTTGCTTTGCAACCCTTTTTGGCTCACTCAGGGATCTGTAGCTCCTTCTCCTCAGCTGTTCCTTGTCCAGCACTCCCAACCTCCTTATATTCCCCTCTCACACTTCTCTGGTTGCCAGATATAGAGCTTCCTGCCTGGACTTCTATACTGACCCACTGGAGCTGTGTTGCTGCGTTCTCTGGTTGTTGGTCCAGAACGTTTCCCTCCAGATCCCTGTTGGACCTTTGTGGTCTGCTGTGGTCGCCCACCTGGGTTTATATGTTTGTCTGTATTGTCTGTCCTCTCCCTGGTGTTTCCCTCTTAGTGTCAGTGGTGCGGACTAGCGATCCCACGGCCCGTTCACTATCTAGGGCTCATTTTAGGGAAAGCAGAGGGTTTAGGTACGTGATCGCCGCACGGGTGAGGAACCCGTCTAGGGACGTCAGGGCAGTCAGGTGCCAGCCGCAAGGTGAGTCAGGGGTCACCACCTTTCCCTCCCTTGGGCAGGGCTTTCCCTTTTCCCTCCCTGTGCGTGACGCCGGTCATTACAAATCTATGTTGGTCTGATGACTAGGGAACTTAGAGTACGTGTTCGTGAACACGTTTGTGACATCATTAAATCCAAGGACTGGTTGATCTGACTAATCTCAAGTCCATCCCCAAGCATTTCAAAATATTTCACGCCATCGATCCCTCCTTATTGAGAGTCTGTGGGATCGATCGCGTAGACTTGGGTATGCGGGGTGGCAATGTCATGAAATGCTTGGCCCAACGTGAGACTAAGTGGATCTGGACCTTGGATACCATGCAGCCTAAAGGCCTCAATGATGCTCTGTCTTTTGCCCCATTTTTGTAATGTACAGTTGTGCATTTTTATCAATTTTACCTTCATTTTTCTTATCATTGTTTTTTCAGTATACATTACTTATTCTATATTTTTTTTATATACTCAGGATATATCAGCCGTTTTTATCCTTACACATTGGCTGCGAGTGTGATCTGACGGACCCTATTCCACATTTATGGAAGGAATTGTTCAACACTTATTGAAGACACAAATGTGGCAGGATTTAATGTCACTTTTCACCGGAGTTTCATCGATTGATCACTTTCACTTGATATCGAACTTATTTATTTTTTTCTACACACTTTACATTTTTATTGTCACATTTTTCTATTCACATACACACATGTTTTTTTGTTATGTTTTTTATATTTTTTCACTTATGTTTTATCACTTCATACACACATACTAATTTATCTTTTTATTTTCCTTATTTCATTAGCTTTTTCAATTTTGTTCATTCTTTTGCACTATGGTATTTATCCTATTTCACCCTTGTTTCTTTAATTTCCTCATCTCGTGGCTCTTCTGCATCATACCAGGTCCTTACCTGCTTACGTTCGCGTGGCTGCCCTGCGCTCCTAATTTGCATAGGAGGTTTGTGACTGGTTGGCTGGCATTTCCTGTGGTATGTTTCCAATTTATTGTAATTAGTTAACATCTGATTGGTGGGGTTTATATTTAAATAGAGCCCTCCTACAGGAAGAACCGTACCCCCAGGTGACGGTGTTCCACCAAAACACGCGTCGGGTGTGCGGTCCTCCTGAGGAGATATCATCTATATAATGGGTATGTCATAACTCTGATACATTGCATGTTACTTTCTGTTTGTAGGTTGGGGATACTGCCTCTGATAAGTAATAGGGCTTTTTTGCACATTACCAGCATATCACTTGGCACTTTACATGTATAGACGCCTATTTAGTGGTTACTTTTAGCATTCCCTCCTTTTACTTCCCTTTTGGTCATACTCATGATATATATCTCCCAGTGTTGTACTGCACTCAGTATCTTTACATCTGTCATCTCTTTATGTATGTTTTTTTATATATATTTCCAATAAAATTGCCTTTTTACTACAGTTGTTAAGCCTCAGTGTTTTGTTGTAGGTTTTGTCTATTCACAGAGATTGCAGTATATACTTCCACCTAATACAGTCCTGATCAAGAGTTTAAGACCACTTGAAAAATGGCAAAAAAAATCCTATTTAGCATGGCTGGATCTTAACAAGTAGAGCTTCAACATGCAACAAGAAGAAATGGGAGTGAGACAAAACATTTTTTGAGCATTCAATTTAATGAAAACAATGAATAAACTGAATTAGGCTGTTTTTCAGCAAAAGTTTAGGACCACAACTCCAAAAAAATATATATAACCCCCCCCCCCCCCCCCAAACAGAAATCCAACTTCCAAACATGAACTCAGTAATGACTAGCTGCACTGTTATTGTTTATCACTTCCAAAATTTGTTTCAGCAAGCTTGATGCAAGCGTTTCCATGAGGTGAGTGGGAACATTTCTCCAAGTGGAGAAGACGGCCGCACGAAGGCCATCTACTGTCTGGAACTGTTGTCCATTTTTGTAAACTTCCCTTGTAATACATCCCCAAATGTTCTCAATTGGATTTAGATCAGGGGAACACGCAGGATGGGCAAAAAGAGTGATTTTATTCTCCTGGAAGAAGTCCCTTGTCCTGCGGGCATTGTGTACTGTAGCGTTGTCCTGTTAAAAAACACAGTTGTTACCACACAGACGAGGGCCCTCGGTCATGAGTAATGCTCTCTGCAACATCTGGACATAGCCAGCGGCCGTTTGACGCCCCTGCACTTCCTGAAGCTCCATTGTTCCACTGAAGGAAAAAGCACCCCAAACCATTATGGCGCCCCCTCCACTGTGGCACGTTGAAAACATGTCAGGTGGGATCTGCTTGTCATGCCAGTAACGTTGGAAACCATCAGGACCATCAAGCTTAAATTTTTTCTCATCAGAGAATAAAACTTTCTTCCACCTTTGAATGTCACATGTTTGGTGCTCTCTTGCAAAGTCCAAACGAGCAGTTCTGTGGCGTTCAAGGAGACGAGGTCTTTGAAGACTTTTTTTTGTTTTTGAAGCCCTTCAGTCTCAGATGCCGGCTGATGGTTATGGGGCTGCAGTCAGCACCAGTAAGAGCCTTAATTTGGGTCGAGGATCATCCAGTGTATTGACGGACAGCCAATTGGATCCTCCGACTCAGTGCTGATGAAATTTATTTGGGTCTTCCACTTGACTTTTTGTTCTATAACCCTCAGGATCATTTAAGAAATTCCAAATGACTGTCTTACTGTGTCCCACCTCAGCAGCAATGGCGCGCTGTGAGAGACCTTGCTTATGCAGTTCAACAACCCGACCACATTAAAAAAAGGGAGAGTTTTTCTGCCTTTGCCATCACAACGTGTGACTACCTGACAGAAAATGACAATTAATCCACAACTTTGCTGTGACGGTCACGTACACTACACACAGGGGGGAGGATAGTGACCACTGCGCTCCACCCTCACCCCTGGCCCAGCCTACTTGCCTCGCAAGTCCTAATGACAGGGGACAACTAGACGGCAGTCCCTAACTTAGGATACGTTGCTGGGAAGACAGACAAGACAAATAACAGAATTTGAAGGGACCGGGTCAGAACCAAGAGAGCTACGCAGTACAAAGGGTTAAGCAAAGAATGAAAATATAAATATTTAGAGAGGGCTCACCTGTATAGTCAAGAGTGGAAATGGGTGCACCTGCCAAGAGGATTCACCCAATCCTCTAAGGTAAAAATGGCAGGATCAAAAGAAAAAATGGTAGGGCACACCAATATTCGGAATTACAAGGATAATTAATATATCAATATTTTATTATTAAGTGACATACACTGTTGAATAACACACGTAAAAATTATAAAACTGTTAAATAAAATAATAAAACAATATGCATACAAATCAATAGTCTTATATGTATAAATATTCGCAGTGAATTTGCTGATATTTGCCCTAAAGTCAATTAAATAGTGGTTGGTATCCTTCCAAGTGGGTTATTTAACCCAGTCAGTGCCCCAATAAATGAGGTGGGGAGTAAATCCGCTGTTTGGATAGAGTCTTTTCTCATTTAGTCACTTGTAACAAATGTTGCGACTCAGTAGTCGCTGCGCTTATGTGAGCGCTACACTGTTGCTGCCTGCTAATAGAGAAAGCCGAAGCTGTTGTACTCACAGTTTGTAGTGAAATAATGTCGGCTTGCTGCGTCACAGGTGGCGTCCTCTTGGCAGGTGCACCCATTTCCACTCTTGACTATACAGGTGAGCCCTCTCTAAATATTTATATTTTCACTATTTACTATCACCCATTGAGAGTGAGCTCCCTGTTTTTCAAAGAATGGATATTTGGAGCCACATGGAAAACAAACGTTTGAAGGTGGAGGCTTTCACGTTTGAAAAAAATGATAATGGACATATAGGTTCACCTAATGAAAAATCTACAGCAGATATATTTAGAGAATTAGAAATTTTATTACAAAAACAATTAAGACAGTGATGGGAAATTAGAGCTCTTAGACAATATATCATACAAGGAATAATACCAACTGGACTGTTGTTATCCAAAACCCCAGCATATGACTTGTATAACATTGAGTTTGAAAAAGAATGGGAGGATTTCCTATATACACAGTCCATTGCATTAATGGAAATGGTTATAAAGAGGAGATCACAAATTTTGGAGGAACTAACAGTCCAGATTGAGGAATTAAAGATATCTATGATAAATCTACCAAAAAATGATGAATACAAACTATGGCAAGAAAGAATTTGTAAAAATATAGACAAAATTGAATATGATATAATATCTAAGAAAAGTAAAAAAATTTGGAATGCTAAAAATGCTAAAAAAGAGCCGAAAAAAACAACACAAAAAAAGACCAATAGTCAACACATAAAACCAACTACAGAAAGAGATATAACACATAATTCAGATCAAGGGGAATTTAGCATACCAACCACCAATAGATATGAAATATTTACTGAGAACCATTTTTTAGATCAAACTCCACCCCATCACAAAGTAAGATCACGGCAGAAAACACCGAGACGATCATCACAACCACATCCTACACAAATAGAATCCCCAACACATCGGTACAATTTAAGACACAGGGATATGAACCCGAACCAACCTTACCACAAAACTTATCAACACTACAAGACACCACAACCCCGAGTAGCAACACGATACGAGGAGTCTCAGAACACTCAAAGACACCGACACAAACCACAAAGATACGAAAAAGGGCACTACGGAGAGGACGTAGAAAGAAGAAATCACAACAATCACTACAATTAGATGACACAAATGCTATTGTAAATTTGAGCACAACCGTTTTAACCCCTTCACAGATAAAATTATTAAATAAAGGATTAAAATTCGCACCATCCAATCAACTGAATAAGTTTGACACAATGATTGGTATAGAAAAGTACATTAGAAAGCTATGCTTAAAGAAATATTTCATTAAAAACCCTATATTAAATGGAAGTATCCCAATAGAAGGTCGAAAGTATGTACATACAGATGTGAAAACTAAATCAACTAAATTCCCACGCCAAGAAATTAGTGAAGAGATGACGGCCTTTAGACAGGCAGTAGAATTTGATATTAGGAAGATAAAAACGAATAAAAGTAGAGATAATAATCTATCAAAAGCGGAAATACAAGCGGTAAAACAACTACAGAAGGATCATCAAATAATAATACGTCCAGCAGATAAAGGGGGAGCAATAGTGATATGGGATAAAGACAACTGTAATAAAGAGTGTATTAGACAGTTGTCTGACACGATTACATATAAACGGTTACGCACTGACCCCACTATAGAATTCCATAAACAACTGACAACATTATGTGAACAGGGTCAACAATCGGGCATTTTATCCCAACAAGAATACCAATACATCACTAATAGCCAATGCAGAATGCCAGTATTTTACTGCATTCCCAAATTACACAAGGACCCTATAAACCCGCCAGGGCGTCCAATAATTTCAGGCATAGGCTCGTTGACATCAAACCTGTCTCATTATATAGATAAACTATTGCAACCAGTAGTTAAAACAACCAAATCATATATAAAAGATACCACCGCAATAATAGATATGGTTGAGAAAATACAGTACAGCCCTGGATGGATTATGGGAACATTGGACGTGCAGTCCCTATATACTGTAATAAATCATAAACAAGGAATAAAAGCTATGGGACAGCAATTGCAACAAAATAGTCAGGTGCCTATGGAACAGATTAAATATCTGCAGACAGTTACCCAGTATATTCTGGATCACAACTATTTCTGGTTTGACTCGAATATATATCTGCAGATATGTGGGACTGCAATGGGCACCAGGTTTGCCCCCAGCTACGCCAATCTTTTTATGGCTAATTGGGAACAAGAAGTTATCGATCCGAGGCTGGGGACAGACCTGGTGCTCTGGAAGAGGTACATCGACGATGTCCTCTTCATATGGAAAAATGACCAAGATTCACTTGATAGATTTTTAGAAGATATAAACAAAAATGACTACAATCTACGATTTGCAGGAAAAAACAGTCAAAAAATGGTGGAATTTCTAGATCTAGAGATTAAAATAGAAGAATCCAAAATAATTTGCAATACATTTCGGAAGCCAACATCAAAAAATAGCTATATCCTGTACAATAGCTGTCACCTGCCACAATGGCTCCTTAATATACCGACAGGACAATTTAGAAGAATTAGGAGAAACTGTTCAAAATTGGAGACCTTTGAAAAAGAAGCTGAAATTATGAAAAACCAATTTTTGGAGAAACAATATCCCACAGAAATTTTGGAAACAGCATTAAATAAAGTTAGACAATTAGATCGGCAGTCTTTCTTTGATATAAAAACAAGGGAACAGAAAGATGAAAATATAAGATTAATCGTCCCATTTAATACTCAATATAAAAAAGTAAAATATATATTAAATAAACACTGGCACTTTTTGAATAAAGACAAAGTAATAGGCCAATTAATTCCAGATTTTCCACAAGTGATCTTTACTAAGGCTCCAAATTTAGCACTTATGGTAGCGCCCACTATCCCAAAAACCAACAAAAATAAGGTAGACCCGTCCATACAAAAATGGACGAATACTACAGGTTTTTTTCGATGTGGAAAGTGTATGGGGTATAAAAATACTATGTTCCCTAAAAAAACAGTGGTAGTAAAATCTACAACAAATAATCACCAACATACAATTAAAGATTTCTTCACATGCAATACCAAAAGTGTTATTTATGTTATACAATGCCCTTGTAAAAGACAATACGTGGGAAGAACAAAGAGACAACTAAAGGTCCGTATAGCAGAACATATCTCTAACATTAAAAAAGGTTATGTAAAACATACTTTGTCAAACCATTTTAAACTCAAACATAACCAAGACCCTAGGGGACTTGTTTTTTCGGCTCTTGAAAAAGTAGAAACAGACTGGAGGGGTGGAGACCATATTAAAAAAATGTCAAGGATTGAATCACGATTCATCTTTGACTTTAATACACTACTACCGGCAGGATTGAATGCTGAAATTGAAATATATGGATTCCTATAGCCATGTTTCAAGGAGGGGGGGGGGGGAGTCCTTGACCGGGGAGAGACCCGTGAGTATTTGGACCTCCGGGCCTTCCCCCGGTGATGGACTCTCTCCTCACTGTCCTCAAAGGCTGAAGCTCCTCCCTGTCTAAATAAATGTCTAAATAAATAATTAAATAAATCTAATCCAAAATAAATTATAATTAATATTAAATAAATGAAATATCTAACTGTCCTTTTATCCATGGTGATATATACAGTGATTATATATATTTTTTATGTATTTTTATGCATTTTTATGTATATAGTAACTATTTTATATATTTTTAAGATAACATATTTGTTTTATTATATATTGAAATGTCAATATAAGCTTGGGAAAGTTTGATACCGAAATTATATTGAATTAAATTAAAAACGCAATGAAACCGCAACACAGAATTAATCAAAATAAAAACGCAATGAAACCGCAATATATAAAACATTATTACATACAAAATACATATATACAAAATTATAACATTAACCGCATAAATATTGTGTGGTATTCAGTAATATTTAATATCTTCTTCCCATCAGTATAAACGAACAGCACGAAATGAACAATACATAACAGATTAGCTGATGTACAACTATTAAAGTAGAGTATATTCTATGTTGCGGCGTGTATATATATATATGTAAATATATGCGAATGTTTTTAAATATATATTGTAGTCTGATAGTGATATACATATATAGCGATACACACAAATTATATATTTAATCTACTTTTTATTGGTTTTATACTGAAGTATGTAAACGACATATCTGCCCTTCCGACTTGAGAAAGAATGCACGTCACTTCCGATCTAAAGTCAATTAATTTAATCCGCACCTGCGTTAGGTGTATAAAAGCTAGTCATTTCCATGGATAGGTTAGCCACTGAAGAAGGAGTCGCAGTTAACTCCGAAACGCGTTTGGTAACTATCCCATGGAACAGAACACAATACCGGAGGACTGGAAGCGCTAAAGGAAAGTAAAAGACGCAAGGGATCGGTGATTTCCTCTATCTTAAAAAAGTAAAGATAAGCTGGAAATTGGCGTATTGGGAGAGTCAACTTTGTGGTCAAATCCACCCTTGGAAAAAGATCTGCTTAAATGCTTATCGATTGATCTCCGAGACAGTACGGCCATATAAGAACACTGAAGATCCCGAAGCCGCATCAGTTTTATTTGCTGCAACCTGAATCATCACTGCTGACCACACGTGGGACGCCACCTGTGACGCAGCAAGCCGACATTATTTCACTACAAACTGTGAGTACAACAGCTTCGGCTTTCTCTATTAGCAGGCAGCAACAGTGTAGCGCTCACATAAGCGCAGCGACTACTGAGTCGCAACATTTGTTACAAGTGACTAAATGAGAAAAGACTCTATCCAAACAGCAGATTTACTCCCCACCTCATTTATTGGGGCACTGACTGGGTTAAATAACCCACTTGGAAGGATACCAACCACTATTTAATTGACTTTAGGGCAAATATCAGCAAATTCACTGCGAATATTTATACATATAAGACTATTGATTTGTATGCATATTGTTTTATTATTTTATTGTATTTAACAGTTTTATAATTTTTACGTGTGTTATTCAACAGTGTATGTCACTTAATAATAAAATATTGATATATTAATTATTCTTGTAATTCCGAATATTGGTGTGCCCTACCATTTTTTCTTTTAAGCAAAGAATGGTCAGGAGAAGCCGGGGTCAAATACCAGGAGAGTAGAGAAGTACCAGAGGAGTCCGCAAAGAGTAGTCAGGTGGGAGCCGAGGTCACAATACCAGGAGGGATGCGCAGTACAGGAGGAGCAGGCAAAGGATCGTCAGGGAACAGGATGAGGTGAGTAATTAGGAGTCCAAGAAATAGCCAGGAACCTAGAATTAACAGGCAACCTGTGGCCAGCAGGCTGCCTGTATTTATAGTGGGGTCTGAGGGTCATGTGACGTGGCCAGCGTCACATGACTGACAGACAGACAAGTCGAGCACCGAGTGATCAGCTCGGCGCTCAAGGCAGACCTAGGAGCAGGGAGCCTCCCAGCTAGCAAAGCCGCCCTGGGAACGAGGCCAAACACAGATCCTCGCTCCCGAAGCTAAGCAGCAGGTCTGCGGCTGATGGGAGACCGAGCGCGCCTTTGGTGCCCCGTGACATTTGCACAGATTTGGCCTTTTAAAGGCATGTGGTCCTAAACTTTTGATCAGCTAAAAAAAACTGCCTGTTTCAGTTTATGCGTTGTTTTCATTAAATTGAATGCTCAAAAAATGTTTTGTCTCACTCCCATTTCTTCTTGTTGCATGTTTAAGCTCTACTTGGAACCTTGTTAAGATGCAGCCATGCTAAATATGATTTTTTGCCATTTTTTCAAGTGGTCTTAAACTTTTGATCAGGACTGTAGGAGCCACAATTGCTAGTGATATTTGCAACACTGTGTTGTAACAATGTTGATACGAAGGTGTAATAGAGCAAATCATTCTTAGCAGTTCAACAGCATCCAGTGTGATAGATCGGATAGTCTTTATTTATCTAGGCTTCTGATAAAATACAGTTAAAGGAGTTGTCCAAGCTTTATTTATTGATGATCTATTCTCAGGATAGGTCATCAATATCAGATCGGAGGGGGTCCGACACCCGGCACCCCCTCCGATCAGCTGTTTGAAGAGAAGGCGTGCGCGGTGTCAGCGCTGCCTCCTCTTCACTGTTTACCTCTTTGCCGTTGCATCTGCAGTGGTGAGCAAGTGTAATTACACCCAAGCCGTCCCATTCATTTCAATAGGAAGGCTTGGGTGTAATTACACCTGCTCACCACTGCAGATGCAACGGCTAGAAGGTAAACAGTGAAGAGGAGGCAGCGCTGACACCGCGCACGCCTTCTCTTCAAACAGCTGATCGGAGGGGGTGCCGGGTGTCGGACCCCCTCCGATCTGATATTGATGACCTATCCTGAGGATAGGTCATCAATAAATATAACTTGGACAACCCTTTTAATACTATCATATGTATCTCATAAACTGGATTTTACTCTGTTACTTAGAAGATAATTACTCATATGCCCAGTCTCTCCCAGTACGAGATTCATATGTCCAGTTCATTAAGGCGTTAAGTCAAGTTGACAGTCAGGTACTGATTTAGGCCTACAGTGGCTTCCCACGTGGCATCTGTACACTGTACACAGTGTAGATGTGGACCGGTAAGAGCAAATGCCAGCAAGTGAAGCGCTTCAGACGGGGTGATTTAAACAATATTCCTTCCAAGGTAGGACATGTGGGCCCAATTTTAGTACACCAGATGCTTTTCGGAGTCTAAAACTGACTCCTTCATCAGTGGTTACTCGCATTTACCCATCTCTCCCCTCTTATACTGTTCATTCGGTTGGAGTAAAAATCCGAAATCAAAATCATTTGGGCTTATTTGGGCTATTTACATTAAGGCATATGAATCCAATTAGTTATAATCCACAATTCCTTGATCTATCTATCCATAAAGGGATAAAATACAAATATTACACATATTGCGTTTTTGTTGCGGCATAACTGCGTTTTTTCTTTTACATGCGTTTTTTTTATATTGATGTGCTAAAACATGAACCTTATCCATATAAATTAAAAAAAATGTGTATATTTTAGGCCAAAAATATATTCTGGGCCAAGACTATAAAAGATAATATATAAACAATATAAAAGTGTGTATACTGCACCTAGCGATTCCTATTGCGTTCATTCTGTTGTTCTTTTATTCAGGTATGTATTCTACATGTATTCTTCATGTACGGTTGCAAGAAAAAGTATGTGAACCCTTTGGATCACAAATTGATCATAAAATGTGATCTGATGTTCATCTAAGTCACAACAATAGACATTCACAGTCTGCTTAAACTAATAACATACAAATAATTAAATGTTACCATGTTTTTTTGAACAAACCATGTAAACATTCACAGTACAGGTGGAAAAAGTAGGTGAACCCTTGGATTTAATAACTGGTTGAACCTCCTTTGGCAGCAATAACTTCAACCAAACATTTCCTGTAGTTGCAGATCAGACGTGCACAATGGTCAGGAGTAATTCTTGACCATTCCTCTTTACAGAACTGTTTCAGTTCAGCAATATTCTTGAGATGTCTGGTGTGAATTGCTTTCTTGAGGTCATGCCACAGCATCTCAATCGGGTTGAGGTCAGGACTCTGACTGGGTCACTCCAGAAGGTGTATTTTCTTCTGTTTAAGCCATTCTGTTGTTGATTTACTTCTATGCTTTGGGTCGTTGTCCTGATGCAACACCCATCTTCTGTTGAGCTTCAGCTGGTGGACAGATGGCCTTAAGTTCTCCTGCAAAATGTCTTGATAAACTTGGGAATTCATTTTTTCTTCGATGATAGCAATCTGTCCAGGCCCTGATGCAGCAAAGCAGCCCCAAAACCATGATGCCCCCACCACCATACTTCACAGTTGGGATGAGGTTTTGATGTTGGTGTGCTGTGCCTCTTTTTCTCCACACATAGTGTTGTGTGTTTCTTCCAAAGAACTCAACTTTGGTTACATCTGACCACAGAAGATTTTGCCGGTACTGCTGTGGAACATCCAGGTGCTCTTGTGCAAACTGTAAACGTGCAGCAATGTTTTTTTTTGGACAGCAGTGGCCTTCTCTGTGGTATCCTCCCATGAAATCCATTCTTGTTTAGTGTTTTACGTATCATAAATTCACTAACAGGGATGTTAGCATATGCCAGAGACTTGTAAGTCTTTAGCTGACACTCTAGGATTCGTCACCTCATTGAGCAGTCTGCGCTGTGCTTTTGCAGTTATCTTTACAGGACGGCCACTCCTAGGGAGAGTAACAGCAGTGCTGAACTTTCTCCATTTATAGACAATTTGTCTTACCATGGACTGATGAACAGCAAGGCTTTTGGAGATACTTTTATAACCCTTTCCAGCTTTATGCAAGTCAACAATTCTTAATCGTAGGTCTTCTGAGAGCTCTTTTGTGCAAGGCATCATTGACATCAGGCAATGCTTCTTGTGAAAAGCAAACCCAGAACTGGTGTGTGTTTTTTATAGGGCAGGGCAGCTGCAACAAACTGCTCCGATCTCATCTCATTGATTGGACTCCAGTTGGCTGACACCTCACTCCAATTAGCTCTTGGAGATGTCATTAGTCTAGGGGTTCACATACTTTTTCCACCTGCACTGTGAATGTTTACACGGTGTCTTCAATAAAAACATGGTAACATTTAATTATTTGTGTGTTATTAGTTTAAGCAGACTGTGAGTGTCTATTGTTGTGATCAGATCACATTTTATGACCAATTTGTGCAGAAATCCATATCATTCCAAAGGGTTCACATACTTTTTCTACAACTGTATATACTGCACCTAACAAGTCCTATTGCATTCATTCTGTTGATCTTTTATTTAGGTACTAGCAGAAGGACACGGCTTCGCACGAGTATATTTCATCTATTTCACTTAATGTTTATATGTGTCGTTAAAAGATATCGACAGTATCCCCCATAACAGTGAACTCCACATCCCCCCACCCCTTAACACTGACCCCCCACAGTGCCCAGCCTTCTTAAAATGTGACCTCCACAGCAGCCTATCCCCTTAACTTTAACCTTTACAGCAGCCTGCCACTTTAACAATGAGTTTCACAGCACCACACTCCCTTGTGACCTCTACAGTGCCCATCCCTTTAACAGTGACCTCCACAGTGCCTGCCCCTTTAACAGTGAACTTCACAGTGCCTGCCCCTTTAACAGTGAACTCCACAGTTCCCTCCCTTTTAACAGTGACTTCCACAGTGCCCGTCCCTTTAAGTTACCTCCACAGTGTCCGCCTCCTTAACAGTGATCTCCACAGTGCCCGCCCCCTTAACAGTAGCCTCCACAGTGTCTGCCTCTTTAACAGTGACCTTCACAGTGCCCACCCCTTTAACAGTGACCTCCACAGTGCCTGCCCCTTTAACAGTTACCTCCACAGTGCCTGCCCCTTTATCAGTGGCCTCCATAGTGCCCGCCCCTTTATCAGTGGCCTCCATAGTGCCCACCCCTTTAACAGTGACCTCCACAGTGTCCGACCCCTTAACAGTGATCTCCACAGTGTCCACCCCCTTAACAGTGATCTCCAGAGTGCCCGCCCCTTAACAGTGATCTCCACAGTGCCCGCCCCTTAACAGTAACCTCCACAGTGTCCTCCACTTTAACAGTGACCTTCACAGTGCCCACCCTTTTAACATTGACCTCCACAGTGCCTGCCCCTTTTACAGTGACCGCCACAGTGGTCAGTGGCCTGAGGAAGCGCGTTTCTGCTATGTGTGGACTATTTGCTATCCGCCCCTGTTACCTCTGCTGATACCGCATTTGCATCCCGTATAAAATAAAGGGTCGTTTCTATTGAACTGTATGGGTTAGTGCTGCCCCTTAAATTTCTACTTCAGTAGTTTTGTATTCTTTTGATTGGCTTGTGCACCGCCGTTGTGCAGTGAAGATTTAAAAGGTGCGTTAATTTTGGTTTGAGGTTATGTTGGCATGCTTTTTGACTGAGCTTTTAGCGGTGCTGCCTTTGCTATATCGCTTTCTTTGCACAGTGACCTTCACAGTGCCCGCCCCTTTAACAGTGACCGCCACAGTGAACGCCCCTTTAACAGTAAATTCCACAGTGCCCCTCCCTTTAACAGTGACCTCCACAGTTCTGTGTCCCTAACAGTGACCTCCATAGTGCTCGCCCCTTTAACAGTGACCTCTACAGTGCCCGCCCCTTTAACAGTGACCTCCACAGTGTCCGCCCCCTTAACAGTGATCTCCACAGTCCCCGCCCCCTTAACAGTGACCTTCACAGTGCCCACCCCTTTAACAGTGACCTCCAAAGTGCCCTCCCCTTTTACAGTGACCGCCACAGTGGTCAGTGGCCTGAGGAAGCGCGTTTATGCTACGTGTGGACTATTTGCTATCCGCCCGGTTACCTCTGCTGATACCACATTTGCATCCCATATGAAATAAAGGATCATTTTTATTGAACTGTATGGGTGTATTTGTATTCTTTTGATTGGCTTTTGGTTTGAGGTTATGTTGGCATGCTTTTTGACTGAGCTTTTAGCAGTGCTGCCTTTGCTATATTGCTTTCTTTGCACAGTGACCTTCACAGTGGCCGCCTCCTTAACAGTGGCCTCCCCAGTGAACACCCCTTTAACAGTGAACTCCACAGTGCCCATCCCTTTATCAGTGATCTCCACAGTGTTGTGTCCCTAACAGGGACCTCCACAGTGCCCGCCCCATTAACAGTGACCTCCACAGTGCTTGCCCCTTTAACAATGACCTCAATAGTGTCTGCCCCTTTAACAGTGACCTCTACAGTGCCCGCCCCTTTAACAGTGACCTCCACAGCAGCTGCCCTTTTCATAGTGGCCCCTGCCTCCTTAACAGTGTCATCCACAGCCCTTTAAAGCTGACCTGCAGCAGTAAAGAAAAATTGTTTTAACAGTGACTTCCACAGTGAATGCCCCTTTAACAGTGAACTCCACAGTGCCCTTCCCTTTAACAGTGACCTCCACAGTGCCGTCCCCATTACCAGGGACCTCCACAGTGCCTGCTCCTTTAACAGTGACCTCCACAGTGCCCGCCCCTTTAACAGTGACCTCCACAGTGCCCACCCCTTTAACAATGACCTCCACAGTGCCTGCCCCCTTAACAGTGACCTTCACAGTGCTCGCCCCCTTAACAGTGACCTCCATAGTGCCCACCCCTTTAACAGTGACCTCCACAGTGCCCGCCCCTTTAACAGTGAACTCCACAGTGCCCGCCCCTTTAACAGTGACCTCCACAGTGCCCGCCCCTTTAACAGTGACCTCCACAGCAGCTGCCCTTTCAATAGTGGCTTCTGCCCCCTTAAAAGTGTCATCAACAGCGCGTTGCCCCTTTAAAGCTAATCTGCAGCAGTGAAGAAAAATTGCTGGGTTGTTATGGAAACCTGGTGTAAAACTGTGTGTAAGTGGAGTCTAAGGACCTGCAAGCTTCTATTGGCTGATAAGGGACATGTGACCGTGTGTATGGCAGTTGGGAGATAAAGAGAAAGACCTGCAGGCTTCTATTGGCTAATGTAGGTCATGTGATGTGCCATATTTGCATATTTTGGGAATATCCCAGGAACAGTACGTCCTAGAGAGCTGTGACTACCACAAGATTTGTTTCCAGATAGCAAGGGATGTGTATACCAAGTCTCATTGAAATTGATGGTTGCGTTTTTAAATGATCGCGGAACATACACACATACATACATATATACGTCCTTTATATATTGTAGGAAGGCACAAGGGTCCGTCGTTGATGGAAGGTATGTGTTACCGAGGTTCCTGGCCTCGGTGAAGTAAGAGCCGGTATTTTCTGGTGTCAGCGGCAGCTAATGCTGATGGACCCTTTGCTATTTTAGTATGGCTGTATAGCTGATCTGGGACGGCTCTTACTGGGAGTACCCAAAGTGATGGGTGGGTGACTACTCCCCACATTCCAGGCAGGGTCTTGACTGGCCTATAAAAAACCCAGCCAGCAGTGTCAGCTGTGAGTGGATTACTCCTCTCTGACAGTGGAGCTCTGTCAGTCTCTGTGTTGGGACCTGAGAGTTTGGGCCTGGAATAAGGCCTGCTACCTTGTTGGTGTGAAAGCAGGTGGATTCGACTTTGTTCAAGGACTTCTTCTTTGCTGCATGGTGTGAACGAACACCAGAATCACAAGGTGACTGTTTTCCTTGAAGCAGACTTTTTTGTTTTGTCATTTACTTAGGGCTTGTTCACACAAACATTTTTTGCTTTCCGTATACGGGCCATTTTTTGCGTTCCATATACGGTCCGTATACGGAACCATTAATTTCAATGGATCCTCAAAAAAAATGGAATGTACTCCGTATGCATTCCATTTCTGTTTTTCTGTTCTGCAACATTTTGAGTCAGGTCCTATTATTGTCCGCAAATCACGTTCAGTGGCTCCATTCAAGTCAATGGGTGGGTATAAAAAAAGGAATGCTTTTTCTCTAAAGTTCACGGCTCTTACCAGCGCATAGATTATATATTTTTATCTAACAACGCTATCCCCATGGTTAAGGAAGCTTCCATAGGGTCGATCACGATATCAGATCATGCCCCGGTGAGTTTGAAGTTATTGTTGAAAGGCATGCCTGAGCGGTCCTGGTCATGGAGGCTCAATTCAACCCTTATGGAAGAGAATGGTCATAAAGATAGGGTTAAGAAGGTTCTGTTAGACTATTTTAGCTTAAATGAATCCCCTCAGATGTCATGCCCAATACTGTGGGAGGCCCACAAGGCTGTAGTAAGGGGGGAATTTATTAGCATAGGTTCCAAAGTTAAAAAACAAAGAACACAGATAATAAATTCCTTACTCTTGCAAATATCCACTCTGGAAAAGCTACATAAAAAGTCTCGGACAGATGAGGTTTTATCTCAACTAAAATCCCTAAGGTCTCAGCTAAAGGACAAACTGAACATTAAGTCAGCTAAAATACTGCAAGCTCTGCGTTTTAAATACTATTCGCATGGCGATAAGGGCTCTAAATTGATGTTGAACCTGTTAAAGGCCCAGAGAAATAAGTCCTTTATTCAAGTAGTTAAGTCTAGAGAAGGGAACAGGTTAACCCCAGCTATAGCGAAAGAATTCTGTAGGTTCTATACCTCACTATACAACCTGGAAGGAGGAGGGGGGCCCGAAATCAGAGATAATACATCATTGCAAAATAACATAGATGACTTCCTGAAATCTATTGATATGCCTGCCTTGTCTGCCGGAGACAGGACAGATCTACTAAAGCCGTTACCTGAGGAGGAAGTTGCTATGGTTCTCCATAGCATACCATCTGGGAAAAGCCCAGGACCAGACGGTTTCCCTATAGTGTATTATAAGAAATTTGCGGAAATACTGATTCCACATTTCACTAAGCTGTGCAACTCCCTCCTCGGTGGCTCGGTTCTCCCTCCACAGGCCCAGGAGGCGACAATCACTATCATCCTCAAGGAAGGGAAAGATCCTGAAGCGTGTGGCAGCTATCGCCCAATCTCGCTCCTTAACACGGATTTAAAATGGTGGGCTAAATTGCTAAGTCATCGTATAGCAGGTCTGCTGCCTGGGTTGGTGGGGGAGGAGCAAGTGGGGTTTGTGCCCAGCAGAGAAGGCAGGCATAACGTTAGTCGAGTGGTAAACGCGGTTTGCTACGCTAAGAAGAAAAATATGCCTTTAATATTGCTAGGAACAGATGCTGAAAAGGCATTTGATAGGGTTGGCTGGCCTTTCATGCGCAGTACTCTATTGGCGTTTGGCTTCCCTGATACATTTGTCAGAGCGATCTTCTCCCTGTACTCTGCTCCCACAGCTCGTATTTTAGTGAACGGTACATGGTCTGATCCCTTCATTATTAAGAATGGCACTAGGCAGGGGTGCCCCCTCTCCCCATCTTTATTTATATTAGTTCTAGAAACGCTTCTGCTAAAATTCAGGCAGGATCCTAGTATTAGAGGAATTAAACTTAGAGGTGACACACAGAAAATGGCAGCATTTGCTGATGATTTGCTACTAATGGTCACCAACCCCATTGAAGCAATGAAGCAAATTTTAGACACCTTTAAGGCTTTTGGAGAGATTTCCAATTTTAAAATTAACATGGAAAAGTCGGAAGCCATTGGAGTTTCTCTAAACCCTTCCCAATTGAAAAAGATAAGAGGTATGTACCCTTTTAAGTGGCCTTCCACGGCGATTAAATACTTGGGAGTTATGATACCAGCCAACCCTACCCAGCTGTTCCAGCTCAACTACTCTCCTTTATTAACAAAAGTTCAAACATTCCTGAATAAATCCTAGTCACCCAAGGTTTGATGGCTAGGGCGGAAAAACGTATTAACCTCTTACATCCTCCCCCAAATATTATATATGCTTCGGTCCCTTCCAATAGCAATACCCAGGTCATTCCTGAATAAATTGAGATCTATTATGGGGAAATTCTTATGGGATAACAAAAAAGCCAGATTACCGTACTCCCTACTTATACGGAAGAAGAGACATGGGGGAATCTCTTTACCAGATATTTCTGCCTACGTCCAGGCTATCCATCTAGAGAGATGGTTAACTTTAACCAGATCTGGAGACACTTCCCTGCATGTTCGATTTGAGAGAGAAGTACTAGGTAAAAGAGGTTCGCACTTGCTATGGCACAAACCTGGTCCATCCTGGTTAGAGAACATGGTCTTATTGTCGAAATTGCCAACTAAAACTTTATCATTAATATACAGACAGATTCTGGAAAAAAGAGGGGATAACCCGCCCACTTACATTAAAGAATGGAAGAGGGAACTAGAGATGACTCTTGATGAACCTAGTAAAGCCTTTATTTTGTCTCACTCACATGGGTTCTCCAGATGTGTCAGAGTGCAGGAGAATTCACTCAAAACCTTAACCAGATGGTATCGTACACCTGAATTCCTCCAAAAAATCAACTTAATTAACTCAAGTGAGTGCTGGAGATGTATGGAGGGGGTGGGTAGCATCTCCCACATAGGGTGGCATTGTCATAAAATTAGACAGTTTTGGGAAGATGTGGAGTGTACTATGAATAAGATTTGCAGAGGAAACCTGTCACTTTCTGCCCCCCTGGTATTGTTATGGAAACCCAAAGGCAAATTTACCCCTCATAAAAATAATCTTCAGACACATATGATAACGGCTGCCAAGTTGCTGGTTCCTGCGTTGTGGAGAAATACAGAACCGCCTAGTATTTCCATGTGGTATGAGAAAATGGATCACCTCTGCAGGATGGAGGAATTAGCTAGTTGGGAGGCTCATAACAGACAAAAGTTTCTAGAAACTTGGCAACCTTGGCTGTCGTACATAGAAACCCAACGGGAACAGAGATCCTGAGAAAGGTGATTGAGGAATAGGGGTACCTATCATCCCTGAAGAGAACAGGCCAGAGAGCAAGGATAGGTCTCTAGCTTAACTTGGGACCCATTACTAAGCAACCAAGTTCAAGTGGAAGAGAAATAGGTTTAAAACATGTGCTACGCAGTACACAGATATCAGATCAGGGTAAGGGAGTGAACCAACTCGACTCTTAGTTTTGTTCTAATATTATGTTTTCTGTTTTTGTCCGATTTTTGGTCTGTGGTTTATTTTTGTGCTACAAGAGGGGAAATCTGATGTATAAAACTTGCAATGTCTCAATGCATGATAAGTGAGGTTTGCAAACCACCTGTTGTCTTTTGATAGAGGTTGTACTTGTGACTTGCAATGGTCTGCTATTTAGGTCAGTTGCACTGGTCATGTCTTTTTCCCTAACACTCGAAAAGTATATGTGATATAGTGCTTTTATGGATGATGATTACAATAAAAAGAGAATGTTTAAAAAAAGGAATGCATACGGAACACATGTCCGTATGTCATCCGTTTTTTGCGGATCCATGCTGTAGAAATGCTATGCCCAGCCCATTTTGCACATGTGTTTGGTGTTTGCAAAGACTACAAAGTTCCTGTTTTTGCGATAAAACTTAATGGAAATGAAATGGAAACACAATGGATCCAAAAAACGGAACAACGGATCTGTGAAAAACCGACTACAAAACCATACGGTCGTGTGAACAAATCCTTAATGTGTGAAAAAACACTGAACTGTTTAATTCAAAGATTTCGTTGTTGCCTCTATACTGCGTCCGCTAACCTGCCTACCAGAGCGAATCCCCACAATTGGTGGAGGATGAGGGCGTTGCAGTGAGACTGGCAAGAAGGCCAAAATATTTTTGTTTTTCCGGGCATGATTTTATGTCTTACATTAAACCAGCGAGATTACAACCCGTGTCCTTCGACAAAATGGAGGCTGTCGTGAAGGCCCTCCTGCAACAGCTGGAGGCCAATAAGCAACAGCAGGAAACGAACGAGCTGCCGTTACAACATGTGATGGCTTTACAAGCAGTAAGAGCATCCCAGAGCGTCCACGATGTCCGGAAAGTGGTCCGTGCGGTGATCCCCAAGATGACCCCCGTAGACGACATCAAAAACTATCTGGCGATCTTCGAGAAGGTGGCCATGAGAGAGAAGCTACCCTGGGAGCAATGGGCTGAGGTCGTCGCTCCGTTCCTGGCGTCTGGACCCCAGCAGGTGAATTTTGACTTACCGGATGATCAAGCGGCTGCTTACCCGACAGTAAAGGGTGAGATCCTGGCGAGATTGGGGGTGAATGTATTAGTCCGGAACCAGTGGGTGCATCAGTGGGAGTTTAACCCGGCTGAGCGCGTGAGGCCCCAGTATTATACCCTATTACACCTGTTGCAAAAATGGCTGCAACCTGACATGCTGAGTCCCACTGCTATGTTGGACCGTCTGTTGGCTGATGTGTTCTGGAGGACTTTGCCGTACCCTCTCCAGCACTGGATCGGCCAGGTTTATCCTGGTAATGCCCTTGAGATGATGGACCTGGTGGAACGCTATGAGGCTACCAGGAATTTGAAAGGGCGTTCGTTTGGGAGGAGGGCAGCCAAAACCCCACCATCTCCACCCCAGACCCAGAGACTTGTGCCAACCAAGCCCTCCTGGGGTGTACCCCCCGAAGACCCAGCTCCGATAGTATGCTGGCGGTGTCAGGGCCACATAAGGGCCCACTGTCCCCATTGGGGTAAACCCATGGAGACTAACTATGGATACCGCAACACATTGTAAGCCAGGAAGCTGTGTGCATCAGGTATACCAGAGACTATAGACAATAATCACGTGTGCCAGGTACAGTTGTGTTCAAAGTAATAGCAGTCAGACATCACTAAGATGATCAATCACTGTTTTTGGTAGAAATTATATTTCTACATGGCAAATAGTTTACTAGCAGGTGTAGTAGAGTAATAGAAATCCAACAGACCCCACAGTCATGCCATGCATGCTGCGGATTCTCTGTAATTCAATCACTTATTGAAAGGGGCATGTTCAAAATAATAGCAGTGCGGCGTTAAATTAGTGAGATCATTCATTCTTTGAAAAACAGGTGGCAATTATTGCCCTTAGTTAAGGAAGGAAGGCAGCAAATGTTGTACATGGGTCATTCCAGACATTGTTCAGAAGAACAGCGTACCTTGATTAAAAAGTTGATTAGTGAGGGGAAAACATATAAGGAAGTGTAGAAAATGATAGGCTGCTCAGCTAAAATGATCGCAAATGCATTAAAATGGCAACCAAAACGTGAAAGACCTGTAAGAAGGCGAAAAACTACTATTCAAATGGATAGAAGAATAGCCAAAATGGCAAGAGTCAGCTCCAGGAAGATCAAAGAAGGTCTAAAATTACCTGTGAGTACTGTAACAATTAGAAGACGCCAATCTATCTGCAAGAAGCCCCCATAAAGTCCCACTTCTGAAAAAAAGATGGTTTTTAAGAGGTTACAATTTGCCAAAGAGCACATTGACTGGCCTAAAGAGACAGTTTGTCAGACGACCCCCAAACAATGAATTGAAGCCACAGTACACTGTGAAGACAGTGAAGCATGGTGGCGCCAGCATCATGATATGGGATGTTTTTCATACTACAGCGATGCTGCCTTACGCTGAAGAGAAAATGCCCTTGAAATGGGCGTTCCAACAAGACAACGACCCCAAACACACCAGTAAACGTGCAACATCTTGGTTCCAGACCAACAAGATTGGCGTTATGGAGTGGTCAACCCAATCCCTGGATCTTAATCCAATAGAAAACTTGTGGGTGACATCAAAAATGCAGTTTCTGAGGCAAAACCAAGAAATAGAGAAGAACTGTGGAACGTAGTCCAATCATCCTGGGCTGGAAAACCTGTTCACAGGTGCCAGAAGTTGGTTTACTCCATGCAGCACAGATGTACAGCAGTTCTCAGAAACAGTGATTATACAATTAAATATTAGTTAAATGATTCAAATGATTTTAGAGGAACAACGCAAATTTGATATATTTTTCTTCATGTTTTGATTTGGAATACAATGTGTAGTGTTCTCAATGCATTTGTTTGTATGGAAATAGAAGCTATCAGAAGGATTTTGAGCTTTATTCATTTTTTTAAACACACTTCTATTATTTTGAACACAACAGTGGAAGTAGGAGACACTCTGGCAGTGGCTTTGTTGGACTCAATGAGTCTGGTAAGAGCTACCCTGGTGCGGCCCGACGATTATACTGGCCGAAAAATCGGGTCGTGTGCATACATGGAGATTTAAAGGACCATCCCACTGCCCTGGTGTCTCTATCCACAGAAGGCGGCAAATGGACCCACGAGGCTGCCGCTGTGACCACTTTACCTTATGAACTAATAATAGGGAGAGACTTTCTGGGTTTTCTGGCCCTGTGGCCGGCTGTTAGAGTTGTTGTTGTCCCTGAGTCAGGGATAACTTCAGCAGAGTGGCCTAACTCGGGCAGGAGGCCAGAACCTTGGGAACCCGAAACTGAAGGGCCAGCGGCAGGGTTGAGTACCACTTTGGTGGAAGAGGGGGAGACAACCCCACTGAGTGTGTTGGTAGGAGACGTTAATGACTTGCCACGGGTCCTGAATTGACAGACCTCAATGCCTCCAGTGAAAATTTCAGAACCGCACAACACCGGGACCCAACCTTATCCCGGGCCTGGGAGAATGTTGTAATAATTGATGGTGAACCACAAAAACCTGGGGATGAGTCGATGTTTCCCCATTTTGTCGTTCACCAGGAAATGCTGTATCGGGTAAACCAAATATGGGCTGAGCATATTGAACAGCTGGTGGTGCCCAAGGCGTATCGCAAGCTTGTATTGGAGATTGCCCACCAACATGTTCTTGGGGGTCATTTGGGGTGGCAGAAAATGCAGGACCGGATACTACAGTGGTTTTACTGGCCCAGTGTATTCAGAGAGGTAGAAGAGTTTTGTAAGTCTTGCCAAACCCGCCAGATAAATAGCCCCCAGCGACATTTTCGGAGCCCCCTGGTGCCTCTCCCGATTATCGTGCTCCCGTTCGAGCGAATAGATATGGATCTCATAGGTCTAGTACCGAAGTTCGCTAGAGAGCAACAACACATCTTGGTCGTCCTCGACTACGCCACTCGGCACCCGGAGGCAGTGCCACTGCGACATACATCAGCTAAAATGTAGGTCCACACCTAAAATGTTTTACAGGGTCAACTCACCAGCAGGCCCTCACATATAATCTTTTACAGGGTCGGCTCACCAGCAGGCCCACACCTAAAATCTTTTACAGGATCAGCTCACCTGCAGGCCCATGCATATAATGTTTTACAGGGTCAGCTTACCTCAAGGCCCTCGCATATAATTTTTTAGAGGATCAGCTTACCAGCAGGCCCTCACCTACAATGTTTTACAGGGTCAGCTTGCCAGCAGGCCCTCGCATATAATTTTTCAAAAGGGTCAGCTCAACAACAGGCCCGCACCTAAGATGTTTTACAGGGTCAGCTCACCAGCAGGCCCTCGCATATAATGTTTTACAGGGTCAGCTCACCAGCAGGCCCATACCTAAAATCTTTTACAGGATCAGCTCACCTGCAAGCCCATGCATATAATGTTTTACAGGGTCAGCTCATCTGAAGGCCCTCACATATACATTTTTAGAGGGTCAGCTCACCAGCAGGCCCTCATCTACATTCTTTTGCAGGGTCAGCTCACCTACAGGCCCTCATCTACAATCTTTTACAGGGTCAGCTCACCAGCAGGCCCTCACCTACAATCTTTTACAGGGTCAGCTCACCTGCAGGCCCTCACCTAATTATACCTAATAGGTAATTTTTGCGCATGCTGCCTTGCTTGGAAGTGGTAGCCGTAGCTGTTTCTAAGGCTCCCTTTCCAGAATCAAACCCTGATTCCCCATTACCCATGGTCATCGTGGTTCGCGCTGAAATTAACATCGAAAGTCGATAGAGCAGACATCCGAATGGATCGTTGCCGTCACGGGGACCTGCGATCAGGCCCAGGTTATCCAGTCACCAAAGCGGCAGGAGACCCTCGCCCATAATGTTTTAGATGGTCAGATCAGCAGCCCCTTGCTCCAAATGTTTTTGAGGGTCACCAGCAGGCCATCAATCATAAATTTTCAAGGCTGTGTATGATGCCCTCCTTTATGTGTAACTGTCACCAACTTGCCTGAACGAGCTCCAGCGCTGCAGTCTGGGGCTCGGACACTGAAGTGAGGTGCCAGACGCGCTGTCATGCCAAGCCCCTTGGTAACTAACTCTGTGTTTAGGCCACGCCCTCTCGATGGTGTTTAGATGACGCCCCTCTCTACTGTGTAGGCCACACCCCCTCGACCACCCACTTTGGCCATGCCCACTGGTGATGTCCCACCTGAGCTACGCCCCCAATGATGTTAGCGCTCAGGTGATTAGCTCCCTATTTAAGGCAGTTACTGGCAATCATCTTTGTCAGTTAAAGGTTTTCCTTGCTGTGCTCTGCTGCCTGTGTGGTAAATGAACTGTTGCTTTTGGACTTGATTTCAGCTATACCTAGACCTCTCTCTCTGCTTAGCGATTCTGTACTTTCTTCCTGTCCGATATTGACCCTTGGCTTGTTATTGCTTCCTCATTCCGCTTAGTGATTGTGTTGGTATTGATCTCCTGGTTTGACTGTTTCTGGCACTACTTCCCTTGGCGTTTGTTTGTCTGGTCCTGTGTGTGAACAGGTGCCTGCGATTTCCGCGGGCACTTGAATTGTGTCTCTGCACTTACCAGTATAGGGACCATCGACCAGTTGTGGACTTGTCGCCTAGGACTTGTTCTGCAAGTAGGTAGGGTTAGAGGGCTTGGTTCAAGTTAGGGTTCACTATATGAGTGGGTGTCCCTGCCTACGGTCGTGACAGTAACAAAGGGTGTATTGTGGTGCCGGTTCCTTGTCATTTTTGACAGCCCTTTCACTTAGTGCATAGGCTTTATGAGTGTAGGAGTCCCACTACCTGAACAATTGTACCACAATGTGAATGAGGCCCTCCTTTATGTGATATACAGGTTATATTGGAGTGCCTCTTCCTTGTAATTTTTGGCAGCACTTGCACTTTATATATAAGTAAATATACAGGAAAGAATGTTTCCTAACATTTTTTCCTCTAAAATCGATTTTATCTTTGGTTTTGTGCATAATATTGTCAGTCTGTAAAAGTGTCATACTGCTCCGACAACATTGTTCCCAGCAGCAACCTGGGAGTCCAAGATGCATCCAGACATCCTCCCCACGCTGTTCTCGAACTATTTTGGTGGTGTTTCCATAAATTTCTGACCTTTTCCTATGAACCAGGCACCCTCTCCTCTTCGGAGAAGGGGGTGTCTGGTTTAATACTCGGGTCCTCCCATTTACTACTATTATACTCGGGTGCTCGGTAGAGCACCTGAGCATCCCAATGTGTTCGGCCCGAGCCCCCGAGCACTATGGTGCTCGATCCACACTACATATGAGTAATTATCTTCTAAACAACAGAGTACAATCCAGTTTATGAGATATATATTATAGTATTAACTGTATTTGATCAGAAGTCTAGATAAATAGAGACTATCCGATCTATCACACTGGATGCTGTTGAACTGCTAAGAGTGATTTGCTCTATTACACCTTCATATCAAACGCTGCCACATTGTTGCAACACAGTGTTGCAAACATCAATAGCAATTGCGGCTCCTATTAGGTGGAAGTATATACTGCTATCTCTGTGAATGGAGGTTGGACACCTTTTCAAATATTTACTTGCAAAAAAGGATCCTCCACATGCGTTTTTGTATCAATTTGTATACATATAATTGTCATTATCTTTTTTAATATCTTTTGTGCGCACTTTAAGGGTCATTTGAATCTATTTTATTATATATATTAAAGGTTCTTTTTTTTATGTTATCACCTCTCTGAGTGTTACCAGTAGCAAAGTGCCTGTCTATACAATAGATATATACCCTTTTTTGTCAGTTAGACATTGAGCACCCCATACATGACAGCAGACAGGTGAGCCACCTTTATTCTGCATTATACCTAAATTTTCTAACCCAAATTAGGTTGGGCTCCCAGACTGCTAATCATGGATATCTGGAATAACGCGGAGAGTAAATGGTTGAAAGTAGAATCATTCATATTTGATACGTCAGATGTGAATACACCTAAGGACAAGACCATGTCAGAGATTTTTAGAGAATTAGAGACACTTTTACACAAACAACCAAAACAAAGGTGAGAGATAAAGTCTCTAAAACAATATGTAGAAAGCGGTAGAATCCCAAAAGGTCTGTGTTTATCCAAAATCCCAGCACAAGATCTTTGTGATATAGATTTCAACAAAGAATGGTAATTCTTCTTGATGACTCAATCTATGGCATTGACCCAATTGATCATTAAAAGAAGGACACAAATTTTGGATGAAACAATAGAGAAAATAAACCAGATAAAAGAAACGATAGAGAAGCTTTCAACAAATGAAGAATACAACATCTGGCAAGACAGACTTTGTAAAAGCCTAGACAAATTAGAATAGGAAATTATAAAGAAGAAAATTAAAAAATGTAAAAACAATCCAGAAAATACTCAATATAAGAAAGAACAGGCAAGTGAGAACACAACAAAAATAGATGTGATAAATTAAGTTACTACACATTTAAAATGTACTGTACCAGTCACTTCAACAGATTTGAAACACTCACAAGTGAACATTTTTTTGTCAGAACACCAGCGCATCACAAAATACGCAACCGACGGACACCACGTCAATCAACAAATCGAATACATCGCTCACCTTCTCCAATTTCACATTAATACAACCTAAGGAACAAAAATGTGAATCAAAATTGGGACTGCAGGAATTTTCACCATCACAAATCCCCACAAACATGGCACTCACATCAATACCCGAGTCCCAATTACACAAAAGAGATTCCACAAGCACAACATCACAGAGAATACATTCAGGACAGAGGAAGAGAAAGATTAGGATAGGGCGGCGGAAAAGAAATAAATCACAACAAACGGTAAATATGGATAATGTAAAAGATTAAATAATCAATCTTAGTACAGTTACTCTAACTGGCGCCCAAACCTAACTTTTAAATAAAGGATTAAAATTTGCACCTACCACCAAAATAAACAAATTATATAGGGATAGAAAAATTTATTAGAAAACTATGATTGAAAAAAAAAATTTTTTAAAACCCTATTACATGTGTACCAATAAACGATGAAAAATATTTACATATTTGGGTTTAAAACAAAAATCTATGAAATTTCCTAGGCAAGAAATAAGCCAAGAGATTGGCACTTTTCGCAAATTCTTTGAAACTGATATAAGATGAATAAAAAATGGCCACATTAGGAATAATCTCTCAAGTCAAGAGAGTCAGGCAATAAAACAATTACAAACACAAAGCAATATTACTATTCGACCGGCGGATAAGGGAGGAGCTATCGTAGTTTTAGACAGATAAATACAATCAGGAATGCAGGAGACAAAAATTAGATCAAACTACATATAGAAAATTGACTAATGATCACACCAAGGATTTTAATTAGATTCTTTTAAAATTCTGTCAAAAAGGTGTAGACAGTAACCTCATTTCAGAACAGGATGCCAAATTTATCTCAAACACAGAACTAAGATTACCTGTCACGATCAGTGTGGGGGGAAAAACTCCACACTAAGCACAAGAGGGAATGGGAACAGTAACTAGATGTGGAAACTAAGGAAGAAACAGGTCACCTCCTAAACAACCCTAATCCGGGCCCTAACTACCTATCGATATGAATAGATCTTGAAGGTAGGAATATTCATAAGCTGTATACCTAGGGCCTTATATCCCTATAAGGCTCAGGAATGAGGTTAGGGCTAGAGACAACCCATTCCTCCCCAGATGCACGAATGGCGGTCTCTGTCTAAGGCCCAGATACAAGCAACAGGGAAAATAACAAACACAAAACAATAAGAACAGACAAGACTTATCTGAAAGTAGAAAACTAGCAACTCCAGAAGCACCACAGAGTACAACCGACCAGCTAGTTAGAAGGCAGGAAGAAAATCTATAAACCGCACCTCCAAGAGTGAGAAGCTGCTACTTATGGGAAAGATAGTTTACCAACAAGCAACAACTGAATGTCACTACCAGAGCTTTGAGACGTTCTCACAGCTCTGTGTCTCCACCCCTGTGATGATGTCACTTGGAGTTTGGAGGTGTTCTCACTGTTCTGTTTCTCCGCCCCTGTGATGAGGTCTTTACTCCCAGCTGTCTCTCCTGCGTTTGATTTCCCTGCCTTTAAATCACCCCTCCTCCTATTGCAGGGCGTGGATTATACTTCTCTTTTCAGTTGTAGCTCTGCCTTGAGTATCTTCACTTCTTTAGCTACTAGTTCTCTGGACCTGTGTTCTGCTGCTGCAAGCACTCCGGATATTGACAGCGGCCCTTGGATCCGTCTTCTCTGCGGCTACAGCTCCATCAGCTAAGTGTGCAGACTTTGTTGTGTACCTGGTGATTTCCTGACTGGATCTGAGGTGGCCACGGTTCCCTCCATATTCTGAGCAGGGCATCGGTGGCCGTGCCCCTTCCACTATTGTAGGGGTTACAGGGCTCATCAGTCTAAGGTACGCGGGCATGCCTCGTTCCACCATTTGGATCCGGGCATGTGCTTTAGCAGCATAGGGAGAGTGTTGAGGGTCTGACAGGGGTCACCCTTTCTCTTCCCTAGTTTGGGTCCGGTCAGTAGCTCTTCTTACTGTGTATGCTCTGGTTACCCTTAAACAGCCGTGACACTGAAGCAAGGAGTGTGGCATTCAATAAAACACAGACACAATAAGATCCACAGTGAACATGTCAATTTAACCCACAAGTTGCCAGTCTCTCCGATCTCCTGGTACCTGCCACTGGAACGTCCGTGACATTACCAATCTTTAATTGTTTTCCGAAGGTACATAACAGTCTAGTTAATCCGCCCAGAAGCTCAATCATCATAGGCATTGGGTCTTTAATGTCCAATCTATCACAATATATAGATAAATTACTCCAACTGGTGGTTAAAAACACTAAATCTTATATAAAAGATACTACACAAATTGTAAAAATTATTGAAGACTTGAATTTTGAATCTAATTGGATTCTAGGTACTTTAGATGTACAGTCTCTGTACACAATAATTGAGCATGAACAGGGAATAAATTCTATTAAAAAAACAACTACAAAAAAGTCATCTGTATTATGTAGAGCAAATCGAATATCTGGCAGAGGCAGTAGAATTTATTTTGTTACAAAATAATTTTTGTTTTAAGTCTGAATTTTTTTCTCCAGACCAGGGGTACTGCCATGGGCACCAGGTTCACCCCCCGTTATGCAAATTTATTCATATCCCAATGGGAGGACCATCACATTGGCCCCAGACTGGGGACGGTCCTGGTGCTATGGCATCGATATATTGATGATGTCATTTTTATATGGGAGAAAAGTGAGGTAGAATTACAATCATTTCTTGAAGAAATCAATAATAATTCAATCAACCTATGTTTTTCATCCAATATAAGTAGATCACAGGTATAGTTCTTAGATCTACAAATTAAGGTAAATAACAATAGATTAATCTGCTGTACCTATCAAAAACCAACAGCAAGAAATGGCTATATTCTTTATTCAAGTTGCCACCTACCTAGGTGTCTTCTTAACATACCCACCGGCTCATTTTGACGCTTAAAAAGAAACTGTACAAATGATGAAATATTTTAATATGAGGCTAAACTTTTGAAATAACAATTTATTGCAAAAGAGTACCCTAACTAAAGAGTAACTAATATAGAAGACTCTTTAGCAAAAGTAAGTGCTCTAGATATACACTCTTTTCTAATACGAAAAACAGTAACACGAAATTAGATATAGAGAAAGAAGATACCCCACGCATTATACTACCTTTTACTGCCCAATACAAAAAAAGTGGAACAGGTCATTAATAAACATTGGCACCATAATTTAAAAGACAAGTCGATAGGCACATTTCTCACTGCTAATCCATGTATAATATACACTAAGGCTCCAAATCTGGGATTGAAGATCGCACCCTCCATCAAATCAGGAAATAAAAAACAGGAACACTTAATAAATGGTTAGTTAAGCTTGAAAGGATTTTATAGATGTAATAGATGTGGTAATTGTAAGGTGGCCCTCGCTCCAAAGAAAATGGTTGTTGAGGAGATTTTATCTAATTAATTTAAACATGAAATAAGAGAATTTCTTACCTGTAACACCACTAATGTCATTTATATCATACAGTGTCCAAGCAAAAAACAATATATAGGAAGAACTAAAAGGACACTTAAGAAAAGAATGTCAGAGCATATCAATAACATTAGGAAGGGATACGAAAAACATTCATTGTGAAAGCATTTCAAAACACACCACAACCAAGACCCAAAGGGTATGATTTTTGCAGCTATTGAAAAGGTGGAGGAAAATTTCACTGGTATAACTGATATATGGTATACGTTCCACCTATCAAAATCAAATCACTGTCGTTTGGAACGCTACATTTCTGTTAAAACTGTTACTTTATTAATCAGAAAAACAAAAGGGAAGGGGGACTAACCTATATTAAAATTCTAGGACACCATCCATTCAGTATGGGGTCGATATGAGGACCTATAAGCCGCATACACGGTAAATGCAGCTGCGGATGGGGTCACTAGAAATGCCGCAGGCTAGTGCTATACTGCAAGTGAAAGCAGAGGGCCATGGGGCCGTGCTAATTGATTCCACAGAAGTAAGCACTAAGGTGCGGTCAGTGTGCTCTGAATCACTACCAGCTCATGGATCCCTCGACTAAAGTTATGGATAGACTAATCCAGTGATAAACATCTGCCTGCAGAAGCCGATCTCAATTGAATCCATCCGTTCATGTGAAACGGATGTCTAAGAATCGGCCCTGCAGACACGAATCACTGGATCTAAGCTAAGCTGGGTGAAACAGGCAGATCTGGATTGTTGTTGCTCACCTAACTGCAGAGGGCTGAGAACCGCAGACCTCAACTGCAGTGTGAGCGCAAAGCAGATACAAATGAACATTGATTCATCCCCACACCACACTCAACGCGTTTCGCCATAAGGCTCGTCAGGAGCGTGTATCTGTGGTTCGCAGGATAAATATTCAAAGCTGCTGAGCCTCCATTACAGAGGCTGCAGCTGTAAGTACGAGGTGGCCGAACGCGGCCGCTCAGGTGCACAGAATATGAGGAGAGTCCTCCTCCCCTCAACTGAGCCCCGCCTGCAGAACGGCCAATGAGGACGCAGGAGGCACGGCATCGCCGCATCATCCATCCCGCCCCCATTGTGCCGCCCCCTCGATGAGACCGGCCCAGATGAATGTAATAACATTCTACATTAAAGTTAGAGTAAATATATACGGCGACTTACTACCCTGGCAACGTTTGTATAGCTCCGATCGGGACAGGGATCATGAAGTGGTATGAACTACATTGTATTTTATTTAATTTTATTTTTTTATTTTATTTAATTAATTGAGGACATCAATCGGTGGTGGTGGAGACAATACAGGAGGGTCAGGAAGGACCCAGCAGCATTTTTACTAGACGGCAATACTGTGATCAGGCTGATTTAAAGGGGCAGTGTATGGTATAATGTGGTATAAGTAATCCACAACCAATAATTACACTATCACACCCCTGGTATCTCCTAGCCCCCTCAATTGCCTAGGTGATCTAATGACATAGAGTCATTAGTAGTCCATGCCGCTGAGACACACGGATCGTGGGCAGTATGTCATCACCCCTAATGTTCCCCCGTTGCACCTCAGCTCCAGGGATCTAGAGAAAACACACAAAGGAATTATACTCATTTAGTCCCTGGGGCTGGAGCGCACATAGGCGGTAAATCCACTGTGTCTCTTTTTGCAATAACCGCCTATCAAAGTCGCCTCCTCTTGGCGCTCTTCTGACCACCTCCACAGCCTGAAATTTGATGACATCCACATCACCGTTGTGCATGGTCGATATGTGTCTAGCAATCGGGGTATCCGCCCCTTTGCGGATGTCATTTAGATGTTCTGCTATTCTTCTACGGAATTCTCTTGTGGTTTTACCCACATATTGCTTTCCGCAAACACAAGTGGCCAAATATACCAGGCCTCTTGTTTTGCAATTGACAAATGATCTGATAGTAAATCTCTGTTCAGTGACGCTACAGATAAATGTAGCGCCAGTCTGGATTGCAGGGCAAGCCAATCAGCTGCCACAGCGGAAGGTCCCTTTGAGGTTGGTACTCAGCCATGTGGATGTAGTCGGGCCCTGAAAAAAGCTGTGCACCAGGCGATCTCTCAAACTACGTCCACGTCTGTACGTGATTAGAGGTACATCGCCTATCATATCCCCAATATCTGGGTCTGATTTAAGAATACCCCAGTAGGTCGTCAGCAAGTCACGCACTGTGTTGTGTGCTTCATCATATGTGGCTATGATGCGCAACTGGTCTATTCCAGCCGATCCCGACCTAGGGGTAAGGAGGGCATCCCGGTTTTGTGCCAGTGAATGCTGGTACGCTTTTTAGTTAGTACATGTTGTGGGTACCCCCTACTCCTAAATCTGGTTCGTAGATCACTGGATGCCGTTCTGAAATCCGACATACTGGAGCAGTTACGCCTTACCCGAAGGTATTGCCCTTTTGGAATTCCCCTCTTCAGGGGCAGGGGGTGGCAACTGTCCCAACTAAGGAGGCTGTTTGTTGCAGTCTCCTTGCGGAACAGCCGTGTGCCAATATTGCCCATCCTGTCCCTGAAGATGGTTAAATCCAGAAAGTTGATTTGAGATTCCTGGATCTCTGATGTAAAAAATAATCCCATAGTGTTTATGTTCAGGTCTGAAACAAACCGATTGAAGTCCTCAACACTCCCAGACCATAAAATCAATACATCATCGATGAAGCGTAACCACAAATTAATGTGGTCAGCCCATCTCTGATTATCCGCGAACACAACTTCACGTTCCCACCAGCCCAGGTAGAGATTGGCGAAGGTCGGGGCACAGGGGCTCCCCATCGCCACTCCCCTGAGCTGGTGGTACATGCGATGATCAAAGATAAAACAGTTGTGCTCAAGGATAAATTTCATTAGTTCAAGAATAAATTTGTTATGCTGCCAGCAATGGGTGCCACGTTGACTAAGGAAAGAGGCCACAACTCCACACCCCCTATCATGGGGTATGGAGCTGTACAAGGCCTCAACATCCAGGCTGGCCAGCATAACGTTCTCACCAAGATGTATTCCTTCCAATTTTTTGATTACATCCATAGAATCACGTACATACGAGGATAGGGACACCGCAAATGGTCGTAAAATCCTATCCACGTATGTACTGATTGGATGTGTCAAACTCCCAGTCCCTGACACAATAGGACGTCCCTTTAAAGGGGTAAGTCCCTTGTGCACCTTGGGTAACCCATAGAAACAAGGGATCTGGGGATGTTTGGGAAACAAAAACTCAAATTCAGATCTACTGATAAGGGCATGATCGTGTGCTGTGTCCAAGAGGTCCTTCAATTGCCTCCTGAACATCTCAGTAGGATTTGATTCCAGCACACGATAACATGATTTATCACTGAGAATGTTCAGACACATGATCTTATATTGGTCACAGTTCATTACGACAATATTCCCTCCCTTGTCCGATGGTTTAATGACAAGGGAGTTGTCGCGTTCCCGTGAAATTAGGGCCTCAATCTCCCTTTTCCGGAGATTGGACTCAGTCCCCTTCAATGTGTCGAGCTTTCTCAGTTGGTCTGTGACGACCTTGAGAAAAATGTCAGGTGGTGTGCCATCACTAAGGGGCGGGTTTTTAGTAGAGGACAATTTGAGGTTCGATTGCTAGACACATATCGACCATGCACAACGGTGATGTGGATGTCATCAAATTTCAGGCTGTGGAGGTGGTCAGAAGAGCGCCAAGAGGAGGCGACTTTGATAGGCGGTTATTGCAAAAAGAGACACAGTGGATTTACCGCCTATGTGCGCTCCAGCCCCAGGGACTAAATGAGTATAATTCCTTTGTGTGTTTTCTCTAGATCCCTGGAGCTGAGGTGCAACGGGGGAACATTAGGGGTGATGACATACTGCCCACGATCCGTGTGTCTCAGCGGCATGGACTACTAATGACTCTATGTCATTAGATCACCTAGGCAATTGAGGGGGCTAGGAGATACCAGGGGTGTGATAGTGTAATTATTGGTTGTGGATTACTTATACCACATTATACCATATACTGCCCCTTTAAATCAGCCTGATCACAGTATTGCCGTCTAGTAAAAATGCTGCTGGGTCCTTCCTGACCCTCCTGTATTGTCTCCACCACCACCGATTGATGTCCTCAATTAATTAAATAAAATAAAAAAATAAAATTAAATAAAATACAATGTAGTTCATACCACTTCATGATCCCTGTCCCGATCGGAGCTATACAAACGTTGCCAGGGTAGTAAGTCGCCGTATATATTTACTCTAACTTTAATGTAGAATGTTATTACATTCATCTGGGCCGGTCTCATCGAGGGGGCGGCACAATGGGGGCGGGATGGATGATGCGGCGATGCCGTGCCTCCTGCGTCCTCATTGGCCGTTCTGCAGGCGGGGCTCAGTTGAGGGGAGGAGGACTCTCCTCATATTCTGTGCACCTGAGCGGCCGCGTTCGGCCACCTCGTACTTACAGCTGCAGCCTCTGTAATGGAGGCTCAGCAGCTTTGAATATTTATCCTGCGAACCACAGATACACGCTCCTGACGAGCCTTATGGCGAAACGCGTTGAGTGTGGTGTGGGGATGAATCAATGTTCATTTGTATCTGCTTTGCGCTCACACTGCAGTTGAGGTCTGCGGTTCTCAGCCCTCTGCAGTTAGGTGAGCAACAACAATCCAGATCTGCCTGTTTCACCCAGCTTAGCTTAGATCCAGTGATTCGTGTCTGCAGGGCCGATTCTTAGACATCCGTTTCACATGAACGGATGGATTCAATTGAGATCGGCTTCTGCAGGCAGATGTTTATCACTGGATTAGTCTATCCATAACTTTAGTCGAGGGATCCATGAGCTGGTAGTGATTCAGAGCACACTGACCGCACCTTAGTGCTTACTTCTGTGGAATCAATTAGCACGGCCCCATGGCCCTCTGCTTTCACTTGCAGTATAGGACTAGCCTGCGGCATTTCTAGTGACCCCATCCGCAGCTGCATTTACCGTGTATGCGGCTTATAGGTCCTCATATCGACCCCATACTGAATGGATGGTGTCCTAGAATTTTAATATAGGTTAGTCCCCCTTCCCTTTTGTTTTTCTGATTAATAAAGTAACAGTTTTAACAGAAATGTAGCGTTCCAAACGACAGTGATTTGAAAAGGTGGAGGAACACTGAAGGGGAGGAAACCACATCATGAAAATCTCTGTCTAGAATCCAGATACATCTTTGAATTCAATACCCTCTTACCTGAAGGCCTTAATGCCTAACTTGAGTTATTTGGTTTCATGTAGAATTGGGGTGGGTGCCCCCGGCCGACGGAGGATCTGTGTTTCTCAGTACCCCGATCTTCCCTTGGGCGGAAGGCCCCCACCCCTAGTCTTCTAGTGATGAATGTATGTAGAAAACATACCTGAATAAAAGAACAACAGAATTAATGCAATATGACTCGCTAGGTGCAGTATACACACTTATATTGTTTATATTTTATCTTTTATAGTCTTGGACAATATATATTTTTGGCCTAAAATATACACATTTTTTTATTTTCCTTAATATATTTTTATAAAGAAAATATTTATATCTATAAGGTTCATGTTTTAGCACATCTATATAAAAAAAAAAAGCATGTAAAAAAAACGCAGTATAAGAGAGGAGATACTTGACTGTGGTCAAACCTTTGACGGACATGACTAAGAAAGGTTCGGATGTCTCAGTCTGGTCTGATAAGGCATTACAAGCCTTTTCTGCGGTGAAGGAGTGTTTTGCTTCTGTTCCTATACCGGTGCAACCTGATGTGTCACAACCATTTATTGTGGAAGTGGACGCATCCGAAGTGGGGGTAAGAGCAGTTTTGTTGCAGGGTCCTTCACCTAGTAAATTGCGCTTATGTGCTTTCTTCTCTAAGAAACTCTCGGCTGCAGAAAGGAATTATGACGTGGGTAATAGAGAGTTGCTGGCCATTAAGTTGGCTTTTGAGAAATGGTCATTGGTTGGAAGGAGCTATTCATCCTATTACTTTGCTTACTGACCACAAAAATCGGCTTATCTGGAGTCGGCTAAACGACTGAACCCAAGGCAGGCCAGATGTTCGTTGTTTTTCACCAGATTTAATTTCATTGTCACCTATTCCCCTGGGGTTAAGAACGTCAAGACTGATGCTTTATCGTGTAGCTTCCCTGGGGGGGTTCAGAAGATCCTGGTCAGAATTTTTTTAAAAGGGTTAGTCATATCTGCCCTATATCTCGACCTTGAGCAGAGGTGTTGGAGGCCTAGGGAGATGCACCTTGTCCTTCAAGGAACATCATTGTATTGTTCTCACAGGACACCCTTGGAGCAGATCCACTGTCGTTCTCATCTCTCATAGATTCTGGTGGCCCGGATTGCGTAAGAGTGTTGAGGACTATGTGTCTGCTTGTAGTACTTGTGCACGTGCTAAGAGACACACACTCGGCCTTCCGGATCTTTACTTCAGTTGCCCATCCCGTCCAGACCTTGGACGATTTGCCTAATTCTTCATGAAAAACTGTGATTTTGGTGGTTGTTGATCGCTTTAGTAAGATGGCGCACTTTATAGCATTGCCAGATCTATCTAATGCTAAAACTCATGCACAGGTGTTTGTCGATAACATTGTGAAATGACATGGTATTTCTTCTGATGTGGTGTCTGATAGGGGGACTCAGCTTGTTTCCAAATTCTAGAATGCGTTCTGTACTCGTCTGGGGGTACAATTGTCCTTTTCAGCCTTTCATCCTGAGTCAAACGGACAGACAAAACGAACTAACCAGAATCTTGAGACTTATTTGAGATATTTTGTCTCGGAGATCCAGGAGGAGTGGTCTTCATCTTTGTGTTTAACTGAATTTGCCATAAATAACCGTAGGCAGGAGTCCACTGATAAGTCGCTGTTTTTTGGGGCATATTATGGGTTCCACCCGCAATTTGGCACATTTTTTCGATTACAAACCGATTCCCAAAAAGTTGGGACACTAAACAAATTGTGAATAAAAACTGAATGCAATGATGTGGAGATGGCAAATGTCAATATTTTATTTGTAATAGAACATAGATGACAGATCAAACGTTTAATCCGAGTAAATGTATCATTTTAAAGGAAAAATATGTTGATTCAAATTTTCACGGTGTCAACAAATCCCCAAAAAGGTGGGACAAGTAGCAATAAGAGGCTGGAAAAAGTAAATTTGAGCATAACGAAGAGCTGGAAGACCAATTAACACTAATTAGGTCAATTGGCAACATGATTGGGTATAAAAAGAGCTTCTCAGAGTGGCAGTGTCTCTCAGAAGCCAAGATGGGTAGAGGATCACCAATTCCCACAATGTTGCGCAGAAAGATAGTGGAGCAATATCAGAAAGGTGTTACCCAGCGAAAAATTGCAAAGACTTTGCATCTATCATCATCAACTGTGCATAACATCATCTGAAGATTCAGAGAATCTGGAACAATCTCTGTGCGTAAGGGTCAAGGCCGTAAAACCATACTAGATGCCCGTGATCTCCGGGCCCTTAAACGACACTGTACCACAAACAGGAATGCTACTGTAAAGGAAATCACAGAATGGGCTCAGGAATACTTCCAGAAACCATTGTCAGTGAACACAATCCACCGTGCCATCCGCCGTTGCCAGCTGAAACTCTACAGTGCAAAGAAGAAGCCATTTCTAAGCAAGATCCACAAGCTCAGGCGTTTTCACTGGGCCAAGGATCATTTAAAATGGAGTGTGGCAAAATGGAAGACTGTTCTGTGGTCAGACGAGTCACGATTCGAAGTTCTTTTGGAAATCTGGGACGCCATGTCATCCGGACCAAAGAGGACAAGGACAACCCAAGTTGTTATCAACGCTCAGTTCAGAAGCCTGCATCTCTGATGGTATGGGGTTGCATGAGTGCGTGTGGCATGGGCAGCTTGCATGTCTGGAAAGGCACCATCAATGCAGAAAAATATATTCAGGTTCTAGAACAACATATGCTCCCATCCAGACGTCTCTTTCAGGGAAGACCCTGAATTTTTCAACAAGATAATGCCAGACCACATTCTGCATCAATCACAACATCATGGCTGCATAGGAGAAGGATCCGGGTACTGAAATGGCCAGTCTGCAGTCCAGATCTTTCACCTATAGAGAACATTTGGCCCAGCATAAAGAGGAAGGTGCAACAAAGAAGGCCCAAGACGATTGAACAGTTAGAGGACTGTATTAGACAAGAATAGGAGAGCATTCCTATTTCTAAACTTGAGAAACTGGTCTCCTCAGTCCCCAGACGTCTGTTGAGTGTTGTAAGAAGAAGGGGAGATGCCACATAGTGGTGAAAATGGCCTTGTCCCAACTTTTTGGGGATTTGTTGACACCATGAAATTCTGATTCAACATATTTTTCCCTTAAAATGGTAAATTTTCTCAGTTTAAACTTTTGTTCCGTGATTTATGTTCTATTCTGAATAAAATATTAGAAGTTGGCACCTCCACATCATTGCATTCAGTTTTTATTCACGATTTGTATAGTGTCCCAACTTTTTGGGAATCCGGTTTGTACTTTTGATGACGTAATCGCGCTCACCACATGGTGACGTAAGAGCAGGTCCTGCTGAATGAAGATGCGTGATTACGTCATCAAAGTTCCTTTTGCAGGTCCTGAAAGAAGAAGAAAGAAGACTATGCTGGCTGCACGATCAAGTGGATAAGGTGAGTTAATTTTTCTTATTTTTTTTAACCCCTCAATTTTAGTAAGCATTCTGTAATAAGAATGCTAGTATTTTCCCTTATTTTCCCTTATAACCATTTTATAAGGGAAAATAATAAAATCTACAGAACACCTAACCCAAACCCGAACTTCAGTGAAGAAGTCCGGGTTCAGGTCTGGTTACCGCATTCAATTTTTTATCATGTACGTGCAAAATGCATTGCACCTGCACGATAAAAACTTAACTATGCAACGCAATCGCAGTCAAAACTGACTGAAATTGCGCAATGCACACGTGCCGCATCCAGAGAAAATCCCGGACCCCCGTGTGAAAGAGGCCTTAGGGTTACAGTATTTTAGAGGCAGTAGAGACCAGGTGAGGAAGATGTGTGTGGTGTCTGTAGAACTGCATAGTATATAGACTGCTTCAGTGTGACACAACTTGTCTACACAAACATATATCTTTTGGACATTCAAATAAAAAAAGCCAGGCTTCGTCGACGATTCCTTTGTTTTTATCATTCTAGGACATTCAAAGCGTATGGTTGTTGCTTCTAATTGCTAGGGCTATACCAATATATTATTTGAAGTCTGTCCCAGGATATTTAGTTCAGAGATTTTTTAGCAGTTTCAAATTCAGAGCACAGTTTTTGTCTGCCATGACTTGAATTTAATTCTATTTGCTTTCACTAGTCTCAATACTTCATGAGGAGAGCAGGGGATTTATGTATGTAAGCGGCGGTTCTATGCTTTCTGACTAGGTCAAAAAAGGCAGCAGTAATGTCTTATGCTCATTTCTATGGAAGTGTCATTAATTGCTGGTTAAAAACTACACAACATAAACCAATTCAAGTATTTGCATAAAACAATACAACACTGCATAATAATGACAATGTATTGTATCACAAGAGCGTCACCATGGTTACAAATTCCTGTCTGAGCTTACTGCAGGAAAGTTGCTCTGAAGCACAAACTACCGCCCCCCCCCCCCCCCTAAAAAGTGAAACAATGTACAGACTAGAAGAAACGGAGCATTCATGAACATGTTTTATAATTTGGGGAGCTCCTGACATTTGTTCACCCTAACATTTAACTGCTAGGTGTCAAATTATTTATTCAGATTCATGCATGTTTCTACGTGGACCATTATAATTTACTATCACCCCAGTTTGCCCTCATTGAATCTTCCTTAGTATTTTGTTATAAATGCTGCTCAAAATATCTAAAGCATAAGTGCATTCATACAATGTTATTATTATTTATTATTTTATTAACTCCATGGTGCTGTACATCTAGAGGGGTTACACAAATATAAAAATACAATAAATATAGTTTCACACTAGCGTTCGGCTATCCGCTCGTGAGCTCCGTTTGAAGGATCTGGCGGCGTTTAGCCTCCGCTCGCCTCCGCACAGACAGGCGGACAGCTGAACGCTGCTTGCAGCGTTCAGCTGTCCGCCTGGCCGTGCGGAGGCGAGCGGATCCGTTCAGACTTACAATGTAAGTCAATGGGAACGGATCCGCTTGAAGAGGTCACCATATGGCTCAATCTTCAAGCGGATCCGTCCCCCATTGACTTTACATTGAAAGTCTGAACGGATCCGCTCAGGCTACTTGCGCACTTAGAAAATTTTCTAAGTTATTAATGCAGACGGATCCGTACTGAACGGAGCCTCCGTCTGCATTAATATGATCGGATCCATTCAGAACGGATCCGATCAAGCGCTAGTGTGAAAGTAGCCTAAGAAACTATTAACAGAGTGGTACAGAGGGGGGGGGGGGGGGACCATGCCCACAAGAGCTTACAATCTATAAGGGAAGGAGCGAACACAGTAGGTGGGGGTAAAGTCTTCTCATTTGGTTGTGTGGTGGCAGCATGCTCCTTGCAGATGGTTGGCTTTCCAGAAAAGGTGGGTTTTTCAGGTTACTCTTGAAGGTTTGGATGTTGGGGGAGAGCCTGATGTGCTTGGGTAGACAGTTCCAGAGTATGGGAGAGGCACGAGAGAAATCTTGGAGTTGATTAAGTGAAGAACAGATGAGAGGAGAACTGAGGAGAAGGTTTTGTGAGAATTCGAGATTACGTGTGGGGATGGAGCGAGAAAGCAGGTCAGAGATGTAAGGAGGGGACAGGTTGTGGACGACCTTATATGAAGTATTTTAAACGGAATTCGCTGGGCAATGGGGAGCCAGTGAAGGGATTGGCAGGGCAGAGGAGAAACAAGGGGAGAGGTGGTTTAACCTGGCAGCGGACATGAGAATAGATTGGAGGGGTGCGAGTGTGGTGGATATTTATCTCTAAGGCGACTTTCACACTAGCGTTTTTACTGGATCCGGAAAGGTTCAGTAAAAACACTTCCGTTACTGATAATACAACCATCTGCATCCGTTATGAACGGATCCGGTTGTATTATCTGTAACGTTGCCAAGACGGATCCGTCATTAACTCCATTGAAAGTCAATGGAGGACGGATCCGTTTTCTATTGTGGCAGAGAAAATCCGTCCCCATTGACTTGCATTAGGGGTCATGCCGGATCCGTCTTGCTCCGCATCCCAGGACGGAAAGCAAAATACATGTTGCAGTTTGCTCTCCGGTCTGGGAACGCAACTAAACGGAATTGAAAGCATTTTGGTGCACTTCGTTCTGTTTAGTTTTGTCCCCATTGACAATGAATAGGGACAAAACGGAAGCATTTTTTTCCGGTATTGAGCCCCTATGACTGATCTCAATACGGGAAAACTAAAAGGCTAGTGTGAAAGTAGCCTTAGGTTCCAGAATGAAGGTGCAAACTCAAGAATTCACCTTGTATGTATTAAACACAAAGCTAATAAAATAAACCAGTTAATGCTTCAATATCTCAATGGCCAGACATACATAATAGTGAAGAGGGAATCGATTCATTCATCTAAACAAATTCCCTGTCTGTGAGGGACAGTCCCTTTACAGACGATTCCGCACTGTGCTGGCAGATTAACATAGCCACGCATCTTGCGCATGTGCCGTTACTGTATCAGCACATAAGCAAATTATATGCAAAATCATATGACAAAAAACAAAAGAAAGCAATTGTGCACGCCGGACAATAATTCCTTTAGCGATGCATGCTAATTCACTGATGTGGATTTGTAGGCATCTCATACTGACAGTATCGGCGCATGAGCGAGATTATTAAGGCCGCATGTTAATCTGCCTGTGGAGTGAGCGTCTAAGGCTGCTTTCACACTAGCGTTCGGGTTTCCGTTCGTGAGCTCCGTTTGAAGGAGCTCACGAGCGGACCCGAACGCAGCCGTCCAGCCCTGATGCAGTCTGAATGGAGGCGGATCCGCTCAGACTGCATCAGACTGGCGGCGTTCAGCCTCCGCTCCGCTCGCCTCCGCACGGACAGGCGGACAGCTGAACGCTGCTTGCAGCGTTCGGGTGTCCGCCTGGCCGTGCGGAGGCGTGCGGATCCGTCCAGACTTACAATGTAAGTCAATGGGGACGGATCCGTTTGAAGATGCCACAATGTGGCTCAATCTTCAAGCGGATCCGTCCCCCATTGACTTTACATTGAAAGTCTGGACGGATCCGTCCCAGGCTATTTTCACACTTAGCTTTTTTTAGCTAATATAATGCAGACGGATCCGTTCTGAACGGAGCCTCCGTCTGCATTATTATGGGCGGATCCGTTCAGAACGGATCCGCCCGAACGCTAGTGTGAAAGTAGCCTAAAGCTGTGGGCACTCTCCCTCACAAGTGTAAACTTGTTCAGATGAACAAATTGATTTAATGAATCAATTTTCTCATCACTAATTTATAAAAATGAGATTAGTACAATGTGTTTATTGAACGCTGATGACCTCATGAATTGCCTATGCAACAATGCGACCATATTAACCCCTTTGTGTTCACCATGTGCACAGCATATATATGTCCTAAGTGTTGATATACCGTGCAGTTAGATGTATATATACGTCTACCACTGCAATGGCTGTGTAGTTAGTGTTCAGCCATTAACAAGATTGGGCCCGCCAACCATGGCTATTAAAGCAAGCCCATATAGAAGCTAATAGCAGGAGACACACAAGAATAAGGCTACGTTCACACTAGCGTTTCTATTTTCCGGTATCTAAATCCGTTATAGGGACTCAATATCGGAGAAAAACTCTTCCGTTTTGTCCCCATTCAATGTCAATGGGGGCAAAACGTAACTGAACAGAACAGAATACTCCAAAATGCATTCCCTTCTGTTTGGTTACGTTCCCCTACCGGAGATCAAACCAAAGCAAGCTGCGGTTTTCTTTCCATCATGGGATGCGAAGCAAGACGGATCCGTCGTGACCCACAATGCAAGTCAATGGGGACGAATCCATTTTCTCTGCCACAATAGAAAACAGATCCGTCCCCCATTGACTTTCAATGGAGTTCATGACGGATCCGTCTTGGCTATGTTAAAGATAATACAACCGGATCCATTTATAATGGATGCCGATGGTTGTATTATCAGTAACGGAATAGTTTTTGCTAATCCCATGCCGGATCCAGCAAAAAACGCTAGTATGAAAGTAGCCTAAAATTGTAGACTATTGTTCTCGGGTACTGTATTACAGAAGGGGGGATGCAGAGGAGAAACGAGAACAAAAGGCAGATACAGTAGCCAAGACAGGCACAGATAATGTGGTGCTGGGAAAGAGGAGAGACTAGGGCAGTGTTGGTGAACCTATGGCACGGGTGCCAGAGGCGGCACTCAGAGCCCTCTCTGTGGGCACCCACACCCTGGAAAAAGTCTATGGTGTACCAATATGCCTTAGACTTTTCCTGCCATTCATCAGCGCAGGCGCACTATGAATGACACAGGCAGCGCATTGAATGTAGGCAGGCTATTATAGCTAAATGATAAAGTACAGTATTGTATTCAGGGTAAATTGCCGTGTTGGCACTTTACGATAAATAAGTGGGTTTTGGGTTACAGTTTGGGCACTCGGTCTTAAAAAGGTTCACCATCACTGGACTAGGGGTTTCCATAGAAAAGTTACATACCATGGTGTAGCAGTTAGGGGAAGGGGAGGTATAAGGGCTAGAAAGGACATAGAGCTTTATGGAGGGTCATAACGGATATTTGGGGTACATGTATTCCACACAGAGAATCCATACTAAACTCAGCATATGAAAATCATTACTCAAATACCATTTTCTTTTAAATTTTCAAATACAGTAATAATAATTTGGTTGTATCATCTGGTACATTCCTACCAAGAAGGTCTTCACTTGAATGTTGTGATATGCATGACATAACACATAGCTGTACAGTCCCTGACACTGTTGGGGGAAGTCTGGGACTAAATACCAGTTCTTTTTACATAGTAACATGTGGTCCATAGATAGGGCTGCATGTTCAGTATGATAGGATTAGTTTAAAGTGTACCTGTCATTTAGGCTCCATTACGGAATTGCGGACCCATGCATTTCTATGGGGCCGCACGACGTGCGGCCCCAATCCGGAAATGCGGACCCGCACTTCCGGGTCCGCAATTCCGATCCTGAAAAAAATAGAACATGTCCTATTCTTGTCCTCAATAGCAGACAAGAATAGGCATATTCTCTTAGTGCCGGCAAAATGGAGAACGCACATTGCCGCTGTCCGTGTATTGCGGATCCGCAAAACACACACGGATGTGTGAATGGACCCTAAAGGTGACTTTTTAGTATAAGCTATCATGTATGTACACAGGGATCTCAAGTCTCCTAGACGTTCAGGGAGTCTCCTGCTATTAGATAGCGTCTCCCTGACGCCCGCATGTGAAACAATATATCCCTAAATCCTCTGACTGAGCTGATCGTGTGAAGCCGCTCATCAGTCAGATAGCAGAGCAGAGAGACGCTAGCAGCAGTGAGGAGTGTAATCTGATCCTAGAGTGGAAGCCAGCCCCTCCCCTCCCTGCCCACCCCGGCCTGCAACCAATCAGAGCTCAGGCAAGCAGCTCTGAGTCACACACTGTACAAGAGGGAGTCTAAGAATCAATTGAGTCACAGGTTAAAGGAAACCGGTCACCGGGATTTTGTGTATAGAGCTGAGGACATGGGTTGCTAGATGGCCGCTAGCACATCCGCAATACCCAGTCCCCATAGCTCTGTGTGCTTTTATTGTGTATAAAAACCGATTTGATACATATGCAAATTAACCTGAGATTAGTCAGAGCTTGAAAATATGACTCTTCTCTGGTCACACAAGTAAGATATGACTCTTTTATGTTAATTTGCATATGTATCAAATCGTGTTTTTTTTAAAGCACACAGAGCTATGGGGACTGGGTATTGCGGATGTGCTAGCGGCCATCTAGCAACCCATGTCTTCAGCTCTATACACAAAATCCAGATGACAGGTTCCCTTTAAAAGAATCTAAAGATCCGACTTAGAGACTCATTTGATTCTTTGAGTTAAAAGAACCATCAGTCACTAGAACAGTTTACACTGAGGCTGATGCTTCTGTTGCAGCAGTGATAAGGGTCAGCAGAGAGATAAGAGAAGTGACAGGACACACAGTTTAGATTACAGGTTGAATTAACCCTTTAGGATTCAGTAGCTATATAACTAACAATAGTTATTGTCCTGTGTGATGTCTGTGCGGACTGTGGACGATTTTATTGACAATGCATTCTGTCCTGAGTCCTGTCCCCTTCCCTTCTTCTTCACTCAGAGCTCAGACCAAGTGCCAAGAGCTAGTCAGCAAGTGAATCAAAGCATCCGCGCATGCGCACCGCCTAAGCTCTTCGATTCACTTGCATCTCAGCTCAGCAGTCAGTAGACTCAGCGAGTGAACCGACGATCCAATTCATGAATCGGTTCATTTGAATGAACTGATTCAAATGAACCGATTCATGTGAAAGATTCAAACTTTCCATCCCTAATCCCGGAAAGGTTTACTCGCAGTAAACCTTTCCGGCAACCTGTAGCAGTGTCCCCTTCTCGGTGCATGCGCACAGTGCAAGAAGAAGCTTATGCCAGCAGTCCGCAACGGCGCATCAGGCTGAGCGGCAGGAGGGAGAGAGTGGCGGCACTGAGGAGTACAATGCGGCGCTGGGCACGAACGGCGATGCGTGTGGCCGGGCACCATGCATCCACAGACCTCCCCTGCTTGGGCACCTTAACTCAATGATTGACAGGTTAGTAAAACCTGTTTTTCTGCAGAATAAAACCACAAATAGCTTTTATAAGGCCACCTTAGAAATCAGAATGCTACCCTGGACATGAGCATATGTTTAGCTTACAGGGCTTATAGGTGGGGACAGAATCCCTTTAATCATATATATAAATATGATAATTTGGGGCAGGGTAATCAGCCCAGTCCTCCACACCATAGAGCAAAGTGTGCAGATACTGCATATGTTTGGAAAATGTAATAAAAAGTTTGTGAAAGAAAAAAAAAAAAAACCTCCCGGAAATGAGAAGTGCACCTCCCTGAAATGAGTTTTTGCAGGTTGGGATGTCTGTGTACATGATGAGTAGCACTGTACCTGTCCATATTACTTGTATATGATATTTTTCACCATCTGCAGCCCCATCTCTAATTGCCAGTTTCCCCTGAGCTAATGGGTGGAGAGTAGTTGCTATGATGTCTCCCATACACAGTGCACAGAGAAAAGGAGATCTTGCTATGATAATATACAGCATGACTGAGCAGTGTAACTACGAATCCAGCACTGAGGTACAATAGAAAATGTACTAGAGCCTTCAGTAATGTCTGTGTCTCTTTCTCTGCCTCTCTCTTGCTCTGTCACTGCTCCCTCTTCTCTTTAGACTTCTATAGTAAGCACATAACTTAATCCCTCAATAAACTAACAATCTGTCTTGTTCTCAAGGTGACTTTTAGCAGTGAACTGAGAGTGAATGAGCAGTGAGGGGGCAGATGTGAGGAGAAGTGGATCTGATACAAAGTTTATTATATTCATTTGTACTATTGATTTGTGCAAAGCTTGTAGAAATGACAGTGGCAATTTAAATATGACAAAGAGATATGGTAGCATACTCATACAAATTAATAGCAATAGTATACCTTTTTACATAATTTTAGGTGTCGAATTCTTGCGGTTTTGAATCTGAGCCATTTTGTCAATGGTATTTAATTTTGCCACTGTTCTTTCTATCCTGGCTTCAGCTTCTTGTGGGTGTGAATTAGTGCTATTGTGATTTGTATCTCACTTCAGTTCAGAACTACTAGATTTAACCTCCTTTGGCTCTGTTTGACTAATGAATGTAGTTGTATGTCCTGCCTCTGGTTGTGCAACACATTCTGTTTGGCTCTGTTCAGGTTCTGTCTGCTTATTCTGTGTCTGAGCTTTTTACCTGTCTGTGTAGTCTTTCCAGATTGTGTTTGGATCTGTTCAGGTTCTGTCTGTATCTTAATTCTGACCTACGACCATTTGTCATTACCCTGTGTCTGTTCCATGGAGCAGTATGCACTCTGTATGCCTGACCTTGTTTGGTTTAGTCATTTAGTCTGCCATTCTCCATCTTTTCTAAGTGCTTTGCCTGTGACTCTGGTGCTTTGCACTGGAGTCTCTGACCCCTGTTTTTCAACTGCCAACTACACCAGGAATATTCCAATAGGTAGCGGCCTGATTGCTCCCCTGCAGTGAAAACCAGACTAAGGGCTATCAGTTTTATCTTAAACGCGTTGGTATTTTGCTACTGTACTGCTGTGAAAACCAGAGGACTAGCAGGATAACACCCTCAGGACTAGCCCTAAGTCAAATTAGTTGGAAAGTGGTTCCACAACCCTTGTCCATAACTATATACAGTACATACACTTTGTTAAGAGTCACAGGAATTCTCAGCGCAAAAGCCATCACAATTTTCATAGGTTATTGTGCCTTTCCTACCAGCAACACCCAGTGCAAATTGAGGGGCTTATAGCCTTAAATCACTATAAAGTCTATTATTAGAATTCTACAATTACAGGAAATAATCAAGTGGAGTTTCTACCCTTTGCAATGTAATTTAAGATTTTTTTTTTAGCCTTGGGTTTGGAAATGATACTTCAGCTAAGGTCACTGTTAAATGTAAACTACATCACAGAAAAGTCTGATGTAGAATTAAATTGTAAGAGTTTGTAATTTGTTTTGTTGTGTTCTGTGCTGCAATTAGATGTCATTTATCCTCTTCAAAAACTCCTTTGTGTTTAATTCTGCTGGCAGTAATGTTTGTGATTCAGATTTGTCCTCTTTAATTCAAAGGAGAATCTTTAAGAAGAAAAAGACATGCATGTAATAAAATAAATATAAAGTTAGAAAATTAGTAAGAATTGAAACCTAAAGGCTTTATGGGGACATTTTGAAAGGTCATTCTGCCTTGTAACTAAGTGGAGTAGGTTCCTAAATAGCAAAAATAATAAACAAAACACAGCATGTGACTCTAAAATTAAAAAATAAAATTAAAACACACTGGGGTATTACATGGATCGCCTTGTCCTTTATTGGAACTAAATTGCAGAGGAGTTAAATAATTGTGCTATTAAAAACATCCTTGCTCTGTTAAGCTCATGCATTGTAATTGCATGTTTTTGCTTTCACAAAAACAGATACGCTAATTTTTACTTTATTCAAAGTAAACCTAAGGGAACATCTTAAGGACTCTTGAGTTTTTACAGCACATTGTGTTTTCTGTTAAACAAACTGAATGTTCTGTTATTCTAAATGGTTGTACATGTACATTTTAAATTATATTTCTGGCACATTTACAAAAATATTTTTAATAATTAGTTTCGTAATTATGATAATTTGGCAGTGGTCGCATTTTTTTCATATATATATATATATATATATATATATATATATATTTAAAAAAAATTCTGTGTGTATATATATATATATATATATATATTGTTTGAAGGCGGAAGGGGACGGTATTGATGGAAGGTATGTGTCACCGAGATTCCTGGCCTCGGTGAGGTAAGAGCCGGTAGTTTTAAGTGTCAGCGGCAGCTAGTGCTGACTGACACTGTTTGTTGTTAGTGTGGCCGTAAAGCCGATCCTGGCCGACTCTTACTGGTAGTAGCCAAAGTGCTGGGTGTGTGGCTTCTCCCCACGCTACAGGCGGGGTCTTTATTGGCCTATTTAAAACCCAGCCAGCAGTCTCAGCTGGGTGTGGATTTTCCTCCATCTGACAGTGAAGCGCTGTCAGTCTCTGTGTGTTTTGGAACTGAGAACTTGTGCCGTGCTAAAGGGCTGAGAGACGCCTGCTGGGAAACAGGCCTTTAAGCCTACTATGGACTGCAGGTGGAAAAACTGCTGACCAAGTGAAGGCTTTTGTTCTGTGGACTTATTATGGTGTGAACAAACACCAAGACTGCAACCCGTTACTTTTTGTTTTTACTTATGTGTGAATAAAACACTGAACTGTTTAAGTTAAAGACTTTGTGGTTCCATCTGTACTGTGTCCGCTAGCTAGTCTACCAGAGCAAATCCCCACAATTGGTGTCGGATGCGGGCAAACGCAGCGAGACAGGCCAAAAAGTTTTTTGTTTTCCCTGGCACAAGTGCATGTCCTATATTAAGCCGGCAAGGTTCCGACCCGTGTCCCCTGACAAAATGGAGACGGCTGTGAAAGCCCTCGTGAAGGCTAGCGGGAGGCTAACAAGCAGCAGCAGGAAACTAACCTGCTGCTATTACAACATGTGATGACGTTGCAAGCGGCAGGAGCGTCCCAGAACGTCCACGATGCCCAGAAACTGTCCTAAGATGACCCCCTCAGATGACGTCGAGACCTATCTGGGGGTGTTCAAAAAAGTGGCCATGAGGGAGAAGTTACCCCTAAACCAGTGGGCTGAGGTTGTTGCTCTGTGTTTTTTGATCTCCCCGATGATCAAGCGGCCGACTACCGGACCGTAAAAGGTGAGATCCTGGCGAGACTGGGGGTGAATGTATTAGTCCAGCGGGTGCATCAGTGGGAATTTAACCCGGCAGAACCCGCCAGAACACAATATTATGACCTGCTACACCAATTGCAAAAATGTCTACAGCCTGACATAATGACTCCGACTGCTATGCTGGACCGTCTGTTGGCGGATGTAGTCTGGAGGGCTTTGCCGTATCCTCTCCAGCACTGGATCGGCCAGGTGTCTCCTGGTAATGCTTTAGAGATGGTCGACCTGGTGGAGCACTACCAGGACACCAGAAATCTGCAGGTTTTTTTGGGGCGAGAGGGCCAGTCAAATCCCGGAAATCTAGACCCCAGACCCGGCGGCTGGTGCCAGCCAAACCCACCTGGGGCGAACTCCCTGCAGACACAGCCCCGGTGGTCTTCTGGCAGTGTCACGAGCCTGGACACATAAGGGACGACTGTTCCCATCGGGTTGAACCCATGGATACCAACTATTGCGACCGCCACTCATTGTATGCCAGGAAGCTGTGCACCACATCTACCTCCGAGACTGTAGACAATAGCCCCCTGTGCCAGGTGGAAGTGGGGGGCACTCTGGTGGTGGCACTGCTGGATTCAGGTAGCCTGGTGTCCCTGGTAAGAGCTGCCCTGGTGCGGCCTGTCGAGTATACTGTCCGAAAGGTCGGTGTTGTGTGCATTTATGGGGACTTAAAAGACTTTCCCACCACACTGGTCTCTCTGTCAATGGTGGCTGGCAGGTGGACTCATGAGGTGGTCGTCACCACAAAATTACCATATGAACTAATAATTGGGGAAGACTTCCCCGGTTTCACGGCACTATGGCCGGATACGAAAGAGACCGATACCCGTGAGACACATGTAACCCTAGTGGCCCTGCTCAGGGGGGAGACCAGAACCCTGGGAACCTGAGTCCGTAGGGCCAGCGGTAGGGGTGACTGCCACTTCGGTGGAAGAGAGGGAGACAACCCTGCTAAGTGTGATGTGGGAGACATGGGGGACTTGCCGCCAGGTCCTGAGCTGGCAGACCTCAATGTCTCTGGGGATAATTTTGGTACTGCAAAACACCTGGACCCAACCCTATCCCGAGCCTGGGAAAATGTGTTATCAATACATGGGGAACCACAACAACCGGGGGCAGAGACAGTGTTTCCCCGTTTTGTGGTTCATCAAGATATATTGTTTCAGGTAAACGAGCTGCGAGATTAATCCATTGAACAGTTGGTGGTGCCCTAGGCTTATCGCAAACTCGTGTTAGAGTTAGCCCACCAGCATGTTCTCGAGGGTCATCTGGGAATGCAGAAAACACAGGACCGGATTCTACAATGATTTCATTGGGCCGGTGTGTTCACAGAGGTAGAAGAATATTGTAAGTCTTGCCCAACCTGCCAGATAACGAGCCCCCAACCACATTTCGGTAGTACCCAGGTACCCCTCCCGATTATCGAGGTCCTGTTAGAGCAAATCACTATGGATCTCGTAGGTCCGGTACCGAAGTCCGCTAGAGGGCACCAAAACATCTTGGTCGTCCTCGACTACGCCACTCGGTACCCGGAGGCAGTGCCACTGCATCATACATCAGCCAAACTCATCGCTAAGGAGTTAATGGAGATGTTTTCCCGAGTGGGTCTGCCTAAGGAGGATCTGACTGACCAAGGGACCCCATTTATGTCCAAGGTCATGAGGGAACTCTAAGTTGCTCCACATAAAACAGCTACAGACGTCGGTTTATCATCCGCAAAAAGAGATGGCCTGGTAGAGAGGCTTAATCAAACATTTAAAAAAATGTTAAAAAGAGTGGTGTCTAAGGATGGAAGGGACTGGGACCTTCTTCTTCCCTATCTCATGTTTGCAGTGCGAGAGGTACCCCAGTCCTCTACTGGGTTCTCGCCCTTCAAACTGCTTTACGGCAGACACCCTCGCGGTCTGTTGGACATGGCCAAAGAGGCGTGGGAACAACAACCCACACTGCACAAAAGTGTGGTTGAGTACGTCACCCAGATGCAAGGATGGATAGAAACAGTTTTACCTCTGGTTAGGGAGCATATGGAGGCAGCGCAATGAGCCCAGAGTAGGGTATATAATCGGCAGGCGCAGGTCCGGAACATTTACCCGGGTGATCGGGTGTTGGTTCTTGTACCAACTGTAGACAGTAAGTTCCTAGCTAGGTGGCAGGGCCCCTACGAGGTACTTGAAAAAATTGGAGAGGTAGATTACAAGGTACATCAGCCAGGGAGGCGAAAGCCGAAGCAGGTGTACTATGTGGGCTGAGCCACAATATCAAGGACAGCTGCTATACAATGTACGGCTCTGTGCTTAGTAAGCATGGAGAAGGCCACATCGCTCACAGGAGCCCCGGTGCCTTCTCAAACAACTGATAGGAGGGGTTCTTGGGTGACGGTCCCCAATCGATCAGATACTGATGACTTATCCAGAGGATAGATCATCAATTTTAAAGTCCTGGAAAATCCTTTTAATAACCTTCACATGTCCACTTTACAGAGGGATTCTGGTAAATTAACTTAATTTTTTTTTAAACTACATTAAGGGTCCATTCACACGTCCATTAAATGGGTCCGGATCCGTTCCGCAATTATGCGGAACGGGTGCGGACCCATTCATTTTCAATGGGGCCGGAAAAGATGCGGACAGCACTCAGTGTGCTTTCCACATCCGCATTTCGGGTCCACAGCTCCAGAAAAAAAATAGAACAAGTCCTATTCTTGTCCGCAGCTGCGGCCAAGAATACACATTTCTATTGGGATGCCGGCCCGGGGTTTTGCGGATCCGCAAAACACTGCAGATGTGTGAACGGACCCTTAGGCTGCAAGCTGTGACCCAACCAGAACCCATATCTTCACATATAACCAGAGCTTCAATATACCTTGCAATCCTTTTGTCTAGCTCCTATGTGAGCATGCAACACACAGAGTATCATGGCGCCTGATCTTCCCTCACAAAGACTACAATCTCCACAATCCATAGCTTTCCTTCTGCGAGTTTGTGCTTGTTCATAAGTGTTGATGTTTATTGATTGGCTGCCTGTTATACAGTCCAGTCATGCCCCCTCTACTCAGTAATCACCAGCACCAGGGGCATTGCTAGGTTAAAACATCTGGGGCCTGGACCCCTGATGTTTTACCCCAGACCCGAATGTCCTGCCTGCCAAATAGATACAACTGTATTGCCGTCCTCAGGAGGACAATACAATTGACTCTGATGCACTGGAACAGCTGAAGGACCTGTGATGTCATGTGACCAGTAAAACAGGCAGTGGTTGAGAAGGACCTACAATGATGTCACCATCATGTGACTAGTGCAGAAGAGAATGGCAGTGAAGAGCAGAAGTCCTGGGACTGAATATTGGAGGGGGCTGAGTGATGTTATTTACATGGGATTGTATATTGAAGGCAGCTGTGGGAGGGGATTATGGTATTTACATGGGACTGTATGTTGGTGGCGGCTCTGGGAGGGAGTGATGCTAGTTACATGGAACTGTATGTTGATGACGGCTGTGGGAGGGAGCATTGTTATTTACATGGGACTGAATGTTGAGGGGGCAATGTTATTTACATGGGACTGTATGTTGAAGGTGGCTGGTGGGGGAATTATGTTATTTACATGGGACAATGTTGAGGGGGAAGATGTTTAGGATTGCATGTTGGAGGCAGCTGGGGAGGGGGTGATATTATACAGTTGCAAGAAAATGTATGTGAAACCTTTGGAATGATATGCATTTCTGCACAAATTGGTCATAAAATGTGATCTGATCATCTAAGTCACAACAATAGACAATCACAGTCTGCTTAAAATAATAACACACAAAGAATTGAATGTTACCATGTTTTTATTGAACACACCCTGTAAACATTCACAGTGCAGTTGGAAAAAGTATGTGAAGCCCCCATGCTGCCCCCCCACACAGTAGTGTTCCCCACGCTGCCCCCCACAAAGTTTGCCCCGACACAGTATCACACCATATTTTCCTCCCACACGTTCTCTGTCCTGTGTGCACCCCGGCCCCCTCATGTCCCCCAAAGTTGGCACATAATAAAAAAATACTAAAAGCTAAATACTTACCTGCGCTTGCTTGCAGAGTCCCAGCAGTGTGTGCATGCACCAGGATTTCACTACCGCATAGGCTTCAGGCCTACTAGGTGATCGGTGGCGGGGCAGGGAACTATGTGCTCCGCTCCCTGCCCCGCCGCAGTATGTGTGGGTCACGGGTGTCAGCGCTTCAGCAATGAGCGCTTCCATCTGTATTGATGGAAGCACTCATTGCTTCTGGGCCTGCTGGCACCCCCGTCACAGCCGGCACCCGGACGCCCCCCCTGGGCACGTCACTGCAGGGGGCATTATAGACATTCTTATTACTACTGGGAGCTCTGTGAGGGTATTACTAATAGGGACATTATTGGGGAGCATTATCACTGTAGGGGGCAGTATTACTAATAAGGGCTTATAGAATGGAATTTCTATTGGTGGGACTTGGAGGGGCACTATTATTATGGGGGGCACTTATTTTTCTTCAGGATAGTATTTGGGGGTAGTGGGGGGCACAGCAAGCAGCAGGATAACGCTGCAAGGACTCCAGGTTGGGGGATGATGATAGAAATTTGAGGAAGCTAAGATGTCTGTGTGCCACACCCTGCAGCGACAAGGCGGCTGAGAGAAGTTGTACGGACCAAATGGAGAAGATAATGACAGAGAAGATCTACATCAGAGGAGACAATCACCTGGAAGGCACTGGATGTTACAGGTATGTGCTGCTGTATAGCAAGACATTTAGCTAGAGAACTGATAGCAACACACTGAGCATGCTCGACCTAACAAAGGCTCAGAACTACAGGTCGCTGCCATGGTAATTTAAGAGAAAACACAGTGGGTAGCAGAGGAAGAAAACTACTTTTATAACTACTGAGCAGTAAATATATGAAATTTACATTATATTAGGTATTGATGATCAATTAGTCTAAAACATAAGTTATATTTATGGAAACCGGAATACCCCTTTAGGAATCATGGAGTACATGGGGTTATTCACACGGCAGTTTGTTTGGATGTCAAAAAATAGAACATGTTCGTTTTTGTCATTATTACTGACCAACCGCCCCATACAATTAAAGGGATCATTTTTAACAGACTAAAAAAATACTGTTTTGCCATTTTTAACTTACTTTTAAAGTAGCCTTACAAAGGAATCATAGAGCGGTAATATTGCATTGGGATCACAGGAGCTTATGCTTCTTACAATCTTTTATGTAACATTTTACTGTACGTGCTTTTGCAGCTGCTGCTTGGCATTGCGTGCTAATGCTTAGCTTATTTGTAACCAGAATACCCAAGTCCTTTTCTTGTTCTGTTGACCCCAGCTTTATTGTATGTAGTGTATATACAGTAATACGATTACTGTGGACTAGCTGCATTATTCTACAATAATCAACAATAAAATGCATCTGCCACACTGACCATGCTGCCAGCTTTATACGTCATCCTGCAATATTTTACAATCAAGCCTAAGACCTAAAGACCTATCACTATCTAACAAACTAAGTTAGATTACAGTAGGGATGAGGTAAATATAATTAACTATAAAACAAATCACTGTTGGAAGCACAATCAATGTACCCGTATATTCAGTTATGTTATCACACTAAACAGCTCATGAGACTGGCCATCTTGTGACTGCCAGCTTTGCGTGCTGCATGCCCCCACAATCAAAGCTGGTAAGCTCTGCAGGCACAGCTGGCAGAACATCTTATAAGAAGTGTGTAAGGGTGCCTTCACATGTAGCAGAAAATGTCTGCTACTGCAAATCAGTTCCATTCACCTGAATGAGGCTTGCAGAAATCCACGTGCTTTCCGTTAAAACAATCCCATTCACATGAATGAACTGATTTTTAGCTGCAGAAATGTCTGCCATGTGTAGGTACCCTAACACTTCAGCAACATTTATTACTTAGATCAGTTTGTATCTAATGCTGTGATCATTTACAATGTGCTGTTTATCCAATATATCTAAGCCTATTGTGATGGGGAGTTAGGGTATCTAAGCCTTTAATGTTGCTTAGCTGGTGTACTTAAATCATGTGTGATGCTGTGCTACTTATTTGCTGTATCTAAGCCATTATATTTCATGCTTTGGTAGTGAATCAGGGTGTCAGGAATAAGGACCGCCTATCTCCTAGTTATTATAATGTTTGCTGTGATAATATATGTTTTATGGTTATGTGTTGTGGTCCAAAAAGATGCTCCTATAATTGGCAGTAAAAAAAATGCCCCTTTAGTGCCCCCAGATGCCTTCATAGTGCTCCTCTCCCCCTAGTGACCCAAATAATGTGCCAGTAAAAAATTCCCCTTCTTAGTGCCCCCAGAGTGCTCCTCTCCTCAATGTTTCAGTAAAAAAATGCCCCTTTAGTGCCACAAGATGCCCCATAGTGCTCCTCTCCCCCATAATGTGCCAGTAAAAATGCCCCTATAGTGCCACCAGATGCCCTTAGTGTTCCTCTCCTTATAGTGCCCCCCATAAAGCACCAGTAAATAATGCCCCTTTAGTGCCACCAGAAACCCCCATAGTGCCCTCTCCCCCATAACGTGCCAGTAAAAGTACACCAGGGTCTTGCCTGGCATGAAGATGTGACATTTTTTGCAACTTCAAAACAAAAAACAATTGCACATAATAAATAAGACTTAAAAGAGGTATTCCCATCACAAACAATGGTGTATATCGTTAGGATATGCCCCCATTGTCTGATTGGTGTGGGTCCCACCTCTGGGAACCACACCTGCGCCGAGAACGGAGCGAGGAGAGAAGTGGCCCGCTTCCATTTATTTCTATGGGGCCGAACCAGCTATCTGCTATCTTCAGCGGCCCCATATAAATTAATGGAGAGCAGCTGCAAGAGGTGGGACCCACACCTATCAGACAATAGGGGCATATCCTAGCGATATGCCCCCATTGTCTGTGATGGCAATACCCCCTTAAAGGTGTTAATCTGAAATCCTGAACTAATTTTCAATACATTTCTAAAAGTGGCCAGGCTCACCGAATTTTGCTAAATCGGAACAAATGTCCAAAAATATGCAACAAATGTTGCACGGGGGCATCATTTGTGATATTTTTATGCCACAAAATTGGCATAGCAGACTTAACAAATGTGCCCCACAGTATATTTTTTAACCATACAAAAATATCTGATTTAGGCTCTGCTTTATTCGAGATTAGAAAAAATAAACTACCTTTAAAACAGAATGCAACACTCACTCGGTATCTTGTTATCATTGACTTCTATTGTACAAAAAAAATAAAAAATAAAACAGGATCCATTTGGATCACTCATTTTCTTCGGAGGACACAAAAAAAAGAACCTGTGTCATTTTTATGTTTGCCCAACATAAAAAAGTACCTTCCAACAGGATGGAAATGGAGTGAACCTAACTTTACAGATTGAAGAAAATGAAGTTCCACACTTTCTTCAAAACTGAACAATCCTTCCACTGTTTGAAGATAACACCATGGGGTCAAGAATCTTTTAAAGAGGAACGTAGAAGAAAATGTTCACCAAACTGCACATTTTATATATAGAATGTGAGCTCTACAGACAAAAGGGAAGCAATATTTACACCAATAAAACACTCAAATCATGTTTTCAACCTCCAGTCAAGCATGATATCAGATAATTGTAAATGCTAATTTTCCCTCAGTGTTAAATAGAACTCTATCCTGCAAAACGATGTGAAAATTGCTGTTTTATCCCCCGATCCCCCTCCTTCCCATCTGCTACTCACTGTTTTACACTGCACTGACTTTTAAGTACAGTAGCAGAGAAGTTTCTTGAACATTTAGGCTTCTTTCACACTAGCGTTAGGATTGTCTAGCAGGCTGTTCGACTTGCCGTATCCTGGCTAACGATAGCACACCTGTGCTGCTGGAAATCCGCTCCGGCCCTGAAGAGAAATGTGATTCCATCTAGTCTTTAAACGTGTAAAGAATTGTTATAACATCTCACCCACGCACTTTCACCTTCCCCCGCTGTGAGTTTAGTTTCGCTTATCTGTCCCAGGACAGATTCTGGGAATATCCTAGAACTAGAACAAAAGTTCTTGTCTTATTCAGGGTCATTCGGCACAACTGCGTACATTCTATGTGAGTGATTAAAACCTATTCGTCTTATTTCCTGCACGTATACATACCATAAAAGGACGTTCCGGTAGTATGTGTGTGAGCACCAACGTTTATCTTTTAGGATTGGTTTAACGCTGTTATGCAAACTTTTCAATTTGCCTATATAAGGCCAAGTGATAGCATAATAAAGTTAGAGTGTTTCTCAGTGATACTTGTGTGTGTCTGTTATTGCCAACTGAGAAACATCTCTCCTGATGTCAGTGTCTCAAACCAAGGTTGTCGTAGAGGTCCAGAAAGGTCCAAATCCTTTCAGGCCCCATTCACTACAGTGGGGGAGGGCTGGAGGTCTGGCCACAGCAAGTTAAGCATGCCAAAAGGCAGCGGGGGAAAAATATAAACGTGCTGCGGATTTTGTCCGGGCACCACTTGGCATGTTAGGGTTTGGGAAGAGCAGTGCAAATTTACCTTTTGTGGAGTAGTGTGCAATTGAACCTTTATTCTGATGCATTCTGTTCTGCATGTGCACTGGGGCAGTGTTTTACTGTGAAGTGCTGTCACAGTCTCTCCACTTTGCTGTAAGTGAAAGCTGTAGTGGTCTTCTATTTGGATCATACAGTTGTCACTCAGGGGAAGGGCTATGAAATAGTTCAAAGTTGAGAGCAGGGTGTACTTAACATTGAAGCCATGCAGAAGCAATATTCATAGTCATACTACTGATCACAAATGCTATTCCAAAAGTAATTTTTTACTGCTCTCCCCAGCATCTACCTAGTGCTGTCAGCAGTTTAGCATGGTCATAACCGCTGACAGATCTGCTTTAGGCTACATGCACACAAACGTTGTTTGTTTCTGTGTCCATTCCTTTTTTTTGCGGATAGGATGCGGACACATTCATTTCAATGGGTCGGCAAAAGATGCCGACAGCACACCGTGTGCTGTCCACATCAGTAGGTCTGTTCCGTAGCCCCTACGGAGGTCCTATTCTTGTCCATTTTAGGTATTGTTACAATGGATCCGCAAAAGAAACGGATGGCATACAGTCATGTGCATGTAGCCTTAAGCATACTTCTGAATAAAGAATACCTGAATGAATAAAAAGTGCTTTCTGAAATTTACACATTACTGTATATCTTAGTTATTTGAAAGAGGTTTTCCACAAAATAATATTCTATACTTTTCAAACCAGCACCTGGCTTTTGTAATATCATGTAATTAAAACTTTAGCATTGCCACTTATTCAGTAAAATGTATCTGTATAGTAACACCTACTTTTCTCCTTATTTCTCTCTCCACCTTGCTGAGGTGGTCACACATTCTCAGGTCCATCCTCCAACTGCCACCAGCCCTATCAACTGCTAAAATCTGTAACAATTACAGCCGCAGCAGAAAGAACACATCGTAAAAAATATGAAAAGGGAGAAGGCTGCAACAGAAAAGACAGCTTGATAAGAACTTGGCAGAGCAATGAATGGGGAGCTCTCTGGATCCACGTGAGGTACAGTGCTCATTCCAGCTTTGTAAGAAAGAGATTGCCATGCACTATATAATGTTTGGTTTTAATTTTTTTTTTTTTTTATTACTCACGGAATAACCCCTTTAATTACAATAAATTCATTAAATTTTAAGACAATTTAAATGTCTTTTAATATGTTTTTGAAATTAATCTGCTACACTATTCTGAACTAGGCACTTTAGGCAATTTGTTATTACCAGAGTTAGTAGCTGACAAGAAACCTATCAACTGAAAATGTTGCATAGGTTGCAAGTTTTTAAGACATTGCCCTGAGAAGGCCTACTGAAAAATATCTTCACTCATTATTCGAATAATATGATTTTGCGTTCATCTTTAAAAACACTAATGTGAAATATTTCACTCTCCAATGTGTTCTGAAGCATACTTTCTTTGATATTAACCTCTGGAGAGCAAATAAGGTTGATGGATAAAAAAAAAAAAATGATGTTTTTGTGAGAGAATTGCTGAAAACAGCTAAATTACATTTCAACAAAATTGAATTCCTATTCTGCTTGAAACTGAACTTAGCCCTGTACTTGGCCATCTAATCAGTATCACAGACTTTCAGGCAGTAACACACAGGCTCAACCACCACTCCATTCAACTAGGGAATATGGGACCCCTCAGTGAGAATCCCAGCTGTGGGCAATCTTCAGCCATTCCCTTTAATAGGCTACAGCATCTTGAAAAAATATTCATACCTTTTGACTTTCAAAAAAAATTCACATTACACCCACAAATAAAAATCTGAAAAATGTGGCATGCATTTCTATTCCGTTCCCTGACATCCCTAAATAAAATCCAACCAACTGCCTTTAGAAGTTACCTAGTTTGTAAATAAAGTCAACCTGTCTGTAATTTATTCTCAGTATAATTACAGCTGTTCTATGAAGTCCTGAGAGAATTGCTAGAGAAAATTAGTGATCAAATAGCTTTATGAAAACCAAGGAACACATCAGACAGGTCAAGGCTAAAGTTGTTGAGAAGTGTAAAGCTGGGTTAGGTTATAAAAAAAATGCCAAGCTCCTAACATCTCACAGATGGTTCAATCCATCATCCAAAATGATAGATTTTTGGCACGGACACATTAATAAATCTAGGGGGTTCAGCCTGCACAACCCAGTATGCAGGTGCACATTGCTATGGCGAAATACAGATACAAAGCAAAAACACAAATGCAATCGCACTCTGCAAACCAGCACTCTGCCCTGCCTTTATGCTGGATGTTGAATAAGGCATTGGTGTACATTTTGTCCAAAGCGTAATAAGCCACTCACCACGTCAAGGTCGCCTTCATGAGTGCGCTCCCTGGACTTTGTGTGGCTATTCATAACAGGTAGGAACTAGTGTTAGGGACCACTCATGAAGGCGACCTTGACGTGGTGAGTGGCTTATTACGCTTTGGCCAAAATGTACACAAATGCCTCATTCAACATCCAGCATAAAGGCAGGGCAGAGTGCTGGTTTGCAGAGTGCGATTGCATTAGTGTTTTTGCATTAATAAATCTGGGCCACTGTTTCTGTCTTTTATAGTGGCGGTTCACTATAAGGAAAAGAAAGAAAACAGAACCTGTTAAACTTCATAAACTTCTGAAGAAAAAAAATGATGAAGTTTAGCCTGTCAACTTGATAGAATAATACTAAAAAGTTGCCTTTTTAACCCTTTCTTAACCCTTTTTAACCCTGTCATTGATACCTTTCTGGGGTATCTACTTTTTTATCACTTTTTATGGGATTAATACTTTTATAGTTTGATAGTATGGGTGTTTAAGCATGTGGCGATACCCATGATTAGGGATGAGCGAATCGACTGGATGAAATATCCGAAGTAGATTTGCATAAAACAGGAGCTCCATACAGTATTACAATGTATTGGCTCTGATGAGCGAAGTTATTACTTCGCAAAGTCTCATGAGACTTTGCGCAATAACTTCATAAATTAATTTGTACTGTAAAAAAGCCGGAATTAGACTTACCGGTAATTCATTTTCCACGAATCCACCATGACGGCATGATATCCCACCCTGAAAATACATTTTACTCCAAAATTTGGTATGAACTTAATACCAAAAAAAAACAAAAAAAAAAAACACTGATTTTTTTCACTCATTAACTGGTGATTGTGGCACTATAATCTGGAACTCACTGGTGAATGGTGGTGGGAGGGGTCCTTTTAAACCTATCTCTGTTCCTGCCCCTACAGAGGTCAGGGGTCAATCTCTCTGGGCCGTCATGGTGGATTCGTGGAAAATGAATTACCGGTAAGTCTAATTCCGGCTTTCCACTTCACCACCATGACGGCCCAGAGAGACATAACAAATTATATACGTCTTAGGGTGGGGCAACGGCTTGAAGGACCTTGCGACCAAAAGCCAGGTCAGAGGACCTGGATAAGTCAAGTCTGTAATGTTTAGTGAAGGTATTTACACTGGACCAGGTTGCAGCCCGGCATATTTGGTCTAGGGAAGCTCCTGCTCTTTCAGCAAAAGAGGCCGACATGGCTCTCGTAGAGTGAGCCCGAATGACCTCTGGACAACTGATGCCCTCAATCCTGTAGCAGTCTGTAATAGTCTGTTTTACCCATCGGGCAATGGTAGATCTGGAAGCTGCATTCCCCTTATTTTTACCACCAAATAGCACTAGTAAGTTGTCCACCTTCCTCAGGTTTCTAGTGACCTCTAGGTACTTTAGCACTGTTCGTTTAACGTCCAGGGTATGGAAGCGTTCTTCTCCAGAATTCTTAGGGTTTTCACAGAAGGAGGGAAGAATGATCTCCTGGTTCCTATGGAAGTCGGTTACTACCTTTGGTAAAAACGTCGGGTCTAGCCTCAAGGTGACACGGTCGTCCTGAATAATGAGGTATGGTTGTCTTATTGACAATGCCTGGATCTCGCTCAATCTTTTTGCTGATGTTATAGCAATAAGAAAAGCCGCCTTCTGGGAAAGATGCTTCAGAGAACTTGAGTCCAGGGGTTCGTAAGGCGGACCTGTGAGTCCGTTAAGGACGGTGTTTAAGTCCCAGGTAGGCACCTTTGATTTGAGAGAAGGTCTTAGTCTGGCTGCAGATCTCAGGAATCTTTGGATCCATCTATGGTTGGCTAGTTCAGAATCAAAATATGCACTAAGCGCTGAGACCTGGACTCTAAGGGTAGAAGGACTTAACCCCGACTCTAGGCCCTTCTGCAGGAAATCCAAAATCTTCAGTATATTCGGTCTGGTTTGATCTGGGGCTTTGTCGCCCGACCAGGTGCAGAACCTCTTCCAGATTTTTAAATAAATGGCGTTTGTCACCTTCTTTCTGCTGGCTTTTAAGGTAGAAATAACCCCCTCAGAGAGACCTCTACGTCTTAGAAGATTGGACTCAGGATCCAAGCCGAGAGACTGAAGATTTCCGGATGAGGATGGAGAACCGGCCCCTGGATCAGGATATCCTTCCTCCTTGGGAGAATAAAAGCTTCCTGAGAGGAGAGTTTGGTTAGTATCGAGAACCAGCTCCTCTTGGGCCAGTACGGAGTGACCAAGATTACTCTGGCTCTGTCCCTGATGATCTTCTGGAGGACCTTTGGGATTAATGGGAACGGAGGGAAGGCATATGCAGTGTCCCAGTTCCAGTGTAGGGAGAAGGCGTCGATCGCTAGGGGCCTGTCCCTTGGGTTTAGGGAGCAAAAGGTTGATACCTTTGCGTTTGTTCTTGTAGCAAATAGGTCTACCTGAGGGAGGCCCCTCCTCTGGACAATCAGATTGAAGACGTCCCTGTTTAAAGACCATTCCCCCTGGTCTATGGTAGTCCTGCTGAGGAAGTCTGCTGCACAGTTTAAGCTTCCTTTTAAATGAATTGCAGATATCGACTTTACGTTCTTTTCCCCCCAGAGGAATATCTTTTTGGACAGACCTAGCTTCTGAGATCATGTGCCCCCCTGATGTTTGAGGTAGGACACGGTCGTTACATTGTCTGAATAGACCTTTATATGTTGGTTTCTTAATTTTTGAGCGGCTACCTGTATTGTCTCCCAGACTGCCCTGAGCTCCCTGTAGTTTGAAGACTGGGCTGCGATACTTTGAGGCCAGTCTCCCTGGTAGAGGTCGGAAGCAATTTTTGCGCCCCACCCCTTTACGCTGGCGTCGGTATGGATAAGCACTGCTGGGGTTCTGAACCAGGCCATGCCCTTCGTTAAGTTTCTTGTTTGAAGCCACCACCGTACTGAGGATTTTATGTGGCCCGGGATCAGGATTTTCTTGTCCAAAGAAGATAGGTTCCTGTCCCACCTCCTGAGAAGCCAGGACTGAAGGGTTCTGTAATGGGCCTGGCACCAAGGGACTGCTACTATGCAGGCTGTCATCTGACCTAAGAGACTCATCGCTTCTCTGCACGAGAAGGATCGACGTCCTAGGAAGGCTCTGATAGCCGACTGCAGGTTCTGGATTCTTTCTGCTGGGAGAAAGGTTGTTAGTTTTTCTGAATCTAACAGGACCCCCAGGAATTTTACCCTGGTATTTGGAACTAGGGATGACTTTTTTAGGTTTATCACCCACCCCAGAGATGTCAGAAGGGAGCAGAAGATGTCTCGGTCTGCTATGGACTGATCCACAGAGTTGGAAATTAGTAGAAAATCGTCTAAATACGGGACGACCGTCACCCCCTGAGGTCTCAGGGAGGCGACCATCTCCACCACCAGTTTCGTGAAAATCCTTGGGGCTGAAGCCAGCCCGAAGGGGAGAGCCACGAACTGGAAGTGGTGAACAGACCCTCTGTGATCCCTTATTGCGAATCGCAGGAATCTTTGAGACAGGAGGTGAATAGGAACATGGTAGTATGCGTCCTTTAAGTCGATTGTACAGAGGGACGCATTTTTTTGAATTAAAGGAATGGTGGAATTTAGGGATTCCATCTTGAATTTTTTGTAGGTGACGAATCTGTTTAGTCTTTTGAGGTTTATGATCATACGGAAGGAACCCCCGGGTTTCTTTACCAAGAAAAGGCTGGAGTAGAACCCCTGCCCCCGCTGAAGCTCGGGAACGGGAATCACCACTCCTAAGTCCCGGAGATTCTGAACCTCCTTCCAGATCTGGCTGAGCTGACAAGGAGATGGGTGGTGAGAAACCAGAAACACATTTGGAGGGGGGGAAGATAACTCTATCCTGTAACCGATTCTGACAAGATTTTGAGCCCAGGGGCTGGAAGAAGTCTGTTGCCACTGAGCAAAAAACTGGGATAGTCTTCCCCCTATCCTGGCGTCACTGCTTCTCACCTCCCTTGTTTTGGGGATTAAGGAGGAAGCCTCTACCCCTCCCCCCTTTTGGGTAACTCCAACGTCCGGTTTTACCCCTGCCACGAAAGGAGCTGCTCTGGGAAAATTGACCACGAAAGGAGGTTTTCCTTTTAGCGGTCTTCTCTTCAGGGAACCCCTTTTTTTTATCTGTAGCCTTCTCAAGGATCCTGTCCAGAACGGGACCGAACACATATTCCCCTGAGAAGGCTATAGAACATAACTTCATCTTGGAAGAGATATCTCCCGACCAAGATTTCATCCAAAGTGCCCGTCGGGCCGCATTGGACAAAGCGGCATCCTTGGCTGAGAACCTAATCGTTTCTGCGGAGGCATCCGCCAGAAAACCTGTGGCAGATTTTAGTAGGGGAATAGTATCGAGTATCTGGTCCCTAGAAGTCCTGTTAACTAGATGGTTTTCTAGTTCGTTCAGCCATAGGTACATAGACCTGGCGACTGAAGTAGCGGCTATGTTAGTCCTGACGCTAAACATTGCTGCCTCCCAAGATTTTTTTAACAGACTGTCGGCCTTCCTTTCCATAGTGTCCCTTAACTGACAGGAATCTTCAAATGGAAGTGAGGTTTTTTTTATTAACCTTGGCCACCTGGACATCAATTCTAGGAACCTCATCAAAGATCTTAGAATCTGACGGGTCAAACACAAGGCGGTTTCTGAATTCTTTGGAAATTCCCAGTTTCTTTTCAGGATGGGCCCATTCATCCATCACCATTTCCTTAATGTTTTCATTTATGGGGAAGACCCTGGAGCGTTTGACCCTCAATCCCCCGAACATCTCCTCCTGAATCGTATGGGGTTGCTGGATATCCTCCACCCCCATGGTATCCCTGACGGCCTTTAAAAGGTCACTCATCTCGCTGGAGGTAAAGAAATATTTCTTAGTGTCCTCAATGATCTCGCCCTCAGATAGGGGTTCCTCATCCTCTTTTCTAGGGGATGAGGCGTTGTCCTCTAAATACTCTGAGTCAGAAATATCCGCCATTCTGGGTCGTTTAGGGGGGCGAGGCCCTCGGATATCCTCGCGGAGGGAGGTCAGGGAAGACTTAACCTCTTCCTGGATCATGGATCTGAACTCCTGCATAATTGAGGGCTGTTCCTCTCTCACTATTTTAGCGATGCAATCCGAGCAAAGTTTTTTTGTATAGCCCTCCGGAAGCCGGACGGAGCACTGGAGGCATCTGGCGGTCTTCTTTAACTTTTTTAAAGGTAGTTTGGCCTAAAGTGAGAGAGGCAGCCCATTAATTTATGCCAGTCAGGTATAGGAGCATAATTTAGTGCAGTATACCCGCAGACCCCCAGGGGGAGGGACAGTGAATACACAAGAGTGTGCACACATATGGACCCCCCTGCATTGTGAAGCTGCCAGCTGCCCAGGTGGGCTACTCACGCAGGGGCGCTCTGAAACGGTCTGCTCCTTCAGCTGTGGGACCTTTTGCTGCGGCTCCTTCTCCCTCTCCTGGTCCGACATGTCTGCGAGCAATCGATGCAGAGAACGCCGCGGGAAAGAGTGCTGGGAGCGCTTTATTGAGAGGCCCCGTCTACTTCCGGGTTTCGCCGGTAACCCGGAAGTGACGTCAGACGCGCGCGACTATGCAGAGCGTCTTTCCGGTCGGCTCCCCCACAAGGAGGTAGGCGACCTGCGGCAGCTCAGGGCAGGCTTCCCACCCGTAGGGAGCGTGACCCCGGCGTCACCCTGCCAGCTTTGGAATAATCCGCCGGAGAGCAGGGGACGCTTACCTGGATGATGGAGCCGTAAGGGAGGCCACGAGGACAGCCGATGCGGTCATCCAGGTACCTTGGAAAATAAAAAACGAGGTCCACTTCACCTCCCTGAAGCCAGAGAGGACTTTTTCTCTGTCCTGGCCGCTATAGGGGCAGGAACACACTGGTGAATGGTGGTGGGAGGGGTCCTTTTAAACCTATCTCTGTTCCTGCCCCTACAGAGGTCAGGGGTCAATCTCTCTGGGCCGTCATGGTGGTGAAGTGGAAAAAACATTTCACAAACTCCGGTTCGGTTCCAAGGTGCCACTTGGAACCGAACCAAAGTTCAGGAAATGTTTTTTTACAGTACAAATTAATTTATAAAGTAATTACGCGAAGTTTCGCGAGACTTCACAAACTGATAACTTCGGCTCATCGGAGCCAATACATTCTAATACTGTACGGAGCTCCTGCTCGATACAGTATTGCAACAAAGTTTTATGAGAATCGACTTCAGATGTTTCAGCCAAAGTCGATTCGCTCATCCCTACCCATGAAGTGTATTTTTTTATTTTTTTTATTCTCATTTTGGGGAAAGGGGGGTGATTTGAGCATTTATACTTTAAAAAATATATATATATATATTTGTAAAAACTTTGTTAACAATCAGTCATTCCATTGCCATTATCATAGATTCCAATGCCCTAACATTGGAGTATATGATAATTTTACAACTTTTCTATGGAGCCCTATTACAGGCAAGGGCTCCATAGGAAAGACTGTCCTCCTGTCATAGATTGTGACAGGGGCTGCCGCAAAAAAGTTCTGACTCTTCCGATCGCCGGACGGGGGAACCGCAGCATAACCGGAAGCACGTGCTTTCAGTTTCTAACTCGCTAAGATGCCGTGGTTAGGTTTGACCACGGCATCGGAGGGGTTAATCGACATTAGTGCCGGAGGCGAACATTAGCGGCAGGTGTCTGCTTCTTTATAGTGATTGGAGTTTCCCTGCACACAAATTTTAAAGTTTATAAATGATAATCTCTGGGGAGTGACTCTTTGCCTTTCTCTACTGCTCACTTATCACTTTAAAAAAAAACATGTGGAACTTAGAAGAATATTTACAATAATTTCCATCAGAAAACTGGTGTAAATTATGACTAAAAACTCCCACATGGACATCACCGATAAAACAAATTTAAGAGAAGCTTTCTTTTTAGTTCTAGGTGGAAGTTGGTTTTAGTCTTCATGAGTGCATAAATGCATCATATGGATAGATGGTAGATGTAAGAATGTTTGATTGCATTATGAAGCTTCCTACGCACTTTATGCCTTAGTGTGGCTTATAAATAAAACACGTTGAATTTCATGAGTCTTACAAACATTTTTCTTCCAATTTTTTTTTTTTGTTATTACGTCTATGTGCTATAGAGAACTCTATGGGAAAACTTATTTTGTTTTTCCACATTTCTCACACTTCAATATTTCAGATTATCAAATAAATTTTAATATCAGACAAAAATAACCTGAGCAAATACAAAAAGCATGGTCCTATGTGAAAAAATAATTGCCCCCCCCCCCCCCCCCCCCATGAATTAACTGTAATTAACCACCATTTTGGGGAACAGAGTTCAATTTCACTACTCACACTGAGGCCTAATTACTGCCAGACCGGTAGAATTAAGAAATCACTTAAATAGAACCTGTCTGACAACAAGAAGTAGCTAAAAGATCTCAAAAAGCACATCAAGCAATTCAAGAACAGATGACAAAGAAAGTTATTGACATCTATCAGTCTGGAAAAGGTTACAAAGCCATTGCTAAGGCTTTGAGACTCCAGCAAACCACAGGGAGAGCTATTATCCACAAATGGAGAAAACATGGAACAGTGGCGATCCTTACCAGGAGTGGCCGGCCTACCAGAATAACTCCAAGAGCACATTGATGACTCATCCAGGAGGTCACAAATGACGCCAGAACATCTACAGCAGTGCAGGCCTCACTTGCTTCAGTTAATGTCAGTGTTTATGATTCAACAAAAATGGTATCCATGGGAAGTGTTCCAAGGCAAAAACCACTGCTGACCAAAAAGAACACAAAGGCCTGTCTCACATTTGCCTAAAAACATATTGACAATCCCCAAGCCTTTCGGGAAAATATTATTTGGACTGATGAGACAGAAGTGGAACATTTTGGAAGGTGTACATCCCCTTAGATATGTAGTAAAACTAAAACAGCATTTCAGAAAATGACCATCATACCAACAGTCAAACATGGTGGTGGTAGCATGACGGTTAGGGGCTGCTTTGCTGATTCAGTACCTAGATGACTTTCTGTAATTGATAAAACCATGAATTCTTCTCTCTACCAGAAAATCCTGAAAGAGAATGTCCAGCCATCAGTTTGTGACCTTAAGCTCAAGTGTACTTGGGTTCTACAGCAGGACAATCATCTCAAGCACATCAGCAAGTCCACTTTTAAATGTCTGGAAAAATTGAGATGCTGTGGCATAAATTTAACCAGGCTTGAAAAGCCTGCAATGTGGCTGAATTAAAATAATTCTGCAAAGAAGGACCCAACATTCCTCCACAGAGATGTGAAAAACTCATTGCCAGTTATCACATATGCTTGATTTCAGTTGGCGTAACCAGTTATTAGGTTTAGGGCACAATTACTTTTTCACATAGGGCTAGGTTGTTTTGTATAGTTTTTTTTTTCCCCCTTAATAAATAATCATAAAAAGAAAACCTGCATTTTTATTTATTTACTTAGGCTTTCTTTGATATTCAAATTTGTTTGATAATCTGCAACATTTAAGTGTGAAAAATGTGCAAGTGTGAAATCTGTAAGGGGGCAAATACTTTTAACAGCACTGTACTTTTTAAAAGTAAAGCCACTGAAAAAAGAAACAAAGTAAGGCCTAATTGACACATTGGGGGAGACTTATAAAAAAGGAAAACTGCTTTAGTTGCCCAACGCAATCAATCCGATTCCACCTTTCATTTTTCAGAGGTACTTAGGAAAATGAAAGATAAAATCTGATTGGTTGCTATGGGCAAATAAGCCAGTTGTGCTTAACACCTGTTTGGATAAATTTCCACTAATGTGTTTTAGCGAGCAAAAATCAAGAGAGTAGCATACACAGACATTAGGTGTAATGGAAAGATTTGCTCCTGTTCTGTAATTCGACAGTTTTAGATAATCACTGATATACAGTTGAAACTCGAAAAATTTTAATATAGTGCAAAAGTCCATTTAATTTAGTAATGTAAATTAAAAGGAATTGTATTAATGCAGCTTAAAATTTGAATTGTGCTAAAAGGTCCAATATCGTAGGCTCAAAGCGTCAACACTCTAGACAGCTACTTAATCCATATCCACTGAGCAAAGGGTACCTCAAAATTGTGACTTTGGGGTTTCATAAACTGTAAGCCATAATCATCCAAATTATAACAAATAAAAGGCTTGAAATATCTCGCTTTGCATGTAATGAGTCTCATATGTTAGTTTCAACTTTTAAGTTGCATTACTGAAATAAATGAACTTTGCACGATATTCTAATTTTTTCGAGTTTCTCTTGTAAAACATTGACCAAACACAGACTTGTGAATTAAGCCTAAACATAATGAAAAAAACTGCAAAAAAAAAAAAAAAAGGACTGTGCATTTTATATTTCCCGATTCGCTTTATGTGTGAAACCATCAAAATGACATAAAAATTAAACTGAAATGAATTGGCAGCTTATGAAATGGGCCAATAGTGTGCACGTCTGAGATATGGAAATGAGATATCCCACTAAAGAAAGGCACCAACGTCTTAAACTACCATCCATACCGGCATTCAATAGATGCAACTTAGACAAATAAAAGACATCGTTCAGTTTATTCTCTCTTCCATTAAAACATCATACTGGATAAATACACAGTTTAGTCATTGTAATACAAGCATACAAAAGGTATAAAAGACAATAAAAAAGAATGACACTACAACACCCAGCGGTTTTACAGTGGACACATTTCATCCAGTTTACGGTCCATTTAAAAACACATACTACCAGCTATAAGTGTCATATGACTGTTCACAAGTATAATAGCTTCAATGTAAGATCATTCACAATTCTTCGCTCTTTATTGCATTCTGGCTCTTGTAATTTTCCTTTATATTGCCACAGAATTCATAAGAGACATTTAATACCATTTTTAATGAACAGTGGGTGGCACATTATCTCTGTTATGACTGATGAAAAAGAAGACGGCTGTAAGGAATTGGCTACTTGAATTGCTTACTCCGTCCTCCAAGATTACTGACATGGTTAAAATGCACAAAAGTATTTTATAAAATGAAAATATTGATGCCTGGTTTAAAAAATAAAATAAAATAATGAATATATAAAAGAAAACAAACAATGTCCTGCCCCCAATGGAGTACATCTGTTCAGGTATAAACAGATGCTGAAGATTTTCCTCCGCAGAATTGTGGGTGGAAAGTCAGCAACATTTACAGTAATAGCAAAGTAGATGAGATTTTACAAATGGAAACAAATCTACGACATGAATTGACCTGCAATGCGTATTTTTATTGCACAGCATGTCAATGTAGGCTTTTGATTTCAATAGGATGAAATCTGCAGCATATTGCAAGACAGATCCGCAAGTAACTCAACAGATTTTGCAAATGCCGTTTATAGCCCTTGCGGTTTATCCTTAGAGAGATGCATTCAGCAGCTGTAATGAGGCAGGAGCAGTATATTTAACGACAAGAACAGAATCAGACCCCGTCCATACAATTTTTTGGACAACCTTTCCGAAACACAAGCTATAAAGTGTAACTGCCATTCTATTTTTATTTGTGTAATGTATAGAAGCAATAATACTGACCATTTTTATAACATACTTTAATTACTGAAATGATACATTTCTATTAGAAAAATAGCTCTAAAGTGGCCCATTTTGAGCCTTAGCAACATTCCTCTGTCTTCTGTTTACATAACAGTGGAGACTTGCTGACACTGACTGTGTTAAACAGAAGACAGAGAAGCGTTGCTAAGGCTCAAAATGGGCCACTTTAGAGCTATTTTTCTAATAGAAATGTATGATTTCAGTAATTAAAGTATATTACAAGAATGGTCAGTATCACTGCCCCTGTACATTACGCAAATAAAAATAGAATAGCAGTAACACTTTAAGAAAAGTTTGCCTGTTTTGTCCTGATGTTATCCAAAGCCATTGTTGGCACCTATTCTACATCTCCTGCCGTATTACAACCATCTAAATACACGATGAGCGGTTTGGTATATAAAGCCTTATGCACATGATAGAATTTTTGGTCCGCGTCCGATCCTCATTTTTGTGGTTCAGATGCAGACTCATTAATTTCTATGGGACCACAAAAATGCAAACAGCACATGGATGTCATCCGTGTGCTATCTACATCCATGAGTCCATACCGCAAATTATAGAACATGTCCTATTCCTGTCCGTTTTGCGAACATTAGGCATTTCTACTATTGGGCAAGCGAAAAATGCAGCATGCGCACAGCCTGTATCCATATTACATATACGCAGTTTACAAACTGCAAAATGCATACAGTCATGTGCATGAGGCCTAACACACTAAACTTGAAGAGGACCAGTTAGCCCCCCTGACATGTGTTTGTTTTTGTAAATACTTGCATTCCCTATAATGTAACTATCCTTTTTGTACAGCTCTGCATTAATCCTCTGGGAATAAATGAACAAGCTGAATGCTCACTTTGAATGCACTGAATGCACAATACCAGAGTGTGGAGAGACATGCTTCACTGATATGGGTACACACTTTTTAGTATCTTAATAGTTTTCCAGGGGGAACAGTTAAGGAATGACATAACGCAGAAATTGTTATTTAATGAGGAATGCAAATACTTACTAATACAGACATCTCAGGAGAGACAATGGGTCCGCTTAATATAATTTCACATGAGGGATGCATTTAAATATGAAAAATGTGTGTAATGCAATATAAGCAACACTGGCCATATATAAGTATAATGGAGATATAGAAATATGGACTACTGACAAGATCATTGTTTTCCTGAGATCTCTTCACACTTAACATGTTGTTCTAGAAACCTGTAAAATGGAATGGACTATAAAAAAAATGTCATTTAATACATCTGGGAAATATATAGTATTTTGCAATATTATTGAGATGCCTATGTGGACTTGTGTTGCTGGCATAGATCAGCATCTATACTCTCATTCTATTCTTCTGCAGCTTCTTTTTTTATTCCCTTATAGGCTAGGCAATTAACCTTTATACTGCCAGGAAACTAGGCTGCACCACGGTAAATAAAGGGTTTGAACGCAATTTTCTTTTTCATTTCACAGTAAAGCTTTCTAAAGCCAACCAAAGGACAATCTGTTCGTCTTAAGACAATAGAATTCAGGTTGCACTCGGAGTCACCCACGCCAAGGGTTTCTTATTGCAACATGTCCAATTCTATTTACACAGATGCCTAAGTGTGCTGTTGGTAATAAAAAGTCATTCAAATGTATAAAAAAAACTCCTGTAAAGCTAATAGAGCCGAGTCAGTTTCCAGTCTTGGGGGAAATGAAATAGTCCACGTGCTGGAATTTCAGGACCTCATTGCCCCAGCTAGTCCATCCCGGCTGCAGGTTACGGGCAAACAGCTCCAAGCATCCCACATCTGGCTTGACAAATTCTTTCAAAACCTCTGTTCAAAACACAAAGAAGAAGACAGTGATGAGGAGGAACAAAAATCAATCTTCTTTCAGATATTGGCAAGTGAAAAAGTGGAGTATTTCATTAAAAAGAAGACAGCAAATTAATTTCAAGGATTTCATCAACAGCCTATGCTATTTATAGGCAGGAAATCATTTGAAATAAGTGCCCTTGAGATTGTGAACAATGTAGTCAGAGGCTTCAATAGGGCTGATTTATCGGTTTTCATTTAGAAACAGGGAATGAGGATTTTACCGCCTACACAGGTGACTTTTCAATTTCTCAATAAAGTCATCACAGTACTCCCGAGCAGGAGGTGACAATGTTTTAAATGCTTCCCGAATGAATGGAACAAAATACCACTGAAAAGAACAGAGCAATTAGTACACGACACTCAGGTTAAAATCTGAGGACATGGGCTGTGACAGTAACACCTCATCACCAGCTGGGGACGTTGCAGTACAATGGCCTGCTATAAGTGTTCTTTCCAACTCAAGGGCTTTCTACACAGATGTCGGGGGTCTAACACAGGACTGTAGTGAAATCCTGAAATCATTTCATATAAGTGCAGGATCAGTGAGTTCTTCCTCTGCCTCGGCAGCTGTGTCATCATTCATTTGCCAGTTGACCTTTGTAATGAAGAGAGATCAGATCAGTGATTCATAACTACAGGTGAACTGGTGCTTGTGGTCAATGAGCCATACTGACTGTTATGTGAAAGGATGTGTGTTGTATGGAAGACACGTCTTAATCTTATTAGAACGTTATTGCTCCAAATGGAGACATTGAAACTGACCGTAATCATTATCTATGATGCCTGTGACATGTTCTTGACCAGATCTTTTACTTGTGTCCGTATATACAGTATATATATCTATATATTTTATCAGAGCTTACCATAACGCCTGTACAAGCGTCATAGACGCCTGTTCGGGCCATTTTATTCCCTGGAAAAAGTCTAAGGCGAACCAATACGCCATAGACTTTCCCCTAAAATTCATCAGCACAGGGCGCACTGTGTACAGCACGGGCAGCGCAGCGATACTGCCTGTGCCTGCAATCACCAATAACAAAGCTCTTTACAGCAAGGAGCTTTGCAATTGGTTAGTTTCGGCAGGATGCTGGAGTGATACAGTGCTCTGCAGTACAGGAAACTAGGGGAGCTGTAAGGAGGGGGGGCTAGCCCCCAGGGGTGGTTGTAATAAGGAGAGCGGTGGAGCTGAAGACTACAGCCTGGACAACAAGATGGACCTGCAAAACAAGGTGGCAGCAGCAGCGTGTAATGTATCGATGTATGTGATCATAAAACACTGCACCACATATGTCTCTCACTGCACCACATATATCATACATAGGGGGAAGTGAATCAACTTTGGATGAAACATCTGAAGTCGATTCGCATAAAACTTTGTTAGAATATATTAGAATGTATTGGCTTCTATGAGCTGAAGTTGTATGCAAGTCGATCGATACGCTCATCCCTAATCATACACTGCACCCCATACATCACACATTGATGTATGTATGCAGTGCAGTGTGTAACAAATGCAGGCAGGTTATTATAGCGAAGTGATAAAGTACAGGGAAGATCTGTTATATTGGATTGTACTTTATCACCTTGCTATAATAGCCTAATGGTATTTAGGCCGAATGCACACGGCCATGGAACACGGACGTGAGCGGTCCGTGGTAGCCCGGCCTGGCATCCTGCTGACAGCAGGAGCGCATGGCGTCATTGGTTGCTATGACGCCGCGCGCTTCATGCCGCCGCTGCACTACAGTAATACACTGGTATGATCTATACGAGTGCATTACTGTAGTGCAGCGGCGGCATGAAGCGCACGGTGTCATAACAACCAATGACGCCGTGCGCTCCTGTTGTCAGCAGGATGCTAGGCCGGGCTACTACGGACCGCTCACGTCCGTGTTCCACGGCCATGTGCATTCGGCCGTAGGCCACGTTTACACGATCATTATTTATATCAGTTGTTCTGCTCTGTTAGATGAGCACAACAGTGAAAATAACGGAAGTGCTGAATTGGGCAAGTAAGGGTGGGTTTTCTTTTTTTATACGTTTAACATACACAAAAAACAGTTAGTTAGTATAGGCTAACGTATAACTTAAAAAAAAAAAATTTACAAAGGAATTCAACGCTTCACAGTATATTGTTAACGTACGGTATATATATTTTGTTTTTTACCAGACAAAAAAGTGCTGCATATAAGGCTTTTTTGTTTGGTCTTTTTGACAGAAAGTGCAACAGAGGCTCCAAATGCAGCCTTCCCCGCAAATGTGAACAAGTGTAGGCCTACGTATAATGAATTTGAATTACTGCGACTTTCGTACTCCTTCTCGGGTAAAAAATACTCCTCAAAAATGGTAAAAGGAGTATTTTTACTCTTACTGAAAAAAATGTAGTGCAACCTCTGATGGTATGTATACATTTGGGAAAGAATGGGTTGTTCTAAAGAGCGGAGTTTGAGCATGGTGCTGTAATAGAATGCCATTGCTGCACAAGTCGGTTTGTAGAATTTCGTCCCTCAAACATATTCCACCTGTGAGTGGTATTATTGCGAAGTTGAAGTGTTTAGGAACCACAGCAACTCAGCCATGACGTGACAGACCATACAGCGGGATCACTGAGTGCTGAGGCACATAGGGGGAGATTTATCAAGAGTATTGCTGTGACAAGGCACACACCTAGTCATAAATTAGTGGCACTCTCCTGAAGTCCATGAGCCTAACCAGAAATCTACGACAGCTCAGAGCTTCATTTACGCCAGAAAACTGGCGTACATGAAGATAAATTTGCAGCAGCGGCTGGCCACACCCCCTTCCCCTCCCTTGCCAAATCCCCTTTCAGAAAAGCAGCATGGATGGCGAAAAGTGACAGATGCGACAATATTTAAAATAGTCGCGGTTAAAATGTTGCACGTGCAACTTTTCAACACCACTTTTCAGGCGCACAGGGAATGATAAACCTCCCTCATAGTGTATAAAAGTCGCCAACCTTCTACTGCAGATTTCCAAACATATGTATATGTATATAAGCTTTACATCACCAAGCACAATGTCAATCATCAGAAGGAGTGGGGTAAAGCACATCACCAGTGGACTCCAGAGTAGTGGAAATATGTTCTGTAAAATGACAAAACGCTTCTCTACCTGGCAGTCTGATGGACAAGTCTGGATTTGGAGAATACCAGAAGAACATTACCTGCCCAACTGCATTGTGACCAGAAGTGCACTGGCCATAGACCCGACAAGGACATTTCTTGGTGGGTCGCCCTCCTCATGACCGCTGTTGAGGTACATAATGATCTGATGCTCTCAGCATTATTTAAAAGGGTTGTCCGGGCTTTTAATATTTATGACCTATCCTTGGCTGGAGTCCTCCGATCAGCTGTATGAGAAGACTGTGCACGTAGTGCGCACGTGCTGTCTCCAGTCTCTCTTTTTTTTTTCTGGGACAGTACTTTGCACTGCATTATGGCATTGCTGACCCTTCCTACTTCTGTTGCCTCACCTTCTGTCAGTTTGGACTCGTCTACAACTTGGGGCTGGCTTTAGGTTTTTCTCAGGGTTACTTTAAGTTCCCAGTCTGGCTTTGATTGTGCCAGATGTAAAGTTTCGGGGAGGAGGGCTAATGCCATGGAGTTGTTTTTGCCTATGCCCCTTAGTTTCAGTGAATGGAAATCTTAATGCTTTAGCATACCAAGACATTTTAGACAATTGTGGGAACAGTTTGGGGAAGGCCCTTTCTGTTCTAGCATGACTGTGCCCCAGTACACAAAGCTAGTCCAAAATGTCATAGTTTGGTATAGAAGAACTTGTCTGGCCGGATACATCCTGAGCTTAACCTCATTGAAAACCTTAGGGATGAACTAGAATAGAGATGGTGAGCCAGGACCGCTCATTCAACATTTATTAAAACCAGTGATTTAGACAATGGTCTTAATCTCTCTGTGCTGCCCGTGGATGAGCCAAAATTATGTAGAGGCAAAGGCCTCTACATAACTTTGGCGCTTGCTGCCGTCGGCCGTGCAACATGCTTTAATCTATGCCAGCTGGCGTAGCTTAAGGCCAATTTCCACGCCATAAACTGGTGTCGAAAAATATGAATGAGATGGGAGGGCAGGCTGGCCCACCTGGCCCACCCTCTTCCCCGCTCATGCCATGCCCCTTTTTCCACCACTTTGCAAAAGTAGTGTGAGCAGAGTAACGTCACAGATTTTGTTGCAAAACACCTTTGCGACAAGGTCTGTGACCCAAATATGGCAAAAAGTGGTGTATAACAAAATCTCAGTGACATCCACCATTAAAACACAAGGGAGAAAGAGATTAGAGAGATTTCTTTCTTCCTCATGAGTAAATAGCAATCAGGTGCCCAGTGTCTCAATCAACAGCAAGAAACATCTGTACTTATCTATACTTTTTATTTACTATTTACAGCGATGGTTTAAAATGTCACTGGGAGTAAATTGGTTAAAATATACTTTATAGCATACTGCCTACTGCAAATATAGACACCCATGATATTTTTATTCGACTTAAAACACAATGCTAATAACAATATAAAAAATAGAAATTAAAAGGGGTTGTCCAAGTATTTTTTTTGTTCTTTGTATATGGCATAACTACTGTTATGCCAGATACTATTTTTTTGTTCTTTGTATGTTTCTGGGCATAACTACTGTGAGGGGGGCACATATCGGGAATAACTACTGTGGGGAAGCACATATCTGGCATAACTACTGTGGGGAGGCACATATCTGGCACAACTACTGTGAGGGGGCACATATCTGGCATAACTACTGTGAGGGGGCACATATCTGGCATAACTACTGTGAGGGGGCACATATCTGGTATAACTACTGTGAGGGGGCACATATGTGACATAACTACTGTGAGTAGAACAAAGCTGGCATAACTAATGTGAGGGGGCATATCTGGCCATAACTATTGTGAGGGGGCACATATCTGGCATAACTACTGTGAGTGGACACATCTGGGCAAGGCAACTTAGAAGGAGGCACATCTAGGCATAACTACTGTGAAGCGGGGGAAATCTGGGCAGAGCTACTGTGAAGGTGGCACATCTAGGCATAACTACTGTGAGTATGCACATCTGGGGATAGCTACTATGAAGAGGGCATAACTACTGTGAAGGGAGCATATCTGGGCATAACTACTGTGAGGGGGGGGGCACACGTGTGCATTACTGCGGTAAAGAGCGCACAATGTGGGCATAAATACTATGAAGGAAGCACATGTGGGCATTATAACTGTATGCTGGCACAAAGAGGGAATAATTACCATGTGGGGGCATTATGGGAACTGGGTGTGTATGGTTATATTTTGGGCAGAGTTAGGCTTTGTTCAAATCACCGTTGAGCATTTCCGTTCTCCTGCTCCGTTCAGGAGCAGGAAAACTGAAAGAACATATTCGGCACATAACTGAGCCGAACGGACCTAAGGACCCCATAGACTATAATGGGGCCCGTTAGGTTTCCGCTCAGAAGATTTTGGAGCGGAGACAAAAGTAGTGCATGCAGGACTTCTGTCTCCGGTTCAAAAATCTTCTATTGAGCGGAAACCTAACAGTCCCCCTTATAGTCTATGGGGCCCTTAGGTTCTGTTCGGCTCAGTTATGTGCCGAATCCGTTCTTTCCGTTTTCCTGCTCCTAAACTGTGCAGAAGAATGGAAAGGCTGAACGGTGACGTGAACAAAGCCTTAGAGTCGTGGCCTAGTATGAAAAAAAATTGTTCCTCTATGTTTTTCAAAAGTTGGGAGGTATGTAGTTCTACACATACAACGTGAGTATCCCAGCAGCCAGACTGCAGCAATTTCATTCACTCCCTTTGCAGAGCAGGGAGAGGGTAAAGGCAGTCTTTGTTGACACCCAGAAATATTCATGAGGAAAACCTCAAAGATTGTTGTGAAATCCCCCTCCCCACCTCTGCAACTGCATGTCAACAAAGGGCCAGAACAGAACTAGGGAAATAAGTAAACATTTGTTTTGCCTAAAACTTGCTTAGCTAATGTATATATTGCTGACCATCAGATTTACAGTGCTTTATTTTTATTTTCATTATACAGACAACTCCTTTAATATATTTTTGTTAATGTGCGATATCACCATGAATAAAGAAGTCCTAATTTCGGCAAATATGTCTGAACAATTTCACGATATATACACCAGTATGCCCACAGACGTGGCACGATGTATACTAATCTGATTTGAAATTCATAGTATACAATATATATCTCAAATCTTATTTATAGGATTTTATTTTAATGACAATGTCAACTAATTTGTGAATGTGAGAAACATTAGCTCATCTCCACTAAAATAGAAGCTGATATAAAACCCTATTTACAGAATAATAACACAGCAAGCTGCATATAAATGCATTTTAGCATATCAATTTGATGACTGTTGAAGTACGGTAGATCTTTAAGACTTTAGGAATGCACACAAATGCTAAATTATACTTTCAGGTGCCTGATAAACACATTTTTGTGGCCACTAAGGAACTCAAGGCATCCAATCCAACATTTAGATCAGTATTTTTGCTTTTGTTAATGTAAAGGGTGATTTTAATGAATTCTTTACAGATATCAGGGTCATCCCGCCCTTTGTTAATATGAGGTTAGGCTTTGCACAAGGCTGCACTTTGCAAATCATTGGAGGGTTTGCCAAGCAAAGTCATCTTTACAATGTTGTTTGAAAAAGTTTGTCTCCATAGTTACAAAGTTTCTAAACTACAATGAACAGCGGAGCTGGCAAAGCGTTTTGAGCATGCAAACGTCAACTGTAACATGGCCTTGCTTCATTCAAGAGCACTTTAAACCAAACACAAAACACAAATGTGAATAATAGAAAGTACAAGCACAGAACATTCTGATGCCCATGAACTTTGACAATGTGCTATGCATTTTATAGAATCATGACGTATAGGCAGATAAAGCTGTCAGTTTCTTTTTACCCTCAATGCTAATGCATAATATGCCTCAATTTAAAGTTTTTTTTTGTTTGTTTTTTAATCTTAAATCTCATTTACCCTTTGTGAAAATCTATGAACAAGTCACTAGATCCATGACTAAAGGCCCAATTATATGGTCAGATTATTAACGTATGTAGTCAATTTGTGGATGTCAAAAAAATTCAGCTCAAGAGGGATTAAATATACAATATTGTTCCCTGCCAGCCTAAGAGTAATTTGGAATGACTCCATCAGTTTTTTCTCTACCTCTAATGAGGCCAATCCTGGATGGTGGACAAACTGGATTGTGAGGTTGAGGTAGGGAAATAAGAAACTGTTGTTAGAAGAGATGTCTTGGGGAAAGATGATACTGGGTTCCGGGATCCTTTGGTGAAGTGAAACACTAAATAGGTCACTGTGTAAGGGGTAAGAAAGAGATTTCTGAATGTTTACGGTTTTTTTCTCTCCCTCTTCTGCGGGCCCCCTAGCTCTTCCGTCTCAGATACGACCTAGCCATATATCTTCCTCCTCTGGTCTGATTATTTTATCTTTTCATAAAATATGAAAATACTTTCATGGAATATAAGAGGATTGGGTTCCAGATTAAAAAGGTTTCAGTCATTAACAGCGTCAAGAATATTTTGCTAGCAGTTGTGTGCCTGCAAGAGACATATTTGACCACAGATAAGATCCATATTTTAGAAAAGCCATGGGTACAATATGCTTTCCATTCCTGCCATTCCACATATTCAAGAGATGTTAGCATAATAATAGATAAGGGTATAAATATACAAATCAATGAGGTTGAAATGGACAAGGAGGGTCGATATGTTTTCATGAACTGCATATTGGATAATTGTAACGCAACTTCAAAAGATTTGAGAATGAATAAGCTTACGCAGGCTACGCAAATAAATATATTTACTAAGTTTGATTAAATATAGAAATCACACACAGAATAGTAAAAAGTAAATAATCATCACTGGCCATGCAATATGGGATGAGACTCCGGTCGCCATATCCTAGCACATGGACAACACCCCAGGGTGTACAAGAGATATGGCAAATCAATACTTACATCCTAGAAAAGCAGTCAGTATCTGGTGTGGCCACCATTTGCCTCACACAGTGCAACACATCTCCGCCGTATTGCATTGATCAGGTTGTTAATTGTGGCCTGTGGAATGTTGGTCCGCTCCTCTTCAATAGCTGTTCGAAGTTGCAGAATATTGGCAGGAACTGGAACACTCTGTCGTAAACGCCGATCCAAAGCATCCAAAACTTGCTCAATGGGTGACATGTCCAGTGAGTATGCTGGCCATGCAAGAACTGGGATGTTTTCAGCTTCCAGGAATTGTGTACAGATCCGTGCATTATCATGCTGCAACATGAGGTGATGGTTATGGATGAATGGCACAACAATGGGCCTCAGGATCTCGTCAGGGTATCTCTGTGCATTCAAAATGCCATCAATAAAATGCACCTGTGTTTGTTCTCCATAACATACACCTGCCCATACCTTAACCCCACCGCCACCATGGGCCACTCGATCCACAATGTTGATATCAGCAAACCGCTAACCCACACAATGTCACATGAGCTGTCTTCCATCTGCCCTGAACAGTGAAAACCAGGACTCATCCGTGAACAGAGTGCCTCTCCAACGTGCCAGACGCCATCGAACGTGAGCATTTGCCCACTTAAGTCGGTTACGACGACGAACTGCAGTCAGGTGCAGACCCCGATGAGGACAGCGAGCATGCAGGTGAGCTTCCCTGAGACGGTTTCTGACAGTTTGTGAAGAAATTATTTGGTTATGAAAACCGATTGTTGTTGCAGCTGTCCGGGTGGCTGGTCTCAGACGATAATGGAGGTGAACATGCTGGATGTGGAGGTCCTGGGCTGGTGTGGTTATACATGGTCTGTGGTTGTGAGGCCGGTTGGATGTACTGGCAAATTCTCTGAAAAGCCTTTGGAGATGGCTTATGGTAGAGAAATGAACATTCATTGCACGGACAACAGTTCTGGTAGGCATTCCTGCAGTCAGCATGCCAATTGCACGCTCCCTCAGAAGTTGCGACATTGTGGTATTGTGCTGTGTGATCATACTGCACATCTCAGAGTGGTCTTTTATTGTGGGCAGTCTAAGGCTACTTTCACACTTGCGTTCGGAGCGGATTCGTCTGGTATTTGTACAGACTGATCCGCTCCTATAATGCAAACGATGGTATCCGTTCAGACGGAACCGTCTGCATTATATTTTACTAAAAAAAGTCTAAGTACAAATTGTATTCAGACGGATCCGTCCAGACTTTACATTGAAAGTCAATGGGGGGCGGATCCGTTTGAAAAATGCACCATATTGTGTCACCTTCGAACGGATCCGCCCCCATTGACTTCTATTGTAACTCTGGACGGATCCGTTTGCCTCCGCACGGCCAGGCGAGCAGCGTTCGGGTGTCAGCCTGCTGAGCGGAGCGGAGGACAGACGGTGCCAGACTGATGCATTCTGAGCGGATCCGCATCCACTCAGAATGCATTAGGGCTGGACGGATCCGTTCGGGGCCGCTTATGAGAGCCTTCAAACGGAACTCACAAGCGGAGCCCCGAACGCTAGTGTGAAAGTAGCCTAAGGCACACCTGTGCAATATTCATGCTGTCTAATCGGCACCTTGATATGCAACACCTGTGAGGTGGGATGGATTATCTAGGCAAAGTGCTCACTAACACAGATTTAGGCAGATTTGTGAACAATATTTGAGAGTAATGGGTCATGCAAAATGGGAGCAAAACCCCAAAAGTGTTGCATTTATATTTTTGGTCAGTGTAAAACCCATAACACACTTTCACAAATAGATTTGGAGGTAGGAAATAAAATGGCAACCCACGTAATACAAAAAGTTAAATATGAATACAGAGGGGTCTCTAAACACTCACCATTATCTGTCACTCTTGGTGGGATGGGTAATGGGGAGAGATCGAGATTTAAAATAAATCCTGAATGGTTGATTATAATAAAAATGCAGGAAAAGATACAAAATGAGATTCACAATTTTTTTTAGATTAATGAAGGAACAGCGACACCTGGGGTAGTCTGGGAGTACAGTAAAGCCTATATTAGGGGTGTTCTCTTCAAATATATGTATGCATTAAAAAAAATGGAAACTGCTAAATGGTTTAGAGAAGCAGCTAGAAAGAAAAGAACAAGAACATGTAGAGAATCCGACAGTTCAAAATAGAGAGATCTGGCAGGAAATACAACAATATAAAGATAAACTGTATTTCATGGCTGAAAAGAATAAAGTTCTAAATGCAGGGGAATATTACTTACAGGGGAACCTGCCACAAAAGAGACTTTCTTCTATACTAGCAGCCCAGCGAAAATCTAATTCGATTCCTAAATTACTAGATGACAAAGGTTTAGAGATTGGTACACAAGAGGGTAAATTGGAATTTATGAGGGGAAATTACAAAAAGTTATATAAAAGTAAGCTTACAGCAGAGTACATAGAAATAGTCCAATATTTGGAAAATATAAATATGTGCAGGGTTATCCAAGAGCCACATGCAAATGCTAGAAGCCCCGATAACTAGAGACATTGAGAGAGTATTAGATTCTATATCGAAGAACAGATCTCCTGGATTGGACAGTATACCCTTTGAGTTGTATTCTACGCATTGGAAGGTGTGGGTGCCAAAAATGTTGGAAATGTGGAATGTTTCATGGGAGATGGGGCTTTTCATCCATCCCTTCAGGAGACACTTATTGCCTTAATAATAAAGCTGGACAAAAATCCTCAATTTGTAGTTTCCTATTGACCAATATCTTTGACAAACTATTGGCAAAGGTACTTGTGCGTAGACTTAAGAGTTATATCATGTACAGTGCATGAGGGCCAGACTGGCTTTATGCCAGGTAAATCTACTGCTTATAATATTCGTATCTACTACCTAAAAATGCACGCGGAACCTTTCAACTCAGGATCATCTTGTGGTCTCGAGCGACGCCTCTAAAGCATTTGATATGATGGTATGGAGATTTCTTTGGGCCAAACATCTAGGATTTGGGGACATTTCTATATTCAGAAGTCTCTGCTAAAGTATTGATTAATAGCATATCAGACCCAATTACAATATTGAGGGGAGCACGACAGGGCTAGAGCCCTTGGCAGCTAGAATCAGACAGGATAAGGAAATAAATGGTTTCCTGTATAGTGGTGTAGTGGAAAAAATATCAATTTATGTGGACAATCTGCTATTATTTATTGGGTCACATGATTCATTGGGGAAAGCTTTTGATGTTTTTAGGGAATATGACGAGTTGATCTATAAATTGGAAGAAATCTGCTTGCATTTCAATAGATGATCTAGGTAACTTTAAACCATTGGCTTTAGAGGTTGAGGAAGTTGGTGAGTATATGAACTATTTAGGTATCAAAATATCCCACTCCCCCTTGATTATATTAAGTTTAACATCATGCCTCTGATTAATAAAAAAATAATTAAAATGGTTGTATGGAAAAAAAGTAGCCTTTATCAATGGCCGGAAGAATTGCCCTTATCAAAACTAGGGATCGACCGATTATCGGATTTACCGATATTATCGGCAGATATTCAGGATTTTGACCGCTATCAGTATCTGCATCTATTTTGCCGATATTCCAATAGCTTATGGGGAACACAGATCGCGCTGCTGACAGCGCTCTCCGTGTTCCCTCAGCAGCACAGGGGAGAAGGAAGCAGTGTCTCCCTCCCCCCTGTGCTGCTGCCAATGAGAGGAGGGAGGAGAAGAGGGGCTGTGGCCACTGCGCCACCAATGAAAAGAAATCTCTCATTAATTTATATACAGGAGGCGGGAGCTGGCTGCAGAATCACTTAGCCGGCTCCCGACCTCTATGAGCAATATCTGCGATCTGCGGTAGTTAACCCTTCAGGTGCCGCGGATCGCAGCTACCGCTCATAGAGGTCGCGAGCCGGCTATGTGATTCTGCAGCCAGCTCCCGTCTCCTGTATATGAATAAATGAGAGATTTATCTTCATTGGTGGCGCAGTGTGCCCCCCCCAGTATTAATCATTGGTGGCGCAGTGCGCCCCCCCAAGCCCCCCAGTATTATTCATTGGTGATGCAGTGCGCCCCCCCACCCAGTATTAATCATTGGTGGCAGTGGCCACAGGATCCCCTCTCCCCTGCTCCTCCGATCGGAGCCCCAGCAGTGTAATCCTGGGGCTTCAATCGGTTACCATGGCAGCCAGGACGCTACTGAAGCCCTGGCTGCCATGGCAACATCCCTGATGCTGTGTGCACAAAGCACAGAGCAGCAGGGACAGTGTGAGCTCCTATTCACACTGATGGAGATCTATCAGGGTGAATAGGACAAGGGTTCTAGTCCCTAAGGGGGCTAAAAGTTAGTAAAAAAAAACAAAAAAAACAAGTAAAAAAATTTAAATAAAAACACCCAAATATTAGGCATAATTGAAAAGGAAAGATTTACAAATAAATAAATAAATACACATTAACAATAAACATTAATTTTCAGCAGATTTGTGTAGGAATTTTATTAATTTTTTTCAAAAATGAAAATACCCAGAATATCGGTATAAATTATCGGCAAAAAAAAAAAAACAATATCGGTCGATCCCTAATTAAAATGTGTATACTAGCCAAGGTAAATTATATACTTTGGAACTCCCCGATAGAAATCCCTAGTAGAATGATCAAGATTAAAGAGAGTCAACCAAGTGAACTAATCTGGAGGGGGTGGCAACCCTAAATGAAGCTGCAATATCTTCAATATTCCAATGGGGAGAGAGGCTTGTCGGTCCCTGACCTAGGCCTATATTACTTGGCAAGTCAGTTCAAGCAATGTCTGGACTGGGCAATGACACCGGGATATAGAGGTTTATTAAAAATGCTAGACAAAAATCTGCCTAGTGACAGTTTATGTTAAGTGTTGGAGACTGGTATATTCCTCCATTGAGAATTCAAAAAAATTGCCACCCTGAATTTAATCAACAAGATATGGCTGAAAATTAGGAAAATTATGCGAATTAAGGGGGTTTATGAAAGTACAGCAATATGGAATAATGTTTAGTTAAAAGAATTTGGTACCCTAAATAGTAAAGCTTGGCAGAATTATGAGATTATTTGGCTTGACCGATTATTCTTAAATAATAGTTTCTTAAATTTTGAAGAAATGAAGGGAATATACAACCTTTATTCTAAGTTATAACATGCCATCAGAACAGGAAAAATCTTTAAAATGGTCTAATAAAAGTGTCTGATACATTGATAAAAACTCATGAGCCTGGGGCAGGGAAAAGGTAAGATCTTGGTTATATACAATACAGCCAGGTCCATAAATATTGGGACATCGACAACTCTAACCTTTTTGGCTCTATACACCACCACAATGGATTTGAAATGAAATTAACAAGATGTGCTTTAACTGCAGACTGTCAGCTTTAATTTGAGGGTATTTACATCCAACTCAGGTGAACGGTGTAGGAATTACAACAGTTTGCATATGTGCCTCCCACTTGTTAAGGGATCTAACAGAATAATAATCATAAATCAAACTTTCACTTTTTAATACTTGGTTGTAAATTCTTTGCAGTCGATTACAGCCTGAAGTCTGGAACGCACAGGCATCACCAGACGCTGGGTTTCATCCCTAGTGATGCTCTGCCAGGCCTCTACTGCAACTGTCTTCAGTTCCTGCATGTTCTTGGGGCATTTTCCCTTCAGTTTTGTCTTCAGCAAGTGAAATGCGTGCTCAATCTGATTCAGCTCAGGTGATTGACTTGGCCATTGCATAACATTCCACTTCTTTCCCTCAAAAGAGCTCTTTGCTTGCTTTTGCAGTATGCTTTTGGCAATTGTCCAACTGCACTGTGAAGCAACGTCCAATGAGTTCTGAAGCATTTAACTGAATATGAGAAGATAATATTGCCTGAAACACCTCAGAATTCATCCTGCTGTTTTTGTCAGCAGTCACATCAATAAATACAAAAGAACAAGTTCCATTGGCAGCCATACCTTCCCACGCTATGACACTACCACCACCATGCTTTACTGATGAGGGGGTATACTTAGGATCATGAGCAGTTCCTTTCCTTTTCCATACTCTTCTCTTCCTATCACTCTGGTACAAGTTGATCTTGGTCTCATCTGTCCATAGGATGTTGTTCCAGAACTGTGAAGGCTTTTTTAAATGTCGTTTGGCAAACTCTAATCTGGCCTTCCTGTTTTTGAGGCTCACCAATGGTTTACATCTTGTGGTGAACCCTCTGTATTCACTCTGGTGACGTCGTCTCTTGATTGTTGACTTTGACACACATACACCTACCTCCTGGAGAGTGTTCTTGATGTGGCCAACTGTTGTGAAGGGTGTTTTCTTCACCAGGAAAAGAATTCTTTGGTCATCCACCACAGTTGTTTTCCGAGGTCTTCCGAGTCTTTTGGTGTTGCTGAGCTCACCGATGCGTTCCATCTTTTTAAGAATGTTCCAAGCAGTTGTTTTGGCCACACCTAATGTTTTCGCTATCTCTCTGATCGGTCTGTTTTGTTTTTTCAGCCTAATGATGGCTTGCTTCACTGATAGTGACAGCTCTTTGGATCTTATCTTGAGAGTTGACAGCAACATATTCCAAATGCAAATAGCACACTTGAAATGAACTCTGGACCTTTTATCTGCTCATTGTAATTGGGATAATGAGGGAATAACACACACCTGGCCATGGAACAGCTGAGAAGCCAATTGTCCCATTACTTTTGGTCATGTAAAAAGTGGGCGGCACATATGCAAACTGTTGTAATTCCTACACCGTTCACCTGATTTGGATGTAAATACCCTTAAATTAAAGCTGACAGTCTGCAGTTTAAAGCACATCTTTTTCGTTTAATTTCAAATCTATTGTGGTGGTGTATAGAGCTAAAAACTGTGTTGATGTCCCAATATTTATGGACCTGATGGTATAAGTCCATGTTGAGACAAAAATATAAAAAATTCCCACTTCATCATTCAAAAATGGGATGAGATACTGTTGAATATAAAATGTTTTCACTAAACTGTGCTCATAGACTGACATAGTTCTTTGTGATCCACCGTCTATTCTTTACCACCGCTAAATTGACAGGTTTTATAGAGATAAAGACTATATTTGTCTTAAAGGGGTTATCCAATACTATAAACTGCCCCCCATATGCCGGGCCCCTCACAGGGAATATACTTACCCTGCTGCCTGCGAAGGCCTTGGTCCCCGCACCGCCGCTGCTGCTTCTACCCAAGCGCAGATGAAAGCATCCGATGTTGGGGGGGGGGGGGGGGGGAGCAGCCAATGGCAGGCGGGGATGAGCCTCCCAAGCATCACAGGTGACGCTAGGAAGGCTCATCCCAGTCTGCCATTGGCTGCTCCCCTGACATCAGATGTTTTCATCGGCGCACGGGGGGAAGTAGATGCTGCGGTGCGGGGACCAGGGGAAATGCAGGGAGTGGGTTAAGTATATTCCCTGTGAGGGGCCAGGCATATGGGGGAGCAGTTTATAGTATTGGATAACACCTTTATTTGTGGGGAAAAGGGAACAGATGATGTGCATATGTTTTGGGATTGTATGTACAGTCGTGGCCCAAATTTTTGAGAATTACATAAATATTGGAAATTGGAAAAGTTGCTGCTGAAGTTTTTATAGTAGCAATTTGCATATACTCCAGAATGTTATGAAGAGTGATCAGATGAATTGCATAGTCCTTCTTTGCCATGAAAATTAACTTAATCCCCAAAAAAAAACTTTCCACTGCATTTCATTGCTGTCATTAAAAGGACCTGCCGAGATCATTTCAGTAATCGTCTTGTTAACTCAGGTGAGAATGTTGACGAGAACAAGGCTTGAGATCATTATGTCAGGCCGATTGGGTTAAAATGGCAGACTTGACCTGTTAAAAGGAGGATGATGCTTGAAATTATTGTTCTTCCATTGTTAACCATGGTGACCTGCAAAGAAATGTGTGCAGCCATCATTGCGTTGCATAAAAATGGCTTCACAGGCAAGGATATTGTGGCTACTAAGATTGCACCTCAATTTATAGGATCATCAAGAACTTCAAGGAAAGAGGTTTAATTCTTGTTAAGAAGGCTTCAGGGCGTCCGAGAAAGTCCAGCAAGCGCCAGGATCGTCTCCTAAAGAGGATTCAGCTGCGGGATCGGAGTGCCACCAGTGCACAGCTTGCTCAGGAATGGCAGCAGGCAGGTGTGAGCGCATCTGCACGCACAGTGAGGCAAAGACTTTTGGAAGATGGCCTGTGGTCAAGGAGGGCAGCAAAGAAGCCACTTCTCTCCAAAAAAACATCAGGGACAGATTGATCTTCTGCAGAAAATATGGTGAATTGACTGCTGAGGACTGGGGCAAAGTCATATTCTCTGATGAAGCCTCTTTCCGATTGTTTGAGGCATCAGGAAAAAGGCTTGTCCGGAGAAGAAAAAGGTGAGAGCTACCATCAGTCCTGTGTCATGCAACAGTAAAGCATCCTGAGACCATTCATGTGAGGGGTTGCTTCTCATCCAAGGGAGTGGGCTCACTCACAAATTTTGCCCAAAAACACAGCCATGAATAAAGAATGGTACCAAAACACCCTCCAACAGCAACTTCTTCCAACAATCCAACAACAGTTTGGTGAAGAACAATGCATTTTCCAGCACGATGGAGCACCGTGCCATAAGGCAAAAGTGATAACTAAGTGGTTCGGGGACCAAAACTTTGACATTTTGGGTCCATGGTCTGGAAACTCTCCAGATCTTAATCCCATTGAGAACTTGTGGTCAATCCTCAAGAGGCGGGTGGACAAACAAAAACCCACTAATTCGGACAAACTCCAAGAAGTGATTATGAAAGAATGGGTTGCCATCAGTCAGGAATTGGCCCAGAAGTTGATTGAGAGCATGCCCAGTCGAATTGCAGAGGTCCTGAAAAAGAAGGGCCAAAACTGCAAATACTGACTCTTTGCATAAATGTCATGTAATTGTCGATAAAAGCCTTTGAAACGTATGAAGTGCGTGTAATTATACTTCACTACATCACAGAAACAACTGAAACAAAGATCTAAAAGCAGTTTAGCAGCAAACTTTGTGAAAACTAATATTTGTGTCATTCTCAAAACTTTTGGCCACGACTGTATATTCAACAGTTCTGGAGTGAAGTTCTGTTCCAGACATCTAAACTATATGAAATGCATATTCTATTTTGTTTGGATGGCAACAATGACAGGAAAGAAAGTTAAACAATTTAGATCACAATGGAGAAAGTGGGGGCGGGAGAAGATGGATGAAGCGGAGAGGTCAGAGATGGGGCATTAAGGAGTGACACACGGATTTACTTACTTTTTTGGTTGAATATAGGATGGATGGTAGGGGGGTTTAATTGTCTATTGCAGTAATGGGCAAACTGCGGCTCTCCAGCTGTTGTAAAACTACAAATCCCATCATGCCCTGCTGTAGGCCGATAGCTGTAGACAGACTGGGCATACTGGGAGTTGTAGATTTACAACAGCTGGAGAGCCGCAGATTGCCCATCCCTGGTCTATTGGATATATGATGTAACTGATTGTTTTAATGACGAATTAGAATTTAGAAAAAAAAATGTTGGTTGAAAAAAAAAAAACTGTTTATACATGAATTAGTAATAAAGATGATAATAAAAAAAAGACTTATGAAGAGTACAGTTTTTGGCAACTGTGCAAGAAGACATGTTTGATGAAAACCAAAAACTATTTTACTAAATGTACCTGATGGTGGAAATGTTATTACTTGGAGGTATTTGAGATCAGTTAAATAAAATAAAAAACTGAATTGTAGAACTGGATAGTCAAGGAGTGGCCAAGATATCCATCTCAATGAGATGCTAGGGAATTTAGTCTGTGTATACAAGAAACTTTACTAACATAGCACAGTTAAGATGTTCTGCAGAGAAGTCCGAGACTGATAAAGAGTTATAATAAATACCTACCTGGAGTTATTTCTGACGACAGGGGCGTTGCTAGGTTAAAACATTCGGGGCCTGGGCACCTAATGTTTTGTCCCAGGCCCCGAATGTCCTGCCTGTCTTCCAGATACAACTGTATTACCGTCCTCAGAACCGCAATACAATTCAATCTAATGCACTGGAAATGAACAAGGACCTTTGGCGACATCAGAAAAAAGAGGGTTACAGCAGCATATCTGGTGTGTTTTTTATTGAAGACTTGAGTGCGTACAAAAGCAGAAATAAGACGTTTCGGCTGCATAGTAGCCTTTATCAAGCATGTATACAATGAAAATAGCAACCATAAATAACCACTCCCACCACATGGTGGAACCAATCATCTGAAAGCCCCAACCACTAATTACATCTGTGTAATTAAAAAACTAACACAGCCCAATGTCTAATCAAAACGGTCTGTGCCTAGGTAATACAAATGTGTACCTTATATATAACAATTGCCATCTGGCAGTTTCGAGTATATCTCCATATTGGCGTCTGGCCAGGTGCACTGCGCATGTCCGTGACATCATTGTGCTGCCATCGCAGCACGCATGTCCATAACGTAACCGCGTTGCCATCGCAACACCTGACGTAAGATGAATGCTTATGTCTGACGTAAGATGAATGCTCCCGAGTGCTCACGTGATCGGCGTATACATGCCTTCAGCTTCATAGAGGGCGCAGATACTGCTAGTCATCAAACCTAGTCCCGGACCACATGACCATCGCATGATGACAAAGAAGTCACCTGATCGCAATGCATCTGTCCGTCATGCAGATGTCACTCTAATACATCATGTAAAGCAGATAGGGGGATCACTAAGGGACCATATATACACTGTATCCGGACAAAACAATGTCTCCCATATAATAGTGTACTATTGGGCCCCATTTCAATCCACCATAGTGCCTATCCGCATCACATGATATACCATGACAAAAGGGGACAATATACTTCCTATCATCTAAATAGACACCAATAAGGAGCACATTAACACAGCCAGACTCCAGATAGGAAAGAGTATCAAAAGTGAGGGGTGAATAACACTTAAACGAATACTCGCCATAAAAAAAACATGTAAAATTAGCACCATACTGAATTGGACAAATAACTCATGAAATATCCTACCTATCTATACTATTCACATTGAATTCGATATTGAGCCCATAGGGTTGTAAAGATTGTAATGTGAAAATCCATTAACTCTTTCTTTCTCAGCACGCGTTCTCCATCACCACCCCTTCTCTGAATGTCAACCGAATCTATGACACGGAATCTCAGCTGGTTGACAGAGTGACCGCATTCATTGAAATATTTAGCCACCGGTTTGTCCATAAATTCTTTCCTTATTGTACTCTTGTGTTTGTTAATGCTTTCCCCGATTTCCATAGTTGTTTCTCCCACGTAGACTAAGCTACAGGGGCATTGGATCATATAGGCGACAAATTTAAACCGGCATGTGTAGAATTCTGAAATGTTATACTTTTTTCCACTGTATGGGTGGACAAAAAAGGTGTTACCCTTGAGCATGTTTCCCCAGTTGCAACAACCTAGACATGGGAAGTTCCCTGTCTTTCTAGGCTTCAAATAACTTTGGCCACCTCTACCCCTGTCGCCTATATCTGTTTTGATCAGTTTGTCATGAAGGTTAGTACCCCGCTTGTATGCCACCATGGGTAGGCTTCTATGCAGAATATGCCATTCTTTTCTCAAGACATGTGCTATATTAGCACTATGACCGCCATATATGGATACAAACGGACGTCCCATATCAGTCTTACTTGAGGAATTGTGGAATGTGGTCTCTGTCAACAAGGGAGATCTTGTCCCAAGTATTCTGCAATAACCTACCCGGGAACCTCCTCAGGGAGAATTTATTACACATCTCATCGATCCGGTTGATAAATACATCATCTTCTGACACCACTCACCTAACTCGCAGCATCTGACTCAAAGGTAAAGAATCTAGCATGCGTTGGGGATGATTACTGTCATGCCTCAATAAGTTTTTTCTGTCTGTGGGCTTCTGTTATAAATCTGTTTTAACCTTGCCTCCCTCTGTATATACCCTGACGTCAAGGAATTATAATTCTTCCCAGGAAGTCGTCACAGTGAATTGAAGGCCAGGTACACCACTGTTCAGATGTTGGTGAAAGTTGTTCAAAGAGTCAATGGAGCCCCTCGAAATCATAAAAATGTCGTTGATGTAGCGCCACCAGCACAGGACCCACTCCATGAAGGGAGATGAATATACTAGCCTGTCCTCCACCTCAGCCATGAACATATTGGCGTAAGTTGGTGCCACGTTGGAACCCATGGCCACACCCCGCTTTTGTTGGCAAAAGGTGTTCCCAAAGAGGAAGTAATTCCTCCTTAGGACCAACTCCAAGAGGTGGAGAACAAACTCGCGAGCCTCAGGAGTGAGTCCTGTGCGGGCCAGAGCCACATCGACAACATTCAAACCATATTCGTGTGTGATCTACGTATACAATGATACCACATCAAAACTGACCAGATAGAACTGTGCAGGTAAAATGATGTCACGCAGTTTGGTCAAAAAGTGTCCGGTGTCTCTAATGTATGAGGGAGCTGTGGTTGCATGGACTCGAAGTAGTCTGTCCAAAAACATGGCAATGGTGCTGGAGATAGACCCCCTGCAAGACACAATGGGTCTGCCTGGGGGATCCATCAAACGCTTATGTATCTTAGGGAGAACATATATAAGGGGGTGATGGGGTACTGTACTTTCAGAAATTGACAAATTCTGATCTATAATGCCCCGTCCTTGGGCTGTGTCTACTAGGTCATTCGCCACCCTGGCGATCTCCCATTTGGGGTCATGTCCCAATACTTCATACACTTCCCCATCATCCAACCGCCTGCGTATCTCCCCAATATACTTGTCCATTACAACCACAGCTTTCCCCTTATCTGCCAGTTTGATTGTGATATCCTTGTTTTGTTCCAATGTTTTCAATGCTTCCCTTTCACAGCGTGTCATATTGATTTTGTTATGCGCCTGCTTGCTACACTCTTGCAGGGTTCATGTATTTGTCAACCGTATCGATGAGATGCGTAATAAATTCTCCATGAGGAGGTTCCCAGGTAGGTTATTGCATAATACTAGGGACAAGATCTCCCTGGTTGTCAGAGAGACCACATTCCACACTTCCTCAAGTAAGAGGGATATGGGACGTATTCCATTTGTATCCATATATAGCGGTCATAGTGCTAATACAGCACAGGTCTTGAGAAAAGAATGGCATGTTCTGCATAGAGGCCTACCCATGGTCCGGGAATTTGGCAGTCCGCCATTGAGGGCAGACAAGCGGGGTACTAACCTTCATGACAAACTGATCAAAACAGATATAGGCGACAGGGGTAGAGGTGGCCAAAGTTATTTGAAGCCTAGAAAGACTGGGAACTTCCCATGTCTAGGTTGTTGCAACTGGGGAAACATGCTCAAGGGTAACACTTTTGTCTACCCATACAATGGAAAAAAAGTATAACATTTCAGAATTCTACACATGCCGGTCTGAATTTGTCGTCTATATGATCCAATGCCCCTGTGGCATGGGGTACTTTCACACTAGCGTTTTTCTTTTCCGGCATAGAGTTTCGTCACAGGGGCTCTATACTGGAAAAGAACTCATCAGGCATATCCCCATGCATTCTGAATGGAGAGCAATCCGTTCAGGATGCACCAGGATGTCTTCAGTTCAGTCGTTTTGACTGATCAGGCAAAAGATAAAACCATAGCATACTACGGTTTTATCTCCGGCGAAAAAAACTTTAGACATGCCGGAATACGATCCGGCATTTCTGCCCATAGGAATGTATTAGTGCCGGATCCGGCATTCAAAATACCGGAATGCCGGATCTGTCCTTCCGGGCCTGCACATGCTCAGACCGGTAAAAATGTGAAAAAAGATACAAGACGGATCCGTCTGTCCGCATGACAAGCGGAGAGACGGATCCGTCCTTGCAATGCATTTGTGAGACGGATCCTTAGTCTACGTGGGAGAAACAACTATGGAAATCAGGGAACGCATTAACAAACACAAGAGTACAATAAGGAAAGAATTGATGGACAAACCGGTTGCAAAGCATTTCTGTCAACCAGCTGAGATTCCGGGTCAAAGATTCGGTTGACATTCCGAGAAGGGGTGGTGATAGAGAACGCATGCTGAGAAAGAAAGAGTTAAAATGGATTTTCACATTACAATCTTTACAACCCCATGGGCTCAATATCGAATTCAATGTGAATAGTATAGATAGGTAGGATATTTCATGAGTTATTTGTCCAATTCAGTATGGTGCTGATTTTACATGTTTTTTTTATGGCGAGTATTCGTTTAAGTGTTATTCACCCCTCACTTTTGGTATTCTTGCCGATCTGGAGTCTGGCTGTGTTAATGTGCTCCATATTGGGGTTTATTTAGATGATAGGAAGTATATTGTCCCCTTTTGTCATGGTATATCATGTGATGCGGATAGGCACTATGGTGGATTGAAATGGGGCCTAATAGTACACTATTATATGGGAGACATTGTTTTGTCCGGATACAGTGTATATATGGTCCCTTAGTGATCCCCCTATCTGCTTTACATGATGTATTAGAGTGACATCTGCATGACGGACAGATGCATTGCGATCAGGTGACTTCTTCGTCATCATGCAATGGTCATGTGGTCCGGGACTAGGTTCGATGACTAGCACTATGTGTGCCCTCTATGAAGCTGAAGGCATGTATACGCCGATCACGTGAGCACTCAGGAGGAGGTGCGTGTGCATTCATCTTACGTCAGGCGTTTCGATAGCAACGTGGTTACGTTATGGACATGCGTGCTGCGACGGCAGTGCAATGATGTCACGGACATGCGCAGTGCACCTGGCCAGACGCCGATATAGAGTTCAGATACACATTTGTATAAACTAGGCACAGACAGTTTTGATTAGACACAGTTGTGATTAGTGGGTTGGGGCTTTCAGATGATTGGTTCCACCATGTGGTGGGAGTGGTTATTTATGAGTATTTATGGTTGCTATTTTCATTGTATACATACATGATAAAGGTTACTATGTAGCCGAAACTTTGTATTTCTGCTTTTGTACGCACTCAAGGTTGACCAGATATGCTGCTGTAACCCTCTTTTTTCTGCTGTTCTGTGGACTGCCGTGGATCTGCAGTCTTGTTGCAGCTGATGCATTCTGGATTTGGTCGATGAGGTCCGTTTGTGCTGCTCTACATTTCTATTTGTATACTGTGGTGACATCAGCGATCATGTGACCAGTAAAACAGGCAGTGGTTGAGACGGACCTGCGATGATGTTACCATCATGTGACCAGGGCTGGAGGGGACGGCAGTGAAGAGAAGAAGTTCTGGTAGAAGAAGTTCTGGTAGAAGAAGCTTTGGTGATGTCTGCTACATGAGGAAAGGTAAGTGAAGGGAAAGGCAGAGCAATGCTGGGAGCTGTGGTTATTTAACTGGGAATGTATGTTAGGGCTGAAGGGATGTTATTTACATGGAACTGCTTGTTGGAGGTGGCTGGGGAGGGGGTGATGTTATTTAGCTAGGACTGTATGTTGATGGCGGCTGTGGAAGGGAGTGATGTTATTTACATGGGACTGAATGTTACAGGGGTCAGAGAGATGGTTTTTACATGGGACTGAATGTTGAAGGCGGCTGTGGGAGGGAGTGATTATTTACATGGGACTGAATGTTACAGGGGTCAGAGAGATGGTTTTTACATGGGACTGAATGTTGAAGGCGGCTGTGGGAGGGAGTGATTATTTACATGGGACTGTATGTCGGAGGGGGCTGAGGGAGGCAGTGATGTTATTTACATGGGACTGAAGGTTTAGGGGGCGATGTTTTTTACATGGGACTGAATTTTGAAGGCAGCTGGGGAGGAGGTGTTGTTATTTACATGGGACTGTATTTTGGAGGGGGCTGTAGATAGAGAGAGATGTTAATTACATGGGACTATATATTGGAGGGGGCTGGAGAGATGGTGTGATGTTATTTACATGGGACTGTATGGCGGAGGGAGGGAAGTAGTGTTATTTACATGGGACTGAATGTTGGAGGGGCTGAAGGGAGGGGAGTGATGTTATTTACATAGGACTATATTTTGGAGAGGGCAGGAGACATGATTTGATGTTATTTACATGGGACTGTATGGTTGTGGGAGGAATATAACTACAGGGGGCACTGCAAATCCAGGGGACATTAGGCATTCTTATTACTATTGGGGGCTCTATAGGAGGGACTTATAGATCTGCCTTATTTCTACTAAGAGCACTACGGGGGCCTTATTACTGCTGAGGGCTCTGCAAATAGCTTTATTACCACTGGGGGAACAATAGGGGGCCTTATTTCTACCAGGGGCTCTGTGAGGGCATTATTAATACTGGAGGGCTCTTCTACTAATGGTGGCACTCTTGGAAGCGTTATCACGGTTGGGGCACTGTAGGGGTCAGTATTACTAATGGGGGTCATTCTAGAAGGGAATTACTAGAATGACCTCATCTATTTGCTCACGGAGAGGCCACCGTGGCAATCTTGATTAAAGAAAATGCACCAAATATCGTGTACACTGTGTGACGCCCATTCCAACATGATGACGTGTTGACATGGTGACATAATTGGTGATGATGTCACTACATCTACCCAGTGTGACATCCTCACGTCAGCGCGCAGGATTTGGCGCATTTTCTTCAATCAAGATGGCCTCTCCGTGAGCAAATGGATGAGGCGAGTATGTATTTTCTTAACCTCGGGTGCGATATTTTAAAAAAAACAGCGCCTGTGATCGCACGCTACAGTGCGGTTGCAATGTACTAATCAGTAACAACTGTGATATTGCTTTCCACGCATCGCTCCTGATGAAACATGGATTAATATTTCCATGTGGAAAAGCATTGAGCGAATGAGATAGATCACTGTTAGTGTGCTTACTAGGCAGGACAGTCAGAAGGAGTATCGTCTCACTGCGTCATACCAATTTCACTTGACAGACCTTGCTTCCCACCCGCCCCTAGCAGATATGAATGGATACATAATTGGGACAAGTCTTAACTAAGTACCTGCTCTAGTGGCCATCTGCTGTAATCACTCACTGATACAAACAACAGTGGGTTTACTGTATGTCAGCAAACTTGAGGCTTTTAGCCAGGTCACTCTACATGTAGATGGCATTATTTTTAAGTCCCTCTCTACATATTGGGTTTCCTGTTGCCTGATTTATTACTTAATATGTGTCCTCTTAACTATTGGTCTTAATAAAACTTTTTTTTTTTTTGTTAAATGTTCTATCAAGCAGAAATTCTACTATTCACTATTGAAAGTACATTGCCCAACGAGAAACAGGACAGAAACTTAAAGGGAGTCTGTCACCTCCATATGGCCATATACAGTGCTTACATGGCTCTGTAGCAAACCTATTCAGGATTGTAACGGTACCTTTGTTCTTTTCTTTAGACTTGCACCAGCAAGAAAAACTAAGTTTAATTCATATGCAAATGAGCACTCGCAAGTGCCCAGGGGCGTGTGTAGGTGCCCCGGCTGCTCTGCCTTCTTTTCACTTTACTCCTCCCCAGCCTCTGCCTTTGCCCGCCCGCCAAGTCTGGACCTATCGATGAGGCAAGAGACTTGGAGGGCGGGCAAAGGCAGAGACTGGGGAGGAGTAAAGTGAAAAGAAGGCAGAGCAGCTTGGGCACTTACACACTGAACACCGCCCCTGGGCACTTGCGAGGGCTCATTTGAATATGAATTAAACTTCGTTTTTCCTGCTGGTGCAAGTCTAAAGAAAAGAACAAAGGTACCGTTACAATCCTGAATAGGTTTGCTACAGAGCCATGTAAGCACTGTATATGGCCATATGGAGGTGACAGACTCCCTTTAAAGCCAGGATCAGGTCTCACAATTAAAGAGGAAAAAAGTACATTTTCCTGTGTCTAAGCATTTTTGTCACCCAGGACACAATGAGGAACATATTGATGTTGTCATATTAAAAGACATTTTCAAGTCTCATAGAGCCAGAAGAATTAAACAAATCGGATGATGGACTATCTGAGCTAACAGCGCATGCAGCCTATTCAGCTTTTGTCTATTTTTCTGACAAAACAGATTTTTTGCTTTTCATCCGTTACTAAGAAATATGAATCTTTCTAACAGTAAAAACACAAAAAGGGTCTGTGACTTTGTCTCTAATTCTGAAAATGTGCAAATGTCAATGAAAATAAAGCCAGGAAACTTTTTTTTCCACTTTAATCCTATATTTCTTTTTTTTCAGTACCTTCACCTACTAGTACAGATATTCTATTTGCGGTGGAGAAACTGCCCTTTCTTAAATTGGTTGTGAACCCAAGTCCTTAAACTACCAGTGGATAAAAAAACTCCATTGTCATCCCCAATACCCCAAGGCCCCTTGCAGACGAGCGTGTCCAGATTAGGTCCGGATGCATCCCGGTGCATTGCGGCAAACCCGCGCGAGTAGGTACGCAATTGCAGTCCGATGTTCAGTTTTTATCGCGCGGGTGCAATGTGTTTTGCACGCGTGTGACAAAAAAAACGACTGGTACCCAGACTAACTTCTTCACAGAAGTTCAGGTTTGGGTTAGTTGTAGTGTAGATTGTATTATTTTTCCCTTATAACATGGTCATAAGGGAAAATAATAGCATTCTGAATACAGAATGCATAGTACAATAGGGCTGGAGGGGTTAAAAAAAATAAAATAAATTTTAACTCACCTTAATCCACCTGTTCTTTTGTGAGGAATAGGACCTTTGATGACGTCACTACGTTCATCACATGGTCCGTCACATGATCCAGAAGAGATGCCGGCTGCGCAAACAAGTGGATTAAGGTCAGTAAATACATTTTTAACCCCTCCAGCTCTATTGCATTCTGTATTCAGAATGCAATTATTTTCCCTTCTAACCATGTTATAAGGGAAAATAATAATGATCGGGTCCCCATCCCGATCGTCACCTAGCAACCGTGCGTGAAAATAGTTTCACACAACCCCATTAATTTCTATGGGGCCTGCGCTACGTTAAAAAAAAAACACACAAAGAGGAGCATGCTGCAATTTTCGCGCAACGCACAAGTGATGCGTGAAAATCACCGCTCATGTGCACAGCCCCATAGAAATGAATGGGTCCGGATTCAGTGCGGGTGCAATGCGTTCAACTCACGCATTGCACCCGCGCGGAAATCTCGCCCGTGTGAAAGGGGCCTAAAGCCTTTTTTTTTTTAATCTATGCTACCAACTGGTTTCCAGAGAGAAAATCTGTTTCCTTCAGGCTGCCAAAAATGTCCTCCCTTGGTACAGGAAAATTCAGGAGCACCTGACCCTTAAAAGGGGGTTGTCTTGCTTCAGCAAGTGGCATTTATCATGTAGAGAAAGTTAATACAAGGCACTTACTAATATATTGTTATTATCCATATTGCTTCCTTTGCTGGCTGGTTCCTTTTTTCATCACATTATACACTGCTCATCTTCATGGTTATGACCACCCTGCAATCTATTAGTGGTGGTTGTGTTTGCACACTATAGGAAAAAGCGCCGACCTCTCGGGTGGCCTAGACCATGGAAGCATGCATAGGCTAGTGCTTTTTCCTATAGTGTGCAAGCATGGCCACTGTTGATGGATTGCAGGCTGGTCATAACCATGGAAAGGATCAGTCTATAATGTGATGTAAGAATGAATCAAGCCAGCAAAGGAAGCAATATGGACAATCACATTACATTACTAAGTGGCTTGTATTAACTTTATCTACATGGTAAATGCTATTTGCTGAAGTCAATGGGGACGGATCTGTTTTCTTAGACAATAGAAAACTGATCCGTTCCCCATTGACTTTCAATGGAATTCATGATGGATCTGTCATGCTATGTTAAAGATAATACAACCGGATCATTCATAACGGATGCAGACGGTTGTATTATCAGTAAATGAAGCATTTTTGCTGTTCCCTCCCGGATCAGGCAAAAAGGCTACTTTTACACTTGTATCTCATCTGCCAGGTATACTTCTCGCAGAATACCGTACATTTATGTCACAGGAGACATGCCCAAGCAATCACCTTGGGGGCACAGTGGCTGACAGCCAGGATCCCACTACATCGGCCAGGATTGAAGAGGACTCTGATCCCAGCCGCTTAACCCTTTAATTGATGCATTTAGTAGCAAATGTGGCATCTAAGTGATCAGTTATAAGGAGAGGGCTCCTTATAACTGTTATAATTCCTACACCGTTCACCTGATTTTGATGTAAATGCCCTCAAATTAAAGCTGACAGTCTGCAGTTAAAGCACATCTTGTTCGCTTTATTTACAATCCATTGAGGTGGTGCATAGAGCCAAAAATGTTAGAGTTGTGTTGATGTCCCAATATTTATGGACCTGACTGTACATACAGCCAAATGTAGAAGCCAAACAAAGCAACAGGTTTAATAAAACCCTATTAGAAAAATGTCCATAAAAATACATGCAATTCAATAATTATAAGAAAAATTATGCAAAGGTCCCTGGTCGTTAAATTATAATGTGTCCTTCTACTAATCTACATGTCACTGGCAAAACACCATGAAAAATAAATATGAAACTGAAATACACAATCACTAAACCAATAATTGTCTAACATATTTCCATTATTCAGTATCCTGTGTTCTTTCTAAGGAGCAGCAGATGCAGGCTGCTATTGTTTCCTGGTGTCTGCCTGGTGCGCCGGGCCAATGAAAATTTGAAAACTGCGCGGCTTTGCTGCTCTATTATCAGAATTCTGCTTAGAAAAGAAGGTACACTAGAGATTTACTGATAAATATAATACCTTTGATGCAAATGTATTTTCTTTCTCTAGAAATATTAGTAGTGTAAATTATAACCCTTAGTTTATCTTTCACTATTTACAGTTGGGAAGTGCTAATTCCACGCCATTGCGCGCAACTATGTAGAAATTTGTCAGAAGATAATCTATTCAATTAAAAATGTATGAAATGTAATAAACACTAAAAGTGAGCCACATGGGATTATCTGACAAACACCATCATAAAGAGAACATCACTAATTCATGAGAGTACGATAAGTGCACAAACACCGAGGATGCACAAAACATTTCTGAAAACATAAGAAGATCGTCTACATTTCAACTTTTTATTGCTAATAGCTTGAAAACGTAACTGTAGGAATGTTATCTATTTTATGAAATGATTTATCTCACGGAGACAATACCTTTTTAAAACAAAGAGGTTAGGGCGATTACCCTAATTGCTGGTAGAAGCCACATCTGAACACTCAGCGGCCGCTGAAGGGGAAAAAGTTATTGATCAGGAGGTGTTTTGTGGGAAAGGATTCAGTATAACTTGTATTTTATTTATTTAAACATCCACTCTATGTTCGGGAGTCCAATGGGTCATCCTACTAAGGGATTGTCAGCCTTTCCTGTATAAGTGTACAGATAGAGATATCTATCATGCACTGACAGGACTACGCATAGAAAGAGCAGGGATTTACAAAGTTACACTTAAAGGGGTTGTTTTGCCATATATACTGATGACCTAACCTCTGGATAGGTCATCAATATCTAATTGGCGGGGGTCTGACACCCAGGACCCCCACCAATCAGCTGTTTGAAGAGGCGGCGGCACTCCATGCAAGCGCTGCCTCCCCTTCATTACACTGCCCATTGTCTTGGAAGTGCAGTGTAATGACAAGTACTTGCTTCATTCACTTACATGGAGCGAGTACTTGTAATTACACTATGACGCCACTCCACAGTAGATGACACGGAGCACTGCCTCCTCATCAAACAGCTGATCGGCGGGCGGACCCCCGCCGATCAGATATCCTGACGATAGGTCATCAATATATATGGCTGGAAAACCGCTTTTAAATGGATTGTGTGGATTGTGCAGAAAAGACACACCCGCTGAGCAAATCTAGCAGAACAATTGGAGCATTGAATGGAGGGATATCTGGTTCCATGGAAGGTACAGGGCTGGCTCTAGCTTTGTTAGAAAGAGAATGGCATGTACTATATAATGTCTGATTTTCATTTTTTACATCAATCATGGGATAACTGCTCAATAATTACCCGATTGTCTGCATCTGCTGGTATTGCTGAAAACTGGTTAACAGATTAACCCCTTAGATGCCACGGTCAGTGCTGACTGCAGCATCTAGGGCGTTTACAGGAGGAAGGAGCATCCTCTTTCCCTCCATCAACTCCCTGCAATGTGATCATGGGATACTAATCTTTGCCACAGTGCCAGGAAGCCTTTCAAAGGCCTCCAGACCTAACATGTATGGAAGACTATGAGGCCCAGTCCCCAAGCTCTGTCTCATAGACAACTGTCAGTGTAAAAAATGACATACAATACAGCATGTATTGTACTGCACTGAAATAGGAAACAGACCCTCAAAATTTAGAGAACCTGTCACCTCCCAAAACCATCCCAAGCCACTGGCAGTACCTGCATGTAGCCAGCAGTGCGTTTCTGATAATGCCTTTCTTCCTGAAGGCAGATGCAGTAAAAGTACCGAAAACGTTGTTTTATCCCCTGTCCAGCGCATTTCTCCACACATGCTTGAAGTTAAGGAGGCAGCGGCCTCCTTGCTTAAAGTCACGGTAACCACCCCCCCCTTCCCTGCCCCTTTGCTGTGACTAGTAACAGAGATGGTTTACAGGAAATGGGGGCATGTTAGAGCTAGCCGAGTGCCTGAGCTGCCCCTACACATCATTTGACGAGCAGAGAAACTCCTGTGTGTCTGTAAGTATGATCTCCCCTCTTTTTTTTTTTTTTTACCTTCCTCAGGATCGACTGGCATAATAAAAGGCTGAACTAGATGGACAGTTGTCTTTTTTTCAGCCTTATAAACTATGTTACTATCGACCGTCTGAACTCCCTAGAAGAATACAAATATAGTGGAAAGTAAGGGAAGTGACATCACAGCAGTACGGTACTGGCAGATTCCTTAGGAGGGAGACACCCACTGCTTCTGAGAGAAATGCATCTAGCTGTGTAGCTAAACAGGGAATAATATGGCTGAGGAAGACATTTGGAAAGCCCAAAAAAGACCTGTTCCTTCCCAGTTATGATCCTACAATGAAGCACAGCCATTATGTAAACTTTAAAAAAAAAACTCAGGTACACTAAGCTGAAAACTGCCTGTATCCTGAAGGGTTAAAAAAAAAAATATATACAGTAGGTGCTTCTTATACCAGACACACACCGAAGAGATACAGTTACCTTACACTTGCTCCACTGTGCACAATCTGTCCTGATAATTTCCAAGTATCACTGTGCTGACAAAGGAGTAAAAATAGGTATTTTTTTTTTACTTTACATCTGCAATTTGACTTCATCTGTCAAAGAAAAATGTGCTATTCAACTATATACTTGCATTTTATCATAGACAAAAGGGGGTGAACAAAAAGATGCAAAGCAGTCCTCAGGTCTCCAGTGGGAAGTAATTGTCACAATAGTAAAAAGAGACACTCCTTTTATTAAAAGGATGAGAAGACATTATTTTTCAGCCTAAAGCTCACATTCAGACCGTAATGAAAGAAATAATGTACCCACAAGAAAAGAAGCGAATGATGGTCCTTAGAACATGCCTATTATTTCCAAGTTCACCAGATGAATCTTCACCCAGTTTCACACCGAATTCTTTATCAAATCCAAGTGATAACTAGTTTTACAGTATTTACAACCTAATACGATTACTAATCCGTATATACTATTCTGTACTTATATACCCACATACAACAAATTATAGTGATTCAATCTGGTTAATGAGATGTTCCCATATAACATACAGTGTCTACAAACCTAGGTGGCTCTAACGTTATGTGCTTTGATTAATTATCACTGGAAATATTACAGATGAAGTATTAGGTAAACAATCATTTGCTGGCAGATCTCAGGGGCAGCAGATAGACTTGCCTATGATTTCTTCACACTGTGCTCTGTTGTTAGCATCCTTTAAGAGGTAAACCCTAAGCCAAGCTTATAGGCACACCTATTGATTTGCTTTGATGGTCCTAGCCAATATTTCCAAATACAATTCGTCAAAAATCACATGAACAGAAACTGATCCTCAGGGGGTTCCAAAACAGTTTTTGATTTTCTTTAGTGTTAACACTAGCATTAGTTATACCAATTTCATAGTATAATGAGAAAATTAAAAGGAAAATGAAATTGTGTACTGCATTGTCCCCTAGAAAAAAAAAAAAAAATCTATTTAAAGGGTTTCTGTCACCAGAATTAAACCTATTAAATTAGCTGACATTAGCGATTTGCTAATGTCAGCTGAACCTAACTAGCCTATTCCTACTTTTATCTATGCCCCCTTACTCCAGAAATATAACTTTTATAATATGCTAATTAGCCTCTAGGAGCAGGGGGGTCGTTGCCCATGCTCCTAGAGGCTCCGTTCTCCCACCTCTGGCCATGCCCTGCTACACTAGATTGACAGGGCCAGGCAGCCTTCACCTCCAACTGCCGGCCCTGTGCCCAGTGGTCTTCGTCCAGACCATTCTCAGCATGTTTGTCAGGTTGGGTCTGGATCTCCGTTGCCGTTCAGTACTCGGCACAGGCGCAGTGAGGAAGCCGGCAGCTGGCGAACGCCCTTCACTCACTGCGCTGAATACTGAACGGGACGGCGCAGGCGCGAGATTTACATAGCAGACAGACAGAGCCAGCAGTAGGAGACCAACGCTGCTTGGCACTGTCAATCTAGTGTAGCAGGGCGTGGACAGAGGCTCGAATTAGCGCATTATAAAAGTTATATCTCTGGCGTAACGGGGACATAGATAAAAGTAGGAATAGGCTAGTAAGGTTCAGCTGAGATTAGCTAATGTCAGCTAGTTTAATAGGGTTAATTCTGGTGACAGAAACCCTTTAAATGCACAAAACCTATGTTTTGTGTGATACAAATGGATAATACTAATTTTAAGCTGCATGCCTAAATACAGTATGGGTCCATAAATATCTATGGGTACTATAAGGAAAAAAGCAAGAAATAGTGGAGTTGTTGTTCTGCATTAGATTTGTCCACAAATTTCTATTTCAGCATGGGTGTGCCGCAGATCCGTAAGGATTAACCCATTGTTACTCAATAGGGCTAATGATACTCTATATTTCCACCCTAAATAAGAAACATGCTACACTCAAAATCTGCACAGAAAACTTCCATGTGAATAGGGTTCTGGAAACCACATTCATATGCACGAGAAGTGGATTGTTGGGAGAAACTGCATCAGATCCAACACCTGACTATACCCTAAAAGGGAGTCTGTCATCATCAGCAGCTGTATTTAACCAGGGCCATTTTCATATATGTTTTGCTCACCTGAAACCAACCCCGTATACGTTTTAAATTCCATGCCTCCATTGTACCGACTCTCAACCCATATATATATATATATATATATATATATATATATATATATATATATATATATATATATATATATGCAAATTAGCTGTTCCCTCTGTGGACAAAAGATCCCCTCCTTCATCCTCCCAGCCACTCCCTCTGAAGTTTTATTGCAGACCTGTTTTTGTTCCAGCAGAGACTTCAGGCTCTACTGTGCATGCGCTGACAACTACCGTAATTACATGGCACTTGCGCAAGATGCAAGATGTAGCGGATGTCTGGCTTGTCAATCAAACTTCAGTGGGAGCAGCTGGGAGGGCTGAAGGAGAAGCTGTATCATGTACCAAGAGCAGCAGGAAAGCCCTCGGTGTAGGAAAGAGTTAATTTGCATACTACTTAGGGGAGCAAAGCCTATTTGAACATGGTTTGGGTTTATTTCGGCTGCTGCTGATGACCGACTCCCTGTAATGTTTCCTTTATATTTTACCTGTCTTTACAATCCCGTCCTGAATTAGCTTCAAAATACTAACCAAGTCTGCACTGTGTGAATAAAACCTTATTTAATCAATCTACAGTATATGATCCTATTTTACTATACAAAAAATACATACAAGTGTGAATTATAGACTAAAGAAATGTGCTGCTGAATTTTTTTTCTGCCTGTTAAAACCAGATAGTGACTTTTTTTTCTAAATCAGTTTTTACTTTCTGGTTGCAGATTTTTGAAATTCTATTTCCTGAACATGATTATGAGGTGGCCATCTTGCCTGAGCTTTTCTTAACAGCATTTAGAAATACAAATTTACACAGCCACTACGGGCCATGAATACAATGGACCGGAGGGGACCTCACTAACTTCTACAGAATAGTTCTCTAGGCATGTTCTGTGACATGTGCAAAGGTCAGGGGGGGAATAGATAAGTTGGGATATCACCTACTGTGAATCTATACAAAGATAACACCTGTCCTTGCAATCCTGCTTATAATGATAAGCAGATAACGGCAGTACAGTGATCAGTATAGACCAATAAGTGGTGCCTATTAGTAGCTTAGTGGCTAGTGTGAAAAAACAGGATTTCATGTTTTTTTTTTATATATATATATATATATATATATATATATATATATATATATATATACACACATACACACACACACACACACACACACACACACACACACAGAAAAATCCGCGGCACTCCTTAAAGTAGAAAAATGTGCACTTTATTCACACATGTCAAAGACAACGTTTCGGTTCTCTCACAGAACCTTTTTCAAGTCAAGTGAGACTATATATAATATATAAAATATGACATGGAAAATTACAAATAACCACCCAAAAAATGTTAAACATTAAAGCTTGATTTAAAAAATATGCAATTTTCTGGCCTTACAGTGAATCCCCACAGGCATGTTAAGCATTCAGAGTGGATGCAGATACAAGCAGCAGAATCTCCTCTGTCTACACCTGTCATGAATACTTCCAGCACCTGCGCAGTAGAGGACACAGTTACTGCCATCTTATGCAGTTATGCACATCGTGGCTTGTTTACATGCCTTACCCATGAGCACTGAGCAGCTTTACTATGCGGGTTAAGATAATGCAACTGAGCTTTTTAGCTGTTTTTAGACTAGTTTCACATTAGTATTAGACACCTACAGCAGGCTGTTTCGGCAGGGAGCAGCCTGCCAGAGATGTCTGGATCTGCCACTGCCAGAGATATTTGGACACCCATCAACCCCATTTAATATAATGGGGACCAACGGAGATCCAGACCCAACCGGACAAACATGCTGAGAATGAGCTGGACGAAGACTACTGGGCACAGCAGTTTTTGTCCAGCCGATTCTCTGCATATTTGCAGGGCTGTAGCCGGGTCTCCACCGGTCCCCATTGTAGTGAATGGGACCGGATGGCGATGCAGTAGCTGCCAGCAATGCCAGAATGCAGAGAGGTCCGGGAGGCTGTTCTCTGCCGGAACAGCTTCCAGGTCTCAAAGCATTAGTATGAAGCTAGCCTTATGCCATAACACATTAGTACACAGCATTTCTGAAATGTCAATAGAAAGTGTACAACCCCTTTAAAATAAAGAGACACTACTACAGAACAGCTAGGTGTGGGCACAATCATCTCAAAACAATGTAAAATAGAAATATTTTTTAAATCAAAGTACTTGGTAACTTTTTATATATATATATATATATATATATATATATATATATATATATATATATATATATATATATATATACCAAGATGCCTGTAATCCCTGATGGAGCAACAAATAAAACACTTCTAGGAGGGCTTTATGATAGATTTAAGTGACCTGACCCATAACTCCTTGTTTGTACCTTTCAGCAGTGCAAGAAAAAAGTTCTTCAGTCCTATTTGTTTTATATAATCTGTACAAAATCCCATAAATCAAACCTCTTACATGCCTGACAGTATAATAATCTTACCTGCAAAGTAAAAGGATAACTGACATGACCAACACAGACACAAACAGAATTCTGAACAGAATATTACATCTACATTCTGAGAACACATATAAGAACGCTATTGGGTGACAGCTTTGGGACCATACTTACAGTATAGTTTCACCATCCACATATAAGAAGCGCACCATTACACATCTATTATTAACATTACAGAGGTTCTGTAAGGTTCTGTGCATTTGGCCTAGAGCAGCTCTATGGACTGTATACTGAAGAGGTTCTAGTGTTGAAGACCAAGAAAACTCTGTTAAAATAGTCTAATGTAAATACCTGGTAGTTGAAGCTTATAGGGGTTGCACAATTAAGACAACTTACTGTCTGATCTATGGCCGTGCTAACAGTGGGACCTTTGGTGATCACAAGAACAAACAATAGCTAGTGCTCCCTTGTGTGTCTCTCGCTCCTTTCAATTCTATGGGGTTGACAAAGATGGCCAAGCACAAGTGTTCAGCTATCTCTGGTAGCCCCATGGAACATCGGAACACATGCGTGACTGCCACATTATTCAAACTGGGGAGAATAAGTCCCTGTTCTCGTGATCAGCAGGATCCCCACCGATCAGACACTTGTCCTCTACCCTGTGGATCAGAGATAAGTTGTCTTAACGGGACAACCCCTTTAAACATACAGTAAATGCTAATGAATTCAGATGTTGGAAAATGATAGAAGAGGATAAACAGGGTAGACCTATGTAACTAATAAACTGTGATAATACCTGTGTGGCTCTGCAGCATGTAATATCTATGATGTATAAGGCTCCATTCACACGTCTGCAATTCCGTCTGCAAAATAATTGCGGACCCATTCATTTCTATGACCCGCACTTACGGGTTCGCAATTCCGATCCCGAAAAAAAAAATAGAACATGTCCTATTCTTGTCCGCAATTGCAGACAAGAATAGGCAATTTCTATTAAAGGGAATCTGTCACAGGGATTTTGTGTATAGAGCTGAGGACATGGGTTGCTAGATGGCCGCTAGCACATCCGCAATACCCAGTCCCCATAGCTCTGTGTGCTTTTATTGTGTAAAAAAAAAGATTTTATACATATGCAAATGAACCTGAGATGAGTCACGTACAGGACTCATCTCAGGTTAAATTTGCATATGTATCAAATCGGTTTTTATACACAATAAAAGCACACAGAGCTATGGGGACTGGATATTGCGGATGTGCTAGCGGCCATCTAGCAACCCATATCCTGAGCTCTATACACAAAATCCTGGTGACAGGTTCCCTTTAAGTGCCGGCGATGTTCGGTGCGCAAAATGGAGAACGCACATTGCCGGTGTCCGTGTTTTGCGGATCCGCAAAACACGGACGTCTGAATGGAGCCTTAGACCTCTCTTCACATCCACACCTTCTCATAATGGTGCCTCAAGGCCCTTTAGGTGATTCAGACTACTAGACTGAAATACACAGCTGCACTCCAGCCACTAATACAGTTATAGAATACTCCAAATCCTTGAAAGATGACTGCTTAGGTCCATGATCAAACCTGATCACACCCCTGTACAAAAGAAGGACCCCTTGTACCCATAATTGCCAGGTGTGGTATCTCTCTCTAAGAGATCATGGAACTGGACATAGAGGTCACTTAAGGTAAAGTACCTATGTGTATTTCTTAATGGACTAAGTTTGAAAAAAAATAAAACACCCTTTTGGTTTGTTCAAGTTAATTAAAAACTTCTACAATGCCGCTAAATGTCCTTTACTAAATAACAAGCCTATATTCAACTGTGTCTCTCCGATCCTCCTAGTAATGTCTGTGTCCAAACTGCAGCAGTGGCGTAGTAGTATACAGCTCATGCCCACCATAGGAAATGCATAAGGAGACTGCAGGGTCAGTGTAAATGCCCTATGCATCTTGTTCACCTGCTGCACCATTCATTCTTAATCTCTCCTGTTATACATAGACTTACGGTGCATCAGACTTATTGTCAACAGGCGGTCTAATAGATAGGCGCATTTATCTACTTCCTCTACAACTTCATTTCTACTTAGTCTGTTCTGTTCTACAAAGAATTACTGTGCGTCAGAGTCAACAGGCGGTATACTATATAGGCGCGTTTAATCAGCTGCGCCATTCATACGTAATTTATTCTGTTATGCATAGACTTACTGTGCATCAGATTCAGTTTCAACAGGTGGTCTAATACATAGGCATGTTTATCTAGTTAACTTGCTGCACCACTAATATTTAATCTGTTCTGTTATAGACCGACACATTGATTAAATAGATAAGAAATTATATTAGGCCCCGGTTCACAAATTGGATGATACCCCTGTCTCATTCTACTGTTTATGGGGTGTCCACATGGATATTAAACCGCTTCTGTTAGCCAAAAAGTTACTGTATTTAGAATTACAGAGAGGTTTTAATTATCACCCTGTGGGACATGCAGATAGATTTATTCCATTAGCTGAAACATTAGTCTCCTAGTGAAAACATTAGTCTTTTAGCAGATAAATGAGTATTTTACCAAATAAATTAGTCTACTCCAGTATAACAATCCCCGATACCTATGACGAACGACGTTGAACGGGTAACCTGCACCTGTTGGCAAGAGGTAGACACGCAGCGATCCCTTCAGTGCAGCATGTGTGCACTCCAGGACAAGTAAGGGCATCACAGAACAATTAGTGCTAAATGCCACTTGGCCCTCCAGGAAGTTGGACAACTGGGGTAAAATAACTCCTTGTATTGGGTTAATACCAGATGGGCTGAACTTGCTGGATGGATGAAACCTGGCAGATGGATTACCAGACAAATCGCTCCACCAACTGGACCCAAATTCATCATTCCTAGCTACCACGCTCTGTTATAGAATTTTTTTATCTGCATCACTCACAGAAATTTTTAACAAATTCTATGTTCGTGCAACGAAATTTTAGATTTGGATCCCTCCATAGGGTCTGGGATCCCCTCATACTATGAATTTTGGAATGGTATTTTGCTTTGAACGTGTATTTGGGTTAAAATCAGATGGCCCAAACTTGCTGAATGGATCAAATATGGCAGCTGGATTTTTGCCATACGGGTGAAGTGCCATCGGCGATTAGAATGAACCACAAATCACCCCACCAACTCGACCCAAATTCATCATAGCTAATACGTTCTTTCAGTCACTGGGTCCAAAACACAGATGAGATGCAAATAATTCCATTACATTGTATCTCTGTTTTGGACCCACTCCTGGTTTTGGCTTCCAATTACTGATCAAATACTGATGCAAAACACTGACAAAATACTGACCATCTGCAAAAGGCTTTATGGATGCTCAACATACAGGACTTTTTTTGTTTTTATATGTTATTCTGAGGGATCAGAGGAACGGAAACATATACAGTGATGTTAACACAGCCTTAGGCCTCATGCACACGACCGTTGTGTGCATCCGTGGCCGTTGTGCCGTTTTCCGTTTTTTTTCACGGACCCATTGACTTTCAATGGGTCCGTGGAAAAATCGGAAAATGCACCGTTTGGCAGCCGCATCCGTGAGCCGTGTTTCCTGGCCGTGAAAAAAATATGACCTGTCCTATTTTTTTCACGGCCAACGGTTCACGGGCCCATTCAAGTCAATGGGTCCGTGAAAGAACACGGATGCACACAAGATTGGCATCCGTGTCCGTGATCCGTGGCCGTAGGTTTTAGTTTCATACAGACGGATCCGAAGATCCGTCTGCATAAAAGCTTTTTCTGATCTAAGTTTTCACTTCGTGAAAACTCATTTCCGACAGTATATTCTAACACAGAAGCGTTCCCATGGTGATGGGGACGCTTCTAGTTAGAATACACTGCAAACTTTGTACAAGACTGCCCCCTGCTGCCTGGCAGCACCCGATCTCTTACAGGGGGATATGATAGTACAATTAACCCCATCATATCCCCCTGTAAGAGATCAGGGCTGCCAGGCAGCAGGGGGCAGACCCCCCCCCCCCCTCCCCAGTTTGAATATCATTGTGCGGCCCCCCCCCCCCCCCCCTGTTGTTAACTCGTTGGTGGCCAGTGTGCGCACCCCCCTCCCTCCCTCCCTCTATTGTTTTAATACATTGGGGCCAGTGTGCGCGCCCCCCCCCCCAACCCCCCCTCCCTCCCTCTATTGTTTTAATACATTGGGGCCAGTGTGCGCACCCCCCCAACCCCCCCCCCCCCCCTCCCTCCCTCTATTGTAATCATCATCGGTGGCAGCGGAGTAGAAGATTTTCATACTTACCTGCTTCTTGCTGCTGCGATGTCTGCGTCCGGCCGGGAGCTCCTCCTACTGGTAAGTGACAGGTCTGTGCGGCGCATTGCTGTCACTTACCAGTAGGAGGAGCTCCCGGCCGGACGCAGACATCGCAGCAGCAAGAAGCAGGTAAGTATGAAAATCTTCTACTCCGCTGCCACCGATGATGATTACAATAGAGGGAGGGAGGGGGGGGGGGGGTTGGGGGGGTGCGCACACTGGCCCCAATGTATTAAAACAATAGAGAGAGGGAGGGAGGGGGGGTTGGGGGGGCGCGCGCACACTGGCCCCAATGTATTAAAACAATAGAGAGAGGGAGGGAGGGGGGGGTTGGGGGGGCGCGCGCACACTGGCCCCAATGTATTAAAACAATAGAGGGAGGGAGGGGGGGGGTTGGGGGGGCGCGCGCACACTGGCCCCAATGTATTAAAATAATAGAGGGGGGGTTGGGGGGCGCGCGCACACTGGCCCCAATGTATTAAAACAATAGAGGGAGGGAGGGGGGTGCGCACACTGGCCACCAACGAGTTAACAACAGGGGAGGGGGGGCCCACTGGCCACCAATGAGTTAAAAACAGGGGGGGGGGGTCTGCCCCCTGCTGCCTGGCAGCACCTGCCAGGCAGCAGGGGGCAGTCATGTACACAGTTTTTTTGTATATTCTAACCTGAAGCGTCTCCATCACCATGGGAACGCCTCTGTGTTAGAATATACTGTCGGAAATGAGTTTCACGATGTAGCTCATATCCGACAGTATATTCTAACATAGAGGCGTTCCCATGGTGATGGGGACGCTACAAGTTAAAATATACCATCGGATTGGAGAAAACTCCAATCCGATGGTATAACAGAACTCCAGACTTTACATTGAAAGTCAATGGGGACGGATCCGTTTGAAATGGCACCATATTGTGTCAACATCAAACGGATCCGTCCCCATTGACTTGCATTGTAATTCAGGACGGATCCGTTTGGCTCCGCACGGCCAGGCGGACACCAAAATGACTTTTTTTTCATGTCCGTGGATCCTCCAAAAATCAAGGAAGACCCACGGACGAAAAAACGGTCACGGATCACGGACCCACGGACCCCGTTTTTGCGGGCCGTGAAAAAAAACTGTCGTGTGCATGAGGCCTTACTGTCACTGCCTGCACTCTGTCATGGGGCCACTTCTGTCACAGTTACTGCCACTGCTGCTGCCGCCACCATCCCCACTGTGTCATGGGGCCACTATTGTCACTGTTACCGCCATTGCTGCTGTCATGTCCCCACTCTGTCATGGGGCCACTACTTGAATATTGGGGCAAGGCATGGTTAAGTCCAAGGCGATAAATTAGACCTGATGCTTTTATTGACTTGTAATACTGATGCACAGTAATTCCACAGCTAACAGAAGGGATTAGCTATGAATCTTGGTGCCCTGAACAGTGATGTAGACAATGATAAATTAAAACTGACTGTAATACTGATGGTACAGTACCTACAGAACAGATTAACTATGAATGTGGGTACAGTAGAACATAATGCACACGGTTATACTCCCCCCCCCCCCCCGAACTGTCCCTGCAGTTTAAGTTCCAAGCCTTCACAATGAGAATGGGCCACTAAGTGTGGGATGCATATGATTAGGCAGAGTGGCTTGGGTATACCATATTTATTGCGATTTGTGACAAATTAATTCAGAACTAATCAAATTTCTTAAACTTCGCCGAATCATCCGGATCGAATTTTTCAAAACTTTGCTCATCTCCAATTACAAGCTTAAAAGTATCATGCGTAATAGCAAATAACAAACAAAAAGCAATCCCATGAACATCAAAACAGGTCTCTAGGAGTACGTCTGGTTTTAAATTTCTTCATGCCTGTTATTGCCGACGCTGTTTTTCCCGATTCAACAGCTGTCAATTCACACTTGTGACCTTCAGAACACAGAGGAAGAGGAAAAAAAAAAAAAACGCCAATAACTATATAACACAACGCCTAAAATTGTCAGTGAAACTTAAAGGGTGAGACCTTCGTGGTTTATTTGTGGTATTGTTAACATGACTAAACTTAATGACGGTTTACATAATGCAGTTTTTAATGGGACCCCATAGGACCCCACAGCATAGGGGTCCCCATAGGACCCCACAGCAGAACTTAGTTATGGCTCCTCACCCCAGGAAGTTTCCCAGTAAGTCTGCGATAAACAGTCCCAGACAAGGAGGAATGCAAAGTGTGCCTACCCACATTTTTGACCAATTTAAGATTTTTTTTTTATTGTAATAAAGTTGCCCCCCACCATCCAACTTCTATGTTGCTTCATAAATATGGTGCTCGTTCTTAAAACTATATTTCTCAGTGTATTTACAGCATACGACTGGCATAAATACACTGAAAAAAAATCTCCCCTATATAGCTCTATGTCTGCTGCTTCCCTCACAGCGTGTCATAAAACTGACTGCCTGAAGCCACCACTAGGGGGAGCTCACTGCATAGAAATTTATACAGGTAACACTGACTGCAATAAAAGCTGTAAAAATCTCTTTGCCGTTAGTTGGTGTCTGCTTGAAAATTTTGGGTTTTCATGTCCGGAACAGAAAATGGAGTTCAGCATTTCCGAAACCCCCTCTCCCAGCACAATAGTAGTTGCATGGTTTGACGCCATCAAACATCTTTCCAGTACGGCAGCAGTAAACTGACAATGGGTTACCCATCTATATAGAACTTTTATCTCTCTGTGTTGACCGCTACAGAAGGACAATATTTTGTATTTAATTTTCAGTGACGCCGCACTGCTGAATTGAAAAATACAAAAAAAACACATCTAAAAAAAAAAAAAAAAAGTTTTCTATGAACATTAAGTTTAAAAATAATATCCCTTTCTGGCAAAAATGCCCCTTTAATGTTTTCAATAACAAAAAAATGGAATAGGAGTTAAGTCTTTATTTTACAGAATTCCATTGTTTTAGGGTCCAATCTTGCTTAACAAAAAATAATAATAATGCCTTCTCATTTGGTTCCTCATTCTGCACGATACCTATATGTTTTGTTACAGACTCGGATTGATGATGATACTTAGTAACTACCAACATGGGTCAATGTTTGCCACAAAGATGATTTCAGTTACCGCTTGAAATAATTTTCGACCACTTATTACATTTAATACATTTAAAATACAAAGCAGCAAGCAACAATAGGACCCACAGCAGGTGCAAGACAATGAGATTTTCTAAATGTCACAAGAAACAGACAAGCGTCAAGTGCATTTTAGGGCATGCTACATAAATTCAAATCTGCATTAAGAATTCGATTTTTCTGTTCTACCTTGGCAGGGCAAAAACATCATTTACCCTTTTACTGCCAGAGGTGTTTGAACATTTTTCACCTCTAGTAGCCAGGACAATTTTCACAGTTTTGACATGTACAAATAAAATCTAAAATTACAAAATTAAAAAAATAATAAAAATCATACTAACCCTCACACCCATCTATTTTCTGGAAGTAGACACCTGACACATTGTCAAAATGCCACTCAGCACTTTATACACTCATGCGCCTTCATGCAACTGTCTCAAAATGTAATTTTGCATAAAAATTGCATAAGACTCCTTTCACACTAGCGGCAGGACGGATCCAAAAGGCTGTTCACCCTTTCAGATCAGTCCTGCCGCTATTTCGCCGTGCCGCCGTCCCCATTCACTATAATGAGGATCGGAGCGGAGCTCCGACTTTTTAGTCTGGCGGCCTCTCACCGCGCACTGTGCCGTGCTGCGCCGGAGCTCCGCCCTCGTCCTCATTATAGTCAATGGGGACGGAGTGGCACTCCGGCGGCACAGCGAAATAGCGTCAGGATGGATCCAATAGGGTGAACAGCCAGTCGGATTCGTCCTGCCGATAATGTGGAAGTACCCTAACCGTGGATATTAGTGAGTAAAAGTTTAACCCAATGAGAAAGAAATGCAAGCGCAGAGGCTCTGCTTCTGCTACCGGAGAAGTGCAGATGCCTACTGTACATTGCTCTCATAGCAGCAGCAGGGCATCTGTGCTTGTGCCGCTATTCGGAGCAATGGCGCAGGTGCGAGGGCGATAGGGCCACGCATGACAGGAATGCTAACAGATCATCTCACCGACTGAGGCAAGATGTCTGTCCCCGTCAAAGGAAGAGATGTGGGGCCAGCCCCTTGCCGTTAAAGAAGCCTGTTAGATGAACGAATTTGATTTATACGAATAAAATTGTTCTTTTCTAATCAACAGCCCCCTACTCTGAATAATCTTTTAATCCGATTTATGATCAAAGGTCAACTATGATTTAGCCATTTAGGAGCGGAGAGCTAAAGACTGAGCCATCAGAAAGCTTGTCTGATGGATTTCACTCTGAGGTACTTTCACACTTGCGGCAGAGGATTCCGGCAGGCAGTTCCGTTGCCGGAACTGCCTGCCGGATCTGTCAAAACGTATGCAAACTGATGGCATTTGTAAGACTGATCAGGATCCTGATCCGTATGACAAATGCATTGAAATGCCGGATCCGTCTCTCTGGTGTCATCCGGAAAAACGGATCCAGGCATTTATTTTTCTCACATTTTTTGCGGTCTGAGCATGAGCAGACCGCAATGCTGGATCCGTTTTGCCAGAACACTCGGGGCCGGATCCGGCATTAATGCATTTCAATGGGAAAAAATGGGCAAGTGTTCCGGAATTTTGGACAAAGATAAACCGCAGCAAGCTGCAGTATTATCTCCATCCTGAAAAGACAAAAAGACTGAACTGAAGACGTCCTGAACCGATTGCTCTCCATTCAGAACTGATCAGTTCTTTTCCGGTATTGAGCCCCTAGGACGGAACTCAATGTCGGAAAAGAATAACGCTAGTGTGAAAGTACCCTGAGCTCACACATCAGTGCTTTGGTCTGTTCAGTGGTCTCCCTCAGTCATTGTCAGCTAAAAACCGGAGTGAAGCCTGCAGAGATGACATAGAATGGAAAGATGTGCACCCGGTCTGTGTTTTTGACCCTCACCTTGTTTTGACTCACAAAAAATGATGGAAATCATAGTCTTATAAACTAGGCCTGAATAGGAAAGAACAGCCTGTACTGTAGGTGAAAACATTTTATATATTTTTTAAATAAAAAAGCAATGATAAAAATGAATTCAAAAGGCATTCATAGCCTTAAGGGAGCTGCTTATAAGGCAGTACTGACGTGGTAAGTAGACTGGCCCCAAACAGCTCATCTCGGCAGCCTGCACCCCATACTGATCATGAAATATATGCCGATTTTTAACTGCCATGTAGGGTAAGCCACAAGTTCACATTGATACAGACATTAAATAATAGGTTGTCTCCCATACTCTTTCACAGAAATATATAAATAAATTATATATATATATATATATATATATATATATACACACACACATACACACACACATATACATATACATACATATACACACACATACATACACTTTTTAGGTGAGACCACAGGAGTTGGCTCTGAGTGCTTAAACAAAGGACTACAGTAGCTCCGTAGAGTTTCCCTATGCACAAAGCCATTGAAGCTCATGTTGTTTGTTGGCGTGCTTCTGTTGCCCCCTGCTGGACAGTTGGAATTTAAGTCTGATTTAACATTGAACTTTATTAAGTTAGATTGCCAGTAATATTTCTAGCTGCAAAATGTTATTTCATGGAGCATCTTACCTAATGTTATTAGCCTAGTCACAGGAACAAAAGAAAGCAAGAATAATGAAAATTTCTCTCTGCAGAAACGGCTTGGATTTAATATTTCTGTATGTTTTTTTTCTTTTTTGTTATCCTGGATGAAGAGCGCTTTTGTCCGAAGGTTATTGCTATTAGGAGCAGAAAATAAACAAAGCAGATGTGTGCTGTAAAACAATGTCAGGAAATCACCATCGCTGCCAAAGTTTTAATTAATTTCTCAGACAGTAGAAGGGGCAGAAAATAAAATACAAAGCTGATAAAAATCAACAAGAAAAATGATGTTACAAAAAAAGAATAATGCGGTGCGACAATCAAAAATGACGAGGATGTGCTTTAAATTAGGACAGAGGTTAAATACAAAACAATATTAAATGTGAAAACCTAAGCCAAAAAATTCTCCTGAGCCCAAAGTGAAGACTGGACTGCACAAAGAATTGCAGAAGGCTGTTTTAATGGCTGTAGGTTTGAAGGCCGCAGAAGCAAAAGGTACAGCAAACATATGTTCAAAGGCAAGTGGAATGAATATGTTGCTGGTGCATTGCGGGCCTTAAGTGCTATATTCATTGCCGATTTTCTTCAGATGACTGATGAAAATGGTGACAGGATTTTTCCCTGTGCCATTCCCTGGAGAAATCTAAGATCGGCACAACGACAGTAGTTGGAACATTAGCTCTTTTTGGCAGATTAAAATAGAAGAGGTCTTGTTTCTGCAAAAGGATTATTTGTAGTCTTCCACGTTTGGCTTGAAGGTTTGAAAAATATCCCTTGCCGCTGAATGCAGGTCTAGTAATCAAATCCTAAAGCATTTCCTTCTCCATTGCCAAATGCACCAATAACTGAGCCAAATAGGTGAATTTTATTCTACATGAGCCAGTGCCTAAGTATAGACTGTTATGGCATAAATCAGACGCAACGTCTGTGAATATATAGTTTAAAAATGTCGAGCCAGTCTAGCGAACAGTACACAAGCACTTTTCTCCATAATCTCCATATCAGCCACCACAGTAGAAACATTTCTGATCTGCAGATACCTCCAACAAATGAGAATACGTGCAGAATATTATTCATTTATTAATGGATACATATATGTATTATTATTATTATTATTATTATTATTATTATTAGGGCAAACAAGCTACCTCCTCTATCATTAGCAATTCTACATTAACTTTTTCCTGAAGATAATGTACTAATGCAAGATATCTGGGCAAATTTAATAATCTTGCATGTGGTGTAACCTTAGACATGCAACTGACTTACTGGAGTGGCTGGATGATAAATCTGATGCAGGGATAGACACCTTTGCCCAACTTAATGCCAACTATTGGTTGGCTTATTTTGAGACTGAATTTCACACCAAAACTATGGCACAAAATCTTGCACTAAAGGCCATTCCCCTTTGGCCTCATGCACACGACCGTTGTTTTGGTCCGCATCCGAGCCACAGTTTTAGCGGTTTGGATGCGGACCCATTCACTTCAATGGGGCCGCAAAAGATACGGACAGCACTCCGTATCTTTTTTACTTGCTATTAGCCCCCTTAGGGGCTGGAAACCTTGTCCTATTCACCCTTAGGCCCCTTTCACACGGGTGAGATTTCTGCGCGGGTGCAATGCTTGAGGTGAACGTAATGCACCCGTACTGAACCATTCACTTCTATGGGGCTGTGCACATGAGCAGTGATTTTCACGCATCACTTGGGTGTTGCGTGAAAATCGCAGCATGCTCTATGTTGTGCGTTTTTCACGCAACGCAGGCCCCATAGAAGTTAATGGGGCCGAAGTTAATGGGTTCGATTTTCACGCATGGTTGCTAGGCTGAAAGTCTATTCACTGTATTATTTTCCCTTATAACATGGTTATAAGGGAAAATAATAGCATTCTTTAATACAGACATCCTGATGGTGATGTGCTCATCACATGATACATCACCATGGTAATAGACCATGTGATGAGCTCAGTGACGTCACCACAGGTCCTTTGACAAGTCCTAAAGAAAGAACAGGAGACCGGCAGCTACGAAATCAATTGGAGGAGGAGAGTTAATTTTTTTTAACCCTCATTGGCACTGCACCACCAATGTTCATTATACTGGTGTTTCCGGGGTGGGGTGGCGCACTGCGCCACCAATGTTTATATGCTTATTATACTGGGGAGGGGGGTGCACTGCGCCACAAATGTTTATATGTTTATTATACTGGGGTGTTGGGGGAGTGGCGCACTGCGACACCAATGTTTATTATACTGAGGTGTCGGGGAAGGGGGGGTGCACTGCGCCACCAATGTTTATATGCTTATTATACTGGGGAGGGGGGGTGCACTGCGCCACCAATGTTTATATGTTTATTATACTGGGGAGGGGGGGGCATGGGGCTAATCCTTGTGCACCAATGAAGATAACTCACCTGTTAATACAGGAGGCAGGTGCCGGAATCAAATAGCCGGCACCCAACCTCTATGACAGGGAGCTGCGATCCGCTGCAGTTAACCCCTCAGGTGCCGCTCCCTGTCATAGAGGTCGGGTGCAGGCTATTTGATTCCAGCACCCACCTCCTGTATTTGTATTAACAGGTCGGTTATCTTCATTGGTGGTGCAGTGGCCAAAGCCCCTCCCCTCCTCCTCCTGTCTCTCTCCTTATTGGCGGCAGCAGCAGCAGCAGAGGGGGAGGGAGAGACTCCTTCTCCACTGAGCTGCTGAGAAGAACACCGGCAGCGGGGCAGAGAACTATCAGCTCTGTGCCCCGCCGCTGTATTTAACGGCAGTGCTGCGGCGGCGGGTCTAATCTCAAATAGTGACAAGACTAAAAAGTCGCATTGGCGACCATTTTGGTTGCCATCTGGAGCCCTGTAGTACCAATAAAACTGGCACCTTATCCCCTAGTTTCCAAAATGGGGTCACTTTTGGGGAGTTTCTTCTGTAAGGGTGCATCAGGGGTGCTTCAAATGGGACATGGCATCTAAAAACCAGTTCAGCCAAATCTGCTTTCCAAAACCATGTGGCGCTCCTTTTCTTTCGGCGCCCTGCCGTGTGCCCGTACAGCAGTTTATAACCACATGTGGGGTGTTTCCGTAAACCGCAGAATCTGGGTAATAAATATTCAGTTTTGTTTAGCTGTTAACCTTCGATGTGTTAAAGACAAAATTGGATTAAAATGGAAAATCTGCCAAAAAAGTTAAATTTTAAAATGTTATCTCCATTTTCCTTTAATTCTTGTGGAACGCCTAAAGGGTTAACAAAGTTTGTAAAATCAGTTTTAAGTAACTTGAGGGGTGTAGTTTCTACAATGGGGTCATTTATAGGGGTATCCACTATGTAGGCCCCACAAAGTGACTTTAGACCTGAACTGGTCCTTAAAAAGTGGGTTTTGGCAATTTTCTTAAACATTTTAAGAATAGCTTCTAAACTTCTAAGCCTTCTAACGTCCTAAAAAAAAAAGAAAGACATTTCCAAAATGATGCCAACATAAAGTAGACATATGGGGAATGTTAAGTAATAAATATTGTATGCGGTATCACTGTTTTAAAAGCAGAGAAATTTAAATTTTGATAATTGCAAATTTTTAAAAATTCTGGGTAAATTTGGGATTTTTTCATAAATAAAGGTGAAATATATTAACTCAAATTTATGACGTACAATGTGTCATGAGAAAACAATGTCTGAATGGCTTGGATAAGTAAAAGCGTTCCAAAGTTATTACCACATAAAGTGAGATATGTCAGATTTGCAAAATTAGGCCTGGTCAGGAAGGGGGCAAATGGCCCAGATGGGAATGAGTAAGCCAGTCAAGAGATTATGTAACTGTAACATGTCTAGCAATAAGGGCGGAATTTATAACAAATGTAGCCTCCGTGATACATTCGGGGCAGTTTCTGTCTTATCTATTTTATTGCTGCCTCAGTTTAAGGCCTCTTTCACACTTGCGTTGTCCGGATCCGGCGTGTACTCCACTTGCCGGAATTACACGCCGGATCCGGAAAAACGCAAGTGTACTGAAAGCATTTGAAGATGGATCCGTCTTCAAAATGCTTTCAGTGTTACTATGGCAGCCAGGACGCTATTAAAGTCCTGGTTGCCATAGTAGTAGTGGGTTGCGGGGGAGCAGTATACTTACCGTCCGTGCGGCTCCCGGGGTGCTCCAGAATGACATCAGAGCGCTTCATGCGCATGGATGACGTGCCATGCGATCACGTGATCCATGCGCTTGGGGCGCCCTGACGTCACTCTGGAGCGCCCCGGGAGCCGCACGGACGGTAAGTATGCTGCTCCCCCGCTCCCCGCTACACTTTACCATGGCTGCCAGGACTTTAGCTTCCCGGCAGCCATAGTAACCATTGAGACAAAGCTAAACGTTGGATCCGGCAATGCGCCGAAACGTATTAGCTTAAGGCCGGATCCGTATCAATGCCTTTCAATGGGCATTAATTCCGGATCCGGCCTTGCGGCAAGTCTTCAGGATTTTTGGCCGGAGCAAAAAGCGCAGCATGCTGCGGTATTTTCTCCGGCCAAAAAACGTTCCGGTCCGGAACTAAAGACATCCTGATGCATCCTGAACGGATTTCTATTCATTCAGAATGCATGGGGATAAACCTGATCAGGATTCTTCCGGCATAGAGCCCCGACGACGGAACTCTATGCCGGAAGAAAATAACGCAAGTGTGAAAGAGCCCTAAGAAAATATAGATTAATCTCCTCAAAGTGTTGGGGCATCAGCCTGGCAAACGTAATTCAATGTGGATAATGATAAAGATATGCTAATGGACCTATGCATGCATCATATACCATACATCCTGGAGAGGGTTATACTGTCAGAACAGCTAGTGGAGTGGGCTTCTGAGTATACTGATCACAGTCTAAATAGCAGTATGCAACATCAATCTGCTGCTTCAAAGGCCAGCAGGATACTGCCAAGACAGATTCATGAGACAGGGATTACATAATTGTATCACTTTACAAGTAACAGAGTGGCTTCATCTGGAATTTTAGCTCAGTTTTGGGCACCAGTTCATATATATGATACCCAGAAGCTGGAAACATTTAAAAAAAAAAAAAAAAGGCAATCATGTTTCTATGCAATATAGATACTTCAGATATATATATATATATATATATATATATATATATATATATATATATATATATATATATATATAATTTTTTTTTAAAGAATACTTTTTTAAAAAGAGACATTTGTGGAGGACAGCCAATTCTAATTTGTACAAATATATAATGACCCATTCAAAGAAAAAATAAATCTACATTTATCTTCTTGAAAATACTGCCACAATACAAATATGTAAGGCTGAGTTCACATTCGCGTTCAGCCTTTCCGCGTTATAGGAGCAGGACAACGGAAAGGACGGATTCAGCACATAACTGAGCCGAACGGAGCCTATGGACCCCATACACTATAATGGGGTTCGTTAGGTTTCCGCTCAGAAGATGATTTTGGAGCGGAGACAAAAGTCCTGCGCACAACTTTTGTCTCCGCTTAAAAATCATCTTCTGAGCGGAAACTTAACGGACCCCATTATAGCCTATGGGGTCCTCAGGCTCAGTTTGGTGTCAGTTATGTGCTTATCCGCCCTTTCCGTTCTCCTGCCCCTAAACGGAGCAGGAGAACGGAAAGGTTGAACGGTGATGTGAACGCAGCCTAAGTTGCAGTCCCAGACAGAATTTGCTGAACATGCAGATGTATACAAATTTTGTAAAGAATTTGCTGAGGATTTCATCGTATGTTTTACAAAGTGTGAAATATATGGCAGTAAGTCCAAAGTTCATGCCATCAAGAGCAAGGATCTGAGTGACCTTTACAAGGGACAAAGTGTGATGACTAGATAATAAGGTGGGTCAGATCATCTACAAATCCAAAAATTGGTGCGATGTTCCCAATATGAAGTATTTAGTACCTACCAAAAGTGGTCCAAAAGAAAAAAGGCTCCCCAATTCTTCTGGGGAAAAAAGACTTGCCCATCTGATCTGAATCCGCAGAATAACAATTGTAGCGCACACTGAGCCTATGATAGAGTATATATACACAACGCATTGCCTATGCTGACACCTATCCATAACCAAAGGTGAATACAATGGGCATATGAGCTTTAGAAATGAACCATGGACCAGTGAACGAAGGAGGACTGGTCTGGAGAACAGGTTGGGGTGGGTGTGTGTTGCTTACATTGGGAAGATATGGCATTAGGATCCACTACATAAAGAAAACAAGCTGGCATCCTCCCCTGCTTCTTCATTCCAGGTCCCTGGCTCCGTTCCGCGGTCTTTTGATTCCTGTGCTGTAAACTTCCAGATGGATGGGGTCATGGGCATATTTCTATGGTGATGAGGACGCTTGATAGTGGTCTACATCGGATGAGGTGGGCAGGAGTTGGAACGCGATCATGTGATGCTCACACGATCGCCGTGCGATTATGCAACATGCCGTATACAGTACACGACTGAGGAGTGGTGTGCACAGTGATGAGCTGTTAGACATGCGCAGTTGGAAGAGGAGAACGCTGTGTGGAGAGTGGTTTCAGATGACAATAGATAGGTGGATAAGCCAGTGGCGAAACAATTTGTTGAGTGTGGTCACTCGGTCAACCAACTGAGATTCTGTGTGATTGACTCGGTGGGGGTTCTGAGAAGAGGAGGTGATAGAGGATGTATCCTTAGGAAAAAGGAATTAAAATGGGATTTTTACTTTGAAGTCATTACAACCCTTTGGCCTTAAAATTGAATTCAATGTGGAGCGGTATTGAATGATATGAAGTTATACTTCTTATATGTCTGATTCAGTATTGAATATACATGATGATTTTATTCTGTTTAATATGTAAATTTTTTTACTATATCACTTTTTATAGATGGTGTTTGACATCTGGTTACCCATGGAGATATCGAGATTATTCTGACTAGTATATAGGTGGTAGGAAGATTATATTTACATATATGATAGCCTCGACACATCATGTATGCTTAAATATGTAGATAACAGTTCCATTGAATGTTCCCGTACATAAGTAAGCACCGCTGTATCCATTCCACCCATAGAAGCGTATTTCTATGGTGATGAGGACGCTTGATAGCTGTCTACATCGGATGAGGTGGGCGGGAGTTGGAACGCGATCATGTGATGCTCACATGATCGCTGTGCGATTATGCAACATGACGTATACAGTGCGTGACTGAGGAGCGGTGCACAGAGATGAGCTGTTAGACATGCGCAGTTGGACGAGGAGAACGCCAGTCTGCAGCCCGGCTCTCTCCATGTGGATACCATGATACTCCATTGCCTTCTTTTAAGGTAGACACAGGTGTTTGCTAATGTATTTGATTGCTACTATGGGAGGTGAAATTAGGGGGTTGCTATTGGGGGTTGTGACACCCACTGGATTGGTTCCCTACCATTTGGGGAGGGACTATGTTCACTATATATAGATTGTTAGAGCTTGGAAAAGGCTACTATGTAGCCGAAACGTTGCTGCCGTTTTGTACACATTCTTTTTAAGTATACGAAATAAAGATGGAACCGGAGATGCTGCCATGACCGTGTTTTGATTGCTATGCTCTGGATAGGTCATTGAGTTCTGATCAGTGATCAGCTGTTTGAGAAGCCACCGATGCTCTGGTGAGCACTGCTGCCTTCTTGCAGCTTACCAAACACAGTGGCGTACATTGTATAGCGGCTGTGCTTGGGATTGTGCTCATCCTGCTTCACTTTCATGGGGCTGAGCTGCTCCTAGGCCACGTGACCGATAAACCAGTGCCTTCTCAAACAGCTGATCAGCAGGAGTCCTGGGTGTTGGACCCCAACCAATCAGATACTGATGACCTATCCAAAGGATATCAAGTAGAAAACTCACAGAAACCCCTTTAAGGGGTTTAAAATCCTCTCCGTCACTTGCTTCATAATCTGCCTTAATAAAAATCAGCAACAATATTCAGTTAATGGGCTGCTTTCATCAGTCATACATGTACATCTTTGGATATAAATTCGGAAAGGATTCAAAAAGGTGACAAATTTAACTACAGGGGAAATCACTCATGCTATCATATGTAAAATGTTTCACAGTATGCATATACGCAAAATCTATGTCCTTGAGAAAATCATCTCGCCAAGCCTCAGGAATGGGGGTGTTACAAAGATTGTACGCTTGTCAGGGAAGGAATTGTGCAGGCAGGAATAGAATGAGTCACTCTCTATGCTTGTAGGAGCATCAAATACAAAGCATTTATTTTTACTGGAAAATAAATGCAAAACTTGCCATAAATTGCATTTCACTGCCAGAGGTTTCCAGACCTTCTACATCTCAGACTGCCAGGCTTATCTTTGATACTGGACACAGAGCCGGTACCCACTACACATGATGCTCCATACATACCCCTGTACACATCCATCAGAGTGAGGCGGAGTTATATATTGCATAGAAACCAGCCTAATTTACTAACGCTATTACGTTTCTAGGTTTTCATTTTCATGTATGATGCTATACGTTTATAACAGTGGTCTCTGTTTCCCCCTACTGTAGCCAGTCTAATCGGACTTCCTTCTGCGAATGTTATGCAGGTGGAGGTACAGGATTTGGAAATATATAGTATGTTCTGGGGACTGCTAAATTATGTAGATCAAGCTGCATTTTGCACATTATTCTGCAGAAAGAACAAGTGAAGAGTGATTACAGGCACGGATTTCATTAGTGCAAGGCTTCAATTGCATCAATTAATCCTTGTGTACAGGGCAATTCTGAGCACATTCAGTCCTTAATAACCCAGACAATACTTTATTTCTGAGAACTACGGTATTAATGGTATCAATTATGTTTTTCCCTGAATGATGATAATAAATATAATGTAATGCTAAAAATTGCAAACTAAAACATCAAGACTCATGTATCAAACCGCCTATGCCAGTGATGCCCAACCTGCGGCCCTCCAGCTGCTGTAAAACTACAACTCCCACCATGCCTTGCTATAGGCTGATAGCTGTAACCTGTCCAGGGATGCTGGGAAATGTAGTTTTAGAACAGCTGGAGGGCCGCAGGTTTGGCATCGCTGGCCTATGCTATACAAATTATCACGCTGCTGCTTCCCAAATACAGACTGGCTGCTGTTATACATAAAAGAAATACAAAAATAAATTATGGAAAAGTAAGCACCATGATTTGACATATTTACAGTCTCCCCTTTTAGTAATGCATGCTATATTTCCTGATTTAATAGGTGGTATCATGAAGACACCTTTTTAGGAAAACTCATTAGGTCAACCCACAGACTTATGTCTCATAATTGTGACACTATGGTAAGGAGTTTTTCTCCATTACACCACTCAACCCTGCAACAATGAGACACTCAGTTCTGCTACATCATTATTTGCACCAAGAAAAAAATACTGTACAGTTGTGGCCAAAAGTTTTGAGCCACAAATTTTGTTTTTCACAAAGTTTGCTACTTCAGTGTTTTTAGATCTTTTTGTCAGATGTTTCTATGGTATACTCAAGTGCAATTGCAAGCTCTCCGTACCTTCAAGACTTCTACAATTCACCCTAGCATGCTGGGCCAAATCCTGACTGATGGCAACCCATTCTTGCCTAACCAGCACTTGGCATTTATCACAATTTTTGTGTTTTTGTCTTTCACCCGCTTTCAGAGGATTGACCAGAGGTTCTCAATGGGATTTAGATCTGGGGAGTTTCCTGGCTATGGACCGAAAATGGCAAAGTTTTGTTCATGGGCCCACTTAATTATTACTTTTGCCTTGTGACATGGTGCTCCATCATGCTGTAAAAAACATTGTTCATCACTAGATTGCTCCCGGATCATTGGAACAAGTTGCTTTTGGAGGATGTTTTGATCCCATTCTTTATTTATGGCAGTGAGCCCTCTCCCTTTGATGAGACGCAACACCACACAAATGGTGTCAGGATGTTTTACTGTTGGTATGACACAGGATTCACAGTAGCACTCACATTTTTTCTCCTCTAGACAATGATTTTTCCAAGACGTCTCAAACAGTCTGAAAAGGCCCTTATCAGAGAAAATAACTTTACCCCGTCCTCTGCAGTCCAATCCCTGTAGATTCTGCAGAATGTCAGTCAGTCCTTGAGGTTTTTCTTGGATGAAAATGGCTTCTTTGCTGCCCTTCTTGACACCAGTCCATTATCAAGAAGGTTTGGAATCATTGTGTGTATCAGCAGTCCTGTTGAACAATGCTTTTTCCAGCATGATGGAGCACCATGTCACAAGGCAAAAGTGATAACCAAGTGGCTCCGTGGATAAAACATTTAAAATTTTGGGGCTATGGCCAGGAAACTGCCATTGCCATTGAGAACTTGTGGTCATTCCTCAAAAAGCAGGTGGAAATACACAAACACAGAAATTGTGATCAACCCCAAGCACTGATTACGCAAGAGTGGGTCGCCATCAGTCAGGATTCCAACATGCCAGGTCGAATTGCAGAAGTCTTGTAAAAGAAGGAAATATTGGGTCTTGTCAATGCACATCAATAATAGTTTAAAAAAAAATGTTTATACTTCAGTATACTATAGAAACATCTGACAAAAAGATCCAAAAACACTGAAGCACCAGATTTTGGCCAAAACATTTGGCCACAACTGTCCATGTGACGTTGTAGACTAGTGATTCTCAAGCTTTTCACTTTGCTGGAAACCCTGTTTTCCTTTCCAGAGACGGCATCCCCAAAGAAGCTCAGTGGGGAGAAAACAATGCAGTTCCTAGTCAGCCCCGTCACATGAACTGCCTGGTAAGTTGGTGACCTTCTTGCGTGCTTCTATAGCAAGCACCTTAGAGCAGTCTACCCCTAGTGAGCCCTCATGCACACAGCAGAGCTCAGCGTAGGAAGGCTGTACAGACTCTGCGTTACGGTGCAAGGCCTCTAGCAGATTAGACCACACAGGCTTCTTCCCTATTTGCCACGAATTTATGACATGAATACATGACCCCTTTCTAATTCAAACGTGGGGGGGGAGAAGAACATCTTTCTAAATTATGTTTCTGCCAGTGAAATGTTATGCTGACACAGGCTTCTTCACATCTCTTATAAACTTCTTGATACTTAAACTCCTCCATCATCTAGAAATGCACAATGACCTGATGAGCCCTCATTTTTTTATACACCAGTGTGCAGTCCTTATTTGAAGATTGTGTATATTGTTCAAAGAGTTTAATTATCTCTAAGCCTTGGGCATGGAATACTACTTGCTGATTTAATCCAGTGACAATATTAATACTCAGTTCACGTGATCTGTAAATCACCAGTATTTCTATTATAGTATGACCCCCAACCCAGCAGCATACCTTGAGAGATGCGGCATGTAGACACACAACTTATTAGCAGAAAGATATAACAGCAAGTCCAAGAACAATATCTAGAGGACACTGCTGTTTAGCTCCGTTATCTTTATAGGTTACCCAGACTTGCTAACAAATGTATTCACTAGCGTAGTTAAAAGAAATTTATCCAAAGGCCCTTCCCTGTCTCTTACTTGTACTTTAGTTTGCAAGATTCTTATTCTGAAATGCTTTATCCAAGTTGTAAGAGACAGCAATATTAAAGATAAAGAAAACCTTACAATATGCATTGGGGTACATGTCATAAAACAGTACATACTAAACACACTAACATATTTTCATGGCTCCTGTACATGCACATAAGTATTTTGCAAAAAATGTCAATGATATCTATAATTCAATCACTATAAGCTGCTTAGCCACAACTTGGGTTGCATCTCCACACCAAAATATGCATGTGGTACTTGTGGATATTGTTGCATTTTTGCCCTGATCATACCCTCTGCATCTCAAATGGTCAAATCTGTTTTGTCCCAATCTTACCCTCCGCATCGCCAATGGTGAAAATGACATGCTGGGATCTCTAAATCTGCACAGGTGGTCAATTTCCGTACAGAAAATAAAGCAAAGTCTACATGAGATTTGTCAAATCTCATTCATTTTGCTGGTACTGTATTACACTGCGGTTTTTCCACATGAACCGCATGTAATCCACAAAGTGTGCAGGTCCCCTTAGGGCTATTTCACATGAGCGAGTCCATTGCGGTAATCACACTCTGTGTGCAAGAGTGATCCTCCGTTCTGGACTTGCAGGAGCGCATGGCATTATACTGATTTATAATGTTTTGTGCCTCTGCTTGACCTTACTTCTACAGGATCAGACTGACTGTTTTATGTCACTAGCCTTCTGTAGAAGTAAGGTCAAGCAGAGGCACACAGTATTATAAATCAGTATAATGCTCTGCGCTCCTGCAAGTCTAGAACGGAGGGTTACGCTCACACACGGAGCGTAATTACTGCAATGGACTCGCTCCTGTGAAACAGCGCTTAAAGTTCATGTTTTTGGACTTTCGGCAATGTTGCAGGAGGAGATTGATAACAATTTGAGTGTTCCATAAATATGGCCTACATCACCAGCAACATTTTTCTTATTCTTTCTTAAGACTAACATCCTCCATAATTTGCATCTCTCACTCCCATCTTTAAGACTTTTCTCGAGCTGCACCTACTCTCTGGAATGCTCTGCCCTGAAATATCAGGTCAATTCCCAAATCGCCTATTTTCAAATGTGCCTTAAAAACACTTTTTTTTCATGCAGACTTATCAGGCTTGATAAACTGACTGCTCCCCCAGTAACCCCCCCAAATCTTCAGACCTGAACTCGATGTTCTGACAGTCCTACACCCAAAGCCCTAGCAGATGCAGATCGGCCTACATCACTCCCTTAAGTACAAAAAATTACTGGACCACTTCATATAACAATCACCTTTTGTGTCACCCCCACTTCTTCATAGATTGTAAGCTCTTGCGAGCAGGGCCCTCACTCCTAGTGTTTCATTTGTATACAGTCGTGGCCAAAAGTTTTAAGAATAACACAAATATTCATTTTCACAAAGTTTGCTGCTAAACTGCTTTTTAGATCTTTTACACGCACTTCATACGTTTCAAAGGCTTTTATCGACAATTACATGACATTTATGCAAAGAGTCAGTATTTGCAGTGTTGGCCCTTCTTTTTCAGGACCTCTGCAATTCCACTGGGCATGCTCTCAATCAACTTCTGGGCCAATTGCTGACTGATAGCAACCCATTCTTTCATAATCACTTCTTGGAGTTTGTGAGAATTAGTGGGTTTTTGTTTGTCCACCCGCCTCTTGAGGATTGACCACAAGTTCTCAATGGGATTAAGATCTGGGGAGTTTCCAGGCCATGGACCCAAAATGTCAACGTTTTGGTCCCAGAGCCACTTAGTTATCACTTTTTCCTTATGGCACGGTGCTCCATCGTGCTGGAAAATGCATTGTTCTTCACCAAACTGTTTTTTGATTGTTGGAAGAAGTTGCTGTTGGAGGGTGTTTTGGTACCATTCTTTATTCATGGCTGTGTTTTTGGGCAAAATTGTGAGTGAGCCCACTCCCTTGGATGAGAAGCAACCCCACACATGAATGGTCTCAGGATGCTTTACTGTTGGCACGACACAGGACTGATGGAAGCGCTCACCTTTTCTTCTCCGGACAAGCCTTTTTCCTGATGCCCCAAACAATCGGAAAGAGGCTTCATCGGAGAATATGACTTTGCCCCAGTCCTCAGCAGTCCATTCACCATATTTTCTGCAGAAGATCAATCTGTCCCTGATGCTTTTTTTGGAGAAGTGGCTTCTTTGCTGCCCTTCTTGACACCAGGCCATCTTCCAAAAGTCTTCGCCTCATGTGCATGCAGATGCGCTCACACCTGCCTGCTGCCATTCCTGAGCAAGCTCTGCACTGGTGGCACTCCGATCCTGCAGCTGAATCCTCTTTAGGAGACGATCCTGTCGCTTCTTGGACGCCCCGGAAGCCTTCTTAACAAGAATTAAACCTCTTTCCTTTAAGTTCTTGATGATCCTATAAATTGTTGATTGAGGTGCAATCTTAGTAGCCACAATATCCTTGCCTGTGAAGCCATTTTTATGCAATGCAATGATGGCTGCACACGTTTCTTTGCAGGTCACCATGGTTAACAATGGAACAACAATGATTTCAAGCATCACCCTCCTTTTAACAGGTCAAGTCTGACATTTTAACCCAATCAGCCTGACATAATGATCTCCAGCCTTGTGCTCGTCAACATTCTCACCTGAGTTAACAAGACAATTACTGAAATGATCTCAGCAGGTCCTTTAATGACAGTAATGAAATGCAGTGGAAAGTTTTTGGGGGATTAAGTTAATTTTCATGGCAAAGAAGGACTATGCAATTCATCTGATCACTCTTCATAACATTCTGGAGTATATGCAAATTGCTATTATAAAAACTTAAGCAGCAACTTTTCCAATTTCTAATATTTATGTAATTCTCAAAACTTTTGGCCACGACTGTATTAGCCGGTAACTTTGTGATGTCTTTTGTTCTGTACATGAACCCTCTGAATTGCAAAGTGCAATATGGTGACGCAATATAAAAGATTATTATTATATATTATTATGCAAATTATACCACTTTTCTGGTACATCAGCACCTCCAGTGCCTTTGAATACTTTAAATTTGGATGTATTGAGTCAGGTGTAAAACTGTAGGGAAGCACAGAGGAACCAGGTGGTGCATGGGATCTACGCATAAACTGTAAGCTGCAAGACCAGACACAGCCCATGAACAGAAGTGGCACTGTTTCTGGGAAAAAGTAGGTCGTTTCTTTTCTAATCCTGGACAATTCCTAAGGCCATACTGTATTCAGATATTTACTAATAACATGATATTCCAGAATCAATTACTATTAGACTGACTTACCCCATATTTAATAAGATTCAGCCCTTAGCAACCAGTCTGCATAAAACTGCAATTTCACTATTCAGTCAAGATGTCCGCTACTGCCCTCACCCTGAGGCTAATCCCGCCTGCCCTCACTAGCCAGTAACAATAGCCCCCAAAAGTGTCAGTAACCAGAGCCCTCCCCCCTAAAGGGTTCATCTCCTACAGCACAAAGAGGTCCTCTTAACACATGTTGCTTTCATTTATACACTGAGCAGATGGCAGATCTCCCTTCCCTGGTCTGCGCTGGTTCAACTCTGCATTCTCCAGCTCTGCTGAGTCAGGGAGCGTCTGCCAAGCGCAGGGACAAAGAAGTGCACACAGCCCAGGCACTGTTATCAGCTGCTGGGGAGGACCTGGCTCTAATCATTTACTTACAGTCCCTGGCTGGCAGTAATGTGACCCTGTACGCAGCCGGCTTCTGCGTCCTCCGTCCTTCAACAGAAAGACGGACCATGCCTAGCAACCCTATTTTAAGCACAGGTAAAAGTAGGCAGTACAGGGAACAAAATGTGGAATTAAGGGGTAATTGAATACACAGTGAAAAGTTGAAATAGGGCCACCAAGGTGATATTAATCACCACAATCCAATACTCAAAAAAAAAAAAAAAACGGCAGTTATCCTTTAAGAATTTATACCTTATCTACAAAATAGGGCTAAGTATCTGACTGATGGAGGTCTGACTGCTAGCAAACCTAACAATCACAAGAATGAGGTGCTAAAGTCCCCAGAGTGAATGGAGCAGTGGTCACGCATGTACAGTTGCCAATCCATTCAAATCTGTGAGCCTGTTGAAGAGAAGCCAAGTAGAACACTTGGCTATCCCCAGCAGCCCAATATTGCTGAATGGAGCAGGAGTGTGCATGCATGACCGCTGCTCCATTCATGCTAAACATGATTGCAGGTAGTCCCATTAGTAGAACCTCCATGATCAGATAATCACTCCCTATCCTGTTGATAGGGGATAACTTTTTATGGTGGGACAACCTCTTTAAGGGTTTGCCAGTAAGGATAAAGGTTAGTTGCAATTTCTCACCTTGACGAGCATTGAACACAGACAAGACAAAAAAATACCAGTACTTCCTCCCTTCCTTTTGATTGTAATTGGTCCTGCATTATATGGTCATCTCTTTGAGAGGGTCACCCAAAATTGCATTAAACAGTGGCCTTCTGGAGAGGGGGTCTTCACAAAAAGGATGGCTAGTATAATATACAGAATATATGATGGAACTGAAAAGCTGCCACAGGAAGTCTATTATGTCTAAGGGGGTGATCTTCTCTTTGGGAGCTTTTTCTGCATTCCCATGTCCCTTACTAGTTTTGTTTTAATGTTTTCCTTACGTGTGCAAGGCCACAGGGAACAGTGTTAGAAATATGCTGCATGAAAAGCCATTTCCTTTAACCTTACTTCCACCATTCTGTTAATCTGACACCACTTTTATACGTTACACCCCTCCCACTAGTGTTTAAGGCTGCTAAGATGTAATTTTCTCTAACGCAGTAATTTATAGCTCAAGTACCCCTCGATTGCTAAGGGTTTCCTTGTCTGAACACAAATGGGATAATTACATACTCGGTCAATTACACTAATTCACATAAGCGCAGACATTGATAATATTATCAGCACTAGATGTGGAGGATGATTACAGGGTTGAGAAACATAATTTAGCACTTGTAGTGCCATTACATAAAAAGGGAAGTACTGTAGATTTCAGCCGGGAAATTGTAGACACTGTCACAGTGATTAGTAGCCGACTGGATTCAGCATTACCCTGCATTTATAAAATATTGCTATACACATTTCAATGTGCCCTGCCCTGGGCTTTTCTTTTATTCAAACCACCCATGATGAACACACAATTTAAATACACTCAATGACAAAAAAAAATAACGCACCAAGTAGGAGTTTGAATCGAATGAAACTATGATATAGGATGATATATGTAAGTGATTAAAATATTAGAGTGAAAGGATAAGTTAATTGGGAAAAACTGTACAACTGAAAGGAGGCTCTAGTACCCTGTGGGGGCACCTCTAGCATGGGTACAAGATGGCATATGGTTGGGCAAGGAGGCATACAAGTTCCTTATGGAATCCCTACCACATTTGCCTACAGATGTTGCAGCTGGACCTGTAGATCCTGCACACTCGTAGGTTGCCAAAATTCAATTTTATAACAAGACACGGAGGCTCATATTGCTTTAACCTTCTTTACTGAATCTACCATAGCAGCAAAGAAAAAACGTACAACAAGTGGAAACCATGGTAACAACTCCTCCCCTTATCCCAGTATATCAGTCCTTGTCTGCCTGGGATCCTCCTCTTTCTTTGCTGCTACCAGGCAGATAAGTACACTCCAGCTCTGTAGCTCTGCTCAGGGTCTGGTACATCTGTTTTAGCTGGATTGAGTTAACCCTTCGGGGTTTTAAGGGTGTCTTAGGTCATCTTTGTTGTCTTTTATTGCGGTCTGCTAACCCTTTGGGTGGTTTTCGTGTCATATGTATTTTTTTCCCTACAGGTCATATCCCCTTTTTGCCTCCCTAGGGTTATTTCTTGCCCCTTTGGGGGCCCTTGCGGCTCCGCTGCCTTCCGGCGGGTACCGCGCTCTTTTGAGGTACTTCGTTTCCCCCTGTTACCTCAGGTTGCGGCCGCCATTTCGCGCACTTCCCGGCTGTCTTCTTCGCCTTCCCGCTCGAAGTCTCGCGATTCGAGATTTCGGGCGCCATTTTCCCCTCTGCGCTCCGGCCGTAGTCTCGCGAGAGTGGGACTTCGGCTATTCAGGCCTATTGCGGACACCGAGATCTCGCGAGACTTCGGTGTCCCTGTGAGTTCCACCATACTGCACGCACCGGACAGTACCGCTCGGCTTGTCGGACGTGTCCTTGTGCCTACCTGTGCCCGGTGCAGTCTCTTTGAGTTATCAGTGCCCTGTGCAGTTCTTGTGCCCATCAGTGACCTGTGAGTACTAGCGTTTTCCTGTTCATTCCTCTACTTATATTCTTGAATGGTATTACATTACTGTCCCTTTCTTCTCTTCTAGTGCTTTCTGCTGCTTCCTGGCTGGGGTGACTAACTCCTGCCGTTCGCTGCTGCTACAATGTCAGTTCGAAAAAATTCCGTTGCTTCTGTGGCCCCTAATGACCCCCCCCCCCTGCAGGACAGGTTTCCCCTACTCAGGATAGAAGGTCCGAGGTGCTTCACCCGGATGCTCATGATTTGGCACTTCAACAGTCCATTTCTAATGCCATCATAGCCGCCATGGGTTCAATGTCCTCTGCATTAACCCAGACTATTTCTCAGGCCCTCATGGCTCGCCCTAGCACCGCTGCTCAGAGCACGGTCCCACCTCCAGAGCCATTACCTACTGCCTCCAGAACACTTCAGATTGATGGGCCGTCCCCATCCCAGGATAACGCGCCTCGCTCGCGTAAAAGAGCTTGCACCCGCCAGGCAGAAAAAACGCGGGCATGGAAGACTGCCAGGTCTCTACCTGAGCCAGTGTCGGACTCTGATAGAGAGTCGGAGGCTCATGATAAATGAGGATGATTAAATTTTTGATATGGAGGATGATTTGGCGGACGTCGCCGTGGACCAGGCACTTAATGTATGCCCGGAGCCCACTTTACAACTTCAGGGGTCAGCAGAGGATCTTTTAAAGGATCCGTCTGGAGTACCATTGTTCAACCCTGACAAGCTGCACCATCCCCGCTCTGCGGAATGGATGCCCGCCACATATGTGGGCAATACTTGGAAGCTCGCATATGCAATCCTCTTAGCAAGGAATCGGGAAAAAAAAAAATCACGGGCCGAATGCCCTCGCCCTTTGATACCACACAAAGTGTGTGAAACCCCCTCAGTGGATCCAAAAATGGTCCAATTCTTGGCGAAGACGGGTTTTAATCCCCGCAAAGGGCTGGACTCTGCTTTAAAGGCGGTCCAGGATAAATTGTTGGATATTACGGGTCCCTTTGCCAAAATTTTTGACATGGCTGAGTCCGCTAAGGCGGCTGGTAGCCAGGTGGACCCAGAAGAACTGAGAGGTTGGGCCCAGAGAGCCATTTGTGTGGCTGGTAATGTCAATGCCTCGCTGGCCATTGAAAGGCGTAAGGCCATATTGATGAAAATCGAGCCAAAGTTGTCCAACCGGCTTTGACTGAAGCGGGCAAAGATGCCCAGGGATTGCTCTTCGGCGACTCTTTTATTAAAGAGTTGGGAAAGTATGTAGGAGCATTTACGGCGCTTGATAAGGCCCAGACGTCAATGCGTCGAGTCTTCCAAGGGCGTTTTTCCAACAGGGCCGGCAGTTCTAGGGGCCGACTGTCCGGCCGTTCCAATTTTCATGCCCGGGGTTCCGGCAGAGGCTCCTTTTCCTATCGAGCATCCCTCCAGGATCAGAGATACCAGCCATCCTTTTTCCCATCGCGAGGTGCCCCTTTCCGGTCACGCTGTTTCAGAGGAAATCCGAACTCCCGGCGACCGTTTGGTAAGTCCTATTCTTTGTCCTCTACCTTTTTTTAGGCCGATGTGTCGGAGGCAGACTCCGGTTCTTTTCCCATGTGTGGCCAGGCATAACCTCCGACCAATGGGTTCTTTCTACTCTACAGGGGTTCACAATAGATCTGATTGCCGATCCGAGTTCTATCCCGGTGCCCCATTCAATACACCTATCCAATTCGGCTCGGTCCCTCTTTCAGAGGGAGCTGTCGGATTTACTACAGAAAGGCGCGATCGAGCGCGCACCAGTGACTCGATGGGGTGTTATCAGCAGTATTTTTCTGGTGCAAAAGAAAGGGGGCCAGATGCGCCCCGTGATCAATTTGAAAGCCTTAAACGCTTTCGTACAGTATCGGCATTTCAAGATGGAGGGCATCCATCTGTTGAGAGATCTGCTCCTTCCAGGCGATTGGATGGCAAAGAGAGATCTCAAAGACGCATACCTGACAGTCCCGGTGTCTCCCTCTTCAAGAGACCTGCTTCGATTTCTGTGGAACGGTCAGACTTGGCGTTTCACCTGCCTCCCGTTTGGCCTCTCCTCCGCCCCCTGGTGCTTTACCAAAATCATGCGCCCAGTGGTGGCGTGGCTCCGCGGCAGAGGTGTCCGCCTAATCGTCTACTTGGACGATATCTTGATCATGGCCCAGTCTCAATCTCTCCTGTTGAAGCATATTCACCTGGCGGTGTCCCTCCTTTCCAATTTGGGGTTCATCGTCAACCAGGAAAAGTCTTGTCTGACCCCTGCCAGGTCGATGGAGTTCCTGGGATTCCAAGTGGATTCGGTGGAGTTATCCCTCAGTCTCCCTCTCTCCAAAATCAAGGCCATTCGCAAAGCGCTGCGACATGTTCTTCAACTGCCCCGGATGTCGTTGCGGCATTTGGCCAGGGTAATCGGACTTCTGGCCGCCTCGATCCAAGCCATCTTTCCAGCCCCCCTTCATTATCGGGCGTTGCAGCGACTCAAAATCGCTCACCTGCGGACAGGGGCCTCTTACGCCGATTTTGTCACGTTAGACGCGGAAACGAAAGACGAATTAAGGTGGTGGATCCACAACCTGTCGTCCTGGAATGGCAGAGCTATTGTGGGTCCCCAACCGGATCTCATCATAGAATCCGATGCGAGCCTGCACGGATGGGGAGCACATTGCAGTGGAGTTTCCACGGGCGGACCATGGTCACGGGAAGAATCTCGTCTTCACATCAACGCCCTGGAGCTCCTTGCAGGGTCGTTTGCCATTCGCAGTTTTGCCAATGGGATTGTCAGTACGGCCATCAGACTCCGCATGGACAACATATCTGCGGTCAGGTACGTCAACTGCATGGGGGGAACACGGTCAGTTGTTCTGACCTATTTGGCGAAGGACTTTTGGGAGTTCTGTCTCGACAGGAACATTTCCGTGGTGGCAGAGTACCTTCCGGGCCTTCACAATACCCTAGTGGATTGGAGCTCCCGCTACATCTCGGACTCCAGCGACTGGAGATTAGACGAGACGGTTTTCTCTGCCATTTCTTCTCTTTGGGGTCCTTTTTCAGTCGACCTGTTCGCTTCCCGATTGAATACCCAGCTGCCCAGGTTTTTCAGCTGGAGGCCGGATCCTTTGGCGGAAGCGGTGGACGCCGTGCTTCAACACTGGGGAGGCGCGCTGATGTACGCGTTTCCTCCCTTTGCACTCATCCCAAGGGTACTCCTTCAAGTCCGCCAGCAGTTGGCGAACCTGATTCTGATTGTGCCTTTTTGGAGGACTCAGTCCTGGTTCCCCCAAATCCTGGAGCTTCTGGTGGATTTTCCGCTCCTTCTTCCCAATCAGTTGTCGCTGCTTCTAGGGCCGGCAGGACGGATCGTTGCGTCTCCTGGCCTGCAAGATCTCGGGAGTCCCGGAGGAGGCACTGGCCTTTCAGGAACAACTAGATTCCTACTGGACTGCGCTTGGGCACCCGGTACGAGACGAGCTTATAGAGCTGCCTGAGGCTCTTGGTCTCGCTGGTGCGTCGACCGGGCTTTGGATCCCGTTGAGGCTCCTGTAAATTCCGTTTTAGCCTTTTTGACTTCACTATTTAAGGCGAGGAAGGCTTACCGTACCATCAATGTCTTTAGGTCAGCAATTTCCTCCAGACATAACGGTTTCGATGGACGTCCGGCGGGACAACATCCCCTGGTCTGTCGCTTACTCAAAAGGTTCACGATTGGCCCGACCGCCTCGGCCACGGTTTTCGTCAACCTGGGATGTTTCTGGTGTCCTAACCTTTTTGATCAACTGGCCCTCTAATGCTCAATTATCCTTACGTCAATTATCGGCCAAATTGGTCACTTTATTCTGTCTAATTTCTTGTAAAAGGGTGTCTGACGTGCGTGCTTTAGATTGGGACGCTAGGTCCTTCACCCCGGAGGGGGTTCACTTTAATATTTCCCGACGCACTAAGACCAATATTCATTCGGTCTCTTACCCCCGTTTCCCGGCGTCACCACAACTTTGTCCTGTGGTTTGTTTGCAGGAATATGAAGATAGAACCCGCCCCTTGCGGTCGCCTTCTCTTCCTCATTTATTTCTTTTCGCAGTCCGTATGCTCCGGTCACCAGCGTTACCCTATCTCGCTGGGTTAAGTGGATTCTCTCCCTTTCCGGGATTGATACGACGGTTTTCACGGCGCATTCAGTTCGCAGTGCGGCCGCTACTTCAATGACTACATCAGGGGCACGCTTAGAAGATGTTATGAGATTGGCGGATTGGTCCAGGACTTCCACATTCCGCGAGTTTTACTTTAGACTGGCAACACACGCTTTTGATTCTTTAGTGGCTCAGCTTTAAACAAGAAATATGAGCCTCCGTGTCTTGTTATAAAATTGCAGGATTTTACTAATTTATGACGTAAAGTCATGATTTTATTAAAGACACAGAGGCGAGTATTGCCCTCCCTGGACCCACCCTTGTTAGGGCCTGGGTGAGTATTTTATGTCTGATGCTCTATGATTACGATATTGAGATTAGTAGTATCCTCTACATGTAGATCCTATGTTTTTCTGATGCACTGGATTATGGTCATAGAATGTTTTCTTTTTATCCTTTTTTCTTAGGTTGAGAGACTAACGTCTTCAAGCACTCGAGTTACACAGTTCTGGATCGGTCGGATGTCCGGATGTTGCGGTCCAAGCCGACAGGTTTCCAGAGGTTCTTTCGTTGCGTTCCGGTTTTGATATGCGCTGGTTGAGGCGCAAAGAAAGAGGAGGATCCCAGGCAGACAAGGACTGATATACTGGGATAAGGGGAGGAGTTGTTACCATGGTTTCCACTTGTTGTACCTTTTTTCTTTACTGCTATGGTAGATTCAGTAAAGAATGTTAAAGCAATACTCGCCTCCGTGTCTTTAATAAAATCATGACTTTACGTCATAAATTTGTAAAATCCTGCAATTGTTTATAAATCTAGTGATCGAGCAGACCAAGGAAGTGGTGTAATCTGGCAGAGACATTCCTGGGAAATCCTTGCTGCGTGTGGGCGAGCATTATCCTGCTGAAAAATGCCAGTTGGAAGACCTACCATAACAGGCAACATGTGGCTGCAGGATGTCCTGCACATATTGCTGAGTCGTAAGTGCCCCTCATATCACTACTAGAGTTGAAAGACTGTCATATGTGATGACTCTCCAGATCATTAAAAAAGCATTTGGAGCAGTGTGTCACTCCACAGCAAAGACGGGATGGAAGCGCTCAACCATGAGGCGTCCATACCCGAACTAGACTGTTGTGGGATATCAAACAGAACCTGGATTCATCGCTAAAGAGTATACAGTTCCAGTCTGTAGCAGTCCAGGTTTCTCGTTAATGACACCACTGCAAACAAAGGCAACAGTGGCTCGCGGTCAATGGCAGGGCACGTAATTGGTAGCATGGTGGACAACAAAACTGTTGAAGCTGCTCGTGCAGGCTGATGGATCAAACGATCCTCTCTACTGGTGGTCTGCATGGGTCGTCAAGAGTCTACTCGCAGTGTGTGTATTCCCTCTAGTAACCACTGCTCCAAACACCTCCTAACAGCTAGGTGTAAGGCCTCTTTCACACGAGCGTGAAGGATTAGTTCCGGATGCGTTCATGGTGCGTTCAGTGAAACTCGCACTATTTTGCAAGCAAGTTCAGTCAGTTTTGTCTGCGATTGCGTTCAGTTTTTTCCGTGCGGGTGCAATGCGTTTTGATGCGTTTTTCACGCGTGTGATAAAAAAAAAAACTGAAGGTTTACAAACAACATCTCTTAGCAACCATCAGTAAAAACGCATCGCACCCGCACTTGCTTGCGGATGCAATGCGTTTTTTAACGCAGCCCCATTCACTTCTATGGGGCCAGGGCTGTGTGAAAAACGCAGAATATAGAACATGCTGCGATTTTCACGCAACGCAGAACTGATGCGTGAAAAACAATGCTCATGTACACAGATCCATTGAAATGAATGGGTCAGGATTCAGTGCAGCTTCTCTTAGTCTAATCATGTGACCCCGTTCAAAGTTTGTCAACTGGGCAAAATGTGTTGTATAGGCATGTCTAGCAGTCGATGTTCTCTCACCCAGAGGTATTCTACCTAAAAGTAGCCTCCCAGAACCTTTTTTGTAGGGCAGTGGTAGAAGCATTTTACACACTCTTGTGGCAAGATCCAGTGTCCAATCAGACCACACCAGTAAACATTTACTGACCTGCATGAGACATAACCGCATGCCGTGTCCTTATGCAGATGTGTCCTCCCTTAAACAGTCACTGTACTTTCACACAATTTTTTTATTTAATAGAGAATGGTGTAAATAGCAAATTTCTAAAGCATTTCATTTAAAATATGCCTGCTTCTACCTGAAAAAAAAGCTGTAAAGTCAAGGCCACTAGGGGGCTCTCTTCCACCTAAGTTGCAGTCCCCTGTTTGTTGTCAGGCAAGATCAACGTAGGAGAGGGAAGAAAGGAAGTGAGGCAGGTCAGACCTAGCTGAGATCCTGAGCCTGATAGAAGAACTGCTTTTACGCCGCTTCTGAACATCAAAGAAGCCTCCTGCCTTTCAGGTACTGTGATCTTCTCCTCCTTATCTGTTCTGTGAGCTGTGATCAGGAGCTGATAAACATATGTGGGAAGTAAGGTAAAGGACGGCACAGCAGTTCATTAATCTCAAAAACTGCACCAAAAACACGTGTTTTTCCAGCTGTACTCCCGAATGTAAACTACACAGCTCCAATGCAGTCCTTGATTTTTATGGCATGTATTTTGTTTCATTGCTTAACCTAATACTCTACAGAATCCTTTTCATGCCCATAATTCTCTCTTAGGGCTTTATAATTTATAAAAATAAGCCATCCCCGGCTGATGCTGTTATGATGCTATATGGTCCCTGATTCTGCATACTGGTCCCTCTCGACATGCACGAAATGGAATTAATTACTGGCTGCAGCAGCAACATACCTCAGCCAAACTTATGGCTGGGTGGGATTTCCTGTGCGTTGAAGACAATTAGGAAGCAGAGACCAGGAGCGGACCATAAAGTGTCAAAACAGGAATGGTAGGGAAATCAGGAGAAGAATAATGAATTATTTTACACCATGGGGAGCTTTTTTTTTAACTTAACAGCCAGAAAACCTCTTTAAGCATGTTACCTAGTGTTGAAGTATCCGAAGCGGTCTTCAATCCGAATTTCAGGGAAAATGCAATTTGCCACAAATCCGAATTCCCTTGTGCTTTGTGGTAACAAATCAATTTCCCCTGAAATGGCTAAAAAAAATAATAATACTTAGCTCATCCATTTGAGCGTGAAGAGGCCACCACAGCCATCTTGATTGAAAATCTTGTGCAAAATCTTGTGCACAGTGATGTATGACATCACCTCGCCTGCCAGCGAGATGATGCCATCACACACCATGCGAGATTTCGCAGGGGATCTTCAATCAAGATGGACACGGCAGCCTCTTCGCGCTCAAATGGATGAGTATTATTTTGTTTCACCGATTAACCCCTGAAAGCCCTACTTTTCTTTTATCCCAGATGCCGAAAGTGGCGTCTGAGGGGTTCAAAGACGGGGTCGGCGCAATCACCGTACCCCATCATTGCATCCACTATTCAAAAAGAAATGCGCTTCATGATGAAGTCTGGAGAAAATTAGGCAAAGCAGAAAGCAGAGAAAACATCTCCAATGTTACCCCTCAGAAAGTATATAAATAGCAGTTCTTCAGTCTTATTACCAGAATTTCTTTTTACAAACTCAGATGGTATACTAATTCTCATTAATGAGATGCGGACTATATAATATATAAACGCACATATAATGTATGACGCAGATTTATCTACAGGCAATAATACATGAAAAAAAAAAAAGAAGAGTGACCCATCTGTAGACAGCAGTTTCATCTTCTTGTCCCTCCTCAGTACAGAACACAATTAGGCCTCATACACACAACTGCATGGTTGATCCACATCCAATCAGCATTTTTTAGGGAATCGGATGCAGACCCATTCACTTCAATGGGGCCGCAAAGGATGTCCGTTCCACAGCCCCATAAAAAAGATGGAACATGTCCTATTCTTGTCTATTTTGTGGACAAAGATATGACATTTTTAGAGGTGTTTGAAAAAATGGTGGCACATACCGCCAGGATCTGTATTTTGCAGATCCATGATTTGTGGACAGCAAAACGGATATGGTCGTGTACATGAACTCTTAGAAGTGTAAGGAAACTATAGGTTATTTTACGAAGACCTGGAGTCTGCTGTCCTTCTACAAGCCGATGCCATGCATACAAAATACAAGGGTCCAGATTTACTAATGGACCTGCACTAAAAATCTGTTTAAAAAGAGGCAACAAGGGTGGAGTTTTTCAGGAAAGTGAGGGAGGCCTAGGATGTGCCATTTTGCACTAAAATTGTTCCACAATTCTGGTTTAATAATCTGCCTGCAAGTAAACCAACCAATAGTTGGTAGAGAGTCAGAGAAAAGTATCCATCCCTGCACCAGATATATCATCCAGCCTGAGCCCCTGGTGCAGGTCTAGACAGTAGGTCTAAGCTTACGTCATCGTTAGGATTAATAAATCCGGTTTGTCTCCTGACGTTAAAAGGTTTGGTGACTCATTACTCATAGGTTAACCATTGATGACCAGTCCCAATTACCACTGGAGAAGCTGGTAAGCATTCAAGGCCACTCTCCATTTAAGCCTATAGAGGAGACAAGGAAGAAGCCGAATGTGGTCACTCAATTATTCAATAGGTTTTCTTTCTCTCTTTGGGAAAATTCCTTCAATTCAAAGACAAAAAGCTGCCATAAACACCAGCCTGTGCAGAGGTCAGTGACATGAAGTCTGATTTTATTGTGTTATCACATGACTTCAAAAGGGAGCAAATCTGATAATATAATGGAATTGTTAGTCATGCAATATGCCTATAAATTAGCGGCGTGTCACCAAAGGGTAACAATATAAAAAGCTTACACTGGTTACATTCTCTAAATAATACAGAGGATATGGGTGCTCAGGGAAAAGGCAAGCAGTAGACACGTTCTGAGTAATAAAACGAGCAAAATGTGTTAAAATAGTGCATTCGCAGAATGCAAATGATACTTTTCTACATGACATTCAGAGTATAGCAGATGGCACATGTTGATAGAGGGGATATTAAATCAACTAGATGTAATTATGTATCTTCATGATAAATCTGTATTTCCCATGTGTGGAGTTTTCCTTTAAAATACATCCTTTATTTATAATGTAATTCTTATAATGAGCATGACATACCAGAAAGAGGTGGTTTGTGGGAATGGAGGCTACAGGGCACACTGACTATAATCTTATGTTCTGGAATAGGCGGCAAGACTGTCTCCAACTCCCTTAAATTAAAAAAAGAAAAGTTAAGAAAATCTATGTAGTTACTACATAAAGGCATTCATACCATACTCTTATGAAAGCCAGCTCAATAGGAGGCTCATAGTACAACGATGTATTCAGATCAGCATAGGCACATTTGCTGTGAGGCATACCGTACCTTGCTGTGGAATTTTCGCAGCTCATAAGTCTTCCTAGTACGAGAATCTCATACGGCTTTTTATGGACCGAATCGATGGGAAACACAAATTCTCCAGACTGAGTTACCTAAGAAAGAAGAAATGATGGATCGTTTGACTAAAAACAGAATATGAGGGATAAAATATTTTATATGAGAAAATGGAAGCACTGCGTTGTGCACAATACCCCATGTTAACTAGACCAAGTCCTAGGAAGAGGCATTCTCCAAATCATAGTACTAGTACTACCATTTCATTCAGAAACAGAGCCAAAAGGAAATGTAAAAAGAAGGTGAACAATGCAGGAAATATCACATGTAATTCTTAGGGATAGTTGTTGCAGCCATCTTTGTAGGAGACTTATAATACAACAATTGATGCAATGTAATTCATAGGGTTTCCTGCTCAGTCATTCAGGGGTTCTGGATTTATTATACATATTGTCCAAACAGTGGTTAAAACTAAAAACAAAAAAAGGAAATAAAAAGGTCTGCATTTTACATTGTTCAACTCCCTTTGAACAATGGTGCCCTGGAAGAGGGTAATTTACAAGGGATGAGCGAACCCGAACCTCTCCGGGTAGTGAATGAAATCCGTTATGGATTCTGTTATAACGGAATATAATGGACTTCGATGATGGAATGCAAATCGGAGGGCCTTTAAGAGGCATTCAGTTTTGTTCAGTCAAAATACAAGTCTATGGCCAAGCATACCGTTTCCCGTCCTGCATTACGGAAACCAGACGGATCCGTTAGCAGATTTCCTTCATTACATGAACCCGGTGAGGTTTGGGTTTGCTCATCCTTCTTATTTACCACAGATTTAGTGATATTCATGACAAGTATGGAACTCCAGTAAAGTGAATTTCCACCCTGTACCATTTTTTTTTCAACTCAAATAGGTTCAGATTTCTGGGTCCATTATTCGTCACAAACAGAATTCAATAATAATTCTGTATGCACTAAACTCCAGGGCTTCTCCTAGTGGTGACAGCTTGCAGCCAGTGGGTATGCTTTCAGATCCGTTTTTGATCTAAATATGACCAGATAATAAATGAGGAAAATTCACTTTAAAGGGAATCTGTTTAGCAGTAAAACACTAGGCAGGGGTTGGAGACAGTAGTATCATTACCAAGAATAGTGTGAATATGAAGTTTTATTCTGCCAGATTATGCTCCGGTCATTGACCTGGAGGCAGAGCTTCACTGTGAAGTGATCTCTGCACTGAGCTGCTTCACAGCTCATCCTCCCCGCTGCTCTGAGTGACATCTGCATCATCCAACCAGAAGACCACTACAGCTGTCACTCAAACTAGGGGGGAGGAGTTGTGAAGCAGCTCAGTGCAGAGATCACTTCACAGTGGAGGAACCCCTCCTGGACACTTGCAGGAGCAGACCCAGACCCTGGGGGAATAAAACTTCATATTCATACTTCTCCTGAAAATAAAAGCTCCACAAAGGGCATGTGTGTTCTGCTCTCCCATGCCTCTACCTAATACTATTAGCATTTTAGAATATGGAAAACTACAAAACTACAGACAGACTCCCTGTAAGGGTTTTTCAAAGCAAAATGTATTGAATGATTATAAGCAGTGTCTTAAATCCTGCTTAGAGGTGTTGACTCGCTTCAGCAAATGGTATTTATCGTGTAGACAAAGTTAAGACAAGACACTTACTAATGTATTGCGATTGTCCATATTGTTCCTTTGCTAGCTTGATTCATTTTTCCATCACATTATACACTGCTCGTTTCCATGGTTACAAACACCCTGTAATCCAGCAGCAGTGGCTATGCTTGCACACTACTGAAAAAAGTGCTGGACTATGTGCACTCCCATGGTCCCGGCCACCAGAGAGGCCTTTGCTTTCTCCCATACTATGCAAGCATGATGCTGGATTACAGGGTGGTCGTAACCATGGAAACGACCAGTGTGTAATGTGATAGAAAAATGAATCAAGCCAGCAAAGGAAGCAATATGGACAATCACAATACATAAGTAACTGCCTTGTATTAACTTCATAAATGCCATTTGCTGAAGTGAGAGAACCCCTTTAAGTTGTCCTAAAAATTTAGAAATCACAAGAACATGTTGGTAGCAAAACAATGCCTCATTTTACAACAGTATCTTGTAGGGCACCCTCTGCAACATAGTATAATTACAACACATACAATATGGGCTGGGCAACGCAGGACAGTGCCCAACGTGAAATCCAAAACTATAGCCACAGCAAAGGACGGAGTAAGCAGGAATAGAAAACATTGCTCTATTACTAGAGCATAATGGAGCCTTACCTTTACCCAGTGCCATTCTGCTAAACTTCTGACAGACCAATGAGGATACAGTTCTTCCTTCACAAATCTCAAATGTTTCTGTCTATTAGTCACCCAAGTTATCACAAGGCAATCCGGGGCAGCCAAGGCAGGTATAGGAAGTTGTTTAATTTTCAAGGGAGATAAAGCATTATATCTAACAAAAAAAAAAAAGTTAAGCTATAATTTTAAAAATGCCTTAAATGTGTCATTAAAGAAGAAAAAGTCCTAGCAAGGAAGCAGAAATGTGTTCATTAGCATCAGGGAGAGGATATTTCTGCATACAACGATCAAACAAAAGACAACAGTGACACCTAGTGGTTACACAGATCATATCATTCATAATGTCCTTCCATTGTCTATGTCTCATTCCTACTTCGGAGATGACTGATGTGAGTGCAGTAGTATAAAAATAGTGCAAATAGATGGTAAAGTGCTCTCAGAGGCCACTGCTGGTCCTTAAATAATTCAACGTACAACATCTTTAAAAGGGTGCATTTTAAGAATGGCTAAAAAAGAAAGAAAGAGTCTTACAAATATAGACTTACAAAGGTGAGTGGGGACGGGGGGGGGACGACAAAAAACAAACAAACACAGTCACGATAGGAGAGTACGGACTTCTTACTGACAGCCACCATTTTTAAGAGCTCATTTATTCAATAGGGTTTGGGAAACTTAACCCTTACAAACAGGTTTTCTCACGTACCATAACTTAACACAATGGCCATTATCAACCTTAAAGATGTCAACTGCTGCATTTACAGGATATAAAGTGTGAGAAAACCCATCTCCAACCTTTGGACATGTAGACTGTCCGTACATAGGGGTTTGGCGATTACTTAGAGCGCAGACTGCGTATCTGCAGGGGGGGGTGCAATGCAATGTAGTAACTGACCCTTCCTTTTCTTGAGACAAGCAGAAAAAAAAGCGTCATTATATTATAACTCTTCCACTACATTATTTTGACCTGCGGGTAACTAGGGATGTATAAAATATATGGAGCAAAAGGTGAGGATATAGAAAGATGTTCTCTTCCACGTGCCCAGATATACATTACACATCCATCCAATCATGAATGATAAGGGCAGGGAGGTCACAATGAATTCTAAAGTCGCTATTGTTTCTCTGCAGTCCAACAGCAGAGGCTGTGTTCTTCCCACGTCAGCTTGCGTCATATCCCCCATTTGTAGAATACAGTAAACAGTTCTCATTCTGCTAAAGATTATTCAGGGTCTTAAGTCTTAATGCCACTGTGCTCACCCATTATTGGATCACTCCCACCTATAAGCAGAGAAATTCCCATAAAAGTGAATTTTAACCTTAGTTTTACAAACCTAAACTACATACGCTTAAAGGGAACCTGTCACCCGGATCTTGTGTATAGAGCTGAGGACATGGGTTGCTAGATGGCCGCCAGTACATCCGCAATACCCAGTCCCCATAGCTCTGTGTGCTTTTATTGTGTCAAAAAACTGATTTGATACATATGCAAATTAACCTGAGATGTGTCCTGTATGTGAGATGAGTCAGGGACAGGACTCATCTCAGGTTAATTGCATATTCTCAAATCGTGCTACCAGTGAGGCATATTAAAGCTGGCTCCAATCAATTATTCTTACATAGAAATTGTGTGTGTGTGTATATTACAGTGCTACCCATAATTATTCATACCACTGGCAAAGTTTGACTTAAAGTTACTTTTATTCAACCAGCAAGTAATTTTTTTTTACATTTGAGAAAAAAAGTGTCCAGTCCAAAACTATTCATACCCTTCACAAACTGTCACAGTCTGTGGGAAAATCAAAAGTTCTATACCATTCCAAATAGTCCAAGCTGTTCTAAAGCATCCCAATTACCCCGATTAATTGGGAACAGCTGTTTTAATCAATTCAACAGGTGAAAAACAGCAGCTCTCTGCAGTTGTTTTGTGGACAGTCATGGCTAAGACAAAGGAGCTCAGTGAGGACCTGCAGTAGCGCATTGTGGCTGCTCACAAGTCAGGAAAGGGCTACAAGGCCATTTCTAAATGTTTTCAAGTTCCAGTGGCTACAGTGCAAAGTATTATAAAAAAAATACAAGATGTTCTGCACTGTGGAAAATCTCAGAGGATGTGGTGCTGGCCAGGAGGATAGTTAGAGAGGTGAAAAAGAATCCAAGGATCACCACCAAGGCCATCCTAGTGAATCTGGGCTCTGCTGGTGGCAATGTCTCAAGGCAGACAATCCAACGGACACTGCACAATGCAGACCAAGGAGGACGCCACTTCTCCAGATAAGGCACACAAAAGCTCGCTTGGCCTTTGCAAAAGTTCATCTGGACAAAGAAGACGACTTCTGGTCTTCTGTGTTATGGTCAGATGAAACAAAAAATTTTATTGTTTGGTCACAATGATGTTTCCTTCATTTGGCGTAAAAAAGGAGAAGCCTTTAACCCAAAGAGCACCATCCCCACTGTCAAACATGGTGGTGGGAACCTAATGCTTTGGGGGTGTTTTTCAGCCAATGGACCAGGGAACCTAATCAAAGTAAACGGCACCATGAAAAAAGAGCAATACATGAGGATTCTCAACAACATCAGGCAGTCTGCAGAGAAACTTGGCCTTGGGCACCAGTGGACATTTCAGCATAACAATGACCCAAAACACACAGCAAAAGTGGTGAAGAAATGGTTAGCAGACATTAACGTTTTGGAGTGGCCCAGCTAGAGTCCAGACTGTGGAGGGAGCTAAAAGATTAGGGTAATGGCAAGAAGACCCTCCAACCTGAAAGATTTGGAGCTTATTGCTAAAGATGAATGGGCAAAAATACCTGTGCAGACATGCAAAAAGCTGGTCTGCAATTATAGGAAGCGTTTGATTGCTGTAATAGCCAATAAAGGATTATTGAGAAGGGTATGAATAATTTTGGACTGGACACTTTTTGCTCAAAATGTAAATAAAATGTTTTTTTCCCCCACAATAATGCCTCTTGTACATTGTCTTATTATCTTTTGGGAGACACCTGTGTCATTTCCCATCAAAGTTACTTTTATTCAACCGGCAAGTAATTTTTTAAGTCAAAATTTGCCAGTGGTATGAATAATTATGGGCAGAGATATATATATATATATATATACACACACACACACACATACATTTACATATATACACACACACACATATATACACATATACATTCAAGCAGCACAGCACTGTGTATAGTGAAATAGATTATGTGCCAACAGATATTGCTCGATCCAGAGACCAAACAATATATCCCCCAAAAATCTTACAGCTCTTCACTTGGAAAGAGGCATATATTTGGATGGAATTTTCTGGCAGCTAAAGCTGCTCATGAAACCAAGAGTTTTAGAGGTTGTAGTGTGCTGAATGTGCCTTAGGCCTCATGCACACGGCCGTTGTTTTGGTCTGCATCCGAGCCGCCATTTTGGCGGCTCGGATGCGGATCCATTCACTTCAATAGGGTCGCAAAAGATGCGGACAGCACTCCGTGTGCTGTCCGCATCCGTTGCTCCGTTCCGTGGTTCGCAAAAAAAAATATAACCTGTCCTATTCTTGAGAATAGGCAGTTATATTAATGGCGGTCGTGCCATTTCGCGAATTGCGGAACGTGCACGGACGCCATCCGTGTTTTGCGAATACGCAATTTACAGACCTCAAAACACACAACGGTCGTGTGCATGAGGCCTTAAGATGGTAATATTATTTTCTGGTTGTTTAATCCTCATTTGTGCTCTGCCACTAAAGAGGGTACCAGCTCTGTGGTAGGCCATGTTGTACTCTGACATTTGTGTGCTTCGCTGCCTCTATCAGCTGATGCTTGTTTGACCAGGGCCAGCTAGAGTGAAGCTGTACAGACCTTACTCCGACAAGTGCATGCTTCTGATGTTTTCCAATGACCCATGGTCAGGTGAAAAACAAGAAAGTGGGAATAAACACATTTAAATCAATGGATATGTGTGCTGTCCATGGAGAACATAGACAGCACATGTCCTTGAGTCACTGATGTGTAAACAAGTCCTTAAGGCTAAGTTGCCGAAGTGTGATATGCGCTTATGAACCACACGTGTTTTACTGTAAATTTCTGCATTTTTGGCATTGAGGTTTTAACATGATGAAACACATTTTTTAACGTTACACAATCATGCAGCCAATAAATGCTTTGCAACACTGTGGCTTTATGAAAATGCTTTCATAAATGCTTCCAGTTTTCACATGCAATAATTGCCCATTTACCACATTACAGAAGAAAACACAGCCTTACACATCACAGAAGAACAGTCATTAACCCGTAGAGGACATAGCGTTCATGGAAAGTACCTGCTCAATCACTACAGGGGACTGTTTTTTTACTGACAGACAGACCCCTGCTGTATCCGCCAGCGGATTAATCCCCGAGATGCTGTGGTCAACACTGTGGAATCTACGAGGTTTACATCCCATCGGCTCCATGCAATGTGACCACTGCGTGCTGATGGTTGCCATGGAACCCAAATGACTTACAGTTTGAATAATTTGAGGGGTGTAGCTTCTAAATTGGGTCATTTATGGGTGGTTTCTATTATGTAAGCCCCTCAAAGTCACTTCAAAACTGAATTGGTCCTTAAGCCCTATTTCATCTTAAGGACTTAGTCATTTTTTGCAAATCTGACCAGTGTCACTTTAAGTGCTGATAACTTTAAAACGCTTTGACTTACCCAGGCCGTTCTGAGATAGTTTTTTCGGCACATATTTTACTTCATGACAATGCTAAAATTGGGTCAAAAAAGTTATTTTTGCACAAAAAAATACCAAAATTTATAAAAAATTGGGAAAAATTTGCAAATTTCAAAGTTTCTGTTTCTCTACTTCTGTAATACATAGTAATACCCCCAATTTTTTTGATTACTTTACATTCCCCATATGTCTACTTCATGTTTGTATCATTTTGGGAATGTCATTTTATTTTTTGGGGATGTTACATAGCTTAGAAGTTTAGAAGCAAGTTTTGAAATTTTTCAAATCCCACTTTCTATGGACCAGTTCAGGTCTGAAGTCACTTTGTGATGCTTACGTAATAGAAACCACCCAAAAATTACCCCATTTTAGACTACACCCCCTCAAGGTATTCAAAACTGATTTTACAAACTTTGTTAACCCTTTAGGTCTTCCACAAGACTTCATGGCAAATGGACATAAAATTTATGAATTCCGATTTTTGGGAACATTTTCCAATATAATCCATTTTTTCCAAGAACAAAGCAAGGGTTAACTGCCAAACAAAACTCAATATGGGTTTCCCCGATTCTGTAGTTTGCAGAAACACCCCATATGTGGTTGTAAACTACAGTTTGGACAAACGGGAGGACATAGGAGGGGAACGCCATATGGTTTTTGCAAGGCAGATTTTGCAGAACTGGTTTTGTTTATACCATCTCCCGTTTCAAGCCCCCTGTTGCACCCCTAGAATAGATATTCCAAAAAAGTGACTCCATCTGAGAAAGAACACCCATCAAGGTATTCAAAACTGGGTTTACAAACTTTGTTAACCGTTTAGGTTTTCCACAAGAGTTAATGGCAGATTGAGAAACAATTTTGGAATTTCTATTTTTTGGAAAATTTTCCATTTTAACCCATTTTTTCCAGTAATAAAATAAGGGTTAACTGCCAAACAAAACTCAATATGGGTTGCCCCGATTCTGTAGTTTGCAGAAACACCCCATATGTGGTTGAAAACTACTATTTGGCTAAACGGCAGGACATAGAAGAAGAGGAACGCAGATTTTGCTGGACTGGTTTATTTACACCATGTACCCTTTCAAGCCCCCTGATGCACCCCTAGAGTAGAAACTCCATAAAAGTGACCCCATCTAGGAAACTACGGGATAAGGTTGTTGATGTTTTGGGACTTTTTTAGGATAAATATGATTTTTGGTTGCTCTATATTACACTTTTTTGAGGCAAGGTAACAAAAATAATTTAAATTCTAAAATTGTTTCTACATTCGCCATTTAGTTTTGTGGAACACCTAAAGGGTTAACATAATTTGTAAAGTAACTTTTGAATACCGTGAGGGGTGTAGTTTCTTAGATGGGGTCACTTTTTTGGAGTTTCTAGTCTAGGCTACATCAGGGGGGCTTCTAATGGGACATGGTGTAAATAAACCAGTCCATCAAAATCTGCCTTCCAGAAACCATATGGCGTTCCCTTCGTTCTATGCCCTGCCGTGTGGCTATATAGCCATTTTAGACCACATATGGGGTGTTTCTGCATACTACAGAATCAGGGCAATAAATATTTAGTTTTGTTTGGCTGTTAACATTTGCTTTATTACCGGAAATTTTGCCCAAAAATGGGTGTTTTGGCACCGTTTTTATTTTATATTTTTAACGCTGTTCATCCGAGGGGTTTGGTCAAATGTTATTTTTATAGGGCATATTCTTACCGACGCGGCGATACCCAATATGTCTACATTTTAAAATGTATTTAGATTTTACAGTATATTATCATTTTAGGAACCCCAAAAAATTATTTTAGTATCTCCATAGCCTGGGAGCTACAGTTTTTTTGTTGTTGTTGGGTGACCATCTAATGTAGGGGCTCATTTTTTGTGGGATGAGATGGCGGTTTTATTGGCACTAATTAGGGGTGCATATGAAATTTTGATCGCTTGCTATTACACTTTTTGTGATGTTAGGTGACCCAAAAAATGCTTTTTTTTACCCGTGTTTTTTTTAACGCTGTTCATCCGGGGGGGTTGGGTTAAATGTTATTTTTATAGAGAAGATTTTTACGGACGCGGTGATGCCCAATATGTATGGCTCTCAGACTTTGGAGACACTAAGCAGGCATCCTCAAACTGCGGCCCTCCAGATGTTGTAAAACTACAATTCCCACCATGCCCTGCTGGGCATGCTGGGAGATATAGTTTTACAACATCTGGAGGGCCGCAGTTTGAGGATGCCTGCACTAAAACTAATCATTTTTGGAAAATAAAAAATGTTTCCGTGTCGCCAAAGTCTGAGAGACATAGTTTTTTATGTTCTCTAGGGGACTGTTGGGGATTATAAAAATGTGGTACTCCATGGAAGTGTGATACTCCCTGAAGCAATCGATAAGGCATGAGGCCCGGATGATCGGGGCAAGTGTCACATTGAGTGGTGGTGTCCTTCCGTATCCATTCTTGTGACACACTGCACTTTTTTGGGGTTCGTCTCTTCTTTCAAGTATGGGGGACCACACCTGGAAAATGTTGGTCAGGGACGATCCGGGCGCCTCCAGTTCCCGAGGTACTCCGGCCTGCTCTTTCCCGGTCTGAAAAGATCAGGTCCTTGAGGACTGCCTCTTAGAACTGGAGGAATGTCCCTGTGCTGCCAGCGCTTCGGGATAGTACAAAAGCGTTGTACAAGGCAACCTGTATCAAGTAGACCGCAACTTTTTTGTACCATGCTTGGGTTTTGCGCATGGCATTATATGGCTTGAGGACTTGATCAGAGAGATCAACTCCTCCCATATACTGATCGTAGTCGACCGTGGATTGTGGACAGTATAAAGACATACCTCTTGTCCTTATAACTGACCAGCAACAGGTTTCCACTGGTAAGGGCATGGGTCTCGCCCCTGGGGATAGGTACCTGGAGGGGGTAGGTAGGGAGGCCGCGTTGAATTTTCCGCACGGTCGCACATGCGAACGTGGATCTGGCGGAAAGGGACCTAAACAAGGGAATGCTAGTATAAAAGTTATCCATGTACAAGTGGTAACCCTTATCTAGCAGTGGGTACATAAGGTCCCACACAAGTTTCCCACTAACACCCAGAGTGGAGGGACATGCTGGGGGTTCAATACAGGAATCTCGCCCCTCATACACACAAAATTTGTAAGTGTACCCTGGTACTCTCACAAATTTTGTACATTTTCACCCCATACCTCGCCCGCTTAGAGGGAATGTATTGGTGAAAACTGAGTCTCCCCTTGAACACAACGAGAGACTCATCAACCGCGACCTCCCTTCCAGGTACGTAGGCCTGTGCAAATTTGGCCCCGAAGTGCTCGATGACCGGCCGTATCTCATACAGACGGTCATGGGCAGGATCACCTCAGGGGGGACATGCTGCATTATCTGAATAATGCAGACATTTCCGGATGGCCTCAAACCGGGTACGTGTCATGGCCATACTGTAGAGTGGGGTCTGGTAGAGAACGTCCCCATTCCAGTATTGCCCGACACTGGGTTTTTGCACTAGACCCATGTGCAGCACGAGGCCCCAAAATCGGTCCTCATCTCGGCTGCACTGACCGGCGTCCAGCCACCGGGTCTAGCCAAAAAGGAGCCCGGGTGCTGAGCAACGAACTGTTAGGCGTACAGGTTAGTCTGCTCCACCATTAGATTCACAAAAGGCTTACTGAAAAAAAACTAAAAAAAAGTCAATTTCAGTAAACCCCACTGTGGGAATCTGGATTCCTGGATTGCCAACAAAATCCGGAATCTCGGGCTCAAAATCCACTGGGGGACACCAGCTAAGTTCACCAGCAGGGGGCTCCAGTGGGCTTATTTGGTGGACCGGAAAAGCAGTATGAGCCCCAGAGCGGCTCGTACTAGGGGGGCCACAGGGTCCCTAGCATGTAGGGCCCCTGGCTCCGCCTGGCGGCGTCTCTGCCACCTTGGGGCTCATCGTCATCAAATGATGAGGAGGAGGATGCGCATGACAAGAGGAACGTGGGGTCATTCTCATCCTCACTGGGGCTCTCGGAGTCGGAGGCAAGCTGGGCGTATGCCTCCTCCACAGAGAACATCGGCGGGCCATGGGTATGTGTGTGTGTGTGCGTGCGTGTAAAACTTTATTGTATGTGCGTGTGTGTGGGGGCATGGGTGTTCACGTACTAAAGTTTTTTTTAAACAAGTGTTAGGAAAAAAACTTGCTGATCAGCGGTGGGGCGGGCAATGCGCTAACAGTGGCCGGACGCTAAGAGTGCCGGCCTGTCAGTGCACGCAGGAAAAAAAAAAAAGTGGTGGTGGGAGCGGCAAGGGGGGGGGGGGGGGCTAGGGTCTGAAAGCTAGAAAACAATTTTTATTTTTATTTTTTTTTCCTAACTAACTTTTCCCTTCTATCCCTGCCTAACGGTGCCTCACCCTCACTTACCCTAACCTACCTGGAGGGTGATGGGTGCCAATGGGGGGGATTGCAGGAGCCTGGTGAGGACGGTGCTCGATGGTGCAGGTGCTGAACAGGAAGAGGAGGGGAGAGAGGAGCGCTGGAAGTTTGAATCTCGCGCATCTCTCCCCGCACCAATCAGGACCCTGGACAGCGGCATTTAGCACCACGGCCAGCACCGCCTCTCCCAAATGCTCGGACTGTGATTAGTGGTGAGTAATCACACCACCGATCACAGTCCTTTTCCGGTTCATCGGGTCACCGGAGACACAGCAAACCGCAGGTCTGAATTGACCTCCGGTTTGCTGCAATCGCCGATGCGGGGGTGTCACATGACCCCCTCCCGGCGTTGTGACAGGATGACCGCTGAATGATTTCAGCGGACATCCTGTTGCGATTAACCCCTGCCGCGTCGCAATCACGAATTAAAGTTAGGACGTACCGGTACGTCCTGAGTCCTTAAGGACTCGGGAAATAGGGCGTACCGGTACGTCCTAAGTCCTTAAGGGGTTAAAGGCTCTTTTCAAATTTTCAAGGAAATTTCCAAAAGTTGCTTCTAAAATTTAAAGCTTTTTAATGTTCTGAATTTTTTGGGGGGAAAATTGTGATTTTTTTAATTTTTCATAAATTTGGGATTTCTTTTTTAAATAAAAGTCAAATATATCAACCCAAATTCACACTAAGGCCGAATGCACACAGCCGTTTTTCACGATCTATACCAGTGTATTACTGCACTGTGGCGGCAGCAGGGAGCGCACGGAGTCATAGCAACCAATGACGCCGTGCGCTCCTGCTCTCAGCAGGAATCTAGGCCGCCGTTTCCACGGACCGCTCACGGCCGTGTGCATTCGGCCTAGCATGAAGTACCATGTGTCGTGAGAAAAACTCAGAATGGGTTGAATAAGTATAAGCCTTCCAAAGTTATTAGCACATAAAGTGAAACATCAGATTTGCAACATTTTGCTGACGCTTTAAGGTAAAACTGGCTGTGGTTAAACAAAGCACAGCGATGAAGGAAATAATCTAATTTTTCTATTGTAAAATGTCTATATCCTTAGGTATTAATAATGAATATTGCCTCCTGTCACATTGATGACAGCACATCTTACAACATCTTATAAAATAAAAATAAAAAAATGGAAAAGCTAACAAGCAAACAATTACCTCTTACTCCTCTTGACGGATTTATTTTTCCATGGTGGATCAATAACAATGATACTGTATTTTTTATCTGGAAGGAAAAAGTAAATTAAAGAGGAGAAATAAATCAAACTCCACAGGATTCCACATTGAAATTATCCCTATAGTCAGCAGTAAGAAAGGGTAGTGGTGCCTACTGGGCACAGCAGTATCATTCAAGTGAATATAACAGAGCTGCAGACACAATCGCACGGTTAAAGGGTCCCTGTATTTGGAAAACATTTGATATATCATAGTAACATCAAAAGTTTTGATTAGTGGGGGTCCTAGCACTGAGCTAAAACTTCAGGAAAGTCACAGCACTCTTAATGTTGAATCAAAACTTAGTGTTTAATACCACCGAAAAATACAGCAACTTTTCGACACACAGGTCTTTCTCAAGCTACATGTGTGTCGAAACGTTGCTGTATTTTTCGGTGGTATTAAACACTAAGTTTTGATTCAAGATTAAGAGTGCCGAGACTTTCCTGACGTTTTCTCTACGTCTGAGGGGTCCCTGAGGCCGGGACCTAACGCCACGAGCACCGCCGCCATATCACAGACTATTTGTTCTAGTAAGTGGTGCTGTCCTATACTATTTTTTATGGTCCTAGCACTGAGACCACACAGATCAGGCGGGAGAAGCACTCACATAGGACACTTTTCTTCGTGCAGGAGAATAAAGCGGACTTAATAGATAGTCTATAGACCTGTCTCTATTCAGTCTCCTGCAGCAAAGACAGTGAGATCTATGTGAGAGCTCTCTCTCTTCGTTCTAGCAGTCTCAGCCCTCAGCCCCAACCAATCAAAACTTTTAATATGTCTCTATGAAAATTTTCCCAAAGTACAGTCTAGGGTTGTCACGATACCAACATTTTGACTCGATTTCGATACCATAAAAAGGTATTGCAATACTCAATACCATTCAATTCCACGCCCCAAATAATAAAAACACCAAAAAAGCCACGTGTATCCCACATTTTATGGAAGGTCCGGCCCATAATAGAACAGTCCTATCCTATTTTTGGGGGGGGACAAGGTGATCAAAATTTTTTTTTTTTGTGTTACGACGTTCACCGCATTGGAGATACTGTATTTTTTTATAGTTTGGACTTTTCGGACATGGTATATGTAATATGTTTATTTATTGTTTACATATTTTATATGTAAAATTGGGAAAGGGGGTGACATACTTAATATTTTGGTGTTTGTTTTTAACTTTTGTTTTTTGCTTTTTATTAAATAAACTATTAGCCCCCTTGGGGGCTAGAACCTGGGATCTTTTCATCCCTTGTCCTATTCACCCTGATAGAGCTCTATTAGGGTGAATAGGATCTCACACTCTCCCTGCTGCCTGTGCACAGTGCATACAGCAGCAGGGAGATCACCATGGCAGCCTGGGCTTCAGTAGCGTCCTGGCTGCCATGGTAACCGATCGGAAGCTTCCACTGCCACTAAAGAGGACGGGGGGGGGGGACGACGACGACCCTCTGCCATCAATGACTTTAATACTGGGGGTGTTGGGGAGGGGCGCACTGTGCCAAAAATGATTATAATTTATAATACTGGGGTTGGGGAGGGCACACTGCACCACCTATGAACATAACTAACATTTTAATACAAATACAGGAGGCAGGTGCCAGCGGCAGAATCACATACCCGGCACCCGACCTCTATGACAAGGTGCTGCGATCCGCGAGAATTAACCCCTCAGGTGCCGCACACAAAGCAGCCATGCTGTGGGTGGGTTGCAACCATGCTGCGGTCAAGAACCACACAGCCTTTCTTTTAATAATGAAGACTGCACTGTATAGTCGGTAGTCATTTTTAATGGCCGCACACTACCTTTAATGTACTTTTGAACAGGGGCTGTTGCTGGTATGGGGTTTGGCTGGTTAGGTGGGGGGACAACATGCATATTAGATTATTAAGCATCCGTGTTGCTTCTGTGGTTTTCACGGACCCATAGACTATAATGGGCACATTATACATTTCTTGTTTCCATGGTTATTACTAACCTGTAATCCAGCAGCAGTGGCCGTGCTTGCACACTATGGTGGGCAATCTTATCTGTGACAGACAGCTATTTATGTACTGTATACACATTCAGAAAGGGAAGACTGTCAATCACCGACACAGACACAGAAACAAAATACGTTTGTTTTAATGTAGCCTTATATAAAATATTTTCCCACAAAACTATACATCAATCTGCTCAGCTCCTACTGTTGACATCCGTGTGCATTCCATATTTTGCAGGAACAGAACAGCTGGCCCCTAATAGAACAGAAATATCTTTGTCCGTGATGTGGAAAAGAATAGGACACGTTCTATTTTTTTGTGGAACGGAAAGGGAATACCTTCCTTTTTTTTGCGGACCCATTGAAATGAATGGTTCCGTATACGGTCTGCAAAAAAAACGGACACGGAAAGAAAATATGTTCGTGTGCAAGAAGCCTTAGTGGTGATCTATACTTTTTCATGATAACAGAAAACAAACACTGTGCAGACTGATCCTGCATTTTTGCTCCCTTTAATTTGTCCCATAATTTACGCACAAAGTGTGTCAGGAATGTATGATTGCAGGATCAGACCACACAGGATTGGAGCTGTAGATAACCTTTATGGATTTTTTTAAATGAATACTATATGCAAATATAATACATTTTTAATTTTAGATCAATTGGGGCAATAAAAAGTGAGTGATCTCAGGGAAGAGAGTGCACTGACATAGGAGCAATGCAAGGTGCATTCCTAAAGAGGACCTGACACCACGAAAAAATCTTTAAAACTTGTGATTTATACATTTATATCTTTGCTTTATCTGACTTAGGCCTCATGCACACGACCGTTGTTGTGTCCCGTGTCCGTTGTTCCGTTTTCCGAGATTTTCTGCGGACCCACTGACTTTCAATGGGTCAGTGGAAAACTCGGCTAATGCACCGTTTGTCATCCGCGTCCGTGATCCGTATTTCCGGTCAGTGAAATAACACGGAGGCACACAAGATTTTCATCCGCGTCCACGTCCGTTTTTTTCCTATCATTTGCATGGCAAACTTGACTTAGATTTTTTTTTTTACTTTCCTTCATGTCTGGTGATCCTCCAAAAATAAAGGAAGACACATGGAAACAAAAACTGAAACGGATCACGGAACCCCATTTTGCAGAACGGAACACAACAACGGTCGTGTGCATGAGGCCTTAGGCTACATGCACACGACCATATGTGTTTTGTGGTCCGCAAATTGTGGATCCGCAAAATATACGGATGACGTTCCATATGGCATCCGTTTTTTTTTGCGGATCCTTTTTTTTTTTGCAGATTCATTGTAATAATGCCTATCCTTGCATTATTTTTTCTGCGGAGAAACGGAACGGACATACTAATGCGGAAAGCACACGGTGTGCTGTCAGCGTTTTCTGCGGACCCATTGAAATTAATGGGTCCGCATCCTATCCGCAAAAAAAACGGATCGGACACTGAAAAATACGGTCGTGTGCATGAGGCCTTAGGGTCCATTCAGATGTAAAATTGCGGACCTCAAAACACTGTCACCGCACATGGCCGGCACTATATAGAGGATTCCTATTCTTGTCCGCAGCTGTGGACAAGAATAGGACCTGCTCTATTTTTTTTTGCGGACCAGAAATGCGGATGCGGACAGCAAACTGTCTGCTGTCCGCATCTTTTCCGGCTCCGTTGAAAATGAATGATCCAGACATGTGAATGGACCCTTAGAAGGTTGTACACAGGGAAGGTGTTATCAGTAACTGCTAGCATTCCCTGAGTAATGGTGGGTTCACATCACAGTTATGGATTCCGTTTTTGTTTTCCGTTATAACATGGTTAGAATAGAAAATAACGGAATCAAAAAGGAAGCCTTTAAGAGGCATTCCGTTTTGATCCGCAAGAATAGAAAAGTCTATTCGAATCATAACGGATCCGTCTGTTTCCCGTTTTCCAAGACAGAAAACATACAGTAGTCCTGTCGACAGGACTTTTTTTTTTCCATTTCTGCATAACTGGAACCAGAAGGATCCGTTATGATTGCCCATAGACTTCTATTACGATGGAAAGCAAAACGGCATGCCTTCTAAAGGCTTCCATTTTGCATTCCGTCATAATATAAGTCTATGGGCAGCGTAACGGATCAGTCCTGGTTTCCGCTATGCCGGACTGGACTCCTGCATAATGGAAACCTGGACTGATCAGTTATGCTGCCCGTAGACTTGTATTATGAAGGATAAAAACGGAATGCCTCTTAAAGGCTTCCATTTTGACTTCCGCCTTATGGATTCCGTTATAACAGTAAACAAAAACGCTTTTATACGTCGGGTTACAGATAAGAGCCTACCGCCACAACGTAAATTATACAAACGCACATAAAAATGTTAAAAAAAATAATAAAAAACCCTCTTAAAATGTCCAAATTTCCCCAAGATGAATACCTAAGGCGAATAACATAAAAAAGTCACTTTGAAGGGGCTTGTAGCATTTTGGCACTGTAGAATTTTTTCTGGCAGTACGGTGCCTATAGAACCAGCAATAGAAAAATAAGCCACCAAAATCTAAAATACTCTCCAGTTGTTTGAAGTCTTGCGGCAGGCCCAGCCAGTAGCTAAATTACATAAATAGCGCTTATTTTCAGAGTACAATAGTACGGTAAAGGTCTTAGAAATGTTTTGTATTGAAACCTTTTGTAATAGTAAGAAAAAAAATTTGATTAGAAAGGAAAAATAGTTTTTTTTTCATAATTTTCGCAGTTTCCTTTTTTATTTTATTTTTATTTTTATATTATAGCCATCATCTAAAAGAAAGGTCTAAGGTGCCCCGAGAAAAATAATATCAAATACATGTAGGCTGGCTCAGAAATGAATCAGTTGTTTGCAGATAGACGCATTGCTACAACTGAAAAACTGGTAAGGAAGGGAGATAAATACTCTGGTAATGAAGTGGTTAAATAAGAAAAAGCTGACGTTTACATGCATAAATGAAAAGTTTTACCCACTCTTTCCCCGCAAAACTATATATCAATCTGCTCAGCTCCTCCTGCACTGCATTTTGTGGTCCTCTTTAAGAACTTTGCAAACTGTGGGGACAAAAAAATATTCATTTTGGAGTCGGAAAAATACTGCACGGGATATCTGTGTGCACAAATGGTAGAGGTAATTATGGTGCGCTTTCACTGTAAATAACAATGTGGCCCCCCTTTAAAGTAGGGGTATATTTACTTGCTTATGTGGAAGAATTCAACCTATCAGACATCATTTTGTGTCTCATGTATTTAAAGGATTAGCTTAGGTTTATCCAGACAAAGCTTTCAAGTACTAACCATCCATCATAGCAGACATTTATTGGATGTTCCTTAACATTTAAAACAAATTGCTAAATTGTGAGAGCAGTCTGCAGAGATTTGGAGGAGAAGACAGATGTATTGGTGCGGAGTTACCGGACAAATCTGAAACACAAACCTCATAATTTAACACATTAATGACCGCCCACTGACTAATCTCACTGCAACAGAAACGCAACTGCACGGACTAAAGCCACAAGCGTTTGACTGCCAGTGGAAATCAGACTCCATGTAAAAAATAAATAAGACTAAGTTCACATCAGCACTAATCATTTCCATAGTTAGGGCACATTCACACAACAGTGGAAAATGGCCTCATATGTCCATTTTCAGAATCATTGAAGTCTATGGGGCTATTTACATGGATGTTTATTTATGGCCAGTGAAGAACAAAAATAGTATATGTACCATTTTTTGCTGTTTTGTTCACTTGTCTAACGGCAGTTAAAAAGGGGTTGCTCCCATCATTGTGACGGCAAATGATCTTGCTAGGAGCATCAGGTCCTGCTGCCTCCAGTGCAAAACAAGAGTTCTGGCTCATGCCTGTAGTGAGGTTTTGTTTTTTTAATTTGTCGGCACTACTGGGGGTGGTGTGGGGGTTAAAAAAAAATTGTAAATGAAATTCATGTTAAAAACCATGTTCCAAACTGATGAAAAACGGCGGTTAAAAAAAAAAACGTTTAGACAGCCAGGAGATGCACAAACGGATGCAAAATGACCTTGAAAAACTGACTGTTTATCCAATTTTAACTGCTGTATTTCCTATGAATGTACCCTTAGGCTCCATTAGAGGGGAAAAAGCTGAAAAACCAAGACAGCAAAGTAACATAACTGAAGAGACCCTATTAACTATAATGGGGTCCACTAAGTTTCCATTAAAGGGGTTTTCTGGGATTCTTAATCTTCAAGATAGGGCGTCAATATCAGATTGGTTGGGGCCCGACTCCCAGCACCCCGGCTGATTAGCTGTTCTAAGAGGCTGCAGAGCTCCGGTAAGCGCTGCGCCTACTTCCTACGTTAGGGACGTCACATCCATTGGTCACATGGCCCAAGTGCAGCTCAGTCCCATTCAAGTGAAAGGGTGTGGGCTGCAATAATGCACAGCGGCTATACAATGCAAGGAGTTGCGCTTGGCAAGAGTTAGGCTACTTTGACATTAGCGTTTTTTGTGGATCAGTCATGGATCTGCAAAAACGCTTCCGTTACAATAATAAAACCGCATGCATCCGTCATGAGCACCATTGAAAGTCAATGGGGGATGGATCAGTTTTCCATTGTGTCAGAAAACGGATCCGTCCCCATTGACTTCCGTCTTGCTCTGCACCACATCGCAGACAGCAAACGGCTTCTTGCAGCGTTTTTTTCTGTCCGTGATGGGGACACAACCAAACGGAACGGAATGCATTTTGGCGAGTTCCGTTTTGTCCCTATTGACAATGAATGGGGACTTAACTGAAGTGTTTTGTTCCACTATTGAGATCCTATGATGGATCTCAATAGCGGAATTGAATGAGCAGATGTGAAAGTAGCCTTAAAGAGGCCGTGGCGCTCTCATCTTAAAACAACTGATAAGTGGCGGTGCCAGGATTCAAACCCCCACCAATCAGATAAGCCATCAATATATATCTAAATTCCAGAAAAGCCCTTTAAGGAATCCAGGACAAAATAGTTCTGCATGACATTTTTAGCAAAATCTGTGACATAGGGCGTGAACGGAGTTTCCAAAGCAGATGTGAACAGAGGCTGATTTACACAACTGTGATTGGTCTGGGAAACATGGTCCATGTGTCAACAGCGCCTCCCGGAGTGAGTACACTAGACCCAGGAACGGATAGGAAATGACTGCACCATAAATGACTATGATGGGATGCAGTCAGTTCGACACACAGATCGCGTTTCCCGCTGGTAGGTCAAGTGTGCACACTAGCACTTCATTTATCTTTACGGGACTGTTGGAGAGTACAGTGCGGGACTAGTTGTGGGTGTCCCATAGAGGTAAATAAAGCAGCAGTGCGCCGGCTGGACCTGCCGTTCTATTCATCCTGTGGAGAGGCGACAACCTGATATAAACAGAGAAGCCATTTAATGCTTAGAAGGTGCAGGCGAAGGTTAACCCCTTCCCAGCCAGCAGCGTACATGTACAGCACTAGTCAGGCCTTTAGAGATGGTGCTTGCACTGGAGCAGAGCCCCAGTGCCATTGTTTGTAATTGGTGATGATGCAGATCACAGACATTAAACCCCTCAGATGGTGGGGTCAATTGTAACCACAACATCTGAGGTGGTTTTACCAAGTATGCGCTGCACTACCAGAGCCCAAACAGCTCCCCCATAAGGCAATTAGGGAATATGATCATTCCTTGTAGTAGCCTCATTTCCTCTGAGTGATACGAGACTACTACAGCAGTAGATCCTATGGGGGCCTGAAGGTGACAGGGCTCCATAGGAATATAGCGCAACTTCCATAGGGTGCAAATGTAATTCAGCGCAGTCTAAGGAACAAGAGATCCAACAAGTCTCCTAAGGAAAAAAATGTTTTTAAAAATAAAAAAATATTAAAAAAAAATATAAAAATTATAATCATCCCACTTTCCCAGTTATAAAAATAAACAATAAAAAAGAAGAGCATTTGCACCATCGTGGCCCAAAATGTCCGAACTTGAAATATAAGCGTACCTAATCCATTCGGTGAACATCGTAATGGGGGGAAAAAAAAATCAAAATTGACGTTTTGAGCGCTTTATCGCTTCACCTCCCAAAATAAAATGAATAAAAAGTGATTAAAAAGTAATACACACACCAAAGCGGTATCAGTAAAAACTACAGATCGCACAGTAAATGTAAGCCGATTCAGCTCCATAGACGCAACTCTAAAAAAGTATGCAAAGAAAAAAAAATTTTTTTTTTAAGAAGTTTTCTACGTTTTTTTCACTGAATATGTCACCAGTATCTGATTGGTGGGGGCCCGACAGCCGAGCCCCCCACCGATCAGCTGTTTGAGAAGGCAGTGGAGCTCGCAGTAGCGCTGCAGGGCTCTCTCTGCTTATCAAGTACAGCACCGTACACTGTATAGCAGTTGTGCTTGGAATCGCAGCCCAGTCCCACTCACTTCAAAGGGGCTGAGCTGTGACGTCACAGGCCTAGGTGAAGCGGGAGAAGGCCACAGTGCTGCTGCCTTCTTAAACAGCTAATCGGCGGGGGACCCCCACCAATCAAATACGGATAACCTATCCAGAGGATCGAAAAATACTTGGTAAAAACCTCTATAAGCAATAATCAAGGAAAACTATATAAATGTGGTATTGCTGTATTTGTACTGACCTGCACAATAAAAGTAACAGGTCATAGGGAACGCCGTAAAGACAAAACCCATAAAACTATGGCAGCGTTTTTTCCACGCTTCCCATTACATTGTATGCAATATTAAATGGTGCCATTATAAAGTATAGCTTGTCCAGCAAAAAAGAAAAAAAGTCTTCATACAGCTATTTGAATAAAAAGAATAATATAGTTATGGCTCCAGGAAGGCTGGGAGTGAAAATGCAAAAGCTGAAAATCGCCCAGGGCTGAAACGGTTAAAGGGATTGGCCTATCCACAGGTGTTAAATGTTTCATGTGGATGGCCCTCTTTAAACAGGGACTAATACTGCCTTGAAATAGAAAAATCACACCTTCAATTAAAGGGTTTATCCGTTTTTTTTCCTATTGATGGCCTATCCTCAGGACAGGTTATCAATATCAGATCTGCGAGGAATTAACTCCCGGCACCCTCACCGAACAGCTATTTGAAGAAAAAAAAGGTGTGTGGTCACTAAGGGGTTAATGATGCTCCACCATGACGCCATTGCCATTAGGAAAAGGCACTATTGCAAATTATAGGCAGCAAGAGAATGACTCATGGCAATGACATATACGAAGGCATCATCACATTTTAACACATATGATGAAGTCATATTGATTGATGATGTCCACATGGGTGTCAGACAATTACATTGAGATCAGCATGGGCCCTAGGGGATACAAGCCTGAGTCTTTCTTGCTTTTTTTATCGTTGTGAAAGAAAGATACGTACAATATTCTCCTTATTTCAACCTTCTGATTTCTGGCTTTCCTTTCTCTTCACCATGGCTTCATACTTTTGTACCAAACGGATATACTATATGCAGTACTATTATACACTGCAATCCAAAATAAATAATACATACAAATAAGCATATGCAATGACTGTGGGCCACAGGGGCGGACTGGCCATAGGCCTTACAAGGAAACTTCCCGGAGGGCTGATGCCCAGGGGACTACATGAGCCCTCCTCATGGTCGCTGTCCAGGTGCGTAACGATCTTATGCTCTCAGCATTAATTAATGTTAGGAGCATCAGGCACTTATGCAGTGACCTCCTGAATTCAACTGTATCCCTGTCCTCAGTATAAGGCCTCATGCACACGGACGTTTTTTTTCACGGTCCGCAAAACGGGGTTCCGTTGGTCCGTGATCCGTGACCGTTTTTCCGTCCGTGGGTCTTCCTTGATTTTTGGAGGATCCACGGACATGAAAAAAAAGTCATTTTGGTGTCCGCCTGGCCGTGCGGAGCCAAACGGATCCGTCCTGAATTACAATGCAAGTCAATGGGGACGGATCCGTTTGATGTTGACACAATATGGTGCCATTTCAAACGGATCCGTCCCCATTGACTTTCAATGTAAAGTCTGGAGTTCTGTTATACCATCGGATTGGAGTTTTCTCCAATCCGATGGTATATTTTAACTTGTAGCGTCCCCATCACCATGGGAACGCCTCTATGTTAGAATATACTGTCGGATATGAGCTACATCGTGAAACTCATTTCCGACAGTATATTCTAACACAGAGGCGTTCCCATGGTGATGGAGACGCTTCAGGTTAGAATATACAAAAAAACTGTGTACATGACTGCCCCCTGCTGCCTGGCAGGTGCTGCCAGGCAGCAGGGGGCAGACCCCCCCCCCCCCCCTGTTTTTAACTCATTGGTGGCCAGTGGGCCCCCCCTCCCCTGTTGTTAACTCGTTGGTGGCCAGTGTGCGCACCCCCCTCCCTCCCTCCCTCTATTGTTTTAATACATTGGGGCCAGTGTGCGCGCGCCCCCCCAACCCCCCCTCCCTCCCTCTATTGTTTGAATACATTGGGGCCAGTGTGCGCGCGCCCCCCCAACCCCCCTCCCTCCCTCTATTGTTTGAATACATTGGGGCCAGTGTGCGCGCACCCCCCCAACCCCCCCTCCCTCCCTCTATTGTTTGAATACATTGGGGCCAGTGTGCGCGCGCCCCCCCAACCCCCCCCCCCCCCCCCCTCCCTCCCTCTATTGTAATCATCATCGGTGGCAGCGGAGTGGAAGATTTTCATACTTACCTGGCTGCTGGCTGCTGCGATCTCTGTGTCCGGCCGGGAGCTCCTCCTACTGGTAAGTGACAGGTCTGTGCGGCGCATTGCTGTCACTTACCAGTAGGAGGAGCTCCCGGCCGGACGCAGACATCGCAGCAGCCAGCAGCCAGGTAAGTATGAAAATCTTCCACTCCGCTGCCACCGATGATGATTACAATAGAGGGAGGGAGGGGGGGGGGGGGGGTTGGGGGGGCGCGCGCACACTGGCCCCAATGTATTCAAACAATAGAGGGAGGGAGGGGGGGTTGGGGGGGTGCGCGCACACTGGCCCCAATGTATTCAAACAATAGAGGGAGGGAGGGAGGGGGGGTTGGGGGGGCGCGCGCACACTGGCCCCAATGTATTCAAACAATAGAGGGAGGGAGGGGGGTGCGCACACTGGCCACCAACGAGTTAACAACAGGGGGAGGGGGCCGCACAATGATATTCAAACTGGGGAGGGGGGGGGGGGGGTCTGCCCCCTGCTGCCTGGCAGCCCTGATCTCTTACAGGGGGATATGATGGGGTTAATTGTACAATCATATCCCCCTGTAAGAGATCGGGTGCTGCCAGGCAGCAGGGGGCAGTCTTGTACAAAGTTTGCAGTGTATTCTAACTAGAAGCGTCCCCATCACCATGGGAACGCTTCTGTGTTAGAATATACTGTCGGAAATGAGTTTTCACGAAGTGAAAACTTAGATCAGAAAAAGCTTTTATGCAGACGGATCTTCGGATCCGTCTGTATTAAAAGCAACCTACGGCCACGGATCACGGACACGGATGCCAATCTTGTGTGCATCCGTGTTCTTTCACGGACCCATTGACTTGAATGGGCCCGTGAACCGTTGGCCGTGAAAAAAATAGGACAGGTCATATTTTTTTCACGGCCAGGAAACACGGCTCACGGATGCGGCTGCCAAACGGTGCATTTTCCGATTTGTCCACGGACCCATTGAAAGTCAATGGGTCCGTGAAAAAAAACGGAAAACGGCACAACGGCCACGGATGCACACAACGGTCGTGTGCATGAGGCCTAATAGGGTGATATTTAGCTTACATGTTTCTGACCAAGCACATTGACCTTCCTCATAGCCAACTACGAGAGCTGGATACCAATTTCTGAATGTGTCAATGTACCCCGACTTAGATACTTCTTACACATTGGTAATATACCATAAGGGTGGCCATACACATTAGATAGAAATTGGTTGATTGTTGAACAGCAGTGAACAATCAACTGGTGAACATTTGTTTTGCAGACACGACCATACACATTTTAGCCCATATTGGCCTTTACAGTTTTGGCCATACATGTTCAATGAAACTGGAAGACGGATGAAAGCTCTTTCTGGGAATGTTCTTTCAAAGAAAGATCTTTTGTTCAGAAACAATCTTTCTTTGAACGAAAGATATTAAACACGGCCGACTTCTTTTTTAAACAATAACGGTCTGTTATCAGTCAGCTAAAACAATCGTCTATTGTTCAAGTTCAATCGGCAAACATTCGTTTTGGTTGAAATTGTCAGTTTTGATCAACTTTAGACTAATGAATATGGCCACTATAACTATAACAAATATGTTGACTAAACTCACTAATGGAAGACTGGGCACTACAACGATAATCAAGCTTACTATTCTGCGGTTTGTGAGGTCCTGGGTGCTTCTGTAGATGTGACTGTGTCAATATGGCTATATTCATAGTAGGGCTGGGGAGGCAAACGTCTAACCCCACCTCCTTCATAAATGGCTCATGTATAATAATTAGTAATTACAAATTTACTGTAGTAAAATCATGGTAACATTAGGGTAATAAATTGATGTCCCATCTTGTAGCATATCCTATATGCCTATCTTTTAACATATACTATCTGTTATGTGATTTTGTGAATGTCACGCGATTTTATGTCTTATATATCATAATGTAATTTTGCCCTTAGCCAGTATTAGGCCTCTGCCTAACTATTAGCATATATTCTCTGTTGTGTGATTGTGTAGCAAGTCCCCTTGTATAATATTGTACTGAATCTGATGATAACAGAGGGCTTATGGTTCTGAGAAGTCTGCAGTAGTCTGTCTTGGGATAGCCATCCCCTGTGGTAATCCAATTAGCATCTGCCTGTCAGAAGCTACCTCCAGGTGGTGAGTCAACATGGGCTTTGGAACTATTGAGATCTGTTCTTTACACTCAAGCCCACAGAAATGTATGAAGTCTGAGACACTGTTGGACTACATGCTGGAATATGAGTAAATCTATCATAAGCTGTAAATCATTCCTGTTGAGACCTATATTTTAATAATTTTCATAATCGCATTTTGTACATCATGGAGCATCATCATGCACTCCCTTCGGTACAGGTTTGAAATCATATTTAATATCTCCTAGCTGGATGGGGAAGTGTGGTGAGCATGAATAATGAAGTGCCTTCCCCAAGGGGTGGGCTAGAATGGAAAGCGGTCGCGCTCTCAGTCCACCACTTCCGCTGAGGGGGCATTGTAGTTCAGGAGCAGATCTAATTGGGCTATATACATTTTCTTTCCCTGTTTCCAGAAATGCAAAGGACTGTAGTTTTGCAAAAGCTGGAGGGCCGCAGTTTGAGATGCCTGCTTTAGAGTATAAGTGTGGCTTGTGTTACCGTGTGTCTTCTTGCGAGCAGGGTGTCATTGGGGTTTCTATTGGCTGGTAGAACTCAGTAGATGGTGGCAGTGTGTTTTGGGGATTTATTGACCGTGTTTGGGTGTAACTTGCACTCAATTTTCAGTCTAAGGCCCCCTTCACATGGGCATCGCGGGTGAGGCACGGATGCCTTCAGGATGCATTGCGGAAAACCCACGGGAGTAGGTACGCAATTGCAGTCAGTTTTGTCCTATGTTCAGTTTTTTTCCACGCGAGTGCAATGCTTTTTGCACGCACGCGAGAAAAAAACTAGTTCGGGTTTGGGTTAGGTGTTCTGTATATTTTATTATTTTCCATTATAACATGGTTATAATGGAAAATTATAGCATTCTTTAATACAGGATGCAAAGTGAAATGTCACTTGAGGGTTAAAAAATAAAAAAAAAACATTACACACCTCATCCACTTGATCACGCAGCCGGGATCCTCTTCTTTGTTCTTCTTGAAGTACATGCAAAAGGACCTTCGCTGACGTCATTGCGCTCACCACGTGATGAGCGCGGCGACGTCAGCGCAGGTCCTGCTAAATGATGATAGAAGGATCTTCTATCTTCATTCAGCAGGACCTGCGCTAACGTCACCACGCTCACCATCAGCAAAGGTCCTTTTGCAGGTCCTTCAAGAAGAACAAAGAAGAAGAGGATCCCGGCTGTGCAATCAAGTGGATGAGGCGAGTAATGTTTTTATTATTTTTTAACCCTCAAGTGACATTTCACTTTACATTCTGTATTAAAGAAGGCTATTAATTTCAATTATAACCATGTTCTAATGGAAAATAATAAAGTAAATGGGGACCCGGTTCGCTTATCCCTCGTCTCCTTAGCAACCATGCATGAAAATCACATCGCATCCACACTTGCTTGCGGATGCTATGCGATTTTCACACAGCCCCATTCATTTCCTGGGGGCCTGCGTTGAGTGAAAAACGCAGAATATAGAGCATGCTACGATTTTCACGCAACGCACAAGTGATGCGTGAAAACCAACGCTCATGTACACAGCCCCATTGAAATGAATGGGTCAGGATTCAGTGCGGCAGCAATGCGTTCACCTGACGCATTGCACCCGCGCAGGAAAACTCACCCGTGTGAAAGGGGCCTAAGTGTAGTGGAGTACAAGACTTACTGGGCAGAGTAAATCATCCCTGGCAATCGCACCCGTGTCAAGTGACAGAACAGTCACGTACGCGATAATCAGACTTTTCAATGTGTGATCACCTTTGTGTAATATTTTTGTTTTCAAAGCTGGAGTTAGAGTCTGCACATTGCTACTGGCTCCAACTTCACATCCCTGGTTTTCTGCAGCTATCTCAGTGATCTGAATAGGGCTGACGGAAAACCATGTGTTTGCTGCCAAAACTTATGCAAATAAACGGAACAGAATTTCAGTCACAGACAATTGGATCAAATCAGCCATATATGAATACACTCTTGCAGGTCCCTGCAGAAAACCTTATGCAGAGATATTACCCATGGGAAATGATACTATCCAGTGTGAAAGGTGTTCTGTGGACAGGCAAAGAGAACTTTACTTTTTTAAAGAAAATACAGTTAGCTTTTCATTACTCATTCCAAGTCCCAAAAGCTCAGCAGGGTCTAACACACAAACAACTGAAAAAACACATTCTATGTTACTACCTTTCATCTCCTTCCGATATCAGAACTTGTGTACCACTGACTGAGGTGTTCCTACCTCTGCGACACTGCCATTGTCATACTCATGACAGATCTTTTACAAGAAGTGTGCAGCGAGAGATTACAGGCAGATGTGCTTGATTCTCATGGAAATAGCTGTCACCCTAGCATTGAAATGAAAGCCTCAGATGTCTGTTCAATGTGTATCTGGTAGTCAAAATGAAAATTATTTGTGGAAATGTTATAGTACTGTTAATAAGGTTTTCTCCAAGATCAGTTCTAAAATTCCAGTACTATTCATAAGACTACGCAATACAAAGGAAGTCCTGTTCAGAACGAGCCATGCACACTCAGTAAAGTTCACTTTGTCTCTGAACCTCATATTTGTGCATTGGCGCTTCATCGTACAAAAAGCGCCATCAGGAAACTGTAGACTCATATCTGAAGGCAAATTATTTACAGTGTCTAATTCTAATAGGTATAACTACTCTGTGTGCATGGCAGATCAGAGTGTGGAGAGAGGGTGCATCCACATTATTTGGGTGGGCAGATGACAGCCTGGGGATAGGGAGGAAAGCACACACTAAGCAGTTTGCAAAGGGAGAAAAGTGAGAAGAGAACAATTATGAGCTGAAGAAGGAGAAAGTACAAGCTTTGCTAATACATGAGAACTTATGCTGGAAGCAGCTTTGTGGGTACATGGGTGAAGTCAGTTTTGTAGTAGGCTGCATTGGCGTACTTTGCACCAAACGTTACTCAAGTTTTCCTATGCTACCCTTGTACTGGAGTGAGTTTGTGACATTTTTGCAACTTTCTCAGTGATAAATCTGGAGTGAAACTTGAAGTAGATAATCAGACCCACTTGTCAAAACTAAAGCGAGAGGTGAAAAAAGTCAGTACATTTTTGAACAAAGGACCCAAAAAGTCACAAACTCCCCATTTTGTGACTCTTTAAAGCCAGAATTCTGGAGTACATGGTGCAATAAATCTCCCCCACAGACCTCACATCTTGTATGTATGCATTACTGAGAGGAACATGCTCATATAGGAAAAGTCTGACTCTGGGGACAGGTTGTAAAATGCATATCTGGAGTATGAATAAAGAAATGAAGATTGCAGACTTACTTAAAAGGGGCTGTCCTAAATAATAAAAAAATCTAATGCCCAACCCTTTCTCCAGATCCATTCTCTTGCAGTTTGTCTGTGACAAAGAGCAGCACGATGTACCTGGATAAGGCACATGACTACTGCTGCAGCCAATCATTGTCCTTCGAGGTCAACTGCTGAGAATAGTAAATGGTTGCAACGGTCAGGTGTCATGCATGTCTCTGACACTGACATGTAGAGTGACATACCAGTTACGGCATGTGGCCAATGCACTCAATCACTGTTCTCGAATGCAGAACACTGAGGACAGTGACTGGCTGCAGCGGTCAGGTGCCTTATCTAGGTACATTACTGCTGATGTTTGTGAGCAAACAACTGCAGAAGACCCAGACTAGCGCTGCAGAGAACAGGACAGGAGTAAGGAATAAATATAAGATTTTTTTTTGATTTTTTTTTAGACAAACTGTTTAATGTAACCCCTAGCATACATTAAATGGAATCTGTCATCTCATAACAGCATAGCAATTCAACACACTTTTTAGATGAGGGCTTCCCAACTGATTCCAATGCTTTTTGTTTTCTCCATCTCGACCCATGGCCCATTGGAGAGATATTACTTAGCATTTTTATGTTATGCAAATGAGCTTCCTGGTGCAATGAGGGCATTTCCCTTGCACCTGAAGCTCCGCTCAATTTCCCTGATGGCGGGATGAGGTAATGTCAACATAACCACACCTGGCCCTAAGTCTCGTGCCTGCATGTTCGCCTTGAAGTTCAATGCTTCCCAGGAGGAAGGAAATTGCACTGTGCCTATGCCAATGTTCACCTCTTCACCTGTTATGTGATGACAGATTCCCTTTAAAATCCTTTTCCTAACATCAAACCTGTCCATAGCCTTTAAAAACACAACCAAAAATGCATAATTGGGGCCGATGTTAGTCCCATGTACTAGATGGATGCTAAATGTAGTAAACCCACTTACAGTCGTGAGCATTAACCTTATACTATTTGATGTGTCTTAAACATCACAATTAGGGATGAGCGCATTTCAAATTTTGAAGTTTGCGTGGGGAATTCAGTTATTCATTCCGTCATCCTAAAAGAGGTCTATGGCCTGCATAACGAATTTCTCCGGTTTACGTTATGCAGGAGTCCTCTTTTAGAGGCATTCCATCATGGAATTGCGTTATGGTCCGTGGTAACGGAATCCATAACGCAATTCAGTAAATACCACAACACGAAGTCACGAACGTCAAAATATCAAATTCGCTTATCCCTAGTCACAATGAACAGTATTCTTAACTAAAAGTTCCACTAAATGAAAAACAGTTTGCACACACAAATCGCCGTCTCTTTCACATCTCAATTTCTTTTCAGGCAATAAAAAGGTAAACAGCAAAGCATTTCCCACGCTGGGATAGTAAACAGTAATTAAATAAATTAGACTTAAAGCACCGGTCAAAATTAATATGTTCAAACGCACATTGGGTAAACATAACTCAATTATGCTGTCAACAAGGGTACAGCTGTCTCTTTGCACTGGCTCACCAGAATAACACATTATTCATGCCAGGGATTTCCCATGACTATAGGTGGTTTACTTGATCTAAACTCATCGGTCTGCAACCATATTAATGTGTCAGTAATACTCGATGATGCTTTTCATTTTCACTTCTGTCTGGTACCTTTACTTAACCCCTTAAGGACTCGGCCCTATTTCTCCTTATGGACTTGGACATTTTTTGCAAATCTGACCAGTGTCACTTTAAGTGGTGATAACTTTAAAACGCTTTGACTTATCCAGGCCATTCGGAGATAGTTTTTTCGTCACATATTGTACTTCATGACACTGGTAAAATGAAGTTTAAAAAGATCATTTTTATTAATGAAAAAATACCAAATTTACTAAAAAAATAAATAAAAAAAAATAGCAAATTTCCAAGTTTCAATTTCTCTACTTCTATAATACATAGTAATACCTCCAAAAATAGTTATTAATTTACATTCCCCATATGTCTACTTCATCTTTGGATAATTTTGGGAATGATATTTTATTTTTTGGGGATGTTACAAGGCTTAGAAGTTTAGAAGCAAATATTTACATTTTTCAGAAATTTTCAAAAACCCAATTTTTAGGGACCAGTTTAGGTCTGAAGTCACTTTGCGAGGCTGACATAATAGAAACCACCCAAAAATGACCCCATTCTATAAACTACACCCCTCAAGGTATTTAAAACTGATTTTTACAAACTGTGTTAACCCTTTAGGTGTTCCACAAGAATTAATGGAAAATAGAGATAAAATTTCACTTTGGCAGATTTTCCATTTTAATAATTTTTTTCCAGTTACAAAGCAAGGGTTAACAGCCAAACAAAACTCAATATTTAGGGCCCTGATTCTGTAGTTTACAGAAACACCCCATATGTGGTTGTAAACCGCTGTACGGGCACACGGCAGGGCGCAGAAGGAAAAGGAAAGCCATACGGTTTTTGGAAGGCAGATTTTGCTGGACTGTTTTTTTGACACCATGTCCCATTTGAAGTCCCCCTGATGCACCCTAGAGTAGAAACTCCAAAAAAGTGGCCCCATTTTAGAAACTACGGGATAGGGTGACAGTATTGTTGGTACTAGTTTAGGGTACATATGATTTTTTGTTGCTCTATATTACACTTTTTGTGAGGCAAGATAAGAAATAGCTGTTTTGGCACAGTTTTTTTTGTTTGTTATTTACAACATTCATCTGACAGGTTAGATCATGTGATATTTTTATAGACCAGGTTGTCACGGATGCGGCGAGACCTAATATGTATACTTTTTTTTATTTATGTAAGTTTTACACAATTTATTTTTTTAAGCAAAAAAAAAAAAAAAAAAAAAAGCATGTTTTAGTGTTTCCATAGTCTGAGAGCCATAATTTTTTCAGTTTTAGGGCGATTACCTTGGGTAGGGTATGATTTTTGCGGGATGAGATGACGGTTTCATTGGCACTATTTTAGGGGGCGTGTGACTTTTTGATAGCTTGCTGTTGTACTTTTTGTGATGTAAGATGACAAAAAAAAAAATGTTGTTTATTTAGCACAGCTTTTATTTTTTACAGTGTTCATCTGAGGGGTTAGGTCATGTGATATCTTTATAGAGCCGGTCGATACGGACGCGGCGTTACCCAATATGTATACATTTTTTTTTCCCTATTTTTTACCAATTTTATTTTTTTTTTACTATATTTGGAGAAAATTACGTTTTTGTTTATTTTTACTTAAAACTTAATTTTTTGGGGGGGAAAACTATTTTTCAACTTTTTTTCACTTTATTTTTTTGTTCCACTTTGGGACTTGAACTTTTGGGGGTCTAATCCCTTTACAATGCATTCCAATACTTCTGTATTGTAATGCATTGGCTGTATGAGTAATACTGTGTGTATTACTCATACAGCTTCCGGCCTGTGAGATCCAGGGGGCTGGATCTCACAGGCTCTTCACCGGAAGGCAGCGCAATGCCTCAGGAAGGCATCGCGCTGCCTTCCATGCCATCGGGTCCCCCCACAGCCCCATGGGGACCCGATGGCACCACCGCACACCAGGTAAAAGCCAAAAACCGCAGGTCTGAATTGACCTGCGGTTTGCGGCGATCGCCGACAGAGGTGAACGACGGGGGACACACGGGACCTCACCGCGCATTTAGCCAAAGTGCCTGCTCAATGATTTCAGCAGGCACCGGGCTATGATCACCGCCCGCCAGCGGCGATCGGAACTATACATGATGTACCGGTACGTCATGGATCCTTAAGGACTCGGGAACCATGCCGTACCGGTACGTCATGGGTCCCTAAGGGGTTAAGTGGCACATGTCTCACTGCATCTTGCCTATGGGCCTAAATGCTCAACTAATTAAAACATCTCAAAGAAGTGGAAGGGGAGGGAAGACCAAGTTATCCCAGTTAGCAATCGTTGTGAAATATTATACTCATGTTGGAGGTATAAAACGTTTACCCCTTAAAAGGCTTTTCCAGCTTATTTTTTTAGGGTCAGAATGGTATAAACAAAATTATAAAAAAATTATACTCACCTCATCACTTCCCCACTGCTCCCAATCCGATGCTTACCGAGTACCTGCTGGTCTAGGCTTCCTGGTTCCCCTAAACATACAGGAAGTGCCCAATCAGCCAATCACTGGCCACATCAGTGACCCACATACAGATCAGCAGGATCCAGGTAAGTGTCTCAATGGCAACACTAACAGGAGCATTTTTCTATTTTGTTTTACTATTCTGTCAAAAAAAGTATAGACCAGACAACAGTGTTGAAGGCCAATTTTTTTTTTTTTCAAACTCTAGGATATGTTAGAAACAGCTTTTAGGCTACTTTCACACTAGCGTTGTTTAAATCCGGCGTTCAATTCCGACACCGGAACTGCCCGCCGGATCCGGAAAAACGTGTGAAAACGGATTACATTTGAATCCTGATCAGGATTTTGATCACAATGGAAAAAAATGCATTTAAAAAAAACTGATCCGCCATTTATGGACTTTTTTCACATTTTACGGGTTTAACATGCAAAAGCCAGATCCGGCGTTAATGCTAGTCAATGGGAAAAAAAACGGATCCGGCGTTCAGTCAAAGTGTTCAGGATTTTTGGCCGGAGGTAAAACTACAACATGCTACGGTTTTCTGAAAAGCCTGATCAGTCAAAAAGACTGAACTGAAGACATCCTGAACGGATTACTCTCCATTCAGAATGCATTAGGATAAAACTGATCAGTTCTTTTCCGTATTTGAGCCCCTAGGACGGAACTCAGTGCCGGAAAAGATAAACACTAGTGTTAAAGCACCCTTAATTCTATTTTTGGCGAGCAAAATAAATAAATTATTCTTTTTTTAATTCTGTTCTGACCTAAATTAAGTTATACATTTCAAGTATAGGTTTCTCCACACATGGAGAGTTCATATATACTCATTGCCCAAAAAAAATTATGCACATAGGAGTAGTTATTTTAATGAATCAAACTTTCTATCTGTGAATGTAATGATATAGGTAAGTGATTACAATATTAGAGCTAAAGGATAAGTTTATTGGGGAAAACTGTACAATTGAAAGGAGAATCCAGTACCCTGTTGGGCCACCTCTAGCCTGGATACAAGATGAGATATGGTTGGGCATTGAGGTATACAGGTTCCGTATGGTATCCTGGGGCACATTTGATAACAGATGTTGCAGCTGGGCCTGTAGACCCTGCACACTTGAAGGTTGCCAAAGTTGGCATCCCAGCTTGGTCCCATATATTCTCGATTGGTGATAAATCTGGCAAAAGTGAACATGCGACCACAGGATGCCCTGTACATAATACTGAGCTGTAACCATCCCTTGTAGTCAGGGTGGATAAAAATCTATGATTTTAATTTTTAAATCTGATTTGTTTTTATTTAAATCTGATTTTTTTTTTAATATAAAATGCTTTTTGAGGAAAATATATTACCATCCAAAAGGTTATTCCATCACGATTTGTTTTTTAATTATGTAGAATAAGGCTGTATAGGTTTAATTTTTTGGGTAAAAAAATTCCATTAATCCATTCACAATGGGAGGGAAGAAATGCAAATGAGCTCTTAACAAGCTTTGCCTCTAATGCCACTAGATGTAGGGCAGCTATCCTATAAGTCAATGTTCAGCTCTTAAAATAAACCTTGAGACATGACTTGGATATTAAATAAGCCAGCACCTCATCTGCAGATAGCTGTTTCGGGGCGATTGCCCCTCATCAGTGCAGAGCAGAGAGTACTGGCTTAACTGGGTAGGAGGCCTGTCTCCGAAAGAGGTCCCGCACCAATCAGATAGTAATCGCTCGAAAAATCCCTTTAAATTATCATTTTCATTTACATGGGCCAATACACAGGGCAATGATAGGGAATAAACTGTTCATTTCATTTCAAAATTTGTTAGCAGCACATGCCCTTTTACACTGTAGACATATTGTAGTAAATGGAGATACACAAGAGAATGCTGTCTAAATAGAAAGAAAACCGTCTACTGCGCCAAAAAACTGTTTACAACAAGAACTAACAGTTGGCCTATTTGATAAAACATGCCTGTGGAGTTTTTATCTTGAGACTAGCACAGTTACCAGCACCATAGCTAGTGCCCCTCTATCACATCACATTCTCCTGCGACAGATTTTTTGTATATCAAAAGTGGAGACTATATTACACTTTCTCACAGGGTAAACAGGTTTCGGAAAAAAATGTCAAATTGTCATTAAGGTGCAAAGAAAATGACTGAATGTTTTCCTCAGCTCATTGTTCTGAAAGTGATGCTGGTGATTTATAGTGCTCACGAGGAGTGCAATCCTGGGAAATTAGTAACACATCTCAGTGTGTTCAAACTGCTCTTGTCATATCTGACAATACAAAAAACATTGTGGAGACAACAAGATTAAAATCTTCTTGTAACATTTTAAATATCTGCTCCAGCAAGTGTTTGATTAAAGCAAGAAGAAAAAAACAGTTTGATGAATTGCCGTTATAAGCAGCAAAACAAAACTATGGAATAAATCAAACATAAATTATTATAGTAAGGCGAAAGCAATGTTAACTACCGGTACTTAAATTGTCAATATACTTTCATATAACTTTGAAAAAACGAATAGGTGAATAAAAAGACTATCTTAGAAAAATGCCATGTTCTCAATTTATAAGTTCTTTCCTTCCCGCCTTTCCTAAAATAACATTCACTCTGAATGCTTTGATAAATCCTTGTTGTGAGACCAAAAGAGACAGTCAGCTCAAGGGATTAGGTTATAAACTCCCATGGAAGTTTATGGAGAGCGGAGGGGGAAAAGGAGTGAGCTGTGAGCTGCAGTGAGACAGTCATAGATAGGGAGGCTGGAGAAGCTAACAGTATTATTTCTCACCCCAAGTGCTTTATTCACACCAATACTGCTCAGTACTTCTCTATAATGTCCTACATGGTGCTTCTGAGTTAAAGGGGTTATCCAAGACTACAAAATCAGAGAGGTGTAGCACTTGCGCTCCCGCTAATTTAATCACTTTCTCCCCAGTATCACAGCCAAGGAGCCGCTGCAGGGTTATTAGAATGAGTCTACTGCCCTGACTATAATACCCGCGCAGGTTAAGGGATTAAATTGCTATTTAATGGTGGAATATTCTAGCTATATACGGTACACCCAAATGCTTATAGTCAAGTTATGTATCTACCTGAATGGCAGATAGAGAGCTTTTGGTGTTGTCAAACACCTTTTCTTCTGATCCAGTGAAGTTTCTTCACTGAGCGCTTCTGGCTCTGCTTCCTGCGCATGTGCCGCTCCAGCCGGTAGCAGACGTGCACGCGAAGGAGCCGACAGGTGAGGAAGTTTGGGAGCATATTCGTGTGACGTCACAATGTCACTATGGATGCTTCCAAGAGACAAAATTCAACCGACGTGTTTCGGAGCCAACGGGTTCCTTTGTCAGGGATGTTCTTTGCTTCTTCTCCTGTCAGTTAAATAAGCGTGCGGTTCCTATAGCAACACCTGTCAATTATACTGGACTTTTCTTAAATACTCATCCATCTTTTAATCAATGTATTATATCCCGGTCACAGTCCATTCATCTACAAATAAAAACAATGTTGTCTATAAATCTTTTCCAGAGGAACAGATGTGCATCAAGCACCCCCTGTGGGTATATGGTAAGGTCCTCCCACCTACCCATATACAGGTTTGCAAAACTCGGTGCAAATCTAGTCCCCATTGCGGTCCCCCACGTCTGCAAATAAAATCCATTCTCATATTTAAAATATTTATTGGTAAGATACACTCCACATCCATTATCATGGCACTATGCAGAGCACCACGCAGGTAGATTTACAGACTCATCATTTGGGGGTATAGAAAAAGTTAAAAAGGACTTAAGGGGTGGAAACTTCATTAAACAAATGTCACGCTTCGAGAGCAAATGGATATTCAGGCTAAATAGTTTAGCACCAAAGGGCTTGAATCAGGAGATCGAGTTGTTTGCCTTCTTAATGCACAAACTCTGTGTACAGTCGTGGCCAAAAGTTTTGAGAATGACACAAATATTAGTTTTTACAAAGTTTGCTGCTAAACTGCTTTTAGATCTTTGTTTTAGTTGTTTCTGTGATGTAATGAAATATAATTACACGCACTTCATACGTTTCAAAGGCTTTTATCGACAATTACATGACATTTATGCAAAGAGTCAGTATTTGCAGTGTTGGCCCTTCTTTTTCAGGACCTCTGCAATTCGACTGGGCTTGCTCTCAATCAACTTTTGGGCCAATTCCTGACTGATAGCAACCCATTCTTTCATAATCACTTTTTGGAATTTGTCAGAATTAGTGGATTTTTGTTTGTCCACCCATCTCTTGAGGATTGACCACAAGTTCTCAATGATCTGGGGGAGTTTCCAGGCCATGGACCCAAAATGTCAATGTTTTGGTCCCCGAACCACTTAGTTATCACTTTTGCCTTATGGCACGGTGCTCCATCATGCTGGAAAATGCATTGTTTTTCACCAAACTGTTGTTGGATTGTTGGAAGAAGTTGCTGTTGGAGGGCGTTTTGGTACCATTCTTTATTCATGGCTGTGTTTTTGCGCAACATTGTGAGTGAGCCCACTCCCTTGGATGAGAAGCAACCCCACACATGAATAGTCTCAGGATGCTTTAATGTTGGCATGACACAGGACCGATGGTAGCACTCACCTTTTCTTCTCCGGACAAGCCTTTTTCCTGATACCCAAACAAATCAGAAAGGGGCTTCATCGGAGAATATGACTTTGCCCTAGTCCTCAGCAGTCCATTCACCATATTTTCTGCAGAAGATCAATCTGTCCCTGATGGGTTTTTTTTTTGGAGAGAAGTGGCTTCTTTGCTGCCCTTCTTGACACCAGGCCATCTTCGAAGTGTCTTCGCCTCATGTGCGTGCAGATGCGCTCACACCCGCCTGCTGCCATTCCTGAGCAAGCTCTGCACTGGTGGCACTCCGATCCTGCAGCTGAATCCTCTTTAGGAGACGATCCTGGCGCTTTCTGGACTTTCTTGGACGCCCTGAAGCCTTTTTAACAAGAATTGAACCTCTTTCCTTTAAAGGGAACCTGTCACCCTGATTTTGTGCATAGAGCTGAGGACATGGGTTGCTAGATGGCCACTAGGACATCCGCAATACCCAGTCCCCATAGCTCTGTGCGCTTTTATTGTGTCAAAAAAATGATTTGATACATATGCAAATTAACCTGAGATGAGTCCTGTCCCTGACTCCTCTCAGGTTAATTTGCATATGTATCAAATCGGTTTTTTGACACAATAAAAGCACACAGAGCTAATGGGGACTGGGTATTGCGGATGTGCTAGCGGCCATCTAGCAACCCATGTCCTCGGCTCTATACACAAAATCCAGGTGACAGGTTCCCTTTAAGTTCTTGATGATCCTATAAATTGTTGATTGAGGTGCAATCTTAGCCACAATATCCTTGCCTGTGAAGCCATTTTTATGCAATGCAATGATGGCTGCACACGTTTCTTTGCAGGTCACCATGGTTAACAATGGAAGAACAATGATTTCAAGCATCACCCTCCTTTTAACAGGTCAAGTCTGACATTTTAACCCAATCAGCCTGACATAATGATCTCCAGCCTTGTGCTCGTCAACATTCTCACCTGAGTTAACAAGACGTTTACTGAAATGATCTCAGCAGGTCTTTTAATGACAGCAATGAAATGCAGTGGAAAGGTTTTTTTTGGGATTAAGTTCATTTTCATGGCAAAGAAGGACTATGCAATTCATCTGATCACTCTTCATAACATTCTGGAGTATATGCAAATTGCTATTATAAAAACTTAAGCAGCAACTTTTCCAATTTCCAATATTTATGTAATTCTTAACATTTTGGCCACGACTGTAGATGAATGGACCGTGACCAGGATATAGTACATTGATTGAAAGATGGATGAGTATTTGAGAAAAGTCCAGTTTAATTGACAGGTATTGGTATGGGAACCGGACGGGACAAGAAGCACAGAACATCCCTGAAGAGGGAACCCGTTGGCTCCGAAACGCGTCGGTTGAATTTTGTCTCTTGGAAGCATCCATAGTAACGTTTTGACGTCATACAAATACACTCCCAAACTTCCTCACCTGTCAGCTCCTTCGCACAAGCATCAGCTTCCGGCTGGAGCAGCGCATGTGCAGGAAGTAGAGCCACAAGCGCTCAGTGAGGAAACACCAACCGTTCTCCATCTGCCATTTAGGTAGATACATAATTTGACTATAAGCATTTGGGTGCATATATAGAGTATTCCACCATTAAATAGCAATTTAATCCCTTAACCTGCGCTGGAATTATGTTCAAGAGACTACAAAATGTCCCCCATATGCCCGGGCCCCTCACACTGAATATACTTACCTGGCTCGCCACACCACTGCTGCTGCTTCTCCCTGTGCACAGATGAAAACATCCGATGTCAGGGGGAGCAACCAATGGCAGGATGGGACAGAGACCAGCCTCCCTAGCATTGCGGCTGACACTAGGGAGGCTCATCCCCGCCCCTGACTGCTGCCCCCCCACCACCACCACCAGCTTCCCACATGCCAGCTTCTTTTGACAGTTATCTGAAAGTGTAGCTAGGCTTCAAATATTAAATATATAAAAAGATCAAATATTATCAGATTCCTCACATTAAATCCTTTGCTCCATGGTTCCCCTGGCAGATGCTACTTCATCGTGGCAGCAGCATCCTGTTGCCAGGGGAACTATGTCTCTGGTGTGGCCCAGCCAGGGAATGGCCCTTTCAGCCTCAGGCCATTGAAGGTACGTGTCGGGGCATTAGAGCATCAGCACGCTAAGATGTCAGCTCTGTCCAAAGCGCAGGAAGGATGGCAGCTAACAATTCTGCACATTATATAAGGCCAGGAGTATCCCTCCTTATACGCTCTGTGAGCTCAAGAGCTGAAAGCCAACATAGTGGAAAATAAGGGAAGTGAGGTCACTGCATTCAGTACTAACAGAAGGGAGACAACCACCCCATCGCTTCTGAGAGAAATGCATCTAGTTGTGCTGCTCAAAGTGCTCAGGCCCCTCTGCGTTACTCGGCAAAAACTCCTCCCCTCTATCGCAGTTCGCCTGCCCGGTATCCATGTGATGTGCCTATCACGAACACCAGTGGCGGCCCGTACAATGCTTGTACAATGGAGGCCAGTAAGTGGCGCACGTGCATTAGGTTTGAGTATGCTGCTGACCACAGTGGGTGTCGTGCTGCGCATGCACAGCCAGCGCTTGTGTTCACAGGCACATACCGAAGACAGGCACGATACACACAGATACTGGGTAGGCGAACTGAGATAGAGGGGAGAAGTTTTCGCTAAATAAACACTGGGGGGGCTGGGCACTTTGTGCAGCAAACACCGCCCCTGGGCACTTGCAAACCCTATTTGCATATGGTGTAAACCTCATTTTTGGAAAATTGCAGCCATAGAAGTGGCAAAAAGAGGTACCTTGTGTTACCTATGTGTGTGAGCTACAACGTGGTATTAACATCTTGACATGACTGAAGTTGGTGACAGACTCCCTTTAACCACCTCCCGACCGCTGTACGCAGATATGCGTCCGGGAGGTGGTTGCTTTACTCCTCCTGGACGCATATACGCGTCATCTCGCAAGACGCGAGATTTCCTGTGAACGCGCGCACACAGGCGCGCGCGCTCACAGGAACGGAAGGTAAGCGAGTGGATCTCCAGCCTGCCAGCGGCGATCGCTCGCTGGCAGGCTGGAGATCCGAATTTTTTAACCCCTAACAGGTATATTAGACGCTGTTTTCATAACAGCGTCTAATATACCTCCTACCTGGTCCTCTGGTGGTCCCTTTTGTTAGGATCGACCACCAGAGGACACAGGTAGGTCAGTAAAGTCGCACCAAACACTACACTACACTACACCCCCCCCCCGTCACTTATTAACCCTTTATGAACCCCTGATCACCCATAATCACCCCATATAAACTCCCTGATCACCCCCCTGTCATTGATCACCCCCCTGTCATTGATCACCCCCCTGTCATTGATCACCCCCCTGTCATGCTCCGTTCAGACGTCCGTATGATTTTTACGGATCCACGGATACATGGATCGGATCCGCAAAACGCATACGGACGTCTGAATGGAGCCTTACAGGGGGGTGATCAATGACAGGCGGGTGATCACCCATATAGACTCCCTGATCACCCCCCTGTCATTGATCACCCCCCTGTAAGGCTCCATTCAGACGTCTGCATGTGTTTTGCGGATCCGATCCAAGGATCCGTAAAAATTATACGGACGTCTGAATGGAGCCTTACCAGGGGGGTGATCAATGACAGGGGGGTGATCAGGGAGTCTATATGGGTGATCACCCCCCTATCATTGATCACCCCCCTGTCATTGATCCATTCAGACATTTTTTTGGCCCAAGTTAGCGGAAATTTTTTGTTTGTTTTTGTTTTTGTTTTTTCTTACTAAGTCTCATATTCCACTAACTTGTGTCAAAAAATAAAATCTCACATGAACTCACCGTACCCCTCACGGAATCCAAATGTGTAAACATTTTTAGACATTTATATTCCAGACTTCTTCTCACGCTTTAGGGCCCCTAAAAAGCCAGGGCAGTATAAATACCCCACATGTGACCCCATTTCGGAAAGAAGACACCCCAAGGTATTCCGTGAGGGGCATATTGAGTCCATGAAAGATTGAAATTTTTGTCCTAAGTTAGCGGAAAGTGAGACTGAGAAAAAAACAAAAAAAAGAAAAAATCAATATCCGCTAACTTATGCAAAAAAAAAAAAATTTCTAGGAACTCGCCAGGCCTCTCATTGAATACCTTGGGGTGTCTTCTTTCCAAAGTGGGGTCACATGTGGGGTATTTATACTGCCCTGGCTTTTTAGGGGCCCGAAAGTGTGAGAAGTCTGGGATCCAAATGTCTAAAAATGCCCTCCTAAAAGGAATTTGGGCCCCTTTGCGCATCTAGGCTGCAAAAAAGTGTCACACATGTGGTATCGCCGTACTCAGGAGAAGTTGGGCAATGTGTTTTGGGGTGTCATTTTACATATACCCATGCTGGGTGAGAAAAATATCTTGGTCAAATGCCAACTTTGTATAAAAAAAAAATGGGAAAAGTTATCTTTTGCCAAGATATTTCTCTCACCCAGCAAGGGTATATGTAAAATGACACCCCAAAACACATTCCCCAACTTCTCCTGAGTACGGCGATACCAGATGTGTGACACTTTTTTGCAGCCAAGGTGGGCAAAGGGGCACATATTCCAAAGTGCACCTTTCGGATTTCACCGGTCATTTTTTACACATTTCGATTGCAAAGTTCTTCTCACACATTTGGGCCCCTAAATTGCCAGGGCAGTATAACTACCCCACAAGTGACCCCATTTTGGAAAGAAGACACCCCAAGGTATTCCGTGAGGGGCATGGCGAGTTCCTAGAATTTTTTATTTTTTGTCGCAAGTTAGTGGAATATGAGACTTTGTAAGAAAAAAATAAAAATAAAAAATCATCATCATTTTCCGCTAAGGCTACTTTCACACTAGCGTTCGGGGCTCCGCTTGTGAGTTCCGTTTGAAGGCTCTCACAAGCGGCCCCGAACGGATCCGTACAGCCCCAATGCATTCTGAGTGGATGCGGATCCGCTCAGAATGCATCAGTTTGGCACCGTTTGGCCTCCGCTCCGCTCAGCAGGCGGACACCTGAACGCTGCTTGCAGCGTTTTCGTGTCCGCCTGGCCGTGCGGAGCCAAACGGATCCGTCCAGACTTACAATGCAAGTCAATGGGGACGGATCCGTTTGACGTTGACACAATATGGTGCAATTTCAAACGGATCCGTCCCCCATTGACTTTCAATGCAAAGTCAGGAGTCCCCATCAGATCGGAGTTTTCTCCGATCCGATGGTATATTTTAACTTGAAGCGTCCCCATCACCATGGGAACGCCTCTATGTTAGAATATACCATCGGATTTGAGTTACATCGTAAACCTCAGATCCGACAGTATATTCTAACACAGAGGCGTTCCCATGGTGATTGGGACGCTTCATGTTAGAATATACTGAGAACTGTGTACAGACCCCCCCCTCCTCCTGTAATTAACTTATTGGTGGCCAGTGCGGGCCCCCCTCCCTCCCCAGTATTAAATATTACCAGTGCGGCGGCCTCCCCCTCCCTCCCTCCCCAGTATTAAATATGACCAGTGCGGCCTCCCCCTCCCTCCCTCCCCAGTATTAAATATTACCAGTGCGGCCCCCTCCCTCTATATTTATTGGTGGCCGGGCCAGTGCGGATTCCAAGTATTGTGAGCAGTGCGGCCTCCCCTCTCCCCCCCTAATTAAAATCACCCCCCCCCCCCCATCATTGGTGGCAGCGGAGAGTACCGATCGGAGTCCCAGTTTAAATCGCTGGGGCTCCGATCGGTTACCATGGCAACCAAGACGCTATTGCAGTCTTGGCTGCCATGGTTACTTAGCAATAAATACAAGCATTATACTTACCTGAAGAGCTGCGATGTCTGACCGGCCGGGCGCTCCTCCTACTGGTAAGTGACAGGTCTGCGCTATAGGCAATGCGCCGCACAGACCTTTCACTTACCAGTAGGAGGAGCTCCCGGCCGGTCAGACATCGCAGCTCTTCAGGTAAGTATAATGCTTGTATTTATTGCCAAGTAACCATGGCAGCCAAGACTGCAATAGCGTCTTGGTTGCCATGGTAACCGATCGGAGCCCCAGCGATTTAAACTGGGACTCCGATCGGTACTCTCCGCTGCCACCAATGATGGGGGGGGGGTGATTTTAATTAGGGGGGGGAGAGGGGAGGCCGCACTGCTCACAATACTTGGAATCCGCACTGGCCCGGCCACCAATAAATATAGAGGGAGGGGGCCGCACTGGTCATATTTAATACTGGGGAGGGAGGGAGGGGGAGGCCGCACTGGTCATATTTAATACTGGGGAGGGAGGGGGGGCCGCACTGGCCACCAATAAGTTAAATACAGGAGGGGGGGGGGGTCTGCCCCCTGCTGCCTGGCAGCATCTGCCAGGCAGCAGGGGGCAGTCGTGTACACAGTTCTCAGTATATTCTAACATGAAGCGTCCCCATCACCATGGGAACGCTTCTGTGTTTAGAATATACTGTCGGATCTGAGTTTTCCGAAGTGAAAAATCAGATCTGAAATAAACAGTTATGCAAACGGATCCGTTCTGAACGGATGCAAGCGTTTGCATTATAGGAGCGGATCCGTCTGTGCAGACACCAGACGGATCCGCTCCTAACGCAAGTGTGAAAGTAGCCTAACTTGTGACAAAAAATAAAAAGTTCTATGAACTCACTATGCCCATCAGCGAATACCTTAGGGTGTCTACTTTCCGAAATGGGGTCATTTGTGGGGTTTTTCTACTGTCTGGGCATTGTAGAACCTCAGGAAACATGACAGGTGCTCAGAAAGTCAGAGCTGCTTCAAAAAGCGGAAATTCACATTTTTGTACCATAGTTTGTAAACGCTATAACTTTTACCCAAACCATTTTTTTTTTTGCCCAAACATTTTTTTTTTATCAAAGACATGTAGAACTATAAAGTTAGCGAAAAATTTATATATGGATGTCTTTTTTTTGCAAAATTTTACAGCCGAAAGTGAAAAATGTCATTTTTTTGCAAAAAAATCGTTACATTTCGATTAATAACAAAAAAAGTAAAACTGTCAGCAGCAATAAAATACCACCCAATGAAAGCTCTATTAGTGAAAAGAAAAGGAGGTAAAATTCATTTGGGTGGTAAGTTGCATGACCGAGCGATAAACGGTGAAAGGAGTGTAGTGCCGAAGTGTAAAAAGTGCTCTGGTCATGAAGGGGGTTTCAGCTAGCGGGGCTGAAGTGGTTAAAGAGTACCCAAGTAAAAAAAAATAAAAAATAAAAAAATGAACAATTTAATAAGTTTAATAAAAGTATGTTAATTACTGTGAATGGTTTAAGAAAATAGTGGAATTTTTTTTCATCATTTTTTTTTTTACAGATATTTAAAACTAACATATATGGGCAGCACGGTGACTCAGTGGTTAACACTAGTGCCTTGCAGAGCTGGGGTCCTAGGTTTGAATCCGAACAAGGACAACATCTCAATGGACTTTGTATGTTCTCCCCATGTTTGCGTTGGTTTCCTCTGGGTACTCCAGCTTCTGCCCACACTCTAAAGACATACTGATAGGGAACTTCGTTTGTGAACCCCATTGGGGACAGAGTGACGCTAATGTCTGTAAAGCGCTGTGGAATATGTCAGCGCTATAAGTGCATAAAATACCGTAACTAAATAAATAATTTAATAATAAATTAAAAAATATGCACCCCCAAAAATAAAAAGCCTCAAATAGCATGGTGCACCTAAAAATTGAAATTACATGGCTCAGAGATTACAACTAGGTAAAAAATAAAAATAAATAAATAGTGTTGTACAATACTATCAAAGTATTAAGAAATCTCATCACCATTCTGCACATTACAAATTGAACCTTTAGAGTGATTTTTATATGATTTGGAGCAAGATTTCTGAGTAAAAAAGCATATTAAATCCTGTCAAGACCCCCAGTAGACACATACAGAGTGACTGACAGCTCTCCATGTATCAGTGCGAGTGCACACAGAACACAGTCAATCATCCTGTGTGGGTGGGGTAACCAGAATTCTTACTATGTCTACTAGGAGTCTTGTCATGATTTGGAGCAGGATTTCAGATTAGAAAGCAGAGTAAATCCTATCAGATGTCAGGCAATAGAAATCACCTAACCAGTTTGCTTTAAATGGGTTATGCCATGATTGATATAAAAAAAACTAAAATCTTTCTACAAAGCTATAACCAGTCCTGTACCTCGCATAAAACCAGAGATTTCTCCATTTATTGCTCCAATTGTTCTGCTAGATGTGCCGTTTTCCATTTTTTTCGCGGATCTATTGACTTTCAATGGGTCTTTCAATGGGTCCGTGGAAAAAAACAAAATGGAAAATGCACCGTTTGGCAGCCGCATCCGTGATCCGTGTTTACTGGCCGTGAAAAAAATAGGACCTGTCCTATTTTTTTCACGGCCAACGGTTCACGGACCCATTCAAGTCAATGGGTCCGTAAAAGATCACGGATGCACACAAGATTGTCATCCGCGTCCGTGATCCGTGTCCGTTTTTTCCTATCATTTCAATGGCAAACTTGACTTAGATTTTTTTTTTTTCATTTTTCATGTCCGTGGATCCTCCAAAAAACAAGGAAGACCCACGGATGAAAAAACGGTCACGGATTACGGACCTCCGGCCCCCGTTTTTGCGGACCATAAAAAAAAAAAAACTGTCGTGTGCATGAGGCCTTATGCTGTAGCTCCCTGTAAGTGCCACAGCTTCCAACAGAAGATATGGCTGGTTGAAGTTGCAGATTTAAACTGAGCACCTGTGACCACTTCAATGAGGTGGACAAGAAAAAAAGAAAAGTACTAACAGCAGGTGGTGCTATACAAATACATTTTATTGAATAGCTCAGTGGCTATACTAAATTTTTTAATTACAAAAGTATTCAGGTCCAGGTGCTGGTTTGAAAAATTTAGATTTTTCATATCACAAACCCTTTAGGTAAGGCTACTTTCACACTCGTGTTTGGTGCAGATCCGTCATGGATCAGCACAGACGGATCCGTTCAGATAATACAAACGTCTGCATCCGTTCAGAATGGATCCGTTTGTATTATCTTTAACATAGCCAAGACGGATCCGTCTTGAACGTCATTAAAAGTCAATGGAGGACGGATCCGTTTTCTATTGTCATAGAAAACGGATCTGTTCCAATTGACTTACATTGTGTGTCAGAACAGATCCATTTGGCTCAGTTTCGTCAGACGGACATCAAAACGCTGCCACCTCCAAAGCGGAATGGAGACTGAAAAGAGGCAAACTGATGCATTCTGAGAGGATCCTTTTCCATTCAGAATGCATTAGGGCAAAACGTATCCGTTTTGGACCACTTGTGAGAGCCCTGAACGGATCTCAGAAACGGAAAGCCAAAACGCGAGTGTGAAAGTAGCCTTAGATGAGCTTTGGACCACCTTACCTAACTACTTCAAAGACTTAGATGCTGAAGTTAGACACAGTTCAATACTGATATTATGGCTATTATAGGCCCTGTTAATGTATATCTTGGTATTGTATAATGACATTATGGGGTAAAGGACTATATAGCGCTATTTTTAAAAAACTAAATAGCAATATTATAAATTAAAAAAAGCAACATACAATATTTTACTGCATACACTGAATCATACAATGAAAATTCTGCCTCTCTCTTCCTCTTCTGATCCACTCTAGATTAGGGTTGTCCCGATACCAAAATTTTGATTCGATTTCGATAACATAAAAAAGTATTGCGATACCACGCAAAAAAAAAAAAAAAAAAAAAAAAACACACACACCAAAAAAGCTGTGTGCATTCTGCATTTTATGGAACATCCAGCCCATAATGGAACATAGAGATCTATTAGGGTGAATAGGATCTCACACTCCCTGCTGCCCTGGGCTTTGTACACACAGCAGCAGGTAGATTACCATGGCAGACAGGGCTTCAGTAGTGTCTTGGCTGCCATGGTAACCGATCAGAGCCCAGCGATTACACTGCTGGGGCTCCGATCAGAACTGCCACTGCACTACCAATGAGGAGGAGGGGAGGCGACCCTGTGGCCACTGCCACCAATGAATATAACAATGGGGGGGTGCCTGTGGCCACTGCACCACCAATGATTCTAATACTGGGGAGATTGGGACTGGGGAGGGCGCACTTCGCCACCAATGAATGTAATAATACATTAATTGAAGTGTAGGATGCGGGTGACGGCGGCAGAATCACATACCCAGCACCCACCCTCAACAACAGGGCGGGGCGATCCACGGCAATTAACCCCTCAGGTGCAGCATCTGAGGGGTAAATTGCTGCAGTTTGCGGGATCGCACACCCTGTTATTGAGGCCGGGTATGTGACGACGCCGACACCCACTGCCAACACTTGAATTCATTTGTTAATTACATTCATTGGTGGCGCAGTGGCCACAGTCCCTCCCCTCCTCCTCTGTGCCATCTCCCCATTGGTGGCAGTGGCGGCCACGTCACAGTGGGGAGGGAGGGAAAGATTCCCTGCTTCTCCACTGTACTGCTGAGTAGAACATGGTGCGTGCTGAGAGCGGCGCATGCCATGTTCTCTAACTGATACTAGGCTGTGCAGCAGTATTGTTACATAGTAAGACCTGGTATCATATCGATCCAGGTCTAAAAGTATCGATTGGGTATTGATACTTCGATACCCAGTGCAACTCTACTCCAGATACTGTTGTCAGATACTTCAATGTGAACAGTCTTCATTTTTATCAGTAAATTTAAAATCCTGTCAGAGGAAGCATTCACACGTTCATAATGAAATCTGGGCTAGGCACAGCTAGGTTAATGGGATGTCTTGTGTGCACCTATTAGGATGTGCTCCTCGACGAACAAAACCACAGAACCTTTTCATACCTAAAATAAGCTTCAAAAACCCTCTTAAGACCAGGTGATTTTCCATTTTTCGTTTTCATCATTATTTTTTTTACTCCTAAAGGCATATATTATTATTTTTTTCATTCACACAGCCATGTGAGTGCGTGTCTTTTGTGGGACAAGATGAACTTTCTACTTGCATCATTTACGGTTACATATAATGTGGTGGGAAGCAGGAAAAAATTCCAAATGGGGTGGCTATATGAAAAAAATATATACACCATTCTGCCACAGGGGTTTATACTATTTCCTATGTGGTACTACGTTGTTACTGTTATTCTCTTGGTCAGTACGATTACAGTGATATACATATACATAGTTTTTCTTGCATCTTAAGGGAACATTCACACAACAGTGTTGGTTTTGCGCTTCGCAAATTACGGATCCGTGTGTTCTGTATGTCTTCAGTTATTATCACGATCGGCGTGACTATCACATACGTGACACAGAGGGAGGGAAAGAGGAAGGCCCTGCCCAAGTGAGAGGGAAGGTGGTGACCCCTGACTCACCTTGCGGCTGGCACCTGGCTGCCCTGACGTCCCTAGACGGGTTCCTCACCCGTACGCCGATCACGTGCCTAAAACCCTGGCTTTCCCTAAGATGAGCCCTAGATAGTGAACAGGGCGGTGGGAACACTAGTCCGCACCACTAGCTCTAAAGGAAAACACCAAGGGGAGGACAGACAATACAGACTAAACATATAATCCCAGGTGGGCGACAACAGGAGACAACAAAAAGCCCAACAGGGATCCGGAGGGTAGCACTCTGGAACAACAACCAGGATTCACAGCTCCAGTGGGTCAGTATAGAAGTCCAGGCAGGAAGCTCTATAACTGGCAACTAGAGAAGTGTGAGAGGAGAATATAAGGAGGTTGGGAGTGGCAGAAAAGAAACAGCTGAGGAGGAGAAGCTACGGATCCCTGAGTGAGACAAAAAGGATTGCAAGGCAAACACAGAAAACAATCACTAAGAAACAACGTGATCTTTAGACATAGAGCGCGCAGCCACCCGCTGCGACTTCCTGACCCCGGGTATAACGGAGTCAGACGTGGCTCTTGACACCCTCGTGACAGTTATCTTTCCGTTTAGTTAAGGCCGTATAATACGGACGTGGTGCTTCCGTGTGTCATCAGTTTTTCACGGTCCGCAAAAAACTGAAATGGGACTGAAACGGGGTTTCCTAGAATGTTTTCAGTGCTATCCATTTTTTTACGAACCCATTGACTTTCTATAGGGCCACAGACCGCAATTTGCGGCCAAGTATAGGACATGTTCTAAAATAAAAGGAGCAGACACACGGAACAGACAGCACACAGGTGACAATGAAAGGCATTCCGCAATTTTTGCGGACCCGTAGAAATGAATGGGTCCGTGCATTGTCCGCAAAAATTGCGGAACGGACACAGAAGAAAAACACGGTCGTGTGAATGCTCCCTTATACTAAAAAAAAAGAAACATTTTTTCTTTGCATTGCCATATTTTCACCCTCCTAACTTTTTTATTTTTATGTGTAAGTAGCTGCTTGAGTGCTTATTTTTTGCGACGCAATCTGTGCTTTTGATTGATATTATTCTGGGGTGTGTGTGACTTTATGATACACATTCAATTTTCTTGTGAGGTGGAAAGACCCAAAAACATTGAATCATTCATTTGACCTTTTTTCCATTTCGTCGTTTGCTGTATGGGATAAATATTTTAATAGTACGGCCATTGTTGCATGCAACAATGCCCATAATGTTAATTTTTTTTATTAATTATGTGTTTTTATTATAATTTTGGGGAGGGGGGGGTGATTAGAATTTTCATATTTTTCTAAATTTCTAAAAACTTTTTTTATTTTTTTATTAAATAGTTCCTCTAGGGAACAAGGAATCCTTAGATTAATTTTATCAGACTACAATGCATTAACATTATTAGAATCATGCTAAGGAGCCACAGGAGCTCCATAGAAACTGAGTACAGAAGCTTCCACACACCACATTCGGCTTCCCTATTCCTCATCGGGGCAGCCAGATGCCGTGGTCACATTTGACCACGGCATCTGAGGGGCTAAATGTATGTGATCAACCTTATTATTTCTACTTTAATGATTATTAAAATGTTCTGTCCTGTTATTTTATCTGTAGACATGTCCACTTTCTCCATATAGAAAAAACGACAGTACAAATACTCAAGAAGGAAGAATATACACACACATACACTTACCTGAATCTTTACACACATACACTATCATACAATGTCAAACGATACTTCCTTGAAGAACCCATACAATAATTATATATAATGCCTAAATAATACTCCAATACAGTGCAGACACAATACCATTATATAGTGCTAAAATATTACAATATCAAGACAACTCTACTATAAAATTCCCACATAATAATGCAATGTAGTTCCCAAATAATACTGCCATTCAATGTCCAAGTATTATCATAAACGCTGCTACATTATACTTGGTGGCTATAGAGTTAATTATATTTTAACAGTAGTAAATAGGTTAATAGTAAAATCTCTTGTAGTCAAGTGTAGTAAAGGGCTAAAAGCGGGGTGTCTGGCCAATCCCCCAGAGGTCATCAGCAGAACAGATGGTACACGAATATCAATTCTAAGACACATTACCGTACTCAACCGTCTTTGAGGAAGTAATGACAGTAGGAGACACTGGGACTGAAAACCCTACCTGCAATTTCAGACAAGTATATTCAGTATAGAAAATTTGCTCCATGTGACAGCAATGTTTCCCGGATCAATGAACACTGCTCCTGTGACCCAAACTCACAGCATTATAATGATTTATAATGCTGTGTGTCCCTGCCCAACCTCGTCTGTACTGAATAGTACTCACGTAATGCTGTCAGTATAAATCAGTGCAGCCAAGGTCACAGGAGCACACAGCACTGTAAGTAATTATAATGCTGTGAGTTTGTGAGACAGGAGCATTGTTCAGTGAGGGAAACAGAATATTTCCTGCACAGAAAATATAGTCCAACCTTTATTACTAGTGCTGAGCGAACTTGTGTTTTAAGTTCGGCGTCTAAAGTTTGGGTTATCGAAGAATAGAGTTGTGGATTCTGCTACCACGGACCATAACGGAATTTAGAATCTATAACGCGATTCTTCGATAACCCGAACTTTAGACGCCGAACTTAAAACACAAGTTCGCTTAACACTGTTTATTACCCTTTTGTTTTTCTATCTTTTTTTCAGCTCTACTTGGCACTTTTGTAAAAGGTTGGTGGGATGATACATTTACCAAAATGTGTGCCAGAAATCAAACATTACACCAGAAATCTGTGCCGGCTCCTTGCTAGCATAGATTTCATTTTATGATACATGGACCTGTCGAAGATTCACAAAAATCATTAGAGGAAGGCAGCTCCTTATAATTTTGGTGCATTGTCAATGGGTGTATTTCTACCTCTGACCAGAGAAAACACAGGTAAAAATGGTGTGGCCATTATACATGAATGAACCACATTGCTTATACAACCTGTATTTCATATTTGCACATTAAACATAAGTTTTCACTAACACAAATTACAGAGGAGGAGCAGGCAATGTACTTACAATGCAGTAGGGGTTCCATGCATGAAATATCTGATAGTAGAAAGCTACTTCTGGGTGGTAGGAGATATTTCTCACCCATTAGGTTAATGATTTGCGGACAATCTGAAGGGTTTTCTGTAATGTGGGATAAATAGTCCCCATCTTGAGGAAATTGACATCCTGTGTCAAGAACATTCACAGAATATTCAGGCAAAGAAACACAAGGCATATCCTTGGTCATATCACAGAGATCAGCCAAGACGCTTTTGTTGCCATTTGCTTCTGACACCATTTTACATTTTTCTTCTTCTGTCCCTGAGGGTGGGTGAAGCAGCCCTTGCTTAAATCCTTCTTGAATCAGCGGCCGTGATCCTTCTAAAATAAGATTACTTATCTGGAGAGGGAGAACACAGGAGGAAACCAGACTTTATTTGCCAGTAACTAACAAGAAAACATAAAAAAATAGTAGTATAAAATTTTTTTTTTTTTTTTTAAGAGCAGCTTTGGTTTAAAGGGGTTGTGTCACTTCAGCAAGCAGCATTTATTAAGCAGAGGACATTAATACAAGGCACTTACTAATGTATTGTGATTGTCCATATTGCTTCCTTTTCTGGCTGCATTCATGTTTTATCACAATATGCACTGTTTGTTTCCATGGTTACGACCACCCTGCAAGCCATCAGCAGTGGTCCTGCTTGCACACTGTAGAAAAAAAGCACCAGCCTATGTGCACTCCCACAGTCCCAGCCACCAGAGAGGCCGACGCTTCTTCCTATAGTGTGAAATTATGACCACCACTGATTGATTGCAGGGTGGTCGTAACCATGGAAACAAGCAGCGCATAATGTGATGGAAAAGTGAATCAAGCCAGCAACGGATAGCAAAAATACATTTGTAAATGCCTTGTGTTAACTTCCTCTACATAATAAATGCTATTTGCTGAAGTGAGACAAGCCCTTTAAAAGTACATTAAAAATGTTGCCAATACATAGCAAGGGCTATATGGACTACACAATTAATAAGTGCAGTATTGGAATGCTACATTGCAACATAACAAAACTGAATGTGGTTGTGTTGCAACCCATAAATTGGTGTGACTGCAACACAAAAGTCTAAACCTGCTGGATTTCTGGAGACTTTTGTGTTACAGTCACTTCACAATGTTGCGATGTAGGATCCAGATAACTTTGTCCATGTGCCATGTAGTCATCTAATCTAAGAACCGAGATTAGGCTTTGACAATACCAAGTGGTACTGTATCTAATCGCTGTAATGGAGAAACATGGGGGGGGGGAATTTATTATGAACTGTAACACAAGATGTGGTTTCAAAAAGTCACAAAAACAGGGCTTTTGTGACTGTTTGGTGTTACTTGCACAAACCTTTTTGCGTTTCTACACCACTCAATCCAGTTTCAAAAAGTGAGTGGTAAAGTTGTTGTGATTAGTATTTTTTTTAAATGAGTGTCACTCTAGATTTATTAGGAGTTTCCAAAAAGTAACAAAAAAAGTCAAGAAATAACTTCAGCAGGAGAGTGGCATAAAAATACCAAAGTAGCATTTCTATACAAAAATGTTAAGTTTAAAGGGGTTTACCAAGAATACAATTCTCTTGTAAGAGCATGCTTAAGATAATACCATCTGTATACAAATGTGACAATTGAAAAACTTATGATACGAGTGCCTTCAAGGTGGATTTATTAACCTTATAAAAGGGTTCCACGGTAATAATGAACCAACATAGTACGTGTGCTACAAAGAACGTTGTCCCTCAACCTGATCACTATATTACTGGCCTAAAAAAAAGCACTCAGCTTATATATTACTTATACACTATTTATCTCCCTTTTTTAAGTGTATCTATACTCTAATCTTAAGTTGTATATTTTTTGTTCTGTTTTTATCGAAGCGCTTACTAGACCATTATTTTATATTTCATGATATATGTATTTTTATGTGAACTTATGGATATGCGCCACTAGCTCAAATTTGGATGCACGCTTTTATACCACGTGACATCCACTTAATACACTGGTGCATTTGTCATATATACGGTACATCTATCCTAATAAAATTAACTTTTATTTTTACTAAAAGCGTGTCTATATATTGCCAGAAGCCAGAGTGCGCCCCGAACATAGAGAGATAGAGATGATAGAGATAGAGATGATAGAGATAGAGATGATAGAGATAGAGATGATAGAGATAGAGATGATAGAGATAGAGATGATAGAGATAGAGATGATAGAGATAGAGATGATAGAGATAGAGATGATAGAGATAGAGATGATAGAGATAGAGATGATAGAGATAGAGATGATAGAGATGATAGAGATAGATATGATAGAGATAGAGATAGAGATATATATATATATATATATATATATATATATATATCGAGAGAGAGAGAGAGAGAGAGAGAGAGAGAGAGAGAGCTATATACAGTCATGTGAAAAAATTAGGACACCCTTTGAAAGCATGTGGTTTTTTGTAACATTTTTAATAAAAGGTTATTTCATCTCCGTTTCAACAATACAGAGAGATTAAAGTAATCCAACTAAACAAAGAAAAACTGAAGAAAAGTCTTTTCAAGATCTTCTGTAAATGTCATTCTACAAAAATGCCTATTCTAACTGAGGAAAAAGATAGGACACCCTCACATGTATTCCCTCTTAAATTGGCTCAGATCTCACACAGGTATATCACACCAGGTGCACATAATTAGTAGATCGTTACTCTGCATGTTGAATGAGGCTTGCCCTATTTAAACCTCAGACATTTAGTTTGGTGTGCTCCTGACTGTTGAAGTGAGAGTGAGCACCATGGTGAGAGCAAAAGAGCTGTCAGAGGACTTCAGAAAAAAGATTGTAGCAGCCTATGAGTCTGGGAAGGGATTTAAAAAGATCTCAAAAGATTTTGAAATCAGCCATTCCACTGTCCGGAAGATAGTCTACAAGTGGAGGGCTTTCAAAACAACTGCCAACATGCCCAGGACTGGTCGCCCCAGCAAGTTCACCCCAAGAGCAGACCGCAAGATGCTAAAAGAGGTCTCCAAAAACCCTAAAGTGTCATCTCGAGAACTACAGCAGGCTCTGGCTACTGTTGATGTAGAAGTACATGCCTCTACAATCAGAAAGAGACTGTACAAGTTTAACTTGCATGGGAGGTGTGCAAGGAGGAAACCTTTGCTTTCCAAGAGAAACATCGAGGCCAGACTGACATTTGCCAGAGATAAAGTTGACAAAGACCAGGACTTCTGGAATAATGTTCTTTGGACAGATGAGTCCAAAATTGAATTATTTGGACACAACAGCAGAGGACATGTTTGGCGTAAACCAAACACAGCATTCCAAGAAAAGAACCTCATACCAACTGTGAAGCATGGAGGTGGAAGTGTCATGGTTTGGGGCTGCTTTGCTGCAGCAGGACCTGGTCAGCTCACCATCATAGAATCCACGATGAATTCTACTGTGTATCAGAAGGTGCTTGAAGAACATGTGAGACCATCAGTTAGAAAATTAAAGCTGAAGCGGAACTGGACCATGCAACATGACAATGACCCAAAACATACTAGTAAATCAACCAAAGATTGGCTGAAAAAGAAGAAATGGAGAGTCCTGGAATGGCCAAGTCAAAGTCCAGATTTGAATCCCATTGAGATGCTGTGGGGTGACTTGAAAAGGGCTGTACGTGCAAGAAACCCCTCAAACATCTCACAGCTGAAAAAGTTCTGCATTGAGGAGTGGGGTAAAATTTCCTCAGACCGATGTCGAAGACTGGTAGATGGCTACAAGAACCGTCTCACTGCAGTTATTTCAGCCAAAGGAGGTAACACTCGCTATTAGGGGCAAGGGTGTCCTATCTTTTTCCTCAGTTAGAATAGGCATTTTTGTAGAATGACATTTACAGAAGATCTTGAAAAGACTTTTCTTCAGTTTTCTTTGTTTAGTCGGATTACTTTAATCTCTCTGTATTGTTGAAACGGAGATGAAATAACCTTTTATTAAAAATGTTACAAAAAACCACATGCTTTCAAAGGGTGTCCTAATTTTTTCACATGACTGTGTATATATATATATATATATATATATATATATATATATATATATATATATATATATATATATACACACACACACATATATACACACACAGAGATAGATATATAGAGATAGAGAAATGTCTATCTATCTATCATACATACAGTACAGACCAAAAGTTTGGACACACCTTCTCATTCAAAGAGTTTTCTTTATTTTCATGACTATGAAAATTGTAGATTCACACTGAAGGCATTAAAACTATGAATTAACACATGTGGAATTATACACATAACAAAAAAGTGTGAAACAACTGAAAATCTATGTCATATTCTAGGTTCTTCAAAGTAGCCACCTTTTGCTTTGATTACTGCTTTGCACACCCTTGGCATTCTCTTGATGAGCTTCAAGAGGTAGTCACCTAAAATGGTTTTCACTTCACAGGTATGCCCTGTCAGGTTTAATAAGTGGGATTTCTTGCCTTATAAATGGGGTTGGGACCATCAGTTGCGTTGTGGAGAAGTCAGGTGGATACACAGCTGATAGTCCTACTGAATAGACTGTTAGAATTTGTATTATGGCAAGAAAAAAGCGGCTAAGTAAAGAAAAGAAAAACGAGTGGCCATCATTACTTTAAGAAATGAAGGTCAGTCAGTCCGAAAAATTGGGAAAACTTTGAAAGTGTCCCCAAGTGCAGTCACAAAAACCATCAAGCGCTACAAAAAAACTGGCTCACATGCGGACCGCCCCAGGAAAGGAAGGCCAAGAGTCACCTCTGCTGCGGAGGATAAGTTCATCCGAGTCACCAGCCTCAGAAATCGCAGGTTAACAGCAGCTCAGATTGGAGACCAGGTCAATGCCACACAGAGTTCTAGAAGCAGACATCTCTAGAACAACTGTTAAGAGGAGACTGTGTGAATCAGGCCTTCATGGTAGAATATCTGTTAGGAAATCACTGCTAAGGACAGGCAACAAGCAGAAGAGACTTGTTTGGGCTAATGAACACAAGGAATGGATATTAGACCAGTGGAAATCTGTGTTTTAGTCTGACGAGTCCAAATTTGAGATCTTTGGTTCCAACCACCGTGTCTTTGTGCGACGTAGAAAAGGTGAACGGATGGACTCTACATGCCTGGTTCCCACCGTGAAGCATGGAGGAGGAGGTGTGAGGGTGGTTTGCTGGTGACACTGTTGGGGATTTATTCAAAATTGAAGGCATACTGAACCAGCATGGCTACCACAGCATCTTGCAGCGGCATGCTATTCCATCCAGTTTGCGTTTAGTTGGACCATCATTTATTTTTCAACAGGACAATGACCCCAAACACACCTCCAGGCTGTGTAAGGGCTATTTGACCATGAAGGAGAGTGATGGGGTGCTGCGCCAGATGACCTGGCCTCCACAGTCACCGGACCCGAACCCAATCAAGATGGTTTGGGGTGAGGTGGACCGCAGAGTGAAGGCAAAAGGGCCAACAATTGCTAAGCATCTCTGGGAACTCCTTCAAGACTGTTGGAAGACCATTTTAGGTGACTACCTCTTCAAGAGAATGCCAAGAGTGTGCAAAGCAGTAAACAAAGCAAAAAGGTGGCTACTTTGAAGAACCAAGAATATGACATATTTTCAGTTGTTTCACACTTTTTTGTTATGTATATAATTCCACATGTGTTAATTCATAGTTTTGATGCCTTCAGTGTGAATCTACAATTTTCATAGTCATGAAAATAAAGAAAACTCTTTGAATGAGAAGGTGTGTCCAAACTTTTGGTCTGTACTGTATACACACTTGCAAATACCACAGCAGCACAGTCAGATGGTGTGCACTGGGTGCAATTCCTCTAGGGAGGCAGGCTTCTCCTCCACTGTATATATAGCCCAAAAAACAAGGCATCACTCCAGAATACCGTGAAAGGGTGAAGACCCCAAACTTTAATCCCCCAGCAATGGTTTCGGCCTACTCAATGAGGCCTTTGTCAAGCCTTCACCCTTTCACGCTATTCTGGAATGCTGCCTCGTTTTTTTAGGAGAGAGATTAATATATATATATATATATATATATATATATATATATATATATACACACACACACACACACACACACACACACACAGTATATATATCTAGCCTCCTGAAACAGCTATTTTTTATAATAAAAAATTAAAAAAAATTAACTGAAAAAATCCTACAAAATCTTTGTTAGATATGCAAGTCATCTACCACTGCCACCAGTTACGTTACTCCCCTAGTAAAAGCAGCAGCCATTATTACATGTAAATTATGTATGTTGTGAAGAGATCTCCTCAAGAAAACATTTCATAATTCAATGAAAAATTCAGCACCATTTATAATTCATGCAGACCTTGTTTGTAGACTTTTCCTACTTCAGAAGGGTTTCATAATAAAATTCAAGGCTGCAACCTCACAAGTGGAGCTCTTTATGGGGACACAATCTATACTGCCCATACAAACAAGTAATTCCTTTCAGGCATGTCGGATATTAAAGAATTATCATCATTAACAACTATTTAGCACATCTTCCTGCAGAGCGCTACAACAGGGAAACTGCGGTGATAGAAAAAGAAAACTGCATTCTCAGGTAAAAAGGCATTAAAAATCTTAGTACATGGCTTAGGGTAATGCTTCATGCTGACTGGGCTTTTAAAAGGAGAAGGCTTTGAAGGTTTACTGAAAAACAGTACAAAGTGGGTTTATTATTGGAAAACAAATCTTGTAGAATATGAAATATAAATGTTCCGCTGTGGGGTTTGCTATGAGAAGTGAACAGCGGCCCAGCACGGCAACGGCTTGTACACGGTATAACTACGAAATTCTAACCTCTGGCCCCTAAAATCAGAGTTTAATAATACAAATGAGGTACTTCAATTTTCAATCCTTAAAGGGAACCTGTCATCACCTTTATGCAGCCCATACTAACAGCAGAATAAAGTAGAGACAGGTGAGTTGATTTAAGCGGTCTGTCATTTCTAAGTTAAAAGCTAGTGACTGACAGGCTTCTACCTGGTTTTCTCCCTTTCTCTCTAGGAGAGAACTGCCAATCATCAGTAGGTGGGCGGGGAGAGCAGGAGATTATGTATAACCATGACTCTTCTCAAGTAGATTTGACTCTATTCAAGGCCTGGGCTGCGATGATTATGATGCTGGTTCTTGGCAACCACTTACTTGCTCATGAGTGACACGCCGCTGACATCAGCATTTCTGTCACTACTTTATACTGCCCTCAGTGAGGTCAGCATAAAGTTGATGACCGGTTCCCTTTAAAATACAAAACAATGAAGCATTTTTACAGTGAAAGAAAATTATCTATCATAAGAGGAGCCCATAGGGCCATAAAGTATTCACCTCCATGACCTGAAATATTTGGAAGCTGCCATGGCCTTTCGGAGCTACTTTTCCTTTGTGCTGTACTAAATTATTTCAAAATCAGAAAATAATACAAATGTACTTTTAAAGTAAAAAAATAAATTCTAAATATGCAGGGGTTGTCTCACGATTTATATACCATACTCAGGACAACCCTCAATGGGCTAAAGCGAAGCTCCACTAATGAGCGAAAAAAAAAAATTCTAGGACCTTTGGTTTAGCGCTGCTCATGTAGAACAGACATTCTGAGGGGATCTTTTTCCATTCAGAATGCATTAGGGCAAAACTGATCCGTTTTGGACCACTTGTGAGAGCCCTGAACAGATCTCGCAAACGGAAACCAAAACACCAGTGTGACAGTAGCCTAAGTGTCTTTATCAGGAACAATTGGCGCTCTACATTCACTGCTATTGGACTTCCAAAAATGGCCGCGTAAGGGACTATTTCCAGGAGTCCCATAGCAATTGTGGATGTTCAGCCACCTCTACATTCACTGCAGTGAGCAATAGCGCCCTGTGTTTGAGACAGAATCAGGTCCCAGAGGTGGGATCAGCACCTTCAGACATTTATGGTATATTCTGTGGATATGCTTTATAATGTTCAGATGGAAGCTAAACGTCGGATTCGGCAATGCGCCAAAACGACGTTTAGCTTAAGGCCGGATCCGATCAATGCCTTTCAATGGGCATTAATTCCGGATCCAGCCTTGCGGCAAGTCTTCAGGATTTTTGGTCGGAGCAAAAAGCGCAGCATGCTGCGGTATTTTCTCCGGCCAAAAAACGTTCCGATCCGGAACTGAAGACATCCTGATGCATCCTGAACGGCTTTCACTCCATTCAGAATACGGATAAAACTGATTAGGATTCTTCCGGCGACGGAACTCTATGCCGGAAGAAAAGAACGCAAGTGTGAAAGAGCCCTGAATTATTTAGAATGCAGATGTTAAGGGGGTTGGCCACTTCCTTTTGGAAATATTATTCTGACCATACAGTTCATATTGTGGCACAATAAACTCACGGTATGCTTTAACTTCACGTGTGCTCTAGCCACGCAGTCCCACGGCTACCTATGAGTGGTCAATGTAAACATCGCAGCACCACCACATGGGAAGCAAAATGGCGGTGATCATGTAGTTTTAGGCCACTTTCACACTAGCGTTTTGGCTTTCCATTTGTGAGATCCGTTCAGGGCTCTCACAAGCGGTCCAAAACGGATCAGTTTTGCCCTAATGCATTCTGAATGGAAAAGGATCCACTCAGAATGCATCAGTTTGCCTCCGATCAGTCTCCATTCCACTCTGGAGTCCGACACCAAAACGCTGCCTGCGGATCCGTTTTCTATTGTGCCAGATTGTGTCCGAGAAAACGGATCCGTCCCCACTGACTTAAATTGTGTGTCAGGACAGATCCGTTTTCTCTCACACAATAGGAAACTGATCCGTCCCCATTGACTTTCAATGGTGTTAAAGACTGATCCGTCATGGCTATAGAAGACATAATACAATCGGATCCGTTCATGATGGATGCATGCGTTTGTATTATTGTAACAGAAGCGTTTTTACAGATCTATGACGGATCCGCAAAAAACAGTAGTGGGAAAGTAGCCTAACTCATGTTACCAATTTCTTTGCTGTATACAGCTGCATCCTCTTTTGCACAGGCACTGAACCGGCCAGATGCAGCTGTGGACAGTAAAGAAAGCAGTCATGTCAGTAATTACACTATTACTGCCATTTTGCTTCCCATTCCAAGGCAACCATCAGGGAACTTCATAAGAGATAAAATAATGACAGGTCTCAGAGGGATCAAGGATTGCTGTCAAATTCTATTCTGACATCCGCTTGCTAGCTAAAGTACAATATGCTGAGAATGCAGCACGCTCCTGTCAATCAGAAGACTGATGTACTATATGTGTCCCGAGAGCCTTTATCATTGAGTTATGGCATGTTACTTCTATTCCATCAGCACATCTAAATACAAAATACAAAATTTAGGCAGGAGGGTTAAATGACTTTTCCCAATATCTCTGCATTGTTGCTCGTGGTCTAATAAATCTGGTAAAAGCATACTCCCCAACAGCCCACAATGTCGGGGGCCCCGCCTTGCATACAATAAGTCAAAAGACTGGAGGATGGTTCTCAGCTGCATTCACTTTTTATCGCATTTCCTATATTTATACTACTTAAAAACGCCTTTTACAGATTTGGGTCTCATGCACTTTTAAAATATACTATTGGGCCCAGTATTTCCTAGTTACACCTCTGCGCTAGTGATGAGTGAATCTGCTTCATCCTTCTATGGACAAAGTCGATTAATTTCCGTGCAGGGGGGCCCATACAAAGTTTTGCTATGGGGCCCTATGAGATATATGTACGCCCAGATCTTCCTGGATGCTGATAAGTTAAAGGACCTTTTATGAGGTCATCCCCATGTAACCAGTAATAAGTGGTCACATAGGATGATATCATTAAAGGTCCTTTAACTTATCCGCATTCAGCACCGCAAGGATGCAGTGAGTTTCTCTCTCGCCTGCCCTCCTATTCTCCCCCTCCTTCCCTCCCTGACACTTCCCCAGCAGGCCACAAGGCTTTTTCACTGGTGGCAGCGGCTGGCTGAGTCAGTGAGAGGTGGGAGGGACCCTCTCCCTCATTCTCCACTGTGCGACCGTGCAGATTAAGGGCCCTTTACTCGGGACAATATTTCAGCAGATTGTCGGGAAGGAAGCATTCCTTCCGGATAATCTGCTGATCACTAGCGGAGGAGACAGGTGCATTTAAATGCAGCGATCTCTTCCAGAGCATGGGGAGGAGCAATCGTTAATGCCATCGCTCTTCCACATAAAGGACTTCTTGTTTGCCGGCAGGAGATCGTATTTACACAGCACAATCTGCTACCGGTAATTGATCATTTTTGCGTGCGCACAGACAACCGGATTACCTGATGAGCAAGTGTTTTCCATACGCCTCCCCAACGGCGCTAACCAGGAGGGTACCTCGTCTCCCAGGGACAGGAAACAATGTAGAGAACAAAGTTTAAAAGCCTCCTCCCCTTTACCTTCTCTAGTTGTTTCCTGTCCCTCTGGGATGAGGTAGAAAACTAGCGGGTTCCCCCTGCCATCTTCTTTTTCACTCAGCCTTTGGTAAGTAGTCCCTGGCATCCAGAAGGGCTGTAGCAGATCAGCAGAGTTCCAGGACGAGAGACAGTTCCCGCCGCTTGCTTTGGCGCAAGTCCTTCTCTTCAGGGCAGCCCCGGCTCATATCGTAGCCTACAGAGGGAACGGAAGGAACGCGAGATGCTGTTGGGCCGAAGTCTCGCGTGATCGGGTCACATGGTCACGGCAGATGCCGCAAGACTTCCCGGCTGTACCAGGTGACCAGGAAGTGGTTAAGAATGCAGTATGGAGATCCGGATGCCGTGTAGAGAGTGTTTGGCGTCCCGGATTAAGCGCTGACTATGTCGCTCCCCTTGGAGAAGCCTTCCGACACCCCTAAGGCCCTCAGCCCGGTAAGCCTCCTCTTGGGAGAGAATTGTTTTTCTTTTCTTCACATTGTGCCACTGTTTTGGTTCACTGGTGGAGGTTCCCCACTCATTTCCCACTCCTTAGTTAGGAGTTGTTTTCTGTGCTTTCAAAGCAGAGAGGCCGGAAGGAGTGGGGAAACTGCGCCGAAAAAGAAGTGTGCAATCTGTAAAAAGAAGCTGGCAGGTCACAGTAAGAGACCTATCTGCCAGAAATGCACAGACAAGATTATGTCTGAAAAGGCCTCTTTCTTGGTGGATAACTTGAAAACCATTATTAGAGAAGTAGTAAGCTCGGCTGTTGAGGCAAAAATAGCCTCCCTGCCTCAAAAACCCTCCACTTCCAGATCTAATACAGAACCCCAGATGGATTGGAACCTGGAGGTAGTGTAAGACATGGCTTCTTCTGAATCAGACTCTTCCTCTGAAGATGAAGCAGGTAGACCCCTGGGTTCAATAGAAGAAACGGACTCTCTTCTGAAGGAAATTAGATCCACCTTGAACATTGAGGAGTCAAAAGGGATCCAGACTGTTCAAGATCAGATATTCAAGGGTCTAGGGGACAGGAAGAAAAGAGTCTTCCCGGTCCATGACAACATAAAAAATTGTATTTCTGAAGAGTGGAAGGATCCCGAAAAAAAAGCTGGTACCTCTAAAAGTATTTAAAAGGAAATATCCCTTTAACGAGGATGACTCAGTCCACTGGGTTAAGACTCCCAAGGTAGATGCGCCAATAGCCAGAATAAAAAAAATAATAAAACGTTGGGCTCTTAAAAGATGCTATGGTTAAGAAGTGCGAATCAGTTCTAAAAAGATCCTGGGAATCTAACACCGCTATGTTAAGACCAAGTATCACAGGCACTTATACAGCTAGGTCCTTATCCTTGTGGTTGTTGCAGCTGGAGGAACATTTGGTCTCAGGCACCCCTAGAAAAAGACATTTTATCTTCTCTGCCGATTTTTAAACCAACTTCAAATTTTTTAGCTGCCGCTTCTGCAGACCTGGTTAAATTATCCACTAGATCTGCAGCTCTTTCAAATACGGCAATGAGGTCTGTTTGGTTAAGATCCTAGACAGGGGACTTTGGGGTATCCCCTGTGAAGGAGACTTTTTGGTTCAGTTCTAGATGACATTCTGGAAAAAGCTTCCAATAGGAAGAAAGGATTCCTGATGGAGACCAAGTTCTTCCAGCAGCGGCGGTCCTTTCGAAACCAAAAAAAGGGGCAGACAAGAACAGAGGAAAAAGGATACCTCAGGTTCATGGCAGCCATCAAAAGATAGAGGTAGAGGATTCCTCTTTAACCAGGACAAATCTTCTAAACAGTGAAGATTATGACACTAAAAGATCCTGTGGGGGCGGGGGAGGAGATAAAAAAAATTCTGCACGGCGTGGGAAGAAATCTCAAACTCCCCTTGGATTCTGGACATAACCCATCAGAGAGGTTCATAACAAGAAACTAAGAATAGATCACCATCTCTTAGAATCTTAGACTCTCCTCTTGTTGTTAGAAAAGGAAGCGGTTATTCCAGTCCCAGAAGACCCCCCCCCCCCCCCCCCAATATTCCTAGTGAAAAAACCGAACAGCTCCTTCAGAGCTATTATCAACCCAAAATATCTCAACAGGTTCGTCCAATACAAAAGGTTCAAGATGGAGACTGAAATCAACAATCAATTTATTAACACAGGATTGCTACATGGTAATGCTCGACTTAGCAGACGCCTACTACCATATATACCAATTTATCAAAAGCATCAGAAATCTCTACAATTCATAGTCTCCCTAAAAGATCACCTAATACATCTACAGTTTCAGGTTCTACCTTTCGGCCTGGCATCAGCTCCCAGAGCGTTTACAAAAATGGTAGCGGAGATAAAGTTTTTTTCATCAGAAGGAGATAATTTTTATCCCATACCTAGACGATTTCCTCATTTCAGCATGCTCACAGATACTTCTGCAAGATCATCTGAGGACTGTTCTAAATATTCTCCAGTCTCTAGGCTGGAAGCTGAATTTGGAAAAATCGGATCTAACACCCAACAAGGTAAAAGGTCTTTTTGGGGATACAGATGGATTCCCATCAAATTACCTCCTTTCTTCCAGAATCAAAGAAGAAAGACCTAATTTGAAAGATCTCAGCATTTCAGCATCTCAAAAAGGTTTCATTCAGGAGAATCATGAAAATTCTGGGGCTTATGACTTCAACTATTCCGGCAGTCAAGTGGGCTCAGTTCCACGGAAGACAGACCCTTGCAGAAATTTCTCCTAAAACATTGGAACCGAAGTTCGCCTTCACTTGACAGGTCTGTGACCCTCTGCCCGAAAGTCAAAAGCTCCCTGTACTGGTGGCTGAAAATGTCAAACCTGAACCAAGGAGTTCCTTGGCGAACCACAAACCAGGTGGTCATAACAATGGACGCAAGCAGGTCAGGTTGGGGGGACCACTGCAAGGAACAACTAGTACAAGGAACATGGGACCCAGACGTTCTCCCCTTATCCTCAAACGCAAAAGAGCTACTGGCGGTATTTTTTTGCTCTAAAAGGCCTTTTTACCAGTCATTTACTTCCAGAATGTCAAGATCCTCTCAGACAACAGCACTACTGTTGTATATCTAAACAAGCAGGGGGGCACGAGAAGCAGGACTCCGTGACAGATTGCGTCCCGGATTTTCTCCTGGGCCGAGACGCACATAGAGTCAATCTCCTCAGTCCATCTAAGAGGAGAAGAGAACATTCTGGCAGACTTCCTGAGCAGGAGGAGGTTATTTCCAGGAGAACGGAGCCTCAAAAGATCATTCTTTTTGAAAATTTGCAGCAAATGGGGACATCCGAAGGTGGACCTTTTTGCTTCTCAGAAAAACAAAACAGATCTATTTTATTCCCTCATTTAGGGACAACCCAACGAGAGTAGATGCCTTTTCAGGTCCTTGGCCGCCAGGTCTTCATGCCTTCCCACCAATCCAGTTAATCCCAAAGGTCCTGACGAAGATTGCAGAAGAACGCTCTCACGTAATCCTGATTGCCCCATATTGGCCAAAAAGGGAATGGTTTCTCCTGCTTCCAAGTTTTCCAGAAAGCGGTACTGGATTCTTCCTCAGATCCCGGACCTTCTGCTTCAAGGACCGGCCTGGCACCCAAAAATCAACTAGTTAAAGCTCACTGCCTGGAATTTGAACGGTCCATCCTGAAGTCAAAAGGATTATCAGATGCCGTTATCAACACTCTTCTTTCCAGCAAAAAACTGGTCACGTCCAACATCTATCTTAGAACTTGGAAGACCTTTCTCCAATTTTCCAAGGATTCCTGGAATCCTACTTTACCACCTGATACTAAGGCAATTTTAGACTTTTTACAAAAAGGTCTTGACAAAGGACTTCGAGTTAGCACCATTAAGGTCTAGATAGCCGCTCTTAGTGCCTTTATGGAAGTCAGGTTGGCTGGGTTGGATTTATTAAAGAGGTTCATTAAGGGGGCAAGTAGACTGCATCCTGTTCATAGATCCACGATTCCTCCCTGGGATCTTAACCTGGTCCTTTCGGTCTTAATGGATAATCCCTTTGAGCCTCTTGACGGACTCTCTCTCAGACTCCTATACCTAAAAATGGCCTTTCTTAAAAGCCATCACCTCGGCTAGCAGAATCAGCGAAATTCAAGCCTTGTCCTATAGGCCTCCGTATCTTAATATTTTGGAAGACAGAATAGTGCTAAGACATGAGCCTTCTTTCTTACCAAAAGTGTTCTCGAAATTTCACTGTCAACAGGAAATATTGTTGCCTACATTCTGCGCCCAAGCAAAATCATCTAAGGAATTGAAGTTTCATCATTTTGATGTGCGTAGATGTGTGCTGTCTTATCAAGATTCTACGTAAGAACTAAGGAAAACCGAGCGTTTGCTGGTCTAGTACACAGGACAAAATAAGGGGCAGGCAGCTTCAAAAGCTACCATCACTCGCTGGATTGAAATTACTATCAGCATGGCATATAAAGAAAAAGGACTCTCTCCACCAGCTGAATTAAAAGCCCATTCCACAAGAGCAGTGTCGGCCCCTTGGGCAGAAAATGCCTCAGCATCTTTGTCTCAAATCTGCCAGGCAGCAACTTAGTCTAGTACATCAACTTTTTTCAATCACTATAGGCTGGATGTACAGTCCAACAGGGACTTGTCCTTCGGACGAAAAGTTTTGTCTGCAGCAGTCCCTCCCTAGCCTGATTTCTTTGTTAATCCTCCTGCTTAGTGCCGTTAGGGAGGCGTACGGAAAAGATGAAGATTACTCTTACTGGTAATTGGATTTTCCGTATAGCCTCCACAACAGCACTGGGTTTTTTACCACCCTGATACTTTGATTGTATTAGCACATATGAATATAAAAAAAAAAAAAAAAAAAAAAAAAAAATTCTCTCCCAAAATAAAAGTCTTGTTTTCTTCAGCATCATCCCGAGTTCTTAGGTATTTACTGGAGAAGGTAAAGGGGAGGAGGCTTTTAAACTTTGTTCTCCATGTTGTTTCCGGAGGGTACCCTCCTGCTCAGTGCCGTTGTGGAGGGTACATTTACACCACCTGATCATTGCTAAAAAGCATTATAATTAATGCCAGTTCGCGCTAATCTATGCTATTCTTGGCCCATGTAAAAGGCCCTATAGAGGGAACACTGCCGCCCAACCGCCATATGACGTCACAAAAACCGAAATGGAAAGACTGACATAAGCAAAGTTCAGCAATTTATACAGCACTCCAGATTTTACTTAGATTAATTTTATTTGCTTAGCCGGACATAGTGGTCCTTTTGATAACAACGTTTCGGGCAGAGAGAATGCCCTTCATCAGGCTGATGTAAAAAATAATAAATAAAACATCAGTAAATACATGATTCGTGTGATACATGATTACAGGAAGAAAAAAAAAAAAACTTTGATAAACATATGTAAATACAAGATTCTTGTGATACAGAAAGAAAATAGTTAATCGTCCCATTTCATCCATGGGATAAATTCATAATCAAATATTATGCAATATCACTTAAATATGGCTGTTAAGTTCATAATGCAGACAAATGTTTGTCAAAGAAACATACAAAAAGCCGGAATTAGACTTACCGGTAATTCAGTTTCCACAAGATCACCACGACGGCTACAAGGAGATTGACCCCTGACCTCTGTAGGGGCAGGAACAGAGAGAGGGTTTAAATCCCCCCCTCCCACCACCAGCACCAGTGTGTCCAAAATTACAGAGACAGAAATAAGTGGTGAGAACAGAAAATTAATGAACCGAGAGGGTATTACTTCATAACCTCCCAGGTAAGACTAAGGAAGGGTAGGGAATATATGTGCCGTCGTGGTGATCTCGTGGAAACTGAATTACCGGTAAGTCTAATTCCGGCTTTCCACCTCATCACCACGACGGCTACAAGGAGATATAAAAAATTATAGCTTAGGGGGGGACGACCGCCTGAAGGACCTTACGTCCAAAAGACAAGTCTGAAGTAGATAGGTCTAACCTATAGTGTTTAGTAAAGGTGTGGATGTTAGACCAAGTAGCAGCTTTACAGATATCCTCAAGAGAAGCTCCGGCCCGCTCGGCCTGGGAGGAGGACATAGCCCGGGTAGAGTGAGCTCTCAAATTTGGGGGGCACGACAGACCTTGGGACTCATAGGAGATGGAAATAGAATCCTTTATCCACCGTGCTAAGGAGGACCTGGAGGCTTTTTGACCCTTATTCTTACCTGAGAATAAGACAAACAGGTTGCTGGATATACGGAAACCTTTTGATACCTCGAGATACCGTAAGACAGAACGTCTTACATCTAGAGAGTGGAAGCTAGATTCCCTAGTATTAGAGGGATTACTGCAAAAGGAGGGTAAGACTATCTCCTGGTTACGGTGGAAATCTGATACCACTTTAGGCAAAAAACCTGGATCTAACTTAAGAATGATTCTGTCATCGGTGATACGGAGATAGGGTTCCTGTATCGATAGTGCTTGGATCTCGCCTAGCCTTCTTGCGGACGTGATGGCCACCAAGAATGCAGTCTTAAGCGATAGATGTTTGGTGGAACAACTAGATAGGGGCTCAAACGGAGCAAGAGTCAAGCCAGTGAGTACCGTATTGAGGTCCCAGTTGGGGATCCTAGATTTTAGAGAGGGACGTAGTCGGGAGGCAGCTCTCATGAATCTTTTAATCCAGCGATGACTGGCTAGATCTTGATCAAAGAAGCAGGCAAGTGCCGAGACCTGTACCCTCAGGGTAGAGGGTCTAAGACCTAATTCAAGCCCCTGCTGGAGGAAGTCCAAGATTTTCAAAAAATTGGGCGGCTCTAAATTTGGGGCAGGGTTGCCCATCCAGGTACAGAATCTCTTCCAGATCTTTAAGTAAATTGAGAAGGTAACCTTCTTTCTACTCGCTTTTAGGGTGGCTATCACTCGGTCTGAGAGCCCCTGGGACCTCAACCACTGGACCTCAGGATCCATGCTGATAACCTGAGGAAGCTCGGATCTGGGTGTAGGATTGGCCCCTGGTGAAGCAGGTCCCTCCTGGAGGGAAGAGGCCATGGATCCTCTACTGATAGATTTTTTAAAGAAGAGAACCAGCTCCTTTTCGGCCAGTAGGGGGCTATCAGAATTAGTGTCGTATCTTCTAGGTAGAGTTTCTGGATTATCCTGGGAAGTAGAGGCAAAGGTGGGAATGCATAACTGAGATCCCAGTCCCAATGAATCGTCAGCGCATCCAGCGCCCAGGGATTGTCCCGTGGGTTTAGCGAACAGAACGTTGGTACCTTCGCGTTCTTTTTGGAGGCGAACAGATCCACTTGTGGGGTGCCCCATCTTTCTGCCAAAACCTGAAATACTTCTTGATTCAGGGACCACTCGGTATGATCTATTGACTGGCGACTGAGATAGTCTGCTTCTACGTTCAGTATTCCTTTTAGGTGAATTGCGGAGATAGAACTCACATGGGATTCTGCCCAGTTGAAGATCTTTCTTGCAATAGACATCAGTTTCTCCGATCTCGTGCCTCCCTGGTGAGAGAGATAAGCCACCGTCGTCGTGTTGTCTGAAAGGATCTTTACGTGCTGACCCACCAGAAGAGTCTCTGCAGCCTTCAGGGCTTTCCAGACTGCTTCCAGCTCTCTGAAATTGGAGGACTGAGAGCGGATTGTTGGACTCCAGGAACCTTGGAACAAATGATCTCCTACTTTCGCTCCCCATCCTTTTCCGCTTGCATCCGTAAGTACTTGAATGTAGGGAACCTTCTCCCAGGCAACTCCCAAGGACAGATTGCTTGTGCTTCTCCACCAATTCAGGGAGGTCTTCACCGCTAGGGGAATCAGAACTTTGTGATCCAAGGAGGACTGTTGTTTGTTCCAAGTTCTGAGGATCCATGCTTGGAGGGATCGGAAGTGGGCCTGACTCCATGGGACGGACATGATACAAGACGAGAGCAGACCCAGGAGGCTCATAGCTTCCCTTATGGGACATGACCTCCTGTTCTGGAAACGTCGAACCTGTAATTGAAGGTTTTTGACCTTGTCTGGTGGAAGGAAGGTATGCTGGGTTCGGGAATCCAGGATGACGCCCAAGAACTGGATAGTGCTGGAGGGCACCAGGTTCGATTTTTTCATGTTCACCAACCAACCCAGATCTTGAGTGAGAGACAGGAAGGTTTGTAGGTCTGTTCTGAGTTTGTTCTCCGAATTCCCAATTAGTAGGAAATCGTCCAGGTACGGTATAATCACCAGACCTTTGTGTCTCAGGAAGGCCACCATCTCGACTACCAGCTTTGTAAACACTCTGGGTGCAGATGATATCCCAAAGGGGAGGGCCGTAAACTGGAAGTGATGAGTTACTCCCTTGAGGTCCTGGATGGCGAACCTCAAGAACCTTTGTGACTCTGGATGAATTGGGACGTGATAGTAGGCGTCCTGAAGGTCTACTGAGCACATCAGGGCGTTCCTCCCTATTAACGGAATCAGGGACTTCAGGGATTCCATCCTGAACTTCCGATAAATGACAAACTTGTTCAGGGCTTTCAAGTTTATAATTGTGCGGAATGAGCCCTCTTTTTTCTCTACCAAAAACAGGTTCGAATAGAACCCTTGCTTTTGCTGTGTTGACGGGACTTGTACTATCACGTTCGTCGCCAGAAGACCTTGGACCCCTTGCAGAATCTTTTTGCGCACTTTGGGGGAACTTGGGTTGGTGACAATAAAGCGGTTTGGGGGAGATGAAGAAAGTTCGATGTGGTACCCGGATTTTATTATGTCCCGAACCCAAGGGTTCCGGGTAGTGGACTCCCAAGGAGTCAGAAAATTCTTCAATCTCCCCCCAACTCTGGCGTCACTGCTTGTCCGAGGGCTTATTCTGGGAGGAGGAGGGGTTGCTTCTACCCCTGCCCCCTTTTGGGTAACTCCAGCGTCCTGACTTCCCTTTATCCTTAAAGGGTCTATTCTGGCTGGTGGGGGCCCGAAAAGGATATCTCCTTTTATAGGGTCTCTCCTCTGGGAACCCCTTTTTTTTGTCCGCCGCTTTCTCCAGGATACGGTCTAGGACAGGCCCAAAGACATATTCCCCCGAGAACGGGATGGAGCATAGTTTCATCTTTGATGTGTTGTCGCCTGACCAGCTCTTCATCCACAAGGCCCGGCGGGCCGCATTAGAGAGCCCTGCATCCTTTGCCGCAAATCTGACAGACTCGGCTGAGGTGTCTGCCATAAATGCTGTGGCGGATTTCAATAGGGGGAGGGACCTTAGGATCTCATCCCTGGAAGTATTATCTCTGATGTGAGATTCCAGTTCCTCTAGCCACAGCCTCATGGATCTTGCCACTGAGGTAGCTGCGATGTTTGTTTTTAAAGTGAACATCGCCGCTTCCCACGATTTTTTTAGGAGGCTATCTGCCTTCCTATCCATGGGATCGCGCAGCTGAGAAGTGTCTTCGAACGGCAAGGCAGTCTTCTTATTGACCTTTGCGACTTGAATGTCGACCTTTGGTGTTTCACTGAAAATTTTTGCTTCGCTTGAGTCAAACAATAGCCGGTTCTTAAAGGACCTGGACACCCCCAACCTCTTTTCCGGGTTGGACCACTCGTCAAGTACCATATCTCGTATGTTCTCGTTTATTGGGAACACCCGGGTCTTTTTAACCCTGAGTCTCCCAAACATCTCATCCTGGACCGAGTGGGCTCTAGGAGTTTCTTCAACCCCCATAGTGGCCCGGACCGCCTTTAGAAGATCTGGCATCTCATCCAATGAAAAGCAGAATCTTCTATCTGATTCCGAAGTATCAATATCAGAGGAGGCCCCCTCGTCCTCCCAGGCTCTAGATGATGAGGCATCTTCCTCTATCATCTCCGGGTCTGATAAGGAAGGAGATGGACCCCTACGTCTTTTTGGTGGAGGTGCATCCCTGGGTGAAGGCATCTGGGATAAGGAGGTTCTTACTTCCTCATGGATCATGGACCTTAATTCGTTAAAGAAGGAAGGCTGTTCTTCAGCGATAACGCTAGAGATGCAGTCTTTGCAAAGCTTTTTGCGATAGTCGTCCGGAAGCCGTTTAAGGCAGGACACACACTTTGACTGTTTTCTGATTTTTTTCTGGGCCTCCTTAGCGACCTGGGAAGAATAACCCCCATTAGCCATCTAGGTATACATGGAACTAACAGACAGAAGCCCCAAGCCAGAGAAGTGGAGGAGGAGGAACAGGCAACCTGGTACAGTGTCTAGGAACAAGTAACAGGGTGGAACAAAGCGCTTCCCCACAGGGGAACTTACTGCAGGCGGCACAGAAGGGTCTCCAGGGGAGCGGGGTTCGGTCGACATGACTGCACGCTGCTCCGATGTACGCCGGTACACTGAGACATTCGGCACCGCTGGCGCCGAAAATTTGAATGTGAGACGCCTCTGAATGACGTCACTTCCCTCGTCCACCGGAAGTGACGTCTGCCGCTTTCCTGAAGCGCTTAGGCGCGCACCCGGCGATAGCCAAGCAGGCCCGGCGGGAGAACGCGACCCGGGAGCAGGCTCACATATCGTAATGGAGCGAGTCCTCCCTTCTTCACCCCTGCCCAGCGTTAGTACGAGGACCGCAGGAGGGCAGGGGGAACACCCGGTAGGTGTCAGGACGTTACATTCTCTTCATCTCCCCGCAGGGAGACTCTCTCTGCCCCTGTCCTCTGTAGGGACAGGAAACACTGGTGCTGGTGGTGGGAGGGGGGGATTTAAACCCTCTCTCTGTTCCTGCCCCTACAGAGGTCAGGGGTCAATCTCCTTGTAGCCGTCGTGGTGATGAGGTGGAAAACTTAAATACATTAAACATCAGGACAAAAGGGACCAACATGTACTATAAGAATCATGTATTTACAGATGTTTTATTTATAATTTTTTTACATCAGCCTGATGAAGGGCATTCTCTCTGCCCGAAACGTTGTTATCAAAAAGACCAGAATAAATCAAAAGCAAATAAAAATCATCTAAGTAAAATCTGGAGTGCTGTATAAATTGCTGAATATTATAGTTCCAAGAGGTGGAGCTAGGAACATACCACGACATGCACCCAAACCGGTCAGAATAGATAGAGTGCTGTGATCACTACGAGAGTCTGACATAAGCAAAGTGCCGTCTGTTAATTAGGCTGATGGTCGGTTTCGGGTTTTTTGTTCGATTATCCCTCCAGCCCTACTACATGTCCCCTCTAGCCGCTGCTGCAGGTCAAAATCTCAGGGTCACCCTGGGTCCACATTTTGAAAAGGGCTGTCTAAGATACTTACAGTAACAGATTAACAGTATCACAATCAGTAACTCTTACTACGTACATGAGAACGAACCCATTTAATTCAAAGTCTACGGATGTAGCAGGGTTAACACACAAACTCTTAACTCATCGCATTATCTTGAAACAAAAGCCATTGGAAAGCGATTTAAGGTTTTTGCTTAACGCATTTAGTTTAGATAACACGTCTCATAAAGCATGTGTGTTAACTCTACTACATCTGTACTTTGTTGACCTGCAAATCTGTTAGTATGTACTGTAATATTTCTAATCCTGCCGTGCTTTGGTGCATATGCCTTATCAACTTTTTAAATACCAAATAAAATAGAAAATGTTGATTGTATAGCTTTTTGGTGCATGCAGCTGTCCATGCTGTATCACGGCAAGCGTTTTGTACACATCAGAGATCGTCACGTGCAATTTTTATTTAAGCCAAGCCATGGACGGATTCCAGAAAGCAGAAACATAAGGCACAGCCACACGAGGCGGCAGCTGAATATCCAGTGTGTATTTTACCCTGTGGATTGCAAGAGTGAAAAACAGCATCCACACTGAGAAAAAAAAAAGTCTGCAGCATCATTTACCCTGCAGGATGGATTTTAACCCCTTCCGGACACATGACGTACTATTACGTCATGGAAGCCACTGTGTTCCCGCAATTTGATATAATATTACGTCATGGTGATTGGGCGGGCACCGGAGCAGTGTGCGCGCGATCACTGCAGGGGTCCGACAATCCCTGGTATCCGGGTCCTTGCTGCATCCACCGGCATTGCTGTAAAAGCCGATGCTGGCGGATTAGCCCCTTCTATGCCGCTGTCTGCGACATAGAAGGGGTTTGTGTAGGGTGAGGGAGCACATCGAGTCCCCGCGCTGCTGTGGCGGGGACTCGATGTGTCAAAAGGCAGCCCGATGCCGTGCAGAGGCTGCCCAATGCCTTGCACGGCATCGGGGCCTGCCTTCTACAGGTGCCGAGGAGATCCAGCCTCAGGCTGGTTCTCCTAGGCAACCTGTTAGTGTATTACTCACTGTAGTACACGAACAGGCAATGCATTACAATACAGATGTATTGTAATGCATTGCAGAGGGGGTCAGACCCCCAAAAGTGATCAGAAATAACATAAAAGAAAAAAAAAAAAAGTTAAAAACAAAAGTGTTTTTAATAAAATTAATAAAAAGAAAAAAAAAAACGCCCTTTCCACTTATTTTTAATAAAAATAAAAAAAAACACACATATTAGATATCGCCATGTCCATTATGACCAGCTCTATAAATATATCACATGATTCACCCTGTCCGATAAACACCATTAAAAAAAATAAAACTAAAAAAAGTGCAAGAAAAAGCCATTTTTGTCACCTTGACCTTACATCACAAAAAGTGCAACACCAAGCGATCAAAAAGGCGTATGTCCCACAAAATGGCATCAATAAAATCTATAGCTCTCAGAACATGGAGACACTAAAACATAATTTATTTGTTTCAAAACTGCTAAAGTGAAATACCTAAAAAAAATATATATACACATATTATGTATCGCCACGTCCATAACAACCAGATCTAATAAAAATACCACATGACCCAACCCCTCAGGTGAACACCGTTTAAAAAAAAATATAAATAAATTTAAAAATAAAAAGCCATTTTTGTCACCTTACATCACAAAAATTGCAACAGCAAGTGATCAAAAAGGCATATGCCCTCCAAAATAGTACCAATCAAACCATCACCTCATCCTGCAAAAAATAATACTCTACCTAAGACAATCAGTCACAAAATTAAAAAGCTATGGCTCTCAGGCTATGGATACACTAAAATATCATTATTTCGGTTTCAAAAATGCTATTATTGTGTAAGACTTAAATAAATAAGTATACATATTATTAGGTATTGCCATGTCCGTAACGATCTGCTCTATAAAAAAAGTCACATCACCTAATCCCTCAGGTAAACGCTGTAAAAGTAAATAAATAAAAACTGTGCCAAAACGACCAATTTTTGGGTCACCTTGCCCTATAAAGTGTAATGAATGATCACAAAATCCTATGTACCCAAAAATGGTACCGCTAAAAATGTCAACTCTTCCTGCAAAAAAGAACCCCTACACAGGATGATCAGAATAAAAATAAAAATAGGGCGTTCAGAAAATGGAGATACAAAAAACAAATTTTTGTTTTCAAAAATGCTTCATTATGTAAAACTGAAACAAACATAGAAATTTAAGATTACACTTACCGGTAATCACTTTTCCATAAGCCCATGACAGCACCCTTGAGAGACCGCCTCCATCCAGGACAGGAAACAGGAACTTTCGTGGAGAGCTCATAAGGAGGAGCATGGCCCCGAGACCACCAGTTAATTGCAAGAACTTGTCCTAGACCACACTCTTCTCTTTTTTTTTTTTTTTTTTGTATATATATATTTATATTTATTTTTTTTTTTTTTTTTTCCTATATATATCTTTTTTTTTTTTTTTTTTTTTATATGAATATCAGGGTGGGAATAAACCCGGGTGCTGTCATGGGCTTATGGAAAAGTGATTACCGGTAAGTGTAATCTTAAATTTCCCTTTCGCCCATGACAGCACCCTTGAGAGACGATTAGAATAGAAATCCCTTTATTTCTTAGGGTGGGACTACCGCCTGGAGGACTTTCCTACCGAAGGCTAGCTGTTCTCTATTGCCTAGGTCCAATCTGTAGTGACGGAAGAAGGTGCTAGGCGACTGCCATGTGGCTGCTCTACAAATTTGTTCTAGGGTAGCGTCAGCCCTTTCTGCCCAAGTGGTGGAGACTGATCTTGTAGAATGAGCACCAAAGCCCCCCGGGGGCGCCTTTCCAGCTGAAGAATAGGCCAAATTAATGGCTCTTACGATCCATCTGGAAAGGGTTTTAGAAGAGGCTGGGAGGCCCTTATTTTTCCCACTAAACTGAATGAAGAGTTTTGAGGTTTTCCTCCACTGACTAGTAACCTCCAGATAATGAGATGGGCATCTTTTTACATCTAAACAGTGCAGTTTTTCCTCTTTTTCATTTCTCGGATCTTGGCACAGGGAAGGAAGGATAATGTCCTGCGTTCTATGAAACATAGAAACCACTTTCGGTAAGAAGGAAGGGTCTGGTTTAATGAGAACCCTATCATCTAAGATGTTAGTGTACGGAGGCGAGGTAGAGAAGGCTGAAATCTCACCAACCCTCCTTGCTGAGGTAATTGCCACAAGAAACGCTGTTTTGAAAGACAAAATCTTTATAGGTAACTGTTTAAGTGGCTCAAAGGGAGGTTCTGTGAGGCTAGTAAGGACCAAGTTGAGGTCCCAGGGGGGAATTGAAGGTCCAGGTATAGGCCTAAGCCTGCTGATGGCTTTAAAGAATCTTCGGACCCACGGGTGGCTAGCGATGGGAGAATCAAAGAACGCACTCAAAGCGGATACCTGTACTCTAAGAGTACTTGGCCTCAAATTTTTTTCATGTCCAGCTTGCAAAAAATCTAAAATCCTACACATAGGTGGGGGATTTAAAGGATTCACTGGATCCTTGGCAAACTTCTGGAAGGTGTTCCAAATCCTGAGATAAATAGAGGAGGTGACATCCTTTCTGCAGGATAGTAAAGTGGAAACTACGCTCTTGGAGAGTCCTCTACTTTCTAGGATTTCCCCCTCAAGAGCCATGCTGTTAGGTGTAGCTGCTTCACACTCGGATGATTGACTGGTCCTTGGGATAGAAGATCTTGCCACTCCGGGAGAATCCAAGGGTCCGTCAAGGATAGCTTCCTCAACCAGGTGAACCAGGTTCTTCTGGGCCAGAAAGGAGCAATTAAGATCACTGTTGTTCTTTCTTGTCTCAGCTTCTGTAAGAATCTTGGAAGAAGCCTTAATGGAGGAAAGGCGTAGAGGAGCTGGTTCGGCCAGGGAAGGGAGAAGGCATCTATCCCTGTTGGTGAATCTCTCGTGCTGAGGGAAAAGAAACGATGACACTTTCTGTTTTCTCTGGTGGCGAACAAGTCCAGATGAGGACGACCCCAAAGTCGAATTATTTGATCGAACACCATTTGGTTCAGACACCATTCCCCCTGGTCTAGTGTATTTCGACTTAAGAAATCTGCCACTTTGTTTTCTGAACCTTTTAGATGTATTGCCATAAGGGACGGCACAGAAGGAATTATAAGGGAAAAGATATCCGTTGTTAACCGCATAAGATTTTCTGATCTGGTTCCTCCTTGTTTGTTCAGATAGGAGACCACTGTGGCGTTGTCTGAAAAAACTTTTATAGACTTTCCCTGTAGTAAAGGAAGAAACTCTTTTAAGGCGAAAAAGACCGCCCTCAGTTCCCTCATGTTTTGGGAGTCTAGACTCTGCTCTCTTTCCCAAACACCTTGTCTTAAGTACCCTTGGCAACAGGCCCCCCACCGGAAGGACTTGCGTCGGTGGTAAGGGTAACAAAGTCTTGTTGGAACCAAGGGAGCCCCTGGGACAGGTTTACGGGGTTCAGCCACCAGTGAAGGGACTGGATCACTTGGGGGGTGAGTGTGAAAGGTGTATCTAATGGGCGGAGGGAGCCCTGCCACTCCTTCAGAATTTGCCACTGTAGGGGTCTGGAGTGAAGATGGCTCCAACTGACCGCTGGTATGGTTGAGGTCATTCTGCCCAAGACCGCCATTGCTTGTCTGATAGTAGGGTTCTCTGCCGATATCAGGGACTGAACCTGTTGTATTAATCTCTGAATCTTGTCCTGGGGTAGAATACAGAGTAGTTTCTTTGAGTCCAGCATCATCCCTAAAAAGATGCAAACTTGGGAAGGAATTAAATGGGATTTTTCTCCGTTTATTTGCCAGCCGAGGTCTTCTAGGATCTGCACTACTTTTTTGAGGTGCGCTTCTAGAATGGATTTTGACTCTGCTACCACCAGGAGATCGTCTAAGTAAGGTATTAGTAAAATGTCTTTTTCCCTTACATGAGCCATGACTTCTGCCATGACTTTCGTGAAAAGTCTGGGAGCTTGAGAAATCCCAAAGGGAAGGGCTGTGTATTGTAAGTGCTGGATGTGACCTCCTATAGAAACCGCGACTCTGAGGAATTTTTGACAGTCTAGCCGAATGGGAATGTGGTAGTACGCATCTCTTACGTCTATCGTAGCCATGAAGCAGCCCCTGAATAGATGTTTTATGACTGATTGGATCGACTCCATTCTGAATTTTTTGTAAGAGAGGAATTGATTTAAATCCTTTAGATTTATAATAGTTCTGAATGTTCCATCCGGTTTGGGGACCAGAAAAAGGGAGGAGTAAAAACCCTCGCCCTTCTCTGCCTCCGGCACCGGAATTAGAACATTTTTCCGAAGTAGGGATACAATCTCTTGTTGTAAGGCTAGATTTTTCCCCGGGTTTCCTAGAAAATTCGTGATTTTGAATCTGTCCGGTGGGCGGGAGACAAACTCTAGACCAAACCCCTCCTTTATAACGCCTAAAATCCAGGGACTTGAGGAGATTTTCTCCCAGGCGTAGAGGAAGAGAGAAAGTCTGCCCCCCACGGGAGAGAAACCGTCATTGCTGTGATGGTTTAGAGGTTGAGGAGGATTGGGAACTGAAGAGAAACCCCTTGCTTTTCCTATTCTTGTTGTCAGCTCTGAAGTCTTTCCTCTGCCCCCTAAAAAAATCTTTCTTGTTTTTGCGAAAAAAACGTTGTTTTTTCGGGGGTCTGGAGACAGGGAATCCTTTTTTATTGTCCGAGGCTTTATCCAAAAGGTCGTCTAAGACGGATCCAAAAAGATAATCGCCCTGACAAGGAATTGCACAAAGCTTATTTTTAGATCCCGTGTCTCCCGACCAACCTTTTAGCCAAATAGCTCGTCTGGCTGAATTTGAAAGAGCAGCTGACCTAGCATTTAATTTTAAAGCATCGGCTGATGCATCAGAAATAAAGTCTACTGCTTTAAGTAGAGTGGGGAAAACGGTTAACAATTGATCTCTCGGGGTCTTGTTCTGAATGTGAGATTCTAACTCCTCTAGCCATAATTTCAGAGACCTAGCAGTGGATGTGGCGGCAATATTTGGTTTGAATGCTTGGGCTGAGGTCTCCCAAACTTTTTTCAAGTAAACCTCTGCTCGCTTATCCATAGGGTCTTTAAGAGAACCTAAGTCCTCGAACGGAAGGGCCGATTTTTTTGAAATTTTTGCAACAGGTGCATCCAATTTAGGGGGTCTGTCCCAGTTTACTGAGTCTGCCTCGTCAAAGGGATATTTCCTTTTTACATTTTTTGGCACAAAAAATTTTTTATCGGGTCTTTTCCATTCCCTCTGTATTAAAAACTTTATATTCTCGTTAACGGGAAATACTCTAGATTTTTTCTGCCCGAGATCACCAAACATGATATCCTGAACGGATCTTGGGTCTTTGGGTTCGTCTACTTTCATAGTCGCACGAACTGCTTTTAGTAAAGCTTCCGTATCATCGGGGGAAAAAAGTGGCCTGCCCGTGGATTCTTCATCCTGGGACGAGTCTGGGCTATCTAGGATTTCTCCCGTATCGCTTTCCTCTAAAGGATCTGAGTCAGATCTATTAGCCGTGCTTGATCTGGTTCCCAGGGAGGTAGAGGCTACAGCGGGAAAGCTCTTTTTGAAATCTTTCAGGGAATCCGAGACCTCCGTCTTTACCATCTCCCTAATACTCTGTAGAAGGGATGGGGACTCCTCCTCCACTAGTTTCTCAATACAACTTTGGCATAGCTTTTTCAACCAAGAGGGGGCCAGTTTCTTTTTACAGACGGCACACTCCTTCCCTCTGGTCTTTGAAATTGCCTTTCTAGGGCCCTCTTTTGTAGTCTAAATGCAGGAAGAAACAAGAGGGAAAGGAGATTTAGCTTAAAAAATGAAATAAATGGTGGGGAATGATCCCCCTTACCCCACCAGGAGTACCGGTCTGATCTCATGACCCTCCTGTTGATCGGCGCGTAGGGCACTCTCCTCCTCCATACTGCTGTGGGATAGAGAGTGACTCCCCGGATCCAAAGGAAATCTGGCTTCCTGTAAGGCTGGCTGGCTGGGCTGCTGCTGACCGTGCGCCTGTGGGTCCGATCTCCTCGGTCGGGTCCTGCTGGAAATCCTCTGCGGCCTAAGTAGGAGAAGGCTCTTCCTACTTCCGGAACGCACGCTGCGTGCGTTCCAAAAACCGGAAGTCTCTACCGAGACCCGGATCTCGCTGGCATCGCGAGATTTTAGTTCCCCCTGCGCGCGGCAAAGAAGAAGGCCCCGGCCCGCCTGAGCACTGTCGGGCAGGACCGGCGTGCCGAACGCACCTCTCGGTGAGCCCGGGACTGCAGAGTATCGCCAGCGCAGCGTAAGCCAGACCCCAGCAGCAGACACCAGACTCCGGCCGGCGGCTCCTAGAGGAGACTTATGCCGGAACAGGTAACCCCACTTTAGAACAATTCCTCCGGGGCCCTGCAGCCTAGCTTTTCTTTTCCTCTCTCCACGAACCGTCCTCTGTCTAGGACAGGAAACAGGAACTGGTGGTCTCGGGGCCATGCTCCTCCTTATGAGCTCTCCACGAAAGTTCCTGTTTCCTGTCCTGGATGGAGGCGGTCTCTCAAGGGTGCTGTCATGGGCGAAAGGGAAAGTAGACATATTTGATATCATTGCGTCTGTAACAACCTGCTCTATTAAAATAGCGCATGATCTAACTGCGGATGAATGTTGTTAAAAAAAACTAAAAAAAGTGCCAAAACATCAATTTTTTGGGTTACCTTGCCTCACAAAAAAACGCAATATAGTGCAATTAAAAATCATATGTACCCCAAAATACTACCAATAAAACTGGCACCTTATCCCATATTTTCCAAAATGTGGTCACTTTTTTGAGTTTCTACTGTAAGGGTGCATCAAGGGGGCTTCAAATGGTACATGGCATCTAAAAACCAGTTCAGCTAAATCTGCCTTCCAAAAACCATATGGCATTCCTTTCCTACTGTGCCCGCCGTGTGGCCATACAGCAGTTTACGACCACATGTGGGGTGTTTCGGTAAACCGCAGAATCGGGGTAATAAATATTGAGTTTTGTTTGGCTATTAACCCTTGCTTTGCTACTGTAAAAAATGGATTAAAATGTAAAATCTGGCAAAAAAGTGAAATTCAGAAATTTCTTCTCCATTTTCCATTAATTTTTGTGGAACACCTAAAGGGTTAACAAAGTTTATAAAATCTGTTTTGAACACCTTGAGGGGTGTCGTTTCTAAAATGGGTTCATTTTTGGGTGGTTTCTATTATGTAAGCCTCACAAAGTGACTTCAGATCTGAACTGGTCCTTAAAAAGTGGGTTTAGGAAATTTTCGGAAAAATTTCAAGATTTGCTTCCACACTTCTAAGCCTTCCAACGTCCCCCAAAAATAAAATGTAATTTCCAAAATGATCCAAACATGAAGTAGACCTATGGGAAATGTAAAGTAATAACTATTATATGAGGTATCTATTATAAAAGTAGAGAAATTAAAATTAGAACATTTGGGAATTTTTCAAAATTTTTTGTAAATTTGGGATTTTTTCACAAATAAAGGTGAAATATATTGACACAAATTTATGACTATTATGAAGTACAATGTGTCACGAGAATGTCTTGGATAAGTAAAAGTGTTCCAAAGCTATTACCACATAAAGTGACATGTCAGATGACATGCAAAAAAATGGCCTGGGCAGAAGAGCGAAAACTGGCCCGGGGTAGAAAGGGTTAAATCTGCAACATGTCAATTTATACTGTGGATCATCCTTACTACAGGTCATTTTACGCTGTGGATGTTTTTCGAAGAATGGATGATATTTTTTTACAATTTCATCCATTTTACTGAGATGCAAAAAGCTGTGGATTTGCTGTACACAAACACATGGCAGCAAATCCACAGCGTATCCACTACATCTCCAGACTCTGCGCTGTTTCATGCAGATGTACAAAGCTTATTATTTTCCTATGTGTAGTAGCATCTTCATAGGGTTTTACAACCCATTTGAAGCGGTTGTCTCATAGGTGCGGGTCCCACCACTAGGACCCACACCTATATCGAGAGTGCACTGCGCATGTGCAACCGCCATTCTTTCAATTTCTATGGGGCCGTCTAAAATATTTCCATCAGGCCCATAGAAGTGAATAGGAGTGATGGCCAGTCATGCGTTGTGTGCTCCCATTCACTTCTATGGGGAGTGCGCTTGGTGGTGGTCGGACCAGAGTCCTCCATCCACCACCTTGTGGGGCTCCGTTCCTGATATAGGTGCAGGTTCCAGCGGTGGGACCGCAACTATAAGACAATGGGGGCATATCCTAGCGATATAACCCCATTGTCTGAGATGAGACAACCCCTTTAAATATTTTATACAAAATTGCCATTATGCCACATACCTTTTTGTGATACTCCAAAGCATCCAGCTCTCCTTGGTTAAAAGTATTTGATTGTTTGCGTTTCTGTAAGAATAGAAAAGTTACATGTGTATATTTTTATTGTAATGCATCCATAGTGCACAATTAGCAAAGCTACTTCTTGGAATAACAGACTTTGTTCCTAGTGTGAATTAGGGTTGCATCGGGTATCGAATTATCGATACCCAATCAATATTTTTGTACCGTATCGATTCGATACCGGGATTTGCCTTTTACCCATACTAGGCTGCACTACTGCGCAGCCTATTATCAGAAGGACATGGGACGAGCTGCTCTCAGCGCACGCCACGTTCCCTCAGCAGCATAGGGGAGAAGGAAGCAGTCCCTTTCCCGCCCCCCCCCCCATGTGCCGCTGCTGCCACCAATGACAGGAGAGAGGGGAGGGGTTGTGGCCACCAATGACGACAACTTGCCCATTAATTCAAATACAGGATGTGGGTGCCGGCTGCAGAATCACATAGCCGGCACCCGACCTCTATGACAGGGAACTGCGATCAGCGGAAGTTAACCCCTCAGGTGCAGCACCTAGACCCTTGTCATAGAGGTCGGGTGCCGGCTATGTGATCCTGCCACCGGCACTCACCTCCTGTATTTGTATTAAACGTTAGTTATGTTCATTGGTGGTGCAGTGCGCCCCCCATCCCAGTATTATAATTATTGGTGGCAGTGGCCACAGGGTCCCCTCCTCCTCATCGGTGGCAGTTTCGATTGGAGCCCCAGCAGTGAAGTTGCGAGGCTTTGATCGGTTACCATGACTTCAGTATCGTCCTGGCTGCCATGGTAATCTCCCTGCTGCTGTGTGCACAAAGCACAGGGCAGCAGAGAAAGTGTGAAGTCCTATTCACCCTAACAGAGCTCTATTAGGGTGAATAGGACAGGGGATTAAAAGACCCCAGGTTCTAGCCCCTAAGGGGGGAAATAGTTATAAAATAAAAAGTAAAAAAAAAAAAAAAAAAAGTTTTAAAGGGCTTCTGTCACCCCACTAAACGCATTTTTTTTTTTTTTTATTGTCTACTTATAATCACTATCCTGCCATACATTATGTTATTAATAATTTTCGTTCAGTAGATTTATCCAAAAACTTACTTTTATGATATGCTAATTACCTTTCCACCAGCAAGTAGGGCATCTACTTGCTGGTAGCAGCAAACAAAACAGTCTTCTCTTTCGGTGACGTCATCGGCGCAGGCGCGCTGAGGGAGTGCTGAGGAGGCGAACCTCCTTATCTCAGAGCGCCTGCGCCGAATCAACACAGGCGCACGATTTTTGAAATGCTGACAGGGCCGGCCGGAGAAGGAGATTGCGGCTGGCCCTGTCAATCAACACAAGGAGGGGGCGAATTTCTGCAGCTGCTACCAGCAAGTAGACGCCCTACTTGCTGGTAGAAAGGTAATTAGCATATCATAAAAGTAAGTTTTGGGCTAAATCTACTGAACGAAAATTATTAACATAATGTATGGCAATATGGCAGGATAGGGATTATAAGTAGGCAAAAAAAAAAAAAAAGGCGTTTAGTGGGGTGACAGGAGCCCTTTAAAAAAATCCCTCCAAAATATTAACCACTTCCCGACTGCCCATTGACTATAAATGTCCATGGGTGGGTGGTTTATCTCTGAATGGATGTTCTGAAACATCCATTCAGAGCTGGCAGCTGCACGCTAATTGTGCAGCTGCAGAGCGGGTTGCCCACTGTTAGTGACAGCAGGGCAACCCAGAGAGAAGGCAGGGACAGTTCCCAGGTGTCCTTGCCTTCTAGATCGCTGTATACAGAGGTCTTGTAAAAAGCTTCACATAAAAATAAAAATAAAAAAAAATGAATCTCCCCCCAAATCCGTCATTTAAAAAATGTTAAAAAAAATAGAAGAAAAAATAACTATTACTAAGGCCTCATGCACACAGCTGTAGTTTTGATCTGTATCTAATTTGACCTGCGTTTTTTGCGAATCGGGTGCGAACCCATTTATCTCAATGGGCCCACAAAAGACGCGGACAGCACATTCGAATGTCCGTTCCGTGGCTCTGCAAAAAAATTGATAATGTCCTATCCTTGTCCGTTTTGCAGATAAGAATAGGACTTTTCTCTAGACGGAAAAAAAAAAGGCGGCATGCTCACAGCCAGGATCCGAGATCTGCGGACCGCAAAACACTTATGGCCGTGTGCATGAGCCTTATCTTGTGTGAAGGTGACGTGTTAAGTGTACTGAAAAGGTACGCTCATTGCAGTACTTGCATAAGACATTAAAACAAAACCCAATATCATATCAGTTATAAAGACCATAAAGAAGAATCTTCTATAGAGTATATTCAACTTTTTCCAGCAGATGGCAGCGTTGCCAAAGCAGAGCTGTGAATGGAGCCAGACACACATCACTGGATACCAAGGTTCAAAAGTAGGGATGAGCGAATCAACTTTGGATGAAACATCCGAAATGAATTTGCGTAAACGTTCATTTGAATACTGTACGGAGCGAGCATTAGAATGTATTGGCTCAGATGAGCCGAAGTTATTACTTTACGAAGTCTCGCGAGGCTTCAGGTAATAAGTTCAAAAATACATTTCTACTGTTTCCCGAACTCTGGTTCAGTTTGAACTTGGAACTGAACCAGAGTTCGGGAAAAGGTTTTTAACAGTAGAATTTTTTTTTTTAAACTTATTACTCAAAGTCTCGCGAGACTTCGTAAAGTAATAACTTCGGCTCATCTGAGCCAATACATTCTAATATTCTACAGAGAGCTCACTCCGTACAGTATTCAAACTAAGTTTTATGCGAATCGACTTTGGTTGTTTTATCCTTAATCGATTCGCTCATCCCTAGTTCCCAGCATTTAGGACAATAATATACAACTTGCCCTTTTGCAGCATTATCCCATTAAGTACCAAAGGTTCTTATATATTTGACATGAGGCTGAAAGCAGTGATATGAACGTGGCATAACTAAAATTATGCTTTGCTCAGAAAGTCCCTTCAGCTCCATTGTAAGGGTATGGCCACACAGAATGAAAAATGCAGCAGAATCGCATGCGTAAAATCCTCAGCATATTACCGTAGCAGCAAAGTGGAAGAGATTTTAAAGGTCATTAGTGTTGAGCGAACTTTGTGTTTCACGGCGTACAAGGTTCGGGTTAGCTAATAATCCATAATAGAATTCTTAGATAACCCAAACCTTGTACGCCAAACTTGAAACACAAAGTTCGCTCATCCCTAAAGGGCATCAGATTTGTACCTATGACACTGGCTGACCTGGCTCACATTTGCGTTGTCCGGATCAGTCGTGTACTCCATTTGCCGGAATTACACGCCAGATCCGGAAAAATGCAAGTGAACTGAAAGCATTTGAAGACGGATCAGTCTTCAAAATGCGTTCAGTGTTACTATGGCAGCCAGGACGCTATTAACGTCCTGGTTGCCATAGTAGTAGTGGGGAGCAGGGGGAGCTGTATACTTACCGTCCGTGCGGCTCCCGGGGCGCTCTAGAATGACGTGTCCATGTTATCACGTCATCCACGCGCGTGGGGCGCCCTGACGTCACTCTGGAGCGCCCCAGGAGCAGCACGGACGGTAAGTATACTGCACCCCCGCTCCCCACTACACTTTACCATGGCAAATAGGACTTTAGCGTCCTGGCAGCCATGGTAACCATTCAGAAAAAGCTAAACGTCGGATCCGGCAATGCGCCGAAACGACGTTTAGCTTAAGGCCGGATCCGGATTAATGCCTTTCAATGGGTATTAATTCCGGATCCGGCCTTGCGGCAAGTGTTCAGGATTTTTGGCCAGAGCAAAAAGGGCAGCATGCTGCGGTATTTTCTCCGGCCAAAAAACGTTCCGGTCCGGAACTAAAGGCATCCTGATGCATCCTGAACGGATTTCTCTCCATTCAGAATGCATGGGGATAATCCCGATCAGGATTCGTCCGGCATAGAGCCCCGACGACGGAACTCTATGCCGGAACAAAAGAACGCAAGTGTGAAAGAGCCCTAAGATAGCCCCTGGCCCTATCCATGGTATTCTGTATATTGGGCAGACTAGATGGGCCAAATGGTTCTTATCTGCCGACACATTCTATGTTTCTACGACTCCCAGCATGCTCCATTAATTTCTATGGAGTTCTGAGAACAGCCAAGCAAGCGTACATCTTGGGAGTTGTAGTTTTACCACAGTTGGAGTGCTGGAGGCTAGCCGTCACAGGCCTAGAAGCTCAGCTCTCGCTGCACTTTGATTGACAGGACCAGGCAGTGAAAACATCAGGCCTGGTCCTGACTTCTCCTAGGGCATAGTTGCAGAGAGAGCAGGGCCTCTAAGTGTAAGGACAATGCCCCCGTTGCTCCCAGGGGCTCATTTGCATAATCATTTTAGCAATGCGGGCACATGAATAAAAAAATTTGTGACTGTCGCGTCAAAGCATGTCGCATTTTAACACCATTGATGATACGGCGCCGTACAGCCCTAGCCTAAATGGGGATCAGTTATGAAGTGGAAAATCACGTAACCTAGGACGATCATGTTTGTGCGATAATGACACGCTTTCAGTACCAGAACAGATGTCAATCACTCTGCTGTGTATCAGTTGTCACTGGGTCAGCTTTATATTATATATACAAGCACAGGAGATGACAGGCAGTACCTTTCTGCACCGGCTGGTGGCGCTGTGGTCTTGGCTGTCGCTTTTCGGGGCACAGGTTTCAGTAGGTGCCAGGGAGAAGTAAGGTTTAGAGAGCCTGAAGAAATCATCTCTTAACCTGTAACCGAGCCCCCCTCCGAGCCGGTACCACTGATTGACGAGCGCTAATTCATCCAGCAGCCAGCCTGCTGCGCTCTCACACACCACTGCCATGGGCCGCTACCTACACCGTATGCTCGGCGCTGGCTAGCACTGCGGTACCTGCAACACCTCTGCCGCCGTACAAGATTTGAATGCGTTTCTTCCTGTCCGCAGCTTTTTACCTTCCCTCTGCGCAGACGCAGTGTCCTGCTACTGAAGCAAAACATCACCATCTGTCGGTGGAAGGTAGAACTGCAAGCCTGTGGCTCACAGTGAATATCAGAATGATGGTAGTGTAAACCCATGCGCCCTATGAAGAACAGCAGCGCCTCTGCCTGTGCATGGATAGAACAGTGGATAAAGGACCTTCTACAAGAACCAATATATCACGCAATTATCAGGGACAGACCAGATGTTTCCGATAATTGCCTGATTATCAGAGGAAATGAGGACCGCATTTACATGCAGCAATCGCCTCCGCAGAAATGGGGGAAAACAATCAATACAGCAATTGTTTGTCCCCATTGAACGTCATTGTTTCTAGGCAGCAGATTGTCGTGTAGACATCGGGATCTGCTGCCCAGGAACAAAGGGGGTTATTTATTAAGACCGGCGTTTTAGACGACGGTCTTAAATCCTTGCGCTGGCAGTGGATCCGCCAAAGTTATTTAGAGACGCCAGCCTCCACATAACTTTGGCGCATCCACGGTCGGTCTAACAGCTTACTTGCTGGCTTAAAATTAGACCGTTTTCTATGCCGAAAACAGGCGTAGAAAATGATGAATCAGACAGGCCTGCCAACCAGTACCCTTCCTCGCCCATGCCATGCCCCCTTTTTTAGACCTGGCGTGAGTGGGGAAATGTTGCAGATTGCGCCAGATATATGCCAGAAAACGGGAATGACCCCGCAATGTTTTTTTCTGCCTGCAGAATGACAGGATCACTTAATGAATGAACACCATCTGTCGGTGGTACATAGAACTGGCAACCTTTTACACAGGCCAATTAAAGGGAATGAGCGTTTCTGCAAAAGCTCATTCCCGATAATTGCTGGATTATCTGTGCGTGTAAATGTGCATTTACGTTGCGTTGATAAGCAAACGATTTTCACAAAGGAAGCGTCCTTCCTAATAATTCCCTGCCCATCAGTAGAGGTGAGAGCTGTATTTACAAGCAGTGATCACCTCCACTGTATGAGGATCACCAATATCTTCTGCAATCACTATCCTCACACAGATTCATTGTTTCTAGGCAGCAGATCTCTGTTTACACAGCACAATCTGCTGCTTTAAAGCAGATGTCCCAAGATACAAACAGGGTTAGGGCTTATTCACACGACCGTATGAATTTTGCAGGTTAGGTGCAGACCCATTCATTTCAATGGGGCCACAAAAGAGGCAGACAGCACGCCGTGTGCTGTCGACATCCGTTCCATTCCGCGGCCCCGCAAAAAATATAGAGCATGTCCAATTCTTGTCTGCAATTGTTAGGGAAATATCCCTTCACCTATAATTGTTGGAATCCAAATTAAAAGGGATTCGAGCGCTTGGGAAACTGACACAAACATTGGATGTAGTTGTATCAGATTCGTCTTTAATTCAAAGACAAGCTCACAATAATATTGGCTTGAAACAGAAAATAAAATCACATGACAAACATGACATTTGCGGTTACAAGATATAACTCATAAGACCATATAAGATCATACGTATGTTTCCATTCCTCTTTCCTCTCCCCCTACACTTCCTGAGACACAGATAGATATCTCTGCTAGAGAGGAAACTGGGGGGGATGTGGGTGCACACATGAGCTGACCTTCATGCCTTGTTTTAGGTTAACCCTGTAAGCTCCATTCAAGACACTGACCTCCATCTCCCATATACACAAGATGGAGGACATGTTCCTACTAAATGGATTCTCATCCCTCACAATTCCCCCATTTTGCGATATCTTCAGTTCTGCAGCTGGAACAGGACCGAAGATTTTCTCAATAGTCTCTATAATCTCTTCTCTTGGTACATACTTTGTGCACATAAACAGTAGCCTGAGCTATACATATGCTATGAGGATAACTATGGTGACTTGGACAATCGTTTGAAGAATTCCCATGAACCACCCTCCCAAAGTTTTGAATCATTTGGCAGGGTTGAGGAAGGAAAAAAGTGCCTCCCCACCATGAGTCTTTGTCTGCACTATTTTCCTGTAACCATTTGTCTCTCATGGCTTTCACCAATTCTTATTCCAGCTTTTACCTGTAGGTTACCTTGGGGATCTATATAATGGTAACAAGCAGGTCCTACAACCTGACACATACCTCCTTCCTTTTCTGTCTAAAACTAAGGTGTGTTGATTGGTTACAATGATTATCTGGTTCTGGACAATGTTAGAGGTGTTCATGAGTCTTAACACCTCCCATATCTGATCAGTTGCCACCACTAGCTTGTCCCACATCTGCATTACCATGGGGTACAAGAACAAGGTGCTGAAAATCTTATTGGAGAAGCTCATCTCTACTATGTGAGGTTTACCATTTAGTCTGGGTATATTGTCCTTGGTCCTTCGATACAGAGTATGTTTAGGTACATCGTTTATATCTATGTTGGAAAGGGGTATTATAAAGGTTGCAGGAGTAAGACGGACAATTGTACATAGACCAGTGATATTTCTGGGCAACCACTTGTATGCCTTATGCTCACAGACCAGGAATATATCTTCTGGGACTGTAACCACCGTAATATTAAACAACTGAGTTATTAATTTGGCCTTCGGACACCTTCTGCCAGTTTTGGTCCCTTTTCATGACCCTCTGAGGAGTTAGAGGTTATACCAGCAATTAAAACAACTAAGGTACGGTTGTTGCAGGCCAGATTCTTATCCTTTACAGGATCTATACCAACACACTGCACCAGGTTGTTCAGGTTAGAGTCATTGCAGCCGAATTTGTTATGAGAAGTAAAAGACATACCTTTTGACTGTATTTGCAAACAATAACAGTGTGTCCAACTTGGAAAGCATGACACATTGCACCACATGTTCTCGTTCCAGGGGGTAGAGCTATAATCAACTGGTGGCCCTGATCTGTTTACCATGAGCCAGGGGGGCTCAGTCCATCCTGCAACAGGTAACGGTGCCTCCATGTCTCTAGTTTTAGACTTAACCTGCTTCATGCCTGAGAAAAAGATAGTAAAGATGGCCAGTTCAATCAGTTCAGAAAAATTGAGGGGCACGGCGAAATAGGGCATACTGGCTGAACTCACGGGACTGTTAGTACAGATCCAACAGTCCCTCAATTTTTCAATGTCATTCAGTCCTCCAAACAGCACCTAATGGTGCCATATCAAAGCATTGTCCATTCATCATTCAGTGGACGAAACACTGCTGACACGCACAGGGTCAAAGCCACTGTCAGCAGGAGGATCTTTATCCTGCGGTTCCAAGACTTTCTTGAAGTGACACACGTGTATCCAGTTGGGTTTTCCTTCAACCTTTACAGCGGTGTGGGTGGTCAACAATACTTGAAAGGGACCATCGAATCTTGGATCTAGTCCTTTTCTCACATGCCTCTTTATCACCAAGCTGCAAGCTGAGAGTTCCTTCTACTGAGTCAGGATCTGGAATCAAAGCAAACACTTGTTTATGAGTATGTTCAAGCCATTTTGTGGGGGCCTGGACATACCCAGCGAGATTGTCATTGTTCATCTGTAACTGCTGGGGGAAGTACAACCCAAGCCTGGGAGCGCACCCAAACAAAATCTCAAAAGGAGAAAGTCCTTTTTTTCGGTTGGGAGTGGTCCAAACAGAATATAGGGCGAGGGGCATGCATTCTGGCCAAGGTCTTTGGGTTTCCTGCATGGCTTTCTGGATCTTTAACTTCAATGTGCCGTTGAGGAGTTCAACTCGGCCGCTGCTTTGGGGATGGTAGGCCGTGTGAAACGCTTAAGTGACTCATTCATGTATTTGTAATAGGGATCTGTAGTTGTTGGACCTCCTATTATATAGTCTCAGTGGTCTCAAATTACAAACCGGATTCCAAAAAAGTTGGGACACTATACAAATCGTGAATAAATACTGAATGTAATGATGTGGAGGTGCCAACTTCTAATATTTTATTCAGAATAGAACATAAATCACGGAACAAAAGTTTAAACTGAGAAAATTTACCATTTTAAGGGAAAAATAATTTGAATCAGAATTTCATGGTGTCAACAAATCCCCAAAAAGTTGGGACAAGGCCATTTTCACCACTGTGTGGCATCTCCCCTTCTTCTTACAACACTCAACAGACATCTGGGGACCGAGGAGACCAGTTTCTCAAGTTTAGAAATAGGAATGCTCTCCCATTCTTGTCTAAAACAGGCCTCTAACTGTTCAATCGTCTTGGGCCTTCTTTGTTGCACCTTCCTCTTTATGATGCGCCAAATGTTCTCTATAGGTGAAAGATCTGGACTGCAGACTGGCCATTTCAGTACCCGGATCCTTCTCCTACGCAGCCATGATGTTGTGATTGATGCAGAATGTGGTCTGGCATTATCTTGTTGAAAAATGCAGGGTCTTCCCTGAAAGAGATGACGTCTGGATGGGATCATATGTTGTTCTAGAACCTGAATATATTTTTCTGCATTGATGGTGCCTTTCCAGACATGCAAGCTGCCCATGCCACACACACTCATGCAACCCCATATGATCAGAGATGCAGGCTTCTGAACTGAGAGTTGATAACAACTTGGGTTGTCCTTGTCCTCTTTGGTCCGGATGACATGGCATCCCATATTTCCAAAAAGAACTTCGAATCGTGACTCGTCTGACCACAGAACAGTCTTCCATTTTGCCACACTCCATTTTAAATGATCCCTGGCCCAGTGAAAATGCCTGAGCTTGTGGATCTTGCTTAGAAATGGCTTCTTCTTTGCACTGTAGAGTTTCAGTTGGCAACGGCGGATGGCACGGTGGATTGTGTTCACTGACAATGGTTTCTGGAAGTATTCCTGAGCCCATTCTGTGATTTCCTTTACAGTAGTATTCCTGTTTGTGGTGCAGTGTCGTTTAAGGGCCCGGAGATCACGGGCATCCAGTATAGTTTTACGGCCTTGACCCTTACGCACAGAGATTGTTCCAGATTCTCTGAATCTTCGGATGATGTTAACTACAGTTGATGATGATAGATGCAAAGTCTTTGCAATTTTTCGCTGGGTAACACCTTTCTGATATTGCTCTACTATCTTTCTGCGCAACATTGTGGGAATTGGTGATCCTCTACCCACTCTGAGAAGCTCTTTTTATACCCAATCATGTTGCCAATTGACCTAATTAGTGTTAATTGGTCTTCCAGCTCTTCGTTATGCTCAAATTTACTTTTTCCAGCCTCTTATTGCTACTTGTCCCAACTTTTTTGGGATTTGTTGACACCGTGAATTTTTGAATCAACGTATTTTTTCCTTTAAAATGATACATTTACTCGGATTAAACGTTTGATCTGTCATCTACATTCTATTACAAATAAAATATTGACATTTGCCATCTCCACATCATTGCATTCAGTTTTTATTCACGATTTGTATAGTGTCCCAACTTTTTTGGAATCCGGTTTGTAGATATATACGGGACTGAGAGTGCCTTCGTGTATTTAAATTAATATTTAACTTTTATTTATGTCTTCTAAAATATATGAGACAGTAGAGTGTAGTACAGTGTAGTAGAGTCCTGCACTATATAAGGACGGGAGCACACAGGGTCTATAGTTACAGACAAGGCCTATTTTGTTACCTAAACTGTTGGGGGAATATTGGGGAGGAGCCTACTAAAGAGGACAGTATCTCACTCTAAGTGCTCACCCTACTTGGCCTAGTCTACTGAGTGTAAATACCTCAGTGGCTGTAGTCGGGGCACTCGTCCTTAGAAGGACGACCCCCCAGCCTCAGGAACCTCGGGCCTGTGCTATGAAGCCCTATGCTCTTACCTCCCTAGTAGATATCTTCTTATACCATAGCCAACGCGTTTCACCAAGTGTGGACTCGGCTCATCAGGGATGTTGGTTAACAGGGCACCGGAAGCAGTGGCTGTGCAACTGTTGACTTCTCGTGGCAGTGGCCCTAGCGCCTGCATGACCTCCCTCATTACTTCTCCTGTGAAATGGGACCCCCTATATGACTTAAGGACTTCAGGAACACCGTACCTGCATATCAGTTCACTGACCAATTTCTTGACGGTATTCTTTGCATTTGCCTTTGCTACTGGGAAGGTTTCCGGCCATCCTGAAAAGAGATCAACACACACAAGAATAAACTCATACACACCTACCTTAGGTAGCTGTATATAGTCTATCTGCAATCCCTGAAATTGGTAAAATTGCCTTGGGGTGTGCTTGCTTGGAGTCTTCACCACTTGACCAGGATTATTCAATGTACAATTAACCTACAACAAGGCAGCTCTGTCAATTAAGACAGCTATAGTAACCACTTGTACCACATCCAGAGTAAACCAAAAACAAAACAAGTGGAGTATTGTATCAAAAAATATATCATTTATTATAGAATATAAAAAATGGGGAACAACGGAATGTTGTAATACAGTACACGGAGAAGCACAGAGTGAGTCAATGCAAAAAGACACCATGGAAATACGCAAAGTAATGCGCAATTGGGTACGGTCAAGTGTGAGGCAAAGCTAGGGCTCTGGGAAACCAGTGGGATACTACGTGTGCTGTTCACCCAATTAAGGGTATGGTACACCCAGTACCACAACCAGAAAGTAAACCCAGAGTCGTAGCTACATACACTAATGATGTAAACATCACCATCAACCCCATATAATCATAATAATGACCAACCTGGGGTGGAAGTGGATGTAGATGATACAATAAATGTACATAAATAGTACCATGCGTATACGCCTAAGTGCATGGGACCCGACAAGGACACGTACAAGGGAACCATACACAATATAAGTCAAGCTAAATGCAGACCGTACCTGAGGTCATGGTGAAAGTTGAAATGACAGACCCTGGGCGCGGGACCTCGACGCGCGTTTCACCTCACGGCTTCGTCAGGAGGTACTAACCAATGTGTAAGCAGGGTATATATAGGGCATGGTGGGGGAAGGGGCAATGGACTGCAATTACCTACATTCGACGCATCTGAGAACCACACAAACGGGCGCGGGAGGCTCCATGATAGGCGGCGTCATCACTCTGCGCATCCACATCCGCACACCGCGCATGCGCGTCGAAAGTAGCAGACGTATTGGAGCGCATCGTGATGACGTCGCCCAGCGCATGCGCGCCCCGCGACCCCCGTGGAACGCAGATGGACCGCAATCTGTGTCTCCCACAGAGGTAAAGGGATGAAGCTTGATCGCGCGATTGCCATAATATAGTTGAGAATACACCTGTCGTGTTGTCACCGGGCCCCATGCACAAAAGGACTTATATGTGAATGAAAAAAAATACAAGACATGATACCTAACAAGAAACATAAAGTAAATCAAAGAATGGTAACTAATAACGTTATCATTAATGTGGCTCTGCGTGTGTACTAATATTCACCAGAATAGTGTATATTTGAAAGACATACGGATCCATATAAGTAGGACCATAATGGTGCGGGCTATAAATTGCCCCTATAATTCATACATCATAGTGATGTTTATAAACATATTGTGAACTAAAAATTCGTGACAATAAAACCACATACGCGGTCAGCAGTTTCCTATGAGAATATATATGTATTGAACTTGCGAGTAATTACCCGTCTATATTCATATTAATGAGAACTTTTGTCTTCATATCCTTTATGTGTTTCCACAGTGTAACTGAACTTGCGATCCCTGATGATACAGAGGGATCGCATCCATGTGTGTATTTCGGATGTTAGTAAACATACCTTGGTTGCCTTGCCAACATGACGCTTGAATCAGATGACCTGAAGTTCGATCATGTGATGAGGGGCGGGCTATTTAAACATGTCTTGGTACTCATTTCATTGCCATTTGCCATTTGCATGAGTTTGAGAAAGGCACTTGCACGTGCCGAAACGCGCGTCACTTCTATCCATAAGTGGCGAATAAAATTCTGAGAATCGTACCAGAAGGAGTGCCGACCTTTTCTTCACAATAAAACCACATAGGTGACCACTATCGTGGCCATACAATTGATCTATAGTGCTGTGTATCAAAAAGGAGAAAGATCTTATCAGATAAAACTATTTTGGTTGATGAGGTACATACAGTCATCAATGTACATAGTCAAAAAATGGTAATGCACGCTAGCAGTACCAATGGAGCCATAGTGTGCCCCATGTACATAATGATGTAATCTCTCAATTAACATAAAAGTAGACCACAAATAAACATATAAAACTGCACATTAAGTGCAATGAGGCAATTATTACAATAAAAAACAGTCGTCCACTGATATTCCTAAAATAAGACTGTATAGTGTAGACCCACTGTAATGGTGGTGGGGGCGCGCGGGGCGACACCCCGGGCAACAATCGGTAGCCCGCGGGGTCGCCACGGGCACACCCAACCAACCACCCAGCAAAAATGACAGAAGGTGCATGAAAAAAGTCCTAAGTCGGGAAGGGGTGACTAGGGTGGCACCACCGGCGGAAAAAGGCCGCCGGCGGGGTCAACCGAGGCACCCCCCCTCCGCCAGGGCAGAGGGCAATGACCGGAGCAATATAAACAATGGCAGTAAGGGAACAAGGCGATCAAGACGGCACCGCAGGCATCGTTAAAACCGTATACGAGGCCTGACGGAACCCCCACAACCCCACAAGAGAAGAACGGGGCCACAATAGACGGAGCCCTACCCATATGTCAACGACAATTCCAATGTCGGACAGGGACTCCCCAAAGATAAAATCATATCACAGTAAAGACCTCATACTTGGGGTACTATATAGTGCCCCACAAAAATGGTAATAGATGTCATATAGTTATGTTGCTGGAGGGTCTTGACAAACGTCCTCTCCTGTGGTGGTCATGTCATCCTAATAGGTAGTTCTTATCCATCGTCATCAGTGCCACACAGGAATGAATAACATGATCTCGAAAAGAAAAAAAACATAGACCATGTATATATTGGTAAAGACAATCTGACCCGTCCACAGAGACAGGCACTTCGGGAGCTTCAGGAATTAAAAGATGTGGTAATTAAACCTGCCGATAAGGGGGGTAATGTCGTGATATGGCCTGTGCAGATGTACGAAAGAGAGGCCTTCAGGCAACTTAACAACAAGGAATGCTACCGCAGAATTGAGAAGGATCCCACTACATCTTATAAGAACGAGTTGGATGACATTCTTGCAGAAGCCTGCGATCAATGTATTATTTCGACCAAAATGATGGAGGGGTTGAGAGTTGACTTTCCGGTCAAATCCACCTTATACTTGCTTCCCAAGGTGCACAAGAGCCGTACCCACCCTCCTGGGCGTCCTATTATCTCGGGAATCGGCAGCTTGTGCACCAATGTAGGTAAATTTATCGACTTCTTCCTCCAGAAAAGTGTAGAAACCCTCCCCTCTTTTATCAAGGATACTACCGACATGCTGAGACGACTTAACGGGATTCATGTCGACCCTGACGTGGTCCTTGTTACATGCGACATTGAGTCGCTATACACGTCTATATACCATGACCAGGGAGTGCGAGCATCTAGATCCTTTCTTACCATGTCTGATTATGACAATGGCATGATCGAATTCATCCTGACATTGTTAGAGTTTATGCTCACGCATAACTACTTTTTATTTAAGGACCGCCTCTTCCTACAGCTCCAGGGAACAGCTATGGGGGCATCTTGCGCCCCCTCTTATGCCAACCTGTTCCTGGGGCTGTGGGAGAGAGAAATTGTCCAAGAAACACCAGGATATGATGCCGCACTCCTATGGTCTAGGTATATAGACGACGTGTTCTTTCTGTGGCAGGACACTATTCCGGCCTTAGAAAATTTCCTGGCTCGTCTTAATCAGAATACACGGAACATCAGACTTACCTGGAAATATAGTCTCAGCAATGTCGAATTTCTGGACATAATGATTATTAAGGGGTCTGATGGTTACTTGTCCACCGATCTTTTCAGAAAGTCCACTGCCGTCAATGCCCTTCTCCACGCCTCCTCTGCTCACCATCCCAATACGATCCGGGCAATACCGACAGGGCAGTTTCTTAGAACTCGCAGGATCTGCTCAAATGATAAGCAGTTCGAACAACAAGCCGGTGTGTTGACACAACGATTCCTCGAAAGAGGGTACCAGTATAACATCATACAGCGGGGCTACGAAAGAGCTAAAAAAACATCCAGAGACTCCCTGTTGGTAAGTAGAGTTGATAAAAGAAATAACCGGGATACATGTGTGAGATTCATTACCCCCTTCAATTCGAAATGGAGGTACATTCAGAATATCCTGAGGAGACACTGGCCGGTTCTCCACACTGACGGTGACCTGGCGGTATGTCTCCCTACATATCCTCAGATCACGTGGAGGCGGTCACGCAACCTACGTGATATCCTCACTAAGAGCCTCTATGTCCCCTCACCCAAGGGGAGTATTTTTGGCAGTAAAGGTCCCAAATGGGGGTCTTTTTCTTGTGGAGCATGTGCCGCCTGTAGGTTTATGATTCGTTCTACCGCCTTCAGTGACTCCTCTGGTCGAAAAGATTTTAAGATCGTACATTACATTAATTGTAATACCGTGGCTGTGATATACCTCCTCACATGCCCGTGCAACCTCTCTTATGTTGGTATGACAAAGAGAGCTCTGAAGATACGGATCTTGGAACATGTCTGTAAGATCCGAGCAGCGGCAGAAATTCCTGAGAAGGATTGGGAGTCACTGCAGGCGGTTCCACGACATTTCCGCAGGTTTCACGGGTCCGATCCAGGGGGGTTGACGGTGAGGGGTATTGACAGAATTCACCTAGGGTCTAGAGGTGGTAACATTAAAATGGCTCTACTTCGTAGAGAGACCCGGTGGATTGTCAACCTCGATACCGTCACCCCATACGGCCTCAATGAATCCATCAGTTTTTCTTCCTTTCTATGAATATTGCGCGAATTTTATTGCAGGGTACATATTATTATTTTGGTTTTTTACTATATTGTATTGTCTATAATATTGTTATAATTTTTTCTTTTCGAGATCATGTTATTCATTCCTGTGTGGCACTGATGACGATGGATAAGAACTACCTATTAGGATGACATGACCACCACAGGAGAGGACGTTTGTCAAGACCCTCCAGCAACATAACTATATGACATCTATTACCATTTTTGTGGGGCACTATATAGTACCCCAAGTATGAGGTCTTTACTGTGATATGATTTTATCTTTGGGGAGTCCCTGTCCGACATTGGAATTGTTGTTGACATATGGGTAGGGCTCCGTCTATTGTGGCCCCGTTCTTCTCTTGTGGGGTTGTGGGGGTTCCGTCAGGCCTCGTATACGGTTTTAACGATGCCTGCGGTGCCGTCTTGATCGCCTTGTTCCCTTACTGCCATTGTTTATATTGCTCCGGTCATTGCCCTCTGCCCTGGCGGAGGGGGGGTGCCTCGGTTGACCCCGCCGGCGGCCTTTTTCCGCCGGTGGTGCCACCCTAGTCACCCCTTCCCGACTTAGGACTTTTTTCATGCACCTTCTGTCATTTTTGCTGGGTGGTTGGTTGGGTGCGCCCGTGGCGACCCCGCGGGCTACCGATTGTTGCCCGGGGTGTCGCCCCGCGCGCCCCCACCACCATTACAGTGGGTCTACACTATACAGTCTTATTTTAGGAATATCAGTGGACGACTGTTTTTTATTGTAATAATTGCCTCATTGCACTTACTGTGCAGTTTTATATGTTTATTTGTGGTCTACTTTTATGTTAATTGAGAGATTACATCATTATGTACATGGGGCACACTATGGCTCCATTGGTACTGCTAGCGTGCATTACCATTTTTTGACTATGTACATTGATGACTGTATGTACCTCATCAACCAAAATAGTTTTATCTGATAAGATCTTTCTCCTTTTTGATACACAGCACTATAGATCAATTGTATGGCCACGATAGTGGTCACCTATGTGGTTTTATTGTCACGAATTTTTAGTTCACAATATGTTTATAAACATCACTATGATGTATGAATTATAGGGGCAATTTATAGCCCGCACCATTATGGTCCTACTTATATGGATCCGTATGTCTTTCAAATATACACTATTCTGGTGAATATTAGTACACACGCAGAGCCACATTAATGATAACGTTATTAGTTACCATTCTTTGATTTACTTTATGTTTCTTGTTAGGTATCATGTCTTGTATTTTTTTTCATTCACATATAAGTCCTTTTGTGCATGGGGCCCGGTGACAACACGACAGGTGTATTCTCAACTATATTATGGCAATCGCGCGATCAAGCTTCATCCCTTTACCTCTGTGGGAGACACAGATTGCGGTCCATCTGCGTTCCACGGGGGTCGCGGGGCGCGCATGCGCTGGGCGACGTCATCACGATGCGCTCCGATACGTCTGCTACTTTCGACGCGCATGCGCGGTGTGCGGATGTGGATGCGCAGAGTGATGACGCCGCCTATCATGGAGCCTCCCGCGCCCGTTTGTGTGGTTCTCAGATGCGTCGAATGTAGGTAATTGCAGTCCATTGCCCCTTCCCCCACCATGCCCTATATATACCCTGCTTACACATTGGTTAGTACCTCCTGACGAAGCCGTGAGGTGAAACGCGCGTCGAGGTCCCGCGCCCAGGGTCTGTCATTTCAACTTTCACCATGACCTCAGGTACGGTCTGCATTTAGCTTGACTTATATTGTGTATGGTTCCCTTGTACGTGTCCTTGTCGGGTCCCATGCACTTAGGCGTATACGCATGGTACTATTTATGTACATTTATTGTATCATCTACATCCACTTCCACCCCAGGTTGGTCATTATTATGATTATATGGGGTTGATGGTGATGTTTACATCATTAGTGTATGTAGCTACGACTCTGGGTTTACTTTCTGGTTGTGGTACTGGGTGTACCATACCCTTAATTGGGTGAACAGCACACGTAGTATCCCACTGGTTTCCCAGAGCCCTAGCTTTGCCTCACACTTGACCGTACCCAATTGCGCATTACTTTGCGTATTTCCATGGTGTCTTTTTGCATTGACTCACTCTGTGCTTCTCCGTGTACTGTATTACAACATTCCGTTGTTCCCCATTTTTTATATTCTATAATAAATGATATATTTTTTGATACAATACTCCACTTGTTTTATTCAATGTACAAATCATGCACCCTTGTACAAACTGAGCTGCTACTGTGGAAAACCCTGGTGCAATCCAACCAGCATTTACAACACTTACCATAGCACCTTTAGACAGATGGGTAGGCCCATGTGCCCCCTGTGCCATAGCAGGATACATTGGACAAGGTAAACAAGTCCTTTCTTTGTTTCTCCAGATTCCTTGTTCATCAACCTTGGCCCCATGCTTTGCCCAAAGTTCTTTTTCCTCAGGAGGGGCTTGACCAGTCATTCTCTGGAGCATACTTACAGACACATCTTCAGTCTTCAGGATTTTTACCGGGGTGGGGAAAGTCCTTACGGGCTGTAGTGTGGCTTGTTTGGCCGCTTTGTCAGCTCGATCATTACCTTTTGCCTCCACCGTGTTGTGCCTTGATGATGGCAACTTCCTCTGGTAACAACAGAGAGTTCATAAGTTCTAGTACAGAGTTTTTATTCTTTATAGGCTGGCCTGCAGATGTTAGGAAGTCCCTGGCCAGCCAAATAGGTCCATAGTCATGTGCAATACCAAAAGCATACCTTGAGTCTGTGTAGATGTTCACCTTTTTCCCCTTGGACATTTTATACACCTCAGTGAGTGCCTTCAACTCTGCCTCTTGTGCTGGTATATGAGGTGGGAGTAGTTCAGCTGTTCCCACTTCGTGCTGTGTGACCACTGCATATCCAGTATGGAACCGGCCATTCTCTCCCATGAACTGGCTTTCATCTACAAAAGTCAGATTTAGAAAGAGGTTTTTCATGAACGTGTTCAAAACCAGACGTTTCCTGCTGCATTAATTGTACGCAATCATGAGGGTCATGTTCAACAAGATCAGTTAAAAGTTCTGATAAAAATCCCTCCCCCATTTCTGAATCGGTAATCGGTAACAGAGTCGCAGGATTCAGAGTAGTACAACGTTTGAATGAGATGTTTGCAGGCATGAGGAGTGCACACTGTAGTCTCTGTTGTCTGGCCATGGAGATATGTTTTGGTTGAATGTGAGTGAGAATGCCTTGAATGTCATGAGGAGTTTGGACAGTTAGTCCAGAACAATTTCAGAAGCTTTTTCAATCTTGCTTGCACTGCCGCTACTGCCCTGACATAAAAGGGGGCGCCTCTGGCAACAGGATCGAGGCGAGCAAAAAAGTAGGCAATGGGGCGTTGCTGATCTCTGTGTTTCTGAGTCAGTACAGCAGTGCTATGCCCCTGCATTTCAGAACAAAACAAACAGAAAGGTTTGTCATATTTTAGAATGCCCGGAGCAGGGGCAGACAGCATGCACAGTTTCAAAGTATGAAAGTTATTGACAGCTTCTTCTGTAAGATGAAAGGGATCAGAAGACAAACAGTCATAGAGGGGCTGCATTAACATAGTTGTGTGCCGTATCCAGGGACGGCAGTATGAGACAAGACCCAAAAATACTCTCAAGTTCTGTGCTCCTTTGGGCACCTGTATCTTTTCCAAGAAATATCACCTTGTCTTTACAAAACTGCAGTTTATGCCTAAAGGCTTTACACCCATTTTTGGGGAGAAAAATTAGGAGTGACAGAGTGGCGGCTTGCCAGCTGGTCTCCGTTTCAGCACACAAAAGTAAGTAATCGGGATATTGCAATAATACCACAGTTCCAGGAGGGGACCAGTTGGCTAGGGCAGACTGTAGGGCCTAAATGTACATGGTGGGCCCCCTGGGGTAAAAAATGTATACTGATTCCCCTTGAAAATGAAAGCAAAAAGATACTGGATGCATAGGTGCACTGAAAAATGCATTTGCCAGGTCAATCACAGTGAAACAGGTAGCTGTGGACGGAACTTGGGACAGCAGAGTGTACGGATTAGGCTCTATTGGGGTTTGTAGGACTATGTTGACCTCTTGAAGATCATGGACCATTCGATATGTGATTGGCTGACCCTTAACGGCCTTCTTCACTGGAAATAGGGGAGTGTTTGCCGGTGACACAGTCTTGATGAGAACACCTGCTCTGAGAAAATCATCTATTTGACTGGACACTGCTAGTGTGACTCAATGGGTAATTTGCGAGGGCTGACACCCGGGCTTTAGAGACACCATCACAGAAGACACAGGTAATTTGCCTATGTCCATCTTTGAGGTGGCCCAAAGGCTCTCGGGGACCTGGCTGAGCAGACTCTTTTCAGACTCTGTCCAATCAGGAAGGTTTAATTCAGCCACCGTTATAGAAGCCATCATTGGGCAGAGAACTTCTTCTGGGATCCCAAAGTCTACGTGACTAGTCCCATCTGGGTGTAGATGGATACTGATCCCGAGCACTTGGAGTACATCAGTTCCCAGAATAGGTTCAGGGAGATCATCCTTTACCAAAATTTGAGTGATAACAGTACTGTCTTTGATTTTTAGTTTGACTGGTTCAGACTCACGGACAAACATGGTTTCCCCAGTGAAACCCATGGCTGGGACGTGGTAAGGACTGAGTTGATAGGGTTTTAAAAAGTTCTCGTCAACAAATGTTTTGGCTTCCCCCGTGTCGACCAGGAATGGGACTGCCTTTTTATTTCCTAGGGACCGGGATATTTATTTGGGGGCCGACGGACTCTACTTTTACAGGCAGAACTGTCACAGGGGTACCGGTATCCTAGTCTGGAGACGATAGTGATTGTGAAATAAATTGGCCACCTTTGTCTCTAGGTTTCCTGGGAGCCTTGCAATCGCTCTTCGTGTGACCTGGTTTGCCGCAATTGTAACATTTAAAATCCCGCTTGGGTTTGGGACCGGTGCCCTGCCCCATGTATTTAACTGGAGAAGGGTTTTTCTTCATGTCTAGTTCTAACCCTTTAGCTGCAGCAATTAATTGGGTTAAAGGGGTCACACGCCATTCAGGTTTACAAGCTTTTAGCTTAGCCTGGAGGGTTAGTCGAAGCCCCTCCATGAATGCACATGTCAACAGTTTTTCTCCCATGTTTCCAGCTTGATCCCAACCCATGTCGGTCCAGATAGTCCTTAGTCCTGCAGCATAAGTATCTACAGTCTCCTGAGGACCCTGTACTACGTCTTTAAGACTTCGAGAAATTTCTTCCTCCCTTGTACGTGCCCATTCTGTAAAACACCTGACAAATTCAGTCCAAGACTGTAAAGTCTTGACCCAGTCTCTAGGCATAATATGCATGTGGACATTTCTGTGTTCGTTCATATAGTCATTCACCATTTGATGTCCTAGAAGTAGGCATAGGTCTCGTAAGAGGGTCGGGCAGTCGGGTCAAAAGTCTGAGTTAGTCTCCAGGGGTGGTACTCAGTCACACTGGGGTGAAGAAATTTTAGGTTCCTGATTCCGGCTGGTCGGTCCAATGACCTGTCCGGGTGGTCCCGAGGTTGTATCAGGTCCTCCTGCCGTCACCCCCTGTTGTCCCGTTGTGGGTCTGGGTACGAGTCTTGTCTTAGTCAGAACAGGGTAGAGTCCTACAGGTCTGTGGGGTCGAGGGGCACCACATGCTCGGCACGCATTGGCCCAGTCTGGATTCTGATTGCCACAGACACTACAAGTCCATCCCTCCGGTGTATTCCCTCTTGGAGGTCTAGGGGCAGTTGGATATGGGGGAGGTCATTTGTCAGCGTCATTCTTTTGATTTCTGAATATACAACAGTCAACCTCTGACTACTTCTCCTCGCCACCCCTCAGTTTCAACTTTCCCTGCCACTTGAACCCGGGTTTTAACTACTTCTTCACATCCATGATCCTTTATCCAAGCACAATGTGTCCTTCTGAATCTTTTCCAAGTAGCCACATTCAAATTTCCATGCTTCAATCCTACCTTCTTCAACACCTTGTCAATATTTTTCAAACCTTCTTTTCCTTCCCTCTCTTCGACTAAAGTCTTAGGATACTTTCACACTAGCGTTTTTCTTTTCCGGCATAGAGTTCCATCCTAGGGGCTCTATACCGGAAAAGAACGGATACGTTTTATCCCAATGCATTCTGAATGGAGAGCATTCCGTTCAGGATGCATCAGTATGTCTTAAGTTCAGTGTTTTTGACTGTTCAGGATGGAGATAATACCGCAGCATGCTACGGAACTGCATGCCGGATTTCTCTGCCGCAATTGTAAAAGTACCCTTAGCTGCTTTGTAACCCTCTGGTATACTGAAATTGTTCCCCATTTTGTATGTCAATCTTTTTCCACAGAAAGTTAAACAATTATTCAGACGTCTATTTTCCCTCAGTTTCCTCAGAATTTCCCAACTATTTTTAACTAGTGTATTTTGTTACTGAGTTTCTTAACCAATCAAAACCTCACAAAACAGACATTAGAGTCCAAGGACTTTGATTACCCTTCCTGTAATTCTCCAAGATTTCCCACATACAATAAAGAACAAATAAGGCATATACCAAAAGTCCCAAAACTAAACCAAAGACTTCCCAATTGAAACTGCACATCTCTTAGGTCTCAAAATCCAACAATCATAGTCATTTTCAGGTTCTTACCAAAAATAGGCTCAACTATAAAAGGACTTATACGTACATTCAATCACCAGATCCTTGAACCGGACAAACCACTCAGGGAGACACAGATATAGTGTAAGATAAAGTCTCTTACCTTTTAGCGCTATTTCTTATATCTGCAAATCCCAGACCGAAACGCCCAATTTGTCAGAGACCAGATGAAGTGTCCTTTAGCTGAGCCCCACGTTGGGCGCCAAGATTTTGTTAGGGAAATACCTATAATTGTTGGAATCCAAATTAAAAGGGATTCGAGCGCCCAGGATAATGACACAAACATTGGATGTAGTTGTATCAGATTTCTCTTTAATTCAAAGACAAGCTCACAATAATATAGGCTTGAAACAGAGAAAAAACCATCACATGACAAACATGACATTTGCGGTTACAAGCTATAAATCATAAGACCATACAAGACCATATAAGACCATACCTATGTTTCCATTCCTCTCTCTTCTCTTCTCTCACTTCCTGAGACACAGACAGATAGCTCTGCTAGAGAAAAAACTGTGGGGGCGGAGGATGTGGGTGCACACATGAGCTGACCTTTTCATGCCTTGTTTTAGATTAACCCTGTAAGCTTTATTCAAGACACTGACCTCCATCTCCCATATACACAAGATGGAGGACATGTTCATACAAAATGGATTTTCATCCCTCACACAATTTGCGGACCGCAAAACACAGTGCGGTCCTGTGACTGCGCCATTAAGCACAGATCAAGAGAATGAGAGCCCCAAACGGATGTAGAGGTGGACAAACATATGCACCACTGGTCCATACAGTGCCAGGCTTTTCCAGCAGTCCTTTAGAATGAATGGAGCTAGGGTGTGCAGGCTCGACTACTGCTCAATTCAGTTGGGGGACTACAGACTGTTGTTCTCATGATCAGTAAGGGTCCTAGTGGTCAGACGAGAGCCAGTGCTTATTCCTCAGATCCTGTGGCAAATACACAATGGCAGGAGATTTATCAAACTGGAGTAAAGTAGAACTGGCTTAGTTGCCCATAGCAACCAATCAGATTCCACCTTTCATTTTTCACAGCTCATTTGAAAAATGAAAGGTGGAATCTGATTGGTTGCTATGGGCAACTAAGCCAGTTCTACTTTACACCAGTTTGCTAAATCCCCCCATTGTGTTTTTCTAACATGTATTTTTCTGTGTGAACATGGCCTTCATCAATACCTCTGTATTGCTGTGAATAGCACCTTTACCAGCTCTTTTATATCTTGCTAGAGGCAGGATATTATAGGTGGTGTAACATAGCAGGTCTGGAGGCCTTAACAAAGCCCTCGGCTGCCGTGACATCTGATCCAGACCCAGCGATTTTGTTGTGGGGAGTCCCACAGGAGGACAGAGTGAGGGGATAAACAGCCAAGTTCAGAGTTCGCACTGATCCTGCCTGCAGCAGGTAGATGTCAGCTGCATAACACAGCCAGCACACCCTGTATGGAGCGTGGCCAGCTCATGAGCCTGGTACATACGTACTTGATGTTAGGGGTAAATTTGGGTCAATATGTTTTACCTTTATATTATAAAAAATATATACAATTTCCTGAAAATTTTGAAAAAAAAATAGCAATTTTCTAAATTAAAATTTCTTTGGGCAGATAGCGATACTACATTAGATAGTTTTTACTTAACCCCTAAAGGACCTTGTCAGAAAAGCAAAAAAATGACCCAGGGTGTCCCAGGGGAGGGCGAAAGGACAGTGTCCACCCAATACAACCCCAAAGGACACATCAAAAGTATGACTCGGTAAAAGCTCCCGAGTTTAACAGCAGAAACAGAGGAAAAGGAGCTCATAATACCAAAAGAGTAATACATTTTATTGGAGCATGATTAAAATGGCATAAATAGAAAAAATTGATGAATGCGATGCCGTAAACATGATAAAATAAGAACGGAGGACAGAAATAGAAAAACGCCACCCTGGCAAGGAGGCACACGGATCAAATAAATATGGTACAATATATATGTTAGAACATGGGAATGAGTGCTGGATAAATAATCTAACCCATGTACAGATGGTAAAACAATGAAATACCTGTCACGGCTGTAAGTGAGCAACAAGAGCCTACACAGTGAAAAGCAACTGACCGGACCCAAACTAAGGAGGATAAAGGGTGACCCCTGTCAGACCCTAAAAGCTCTCCCTAAGCTGCTCAGCCTATGCGAACACCCCAATGGTGGATGATCGCATATCCTCGTACCTCGACTATCTAATACCTGAACACCCTACAATAGTGAGGGGGCATGACCACCGGCTCCCTACACTAGACACGGAGGGAGTCAGGGTCACCTGGGATCCAGCAAACAGAAAATCACAAATGAATGTACACTTAACTGAAGGAGCTGCAGTGAAAACAGATCCAAAGTCAGCAGACAATATCCAAAGTACTTGCTTCAGCAGAACACAGATCCAGTGAAAAGATATCACACAGGTGCAGATACTCAAGCGAGAGATACAGCTCAAATGAAAAGTATAATCCGCACCTCTACAAAGGAGGAGGGGTGATTGAAAGGCAACAAAATCAAACACAGGAGGGACAGCTGGGAGGAAGGAAACAGAAAGTAAAGACCTCATCACAGGGGCGGAGAAACAGGGCAGAGGGAACTTCTCCAAGCTCTAGTAGTGACATCATCACAGGGGTGGAGAAACAGAGCTGTGAGAACGTCTCAAAGCTCTGGTAGTGACAGTACCCCCCCCCCCCCCTCTACGGGTGGACTCCGGACACCCAGGACCCACCTTCTCAGGATGAGCCCTATGAAATGCCCTGATGGGGCGAGTGGCTTTAATGTCCGACACCGGAACCCACATCCTCTCCTCAGGACCATAACCCTTCCAATGAACGAGGTACTGAAGAGAACCGCGGACAATGCAAGAGTCCACAATTCTGGAAACCTCAAACTCCAGATTGCCATCAACCAAAATCGGAGGAGGAGGCAAAGAGGAGAGCACCGTGGGCTGGACATATGGTTTTAAAAGAGCCCTTTGAAATACATTATGTATCTTCCAAACCCGTGGAAGATCAAGACGGAAGGCAACAGGATTGACGACTGACAAGATTTTATAAGGCCCAATAAACTTGGGACCCAATTTCCAGCAGGGAACCTTCAGTTTAATATTTCTTGCAGACAACCACACCAGATCACCCACATTCAGGTCCGGACCAGGCATACGTCTCTTATCAGCCACACACTTATATCTCTCACTCATCTTTCTAAGAGTACTCTGAATCTTTTGCCAAATGGTAGACAAAGATGAGGAAAATCTCTCCTCCTCAGGCAAACCAGAGGGAGCCCCTCCCAAGAATGTCCCAAACTGCGGATGGAACCCATATGCACCAAAGAATGGTGACTTATCAGAAGATTCCTGACGACGGTTGTTCAGAGCAAACTCAGCAAGAGGGAGAAATGAACACCAATCCTCCTGGTTCTCTGCCACAAAACAGCGCAAATATGTCTCCAGATTTTGGTTGACGCGTTCAGTTTGACCATTCGACTGCGGCTGAAAAGCAGAAGAGAAGGACAGCCGAACCCCCAGGCGAGAACAGAAAGCTTTCCAGAATCTGGACACAAACTGCGTGCCTCTATCGGAAACAATATCCGAGGGAATGCCATGCAATTTAACAATATGGTCGACGAAAGCTTGCGCCAACGTTTTAGCACTGGGTAAACCAGGGAAGGGTACGAAATGAGCCATCTTGCTAAAACAGTCCACCACCAGGATCACTGACTTCCCTGAGGAACGAGGAAGATCCGTGATAAAGTCCATGGAGAGGTATGTCCAAGGACGGGAAGGTATGGGTAACGGGAGAAGGGGACCTGAAGGCCGTGAACGAGGGACCTTAGCGCGAGCGCACGTCTCACAAGCAGCCACAAAACCCTCCACCGACTTACGAAGAGCCGGCCACCAAAATCTCAGAGCAATGAGATCTACCGTGACTCTACTCCCGGGGTGACCAGCAAGAACAGTATCATGATGCTCCTTGAAGAGTTTGCGACGTAATTCAGGAGGCACAAACAACTTCCCAGGAGGACAACGGGCAGGTACCTCAGTCTGGGCAGCCTGGACCTCGGCCTCCAAATCAGAATACAGAGCAGAAACAACCACCCCCTCCGCCAAAATGGGACCCGGGTCCTCCGAGTTTCCTCCTCCCGGAAAACAGCGAGAGAGAGCATCAGCCTTCACATTTTTGATCCCAGGGCGGAATGTAACGACAAAATTGAATCTGGAGAAGAACAGAGACCATCTGGCCTGTCTCGGATTCATACGCCTGGCCGACTCCAAGTACGCCAGATTCTTATGGTCGGTAAAAACGGTGATAGGGTGCCTGGCCCCCTCCAACCAATGGCGCTATTCCTCGAAAGCCAACTTGATGGCCAACAACTCCCTATCTCCCACATCATAGTTTCTCTCTGCCGGGAAGAGTTTTTTAGAGAAAAAGGCACAGGGTCGCCACTTGGCAGGAGAAGGGCCCTGGGACAAAACCGCACCCACACCCACCTCGGAAGCATCCAGCTCAACAATAAAAGGTAAGGAAACATCGGGATGCACCAAGACGGGAGCAGACGCAAAACTCTATTTAATCTTAGAAAAAGCTGCAAGCGCCTCCTCCGACCAAGAGGAAAAATCCACCCCCTTTTTTGTCATGTCAGTGAGGGGTTTGACAACAGAGGAATAATTCAAAATGAACTTTCTGTAATAGTTCGCAAAACCCAGAAAGCGCATCAATGCCTTCTGATTCTCAGGAAGCTCCCACTCCAGCACAGCACGGACCTTCTCCGGATCCATGCGAAAACCAGAAGCAGAGAGGAGAAAACCCAGAAATTGATTCTCCGATACCATAAAAACACATTTCTCCAGCTTGCCGTACAATTTATTCTCCCGTAGAATCCGCAGAACCTGAAAAAGATGATCCTGATGGGTCTGAACATCAGGGGAAAAAAATCAAAATATCATCAAGATACACCAATACAAATTTCCCCATTAAATGGTAGAAAATACTGTTAACAAAATGCTGAAAGACGGCCGGAGCATTCATCAGGCCGAAAGGCATAACGAGATTCTCAAAATGCTCGTTAGGGGTATTAAAGGCCGTTTTCCATTCATCCCCCTCTCTGACCCTGACTAGGTTGTACGCGCCTCTCAAATCCAATTTGGAAAAAACCTTGGCCCCAACAATTTGGTTGAAGAGGTCCGGGATCAGAGGAAGGGGATAGGGATCGCGAATCGTGATACGGTTCAGCTCCCTAAAATCTAGGCAAGGTCTCAGAGAGCCATCTTTCTTTTTAACAAAAAAAAAACTGCGGCAACAGGTGATTTTGAGGGACGAATATGCCCCTTATCGAGACTCTCAGAGATATAAGTTCGCATTGCGATTCTTTCCGGTTGTGAGAGATTGTAGAGGCGTGCTTTTGGCAGCTTGGCGCCGGGAATGAGGTTAATGGGACAGTCAAACTCCCGGTGAGGAGGTAGCTCCTGAACACCGCTCTCGGAAAACACGTCCGAGAAATCAGAGAGAAATGATGGCACCGTTTTAGTAGACACCTCTGCAAAAATCGCTGTGAGACAATTCTCTTTACAAAACCCACTCCACTCATTTATTTGCCTTCCTTGCCAATCAATAGTGGGGTTATGTCTAGTGAGCCAGGGTAACCCCAAAATTAGAGCAGAAGGCAATCTGTTAAGGACAAAACAAGATATATCCTCCACATGAGTGTCACCTACCGCTAACCGGATATTGTGAACAATGCCCTTCAGGGATCTCTGTGAGAGTGGAGCAGAGTCAATAGCAAAAACAGGTATATCCTTTTCTAATGTGCAAACCTGAAAACCATGCATGGCTACAAATTGAGTATCAATAAGATTGACGGCTGCTCCACTATCGACAAAAATTTCACAAGAAATGACTTTGCTCCCTAGCGCTACCCTGGCAGAAAGGAGAAAACGGGAACTGCAGGTCAGAGGAAAAGCATCAATTCCTACATCAACTTTGCCCAAAGTAGCAGATGAAGCAGAGTTTGATGATTTACCTTTTGAGGTTTTTCTCTTATTATAACTCTTTGTACAGTTCAAGAATTTCCTAGACGGACAAACATTTGCCAAATGACCTATGCCCCCACAACAAAAACACACCATTCTCTGAGGACTAAATCCTCCTTTATCAGGGGCAAGTCGACCTAGCTGCATGGGCTCCTCCACAGAGGGAACTGAGAGAGGATGAGGCCCCTGCACACTGAATGAGTCCGCACCACTGCCCCAAGACTGAAAATGACTGAACAGAAAGGTCTCGTTTCTTTCTCTTAGAGGCCTGTCAAGGCGTACCGCCAATGACATGGCAGACTATAAGGACGTTGGTCTCCCATGGAAAGCAAACGCATCTTTCAATCTCTCTGAGAGACCATGAGAGAACTGACTCCGGAGTGCAGCATCATTCCAACCTGAATCAGCTGCCCATCTCCGAAATTCAGAACAATAAAGCTCCGCAGACAGTTTGTTCTGGCATAAAAAACGTAAGTTAGATTCGGCCAGAGCAACACAATCCGGGTCATCATATATCTGCCCCAGAGCCACAAAAAATCTTTCCACGGATCGAAGGGAGGGATCCCCCAATGGCAATGAAAAAGCCCAAGTCTGAGCACTACCCCTGAGCAGGGAGATGACAATCCTCACCCTCTGTTCCTCATTACCAGAGGAATGGGGACACAAGCAAAAATGGAGTTTGCATGCCTCTCTGAAACGAACAAAATTCTCACTGCCCCCGGAGAACGTTTCCGGAAGTGAGACCTCTGGCTCGCAACAGACTCCATGGGCCGGAGCAGAGCCCAATGCTTGAAGCTGAGTCATAGATTGACGGAGATCCGCTACCTCCAAAGAAAGACCCTGCATGCGGTCAACCAGGTCAGAAAGCGGATCCATGTCAAAAAAGGACGGTTTGGCGGATTATAATGTCACGGCTGTAAGTGAGCAACAAGAGCCTACACAGTGAAAAGCAACTGACCGGACCCAAACTAGGGAGGATAAAGGGTGACCCCTGTCAGACCCTAAAAGCTCTCCCTAAGCTGCTCAGCCTATGCGAACACCCCAATGGTGGATGATCGCATATCCTCGACTATATAACACCTGAACACCCTACAATAGTGAGGGGACACGACCACCAGCTCCCTACACTAGACACGGAGGGAGTCAGGGTCACCTGGGATCCAGCAAACAGAAAATCACAAATGAATGTACACTTAACTGAAGGAGCTGCAGCTGCAGTGAAAACAGATCCAAAGTCTGCAGACAATATCTGAAGTACTTGCTTCAGCAGAACACAGATCCAGTGAAAAGATATCACACAGGTGCAGATACTCAAGCGAGAGATACAGCTCAAATGAAAAGTATAATCCGCACCTCTACAAAGGAGGAGGGATGATTTAAAGGCAACGAAATCAAACACAGGAGGGACAGCTGGGAGAAAGGAAACAGAAAGTAAAGACCTCATCACAGGGGCGGAGAAACAGGGCAGAGGGAACTCCTCCAAGCTCTAGTAGTGACATCATCACAGGGGTGGAGAAACAGAGCTGTGAGAACGTCTCAAAGCTCTGGTAGTGACAATACCAGGTGAGACACCCATCAACATATATCACTCCTATAGATGGTAAATGGTATGCAAAAAATAGGTAAAGATAGAAATATAATGCAGACCAATCAATTTGAAGACCAAGTACAAATAAATGACAAGGTCAGATAAACTAAGGAGGGCAGCAGGAAGCAGGGGCTCACCTGGAATGAACCATGTGCAAAGAAACCCAGGGTGGCGCTACCCCAACGCGCATTTCGGCGTACCTTCGTACGAAATTGTACTTTGTAAAATTGTACTTTGTAAAACAGAAAGTGATACCTCATAAAATATTCATTACTTAACATTCCCTAACATTCCCCATATGCCTACTTTTTGTTGGCATCATTTTGTAAATGTAATTTTATTTTTTTAGAACATTAGAAGGCTTAGAATTTTAGAAGCAATTCCTAAAATTTTTAAGAACATGTCCAAAACCCACTTTTTAAGGACCAGTTAAGGTCTGAAGTCACTTTGTGGAGCTTACACAGTGGAAACCCCCCATTAATGACCCCATTGTAGAAACTGCACCCCTCAAGTTACTCAAAACTGATTTTACAAACTTTAATAACCCTTTAGGTGTTCCACAAGAATTAAAGTAAAATGGAGATTAAATTTCTAAAAAAACAAACCTTAATATCTATTACCCTAATTCTGCGGTTTACATACACACCCCACATGTTGTCGTATACTGTTGTAAGGGCACACGGCATGGCGCAGAAGAAAAGGATAGTTTTTTGGAAGGCGAATTTTGCTGATTTTGGGATGCCATGTCCTATTAGGGTGTGTCAAATTTTTTTACTTTGTTTTTCAAAAAATGAGGGTGGTCAAAAAGTTGTGTTTTGGTTAGCAATTCACAATAATATTTACAAGAAATGGCTATTACATTGTTTTGCTTGGTAAATAGCTGCTTCAATTTTGTGATATTTTGACGTTTTATGAAAAATTTGCAGCAAACTGTCTTCTTTCAAGAAGTGCCTTCTTCTCATTATTTCTGTCTGTACTTCTGCTCTAAGGTTAAGAATATACTTATATTATAACAATTGCCTAATAATTAGATTTTTGTTAGATTTTATTATCACAGGGGGTTTATATAATTTACTTTTTAGAATTAGCGACTTTTAAAAATACCTTTATTAGTGATCATGTGGGTATAGGTATGTATATACCAACAGAGTGTGCTACAATTTCAAAAGAATTTATATATATATATATATTTCTTTTGACAGGGGAGTAGTGACCCCTACACAGTACATTTGCTAGTGATACAAAAAGTCAGTAGGCTTAGACAGTTCGAGGATCAAGTCAAAACATAAAAAATAAAAAATAATAATAAGACAGGGTCTGAGGAAAGGGCAGGGCAGACACAATGCTTACCCTAAAAGGCCCTAAAAAGCTGCTCAGCCCAGGGTGACCCCCTGATGGTGGGGGTTCCCTGTCCCCGAACCTAAGACTAATCGAATCCCTAGGTTGACCCTAACCAGGGAAAAATATATGGTATACAATAACCGTAATGACGATGAATCGGGAATGGAAGGTGGTTCAAATAGATGGGGTCACCACCTGCCCTTTCCGAAAATCAAAAATAAATATGTTATACAAACAGTATAAGGGTGGAAGGGGGTCCAGATACTGCGGAGATCACCATTCCACTCATCAGTACAATACGCACGTTTTAAAATATACACATCTTATTACACACACCACAACGCGTTTCGCCTGTATACAATCAGGCTCATCAGGAGGTAGGTAGAAATTTGGACAGAGTCCAACTAAGATGTAGATGTGATTATGGTATAGGGACGATAGTGTAGATAGAGCAATACTTAGCTACAGATGTTCAGTAGGGAAGGCGTAGATACAGCATTACCAGAGGGCATGATGATTACAACCACAAGGGATATACATGGTAATAGTGCTGGCCAATATCTCCCCCAGTAGCCTGTTTCGGGCCCAGGTGACGCGTCGTGGTGTGTGTAATAAGATGTGTATATTTTAAAACGTGCGTATTGTACTGATGAGTGGAATGGTGATCTCCGCAGTATCTGGACCCCCTTCCACCCTTATACTGTTTGTATAACATATTTATTTTTGATTTTCGGAAAGGGCAGGTGGTGACCCCATCTATTTGAACCACCTTCCATTCCCGATTCATCGTCATTACGGTTATTGTATACCATATATTTTTCCCTGGCTAGGGTCAACCTAGGGATTCGATTAGTCTTAGGTTTGGGGACAGGGAACCCCCACCATCAGGGGGTCACCCTGGGCTGAGCAGCTTTTTAGGGCCTTTTAGGGTAAGCATTGTGTCTGCCCTGCCCTTTCCTCAGACCCTGTCTTATTATTATTTTTTATTTTTTATGTTTTGACTTGATCCTCGAACTGTCTAAGCCTACTGACTTTTTGTATCACTAGTAAATGTACTGTGTAGGGGTCACTACTCCCCTGTCAAAATAAATATATATACATAAATTCTTTTGAAATTGTAGCACACTCTGTTGGTATATACATACCTATACCCACATGATCACTAATAAAGGTATTTTTAAAAGTCACTAATTCTAAAAAGTAAATTATACTTATATTATACTATAAAATATGTAAAAAAAATGTTTATGCCATTCGTAATAGTTTTTAAACTAGCAATACTCATTTGCAGCAGAGTGTCTGTTTAAATTTTTTTACTAATGTCATACTTTATAAATTGTTATCATATTATCATACAAATAGTAACATTTTCTTGATTCGAAACCATAGCTAGTAATAGGAAGACACGACTGGCAACTTCCACTCACATGAGTAACTTCATTGGAACTGGTCGAGAAATGCTGCCTTCTGAACTCCCAACTCTGCATAATGTTCTAAGATATGGCTTTCTGCTAAGAAAGCAGAGTGGAGAGAATGTCAGAAATTACCCAGCAGCCACTCTTGCAAAGGATATTTATCCAAAAGTGCTTGAAAAGTGGGAGCTAGCAAACAGTTGTTTTGTGGTGCCAACTTTAAATTTGAGAGTCACAGTCCTGAAGATAGAAGAAAACTGAGTAAAGGCTAAAAACATATCACTTGGCAGAGGCAAACTGGAAGTGAAAGAGACTTTCATAGCAACATTAGACAAGCTCTTTGACATCCTTAATTGCAAGTGTGAGATTAAGCTATGTTCAGAATTTGAGGGTCCATGTCTAGGTGGTGCTGACTGTAAACATGAAGTGCAAATCTCCTGCTCTTGTTCTAAGGACATAAGGATCCCTCTCAAAGAACTAGTGTTTATTAATGGTCAAAGAAAGGTTGGATCTGTTGGACAGCATCAAATTGGATTACCAAATTTACCTGAGCACAGAAGACAAATTAAAAAGCAGAAGAGGCAAGAAGATGAAGTAAGAAGAATTTCTGAATATAAGCAGAAAAGGAAGGAAGAGTTACCATTACAGTCATTACAACCAAATGAAGTTCTTTTCTCCAAAGAAGATGAAGAGCCAACTGATGTTGAAGATGAATATTCTGAAGAACCTTTGCAAATACCATGTGATGATTCTGATGTACCTTCTACTTCAAGTACAAGTCAGTATAATACAAACCGGATTCCCAAAAAGTTGGGACACTAAACAAATTGTGAATAAAAACTGAATGCAATCATGTGGAGATGGCAAATGTCAATATTTTATTTGTAATAGAACTTAGATGACAGATCAAACGTTTAATCCGAGTAAATGTATAATTTTAAAGGAAAAATACGTTGATTCAAATTTTCACGGTGTCAACAAATCCCCAAAAAGTTGGGACAAGTAGCAATAAGAGGCTGGAAAAAGTAAATTTGAGCATAACGAAGAGCTGGAAGACCAATTAACACTAATTAGGTCAATTGGCAACATGATTGGGTATAAAAAGAGCTTCTCAGAGTGGCAGTGTCTCTCAGAAGCCAAGATGGGTAGAGGATCACCAATTCCCACAATGTTGCGCAGAAAGATAGTGGAGTAATATCAGAAAGGTGTTACCCAGCGAAAAATTGCAAAGACTTTGCATCTATCATCATCAACTGTGCATAACATCATCCGAAGATTCAGAGAATCTGGAACAATCTCTGTGCGTAAGGGTCAAGGCCGTAAAACCATACTGGATGCCCGTGATCGAAATTCTCTTGGGTGGAAGGACCCCACTACATTATTTATCAATTGAAGCTCCTAAAATCCCAGAAAAAGGCAGTAGCAGATAATTTTTTGTTTTGCAAACAATCCAACGTTCATCGTGGTTCGCATTTAGTGAAATGATGCTTCTGACACTTTAATGCTCGGAAGACCAAGAAGAAAGAAAAGCAGGGGTCCAGAAGATAATTGAATTAAGGAATGAAGATGATGATACACCAGGAGACCTAACTGTTCAGCCTAGGAAAACACCTGCAGTAAATCCAAGTGCAACTTCACTTTTGGAACTGATAGCCTGGTCAGAAAAAGTATATGAACCTCGACTTACTTGTAAACTCAAAATATCAGAAATACGAAAGTTTTTTCAAGAGCCAATGCAAGTTCCAAAGTGGCCATGTCATGGACAGTCCATAGAGAGGTGTGTGAAACAAGTAACAGAGGCTTCTGGCAAAGTGTATAAATGAAAAGGATTTAATAGAGGCCAGGAAGCAAGCACAAGAATGATGTCTAGGAATAAACCAAAGCAAGATTTGATGAATATTGATGGTTGAAGCTTTTAGAAAATGTTTACAATGTGTTTTCAGTGTGTGATAATAGAGACAGAATATAAATAAAATAGTTTTACTTCATTAAACAACTTTTTGAGCAAATTTTTGTGTTTATATTAATTTATTCCCTTTTTTCGGAAATTTCAATATACATTATAATAAAGCACAAATTTACCAAGCTAAATGTTTATCAATAATGAAAAACCTTTTAAATTAGGATATTGCACATCAAAAGGCACATTTTTGGACCCCCTCGTTTACATAAATCCCACATTTTTATTTTTGTCCTCTAAATTGACATGTCCCATTTGAAGTCTGATGCACCCTTACAGTAGAAACTCCCAAAAGTTTACCCCATTTTGAAAACTAGGTGCCAGTTTTATTGGTACTATTTTGGAGTACATATTATTTTTAATTGCTCTATATTATGTATTTTGAGAAGCAAGGTAACCAAAAATGTTTTTTTTTATTTTTTACAACATTCATCTGACAGGGTAGATCATGTGCTATTTTTATAGAGCAGATTGTTACGGGCACAATGATATCCACTATGTCTACTTTCTTTGTTTCAGTTTTACATAATAAAGCACTTTTGAAAAAAAAATTATGTTTTTGTGTCTCCATTTTCTGAATGCCATATTACAATTTCTGGGTACATATGATTTTTTGATCATTCATTATTACACTTTATGGGGCAAGGTGACCAAAAAATTGGTTGTTTTAGCAGTTATATATTTATTTCATTTTACAGGTTCGTCTGATGGGTTAAGTCATGTGATATTTTTATAGAGTAGGTTGTTAGGGACGCGGCAATACCTAATATGAAAAGATGGCCTTGCGGTTCACCCGGCGGTCGTTTGACGGCGAACTTTCCGCGTTTGCGATTCGCCGAACGTGCGAACATATGGTGAGGTTTGCATGCGCCATATTCTTTTGCATTGCGCTGAATATTGACCCATGACACATCCATCAGGTGGGACGGGACAGCCAATTGAGACGTTTCAGCACATGGACACACCCCCACCCTATAACAGAACCCGCTCTGGCAGCCATTTTACATTCTGTGTTTTTTCCAGTGTAGGGAGAGGTTTCTTTGGGGAGCAGGGACAGACTGTTAGGGACACCAAACTCTAGCTAATAGGACGACAAAAGTCCTTTTATGGACTGGTATTGGTGTGCTATAGATAGGTGTGATATACTGAGGGGTGTGATTTACTTATAATATACTTTCTAACATAGAAAGTATATTATAGTGCATTTGTATTGTGCAGCAGTTATGTGCGGTTCTGCTGCGATACCGAAGGTATATAGATGGACAAACGCTATTAGAACAACTATTTGCAATGGGTGTGATATACCTGTTGCCCCCCAAAAACGTATTGAGGGTTGCAATATACCTGCTTCCACGAAATACTGATTTAGGGGTTCTATATAGCTGCTTCCACAAAATACTCATTGAGGGGTGCGATATATCTGCTTTCACCAAATATTGATTAAAGCCTGCGATACACCTGCTTCCACAAAATACTGATTAAGGGGTTTGATATACCTGCTTCCACAAAATACTGATTGAGGGTTGTGATATACCTGCTTCCACCAAATACTGATTGAGGCCTGCAATACACCTGCTTCCACAAAATACTGATTGAGGAGTGCGATATTCCTGCTTCTGCAAAATACAGATTAAGGGGTTTGATATACCTGCTTCCACAAAATATTGATTAAGGGGTTCTATATACTTGCTTCCACAAAATACTGATTGAGGGGTGCGATATACCTGCTTCCAAAAAATACTGATTGAGGGGTGTGATATACCTGCTTCCACCAAATATTGATTAAGGGGTTCTATATAGCTGCTTCCACAAAATACTGATTGAGGGGTGTGATGTACCTGCTTCCCCCAAATACTGATTGAGACCTGCGATACACCTGCTTCCACAAAATACTGATTAAGGGGTTTGATATACCTGCTTCCACAAAATACTGATTGAGGGTTGTGATATACCTGCTTCCACCAAATACTGATTGAGGCCTGCGTGTCAAGGAACCATGAACCAGACGTACAACAAGAGATACGTGGAAATAAGAAGGCTTTATTGCAAATCAAGCTGTAAGCAAAAGTCCAAACGGATGGCTAAACCGGAGCAGGGTCTTGCGAAGCCAGGGGTCAGGAACCAGAGGGGTAGTCAGACGAAGCCAGGATCAGGAACCAGAAGGGTAGTCAGACGAAGCCAGGATCAGGAACCAGCGGGGTAGTCAGACGAGGCCAGGATCAGGAACCAGAAGCAGCAGCAGTCTTAGAAGCATGTGCACACAGGAGGACCAAGCAAGGAACTGAAGCCACAGACCTCCTATATATATGAGCTAGGCATCCAGCTCCTCCCAGTGGGAAGGAGAAGCCGCAGGGTGGGAGGCTACAAGAAACCCAGAAACCAAGATGGCCGCCAGCACATGTCAAACGAAGGAGAACAGCAGAAGGTAAGACCATGACAGTACCTCCCCCTCAAGGGCCCCTCCTCCGCGGAGTAAGGAACGGTTTCTGAGGGAAGCGTGCGTGGAAGGCTCGGAGCAAGGCAGGAGCATGGACATCTGCGGAGGGAACCCAGGAACGCTCCTCTGGACCATAACCACGCCAATGGACCAAAAACTGCAACCGACCGCGGACCAGGCGTGAGTCCAGGATATTGCTCACCTCATACTCCTCACGATTGCCCACTTGGACCGGACGAGGCCGAGGAACCGAGGAAGTGAAACGATTACACACCAATGGCTTCAACAGGGAGACATGAAACACGTTGGAGATCCGCATGCCAGGAGGAAGCGCAAGGGCATAGGCTACCGGGTTTACCCTGCGAAGCACTCGGAAGGGACCAACAAAGCGAGGCGCCAGCTTGGGAGTGGGCACTCGAAGGTTGAGGTTGCGGGTGGACAACCATACACGGTCTCCGACCTGGTAGGAAGGAGCGGGCGCTCGTCTGCGATCAGCCTGGAGTCTCTGGCGCTGCGCAGATACCTCAAGGGACCTCTGGATCTGTACCCAAGAAGCACGTAGGACGGAAAGGTGATCCTCCACCGCCGGAATATCCTGGGGAGAGAATACCTCCGGTAACACGGCAGGTTGGAACCCATAATTGGCCATGAAGGGAGACGTCCCAGAGGAAGAGTTCACCGCCGTGTTCCTGGCAAACTCAGCCCAAGGCAGGAGGTCAACCCAATTGTCTTGGTGATCGGAGACATAGCAACGAAGGAATTGCTCCAAGGCCTGATTGGATCGTTCTGCGGCCCCATTGGACTGAGGGTGGTAGGCCGAGGAGAAAGAGAGATGAATCCCCAACTGGGAGCAAAAGGCGCGCCAGAACCTGGACACAAACTGACTCCCCCGATCCGACACAATCTCCTTGGGCAAACCGTGCAACCGGAAGACCTCCCTGGCGAAAATCATGGCCAACTCTTGTGCAGAGGGTAACTTCTTGAGAGGAACACAGTGGCACATTTTGGAAAACCGATCCACAATCATGAGAATGACCGTATGGCCTCGGGATGCAGGGAGGTCCACAATGAAATCCATCCCCAGGTGTGACCATGGGCGCTCCCCGGTGGCTATGGGTTGCAAAAGGCCCAACGGAAGGTGCCGAGGGGACTTACTCTGGGCACAAACGGAGCATGCCGCTACATATGCGGCGATGTCGGAACGTAGAGAAGGCCACCAGAACAGACGTGAAACAGCCCAGGACAGCTGATTCTTTCCAGGATGCCCCGCGGCCTTGGAGTTATGGTAGGTTCGCAACAACCGTGTGCGCAACTCCTCAGGCACAAAACATCTGCCATTGGGTCTCCCAGAGGGAGCACCAGATTGAGCCGCCAAAATCTGCTCACCCAGGGGAGAGGTCAGGCTGGTGCGAATTGCGGCCAGGATCTGATTCGGAGGTATGACCGAAGTCGGAATCGACTCCTCCCCGGACAGCTCGGAGTACTGCCGTGATAAGGCATCCGCTCTGATGTTCTTGGAACCGGGTAGGTAGGAGACCACGTAATTAAAACGTGACAAGAACAGAGCCCATCTGGCCTGACGTGGTGTCAATCTCTTGGCCTCAGAAAGGTAGGTCAGATTCTTGTGGTCCGTCAGGATGAGAACCGGAACCACCGAACCCTCGAGCAAGTGCCTCCATTCTTTAAGGGCCTGCACGATGGCCAATAACTCCCTGTCACCAATCTGATAGTTGCACTCCGCGGAAGACAGTTTCCGGGAGTAAAACCCACAAGGAAGCAGAGGACCCTCTGGTGTTCTACGCTGAGACAGAAGGGCGCCTACTCCCGTCTCAGACGCGTCCACCTCGAGGACAAAGGGCAACCCAGGGTTGGGATGCGACAGAATCGGGGCCGACACAAAGGCGGACTTTAGAGCCTCAAAAGCTCGGATGGCCTCGAGCGGCCAGACCTGGAAATTACTGCCCTTCCTGGTCAGATCCGTGAGAGGCTTGGCTAGCATAGAAAAGTCCCTGATGAACTTCCGATAATAATTGGCGAAGCCCAAAAAGCGCTGCAGGGCACGAAGACCACTGGGCTGGGGCCACTGTAAGACAGCCGAAACCTTCTCAGGATCCATGGAGAACCCCTCAGCGGAAATTATGTAACCTAAGAAGGTTACCTGGGATCGGTGAAATTCGCATTTCTCAAGCTTACCGAACAGCCTGTTCTCTCGTAACCGTTGCAACACTCGTCTGACATCCATAATGTGGGCCTCCATGGATTCAGAATATACCAAGATGTCATCCAAATAGACCACCACACACTGCTGCAACAGGTCACGGAAAACATCGTTGATGAATTCCTGGAAGACTGCGGGCGCATTGCACAACCCAAAGGGCATAACCAAGGATTCATAATGACCGGTCCTGGTGTTAAACGCGGTCTTCCACTCATCGCCCGCCTTGATCCTTACCAGGTTATATGCCGCCCTCAGGTCGAGTTTGGTAAAGACCGTGGCCCCTTTGAGGCGATCGAACAGCTCGGAAATCAAGGGTATCGGGTAAGCGTTCTTGATCGTGATGCGATTGAGACCCCTGTAATCGATGCAAGGCCTCAACTCACCGCCCTTCTTTTTCACAAAGAAAAATCCAGCCCCTGCCGGGGACGAGGATTTGCGGATGTGTCCGCGTGAAAGCGCCTCCCTCACGTACTCCTCCATGGCCTCATTCTCCGCTACCGACAGTGGATAGACCTTGCCACGAGGAGGAACGGCACCAGATTGTAACTCTATGGCACAATCGTATGGGCGGTGCGGAGGTAGGGCAACCACGCGCACCTTATCGAATACATCCCGGTACTCTTCGTATTCAGGAGGCAACAGAGAGTCCGAGGAAGTACACAGCAACTTGACAGGCCCATGGATGCAACTAGCCCCACACTGCGGTGACCACGAGAGGATCTCGGCCGATCTCCAATCGAAAGTCGGATTATGCTTCTGGAGCCAGGGGTACCCCAAGACCACCGAGTAGTGTGGAGACGAAATAACCTGGAGACAGACTGACTCTCTGTGAACGGCACCAATGGCTATCCCCACTGGAAGGGTCTCATGAGTCACGTGTGGCGGCAGAAGGGGTCTGCCGTCTATCGCCTCAAGAGCCAGTGGGGAACCTCGAGGCTGCAGAGGAATGGAATTGGCGGCAGCGAACACACTATCAATGAACAAACCACCAGCACCAGAGTCCACCAACGCCTGGGTCGTCACCGAGCCCCCGACCCAGGAGAGGACAACAGTGATCAGTGGTTTGTCAACACGGGAAACCGGGGACGAGGAGACTCCACCCAAGATCTGCCCCCGACAGGATCTCAGGTGCGAGCGTTTCCCGGACGGTTCGGACATGCCAACCGAAAATGCCCACCGAGACCACAGTACATGCATCGGCCCTCGCGTCTCCAGAGTACCCTCTCCCCCTCGGACAGGCGAGCAAACCCCAGCTGCATGGGTTCACCCCCAGACAAGTCATCCCCAGGAGGCGTGGGAGGAGAGGGAGGCACGGGTGGGACAGCAAACGTAGGCGCCAATCTGTTAGAAGACCTCCGCAGGCTCTCCTTAAAGGAAGGTCTCTCCCTGAGTCTGGTGTCAATCAAAATCAGGAAAGAAATAAGAGACTCGAGCTCCACTGGTAGGTCCTTAGCTGCAACCTCATCCTTCAAGGCATCCGAGAGACCATGAGAGAAAGCAGCGACCAGAGCCTCATTATTCCAGCCCACCTCTGCTGCCAGGGTACGAAACTCAATGGCGTATTCAGCTACGGATCGTGAACCCTGTTTGATGGACATAAGGAGCTTCGCAGCAGAGGCAGCACGAGCCGGCACATCAGATACCTTCCGAAGAGAAGCAACAAAACCGGAAAACTCGGCAACCACCGGATTGTTGTTCTCCCATAAAGGGCTGTCCCAGGCCAAGGCCTTGTCCGAGAGCAGCGAGATCAAGAAGCCCACCTTTGATCTCTCAGTAGGAAAGGCATGTGGCAGCAACTCGAAATAAATGCCCACCTGGTTAAGGAAACCTCGGCACTGAGTTGGCTCTCCCCCAAAGCGCTGTGGAAGGGGGGCAGAACCGGTCATACCCCGAGACACCGCAGGCGCAGCAACAGGTGTCGGGGTAGACTCTGGCGCAACAACCGGAGCGGCAGTAGGAGCGGGCCCAGGAGCGACAACCGACCCATCGGCAACGGAAGCGAAATGAGCCGTGCGTTCAAGCAGGGTTTGCAACGCCACAGCGAACCGACCCAACAGGTGATCCTGCTGATCAAGTCTGGCAACCAGCGTAGGTAGCGAGGATGGCCCTGTACCGTCAGAATTCATGGCTTGGTCCTAATGTCAAGGAACCATGAACCAGACGTACAACAAGAGATACGTGGAAATAAGAAGGCTTTATTGCAAATCAAGCTGTAAGCAAAAGTCCAAACAGATGGCTAAACCGGAGCCAGGGGTCAGGAACCAGAGGGGTAGTCAGACTAAGCCAGGATCAGGAACCAGAAGGGTAGTCAGACGAAGCCAGGATCAGGAACCAGCGGGGTAGTCAGACGAGGCCAGGATCAGGAACCAGAAGCAGCAGCAGTCTTAGAAGCATGTGCACACAGGAGGACCAAGCAAGGAACTGAAGCCACAGACCTCCTATATATATGAGCTAGGCATCCAGCTCCTCCCAGTGGGAAGGAGAAGCCGCAGGGTGGGAGGCTACAAGAAACCCAGAAACCAAGATGGCCGCCAGCACATGTCAAACGAAGGAGAACAGCAGAAGGTAAGACCATGACACTGCGATACACCTGCTTCCACAAAATACTGATTTAGGGGTGCGATATTCCTGCTTCCGCAAAATATTGATTAAGGGGTTTGATATACCTGCTTCTACAAAATACAGATTGAGGGGTGCGCCATACCTACTTCCACCAAATATTGATTAAGGGGTTCTATATACCTGTTTCCACAAAATACTGATTGAGGGGTGCGATATGCCTGCTTCCACAAAATACTGATTGAAGGGGGTGATATACCTGCTTCCACCAAATATTGATTAAGGGGTTCTATATACCTGTTTCCAAAAAATACTGATTGAGGGGTGCAATATACCTGTTTCCACAAAATACTGATTGAGGCTTGCGATACCCCTGCTTCCACAAAATACTGATTGAGGGGATTGATATACCTGCTTCCACCAAATATTGATTGAGGCCTGCAATATACCTGCTTCCGCAAAATACTGATTTAGGGGTTTGATATACCTGCTTCCACAAAATACTGATTGAAGGGTGTGATATACCTGCTTCCACCAAATATTGATTAAGGGGTTCTATATACCTACTTCCACAAAATACAGATTGAGGGGTGCGATATACCTGCTTCCACAATATACTGATTAAGGACTTCTGGTTCGGGCGCCGGCATGATAGGAGGCGAGTAAGAGACGCTCCACCACCCACCATCTAAAATCATTTTCCATCCCCACCATACCGGTGAAGTATCCGGGAAAATCACTTGCCACCTGGAGCGGAGGGTCCTATGGATCGTTTCCTCACTACCATGGGGAGTAAGAACAAAGCAAAAGCGCAAACTAAAGGGGGAAAAGCCGACAATGCTGCATGCAAGATGGCGGACTTACCAGAGGGGGAAGCGAACGAAGAAACTCCCGAGACACTGGACAAACAAGCCCAGGCACATGTAGAAGTAGGTGAAGACACCACTTACATCGACTACAAAAAGCTGGCCCTTGAGGTAGCTAACCGCATACTACCAGACTTACAAGAGTTGTCCACTACGGTGACATCGTCATTTGCAGCACTACAAAGCGAAGTGACACGTAACACTGAACGCATAGAATCATTGCATGATGGACTTTAATACCTCCCATTCTCAACTACAAAAAGGAATTCAAGAGAACAAGAAGTTGTGGGAGAAAATAGATGATCTGGAGAAACAACTTAAGAATCGTGGGTCTCCCAGAAAGTATAGCAGGAAAAGATCTTATCCGTATATGCGAGCATGACATACCTAAAGCTTTGGGACTCAATATCTTCTGCAAGGCTGAGCGGGCCCATAGAGTAGGTCCCTTGCGCAAAAATACGGACTCAGCTAACACTGCGGGTAATGCGAAAGGGATTCCGAGACCCAGACAAGTCATTGTCAGATACTTGGACTACTCAGAGAAAGCAGAATTATTGCGCTTATACAAGAACAAGACTAAAGAGCTTGAAATAAGAGGATACCGTATTTTATTATTCAGCGACTTTTCAGCAGAAGTCACCAGACGTCGCAAGGCTTTCTCGCAAATATGCTCAACGTTATTTAAACAAAAGAGGAAATTTGCACTTCTATACCCAGCGACGCTGAAGTAAATACACACTGATGGGAGCTACGAATTATTTGCAAGTCCGGAAGAAGCAAAAACTCTCCAGACGGTGATGGAGCGGGAAGAAAATTCGAAAAGCCTAGGTCATAGAGAAAGCCCGCCAAAGTGGACTGTACCAGTGGAGGAGCTACAAAGTGAAAAACAACCCAGAGATCAACGTCAGGGATCATCCATGAGACGCGTGACATGAACTGTAGGAGATCAACGGCGCAGCAAGCGACACAGTATGACACGTTTCACGCTGTTAGGTTATATTATGTTAGATATGGGATCGAATTGTATTAGTCACGTTGGGTCTAGTTAGTTGTACAAAGGACCCCTTGAAAATGCTGAAAAGAGATGATGGGTGGAAAGGCGAATCGAGATATATAACCAGAAGTTATAATACTTTGCACTTGATAGATACATAAATTCATCCCTATTATGTCGGGAAGAAGTGAAGTCCAAGAGAATGAGTTCTGGCGGTTACAAAAGAATCCCGCCAAAATTGGGTTATGTTATATTACTGTTTTGTTAATTCACCAATTTCTTTTTTTAAGGTGGGGTGGGAGGGACAGAACGTTAAAGGGGAGAGAACATGATAATAACATGATCCAGTCACTAAGAAATAGTCCTAAAGGGAGATCATTTTTGAAATTACATCAATATGGTAAGAATGTTGGAATGTTAAGGGGCTCCGTTCCCCACAGAAACGAATGATGGTTCTACGACACTTTAACAAGCTACATGCTGACATCGCTCTACTCCAGGAAACTCACCTGGAGGAGAGTGACTTCATCCGTATGAGAAAACTATGGGTGGGGGAGGTTTATGGTTCGAGATCAATAGGTAGGAAGGCAGGGGTTCTTATATTAGTAAGGAAAAATCTGAATTATAATGTGACATCTTACGCAAATGACGATGAAGGGAGGGTAGTTCAGGTCAGTGTAAAATCCCTATCTAAAACAATCAGTAAATACAACATTTATGGTCCGAACGAAACTAGTGAACACTTCTTTCAAAAAATAGCAAGGATGCTAGTCGCTGACCAAATAGAGGAAAAGATAGTTGCGGGGGATATGAACATAGTAGCTGACTGGGAAGAAGATAGGAGGTCAGACAGAAAGATTGGTCTACCAGTAAAGCGCAAATCCTCAGCCCTAAAGAGCCTGATGTCCGCATCAAATCTAGTAGACACTTGGCGGATTCTGAACCCATAAGGACGTGAATATACAAATTACTCTTCTGCACACTTATCATGGTCCCGTATAGACTATATAATGTCATCTACTATAGAAGACATGGTGATTTCAGACCACGCCCCCATATCAATGTTCTTACAGGACTCAATACCAAGAGGTTTAGATTTTATATGGCGGTTCCCTTCAGATCTGTATAGAAAAGAAGAGTTTCACAAACTCATAATGGGGTGGTGGGATGAATATAGGGAAATAAATGATATTCCTGATGACCCACAGCTAACATGGGACGCAGGTAAAGTAGTATTAATTAACCACCTCAGCCCCCCTAGCTTAAACACCCTTAATGACCAGACTAATGACAGACCACTTTTTACAATTCTGCACTACACTACTTTCACCGTTTATTGCTCGGTCATGCAACTTACCACCCAAATGAATTTTACCTCCTTTTCTTCTCACTAATAGAGCTTTCATTTGGTGGTATTTCATTGCTGAAATATTTGCAAAAAAATGACATTTTTCACTTTCAGTTGTAACATAAAAAAATAAAAGACATCTATATATAAATTTTTCTGTAAATTTATTGTTCTACATGTCTTTGATAAAAAAAAAATGTTTGGGTAAAAAAAAAATGGTTTGGGTAAAAGTTATAGCGTTTACAAACTATCGTACAAAAATGTGAATTTCCGCTTTTTGAAGCAGCTCTGACTTTCTGAGCACCTGTCATGTTTCCTGAGGTTCTACAATGCCCAGACAGTAGAAAACCCCACAAATGACCCCATTTTGGAAAGTAGACACCCTAAGGTATTCGCTGATGGGCATAGTGAGTTCATAGAACTTTTTATTTTTCGTCACAAGTTAGCGGAACATGATGATTTTGTTTTTAAATTTTTTTTTCCTTACAAAGTCTCATATTCCACTAACTTGTGACAAAAAATAAAAACTTCCATGAACTCACTATGCCCATCACGAAATACCTTGGGGTGTCTTCTTTCCAAAATGGGGTCCTTACAAAGTTTCATATTCCACTAACTTGTGACAAAAAATGAAAAAATTCCATGAATGCACTATGCCCATCACGAAATACCTTGGGGTGTCTTCTTTCCAAAATGGGGTCACTTGTGGGGGCATAGTGAGTTCATAGAACTTTTTATTTGTTGTCACAAGTTAGCAGAACATGATGATTTTTATTTTTATTTTTTTCCTTACAAAGTCTCATATTCCACTAACTTGTGACAAAAAATAAAAACTTCCATGAACTCACTATGCCCATCACGAAATACCTTGGGGTGTCTTCTTTCCAAAATGGGGTCACTTGTGGGGTAGTTATACTGCCCTGGCATTTTAGGGGCCCTAATGCATGAGAAGTAGTTGGAATGTGTGCCCCTTTGCCCACCTAGGCTGCAAAAAAGTGTCACACATGTGGTATCGCCGTACTCAGGAGAAGTTGGGCAATGTGTTTTGGGGTGTCATTTTACATATACCCATGCTGGGTGAGAGAAATATCACGGCAAAAGACAACTTTTCCAATTTTTTTATACAAAGTTGGCATTTGACCAAGATATTTATCTCACCCAGCATGAGTATATGTAAAAAGACACCCCAAAACACATTGCCGTACTTCTCCTGAGTACGACGATACCACATGTGTGACACTTTTTTGCAGCCTACATGCTCAAAGGGGCCCAAATTCCTTTTAGGAGGGCATTTTTAGACATTTGGATTCCCTTCTTATTCTCACGTTTTAGGGCCCCTAAAATGCCAGGGCAGTATAAATACCCCACATGTGACCCTTTTGGAAAGAAGACACCCGAAGGTATTCAAATGAGGGGCATGGCGAGTTCATGGAAGATTTTTTGGGGGGGCACAAGTTAGTGGAAATTGATTTTTTTTTTGTTTTTTTCTCGCAAAGTCTCCCTTTCCGATAACTTAAGACAAAAAGTTAAATCTTTCATGGACTCAATATGCCCCTCAGCGAATACCTTGGGGTGCCTTGTTTCCGAAATGGGGTCACATGTGGGGTATTTATACTGCCCTGGCATTTTAGGGGCCCTAAAGCGTGAGAAGAAGTCTGGAATATAAATGTCTAAAAAATTTTACGCATTTGGATTCCGTGAGGGGTATGGTGAGTTCATGTGAGATTTAATTTTTTGACACAAGTTAGTGGAATATGATACTTTGTAAGAAAAAAACAATTTCCGCTAACTTGTGCCCAAAAAATGTCTAAATTGAGTGATGACAGGGGGGTGATCACCATATAGACTTCCTGATCACCCCCCTGTAAGGCTCCATTCAGAGGTCCGTATGTGTTTTGCGGATCCACGGATCCATGGATCGGATCCGCAAAACACATACGGACGTCTGAATGGAGCCTTACAGGGGGTGATCAATGACAGGGGGGTGATCAGGGAGTCTATATGGGGTGATCAGGGGTTAATAAGGGGTTAATAAGTGACAGGGGGGGGTGTAGTGTAGTGTGGTGCTTGGTGCTACTTTACTGAGCTGCCTGTGTCCTCCGGTGGTCGATCCAAGCAAAAGGGACCACCAGAGGACCAGGTAGCAGGTATATTAAACAGCGTCTAATATACCGGTTAGGGGTTAAAAAAATCGCATCTACAGCCTGCCAGCGAACGATCACCGCTGGCAGGCTGTAGATCAGCTCGCTTACCTGCAGTTCCTGTGAACGCACCCGCCTGTGTGCGCGCATTCACAGGAAGTCTCGCGAGATGACGCGCCGATGCGTCACTCTGCCTGGGACAGGCGGTCCGGAGGCAGTTAAGAGGCAGACTTATATCATATGTGTCTAAAGAAAGAAATTGATGGTCAGCTAGATGTACATAATAAGGCTTTGAGGGCAGCTTACACGGCATTCACGTCTAGGCCTTCAGCAGCAACGGAGCAGACCTGGAGAAAGGAAAAACAAGAATACGAATTTTGGCCTCAAAAAAAGGAGCAAATGTTCCTCTCACACGCTAATGCACAACTCTACAAGTATGGGAATAAAGCAGGCAAACTACTGGCCAAATTAGCGAAAGGTTATATTCCTAATACTCCCATCTTGGCTTTGGAAGAGACAAGTCGGGCTCTTTAAAATACAATCCCAAAGACATAAACTCAATATTGGAGGAGTTCTATAGCAACTTATATAAAGCAGGTGAGGAAGATGTTGAAATAGGGGAAAGATGGCTTGAAAAGATTCGGATGCCGCAATTTACGCCAGAAAAGATAAGTACACTGAATGCCCCAATATCAGAGCAGGAAATACAGAGAGTTATTGCTAACTTGGCATTGGGAAAGACCCCAGGACCAGATGGATATTCGGAAGAATTTTATAAAATCCTAGGGGAGAGGATAACACCATTATTGACAAGGGTGTATAATAGATATTTAGAAGGGAATTGCGCTCCCCGCAAAACGAACACTGCACACATAAAACTACTGTTGAAACCAGGCAGAGATCCTTATTTGGCTTCCTCATACAGACCAATCTCCCTAATCAATATGGATATCAAAATACTCTCGAAAATCATGGCAGATAGACTGGCGGGCATAATCCCCAGACTGATTTCGCCCATGCAGGTGGGGTTTGTAAAAGGAAGAGCGGCTATTACTAATATAAGACGGGTATTGGCAGTCTTAGATGAGGTGAAAATGAGACCAGCAACACATTCACACTCTGCCCTACTGACAATTGATGCTGAGAAGGCGTTTGATAATGTGGGCTGGGGGTGGATGGAAAGAGCTTTAGATAAAATTGGTCTGAAGGGTTGTTTTAGGAATTACTTGTCTGTGTTATACGCAAACCCCAAAGCCAGAATTAATACTCCTGGTTTCCTTTCTCCTAGCTTTACACTGTTTAAGGGAACTAGACAGGGGTACCCCTTATCGCCATTACTCTTCAATCTAACGCTAGAACCTCTTTCACGTTTTCTGCAGACAACGCCAGACTTTGAGGGGATTAAGGTGGGATCGAAAGTAATAAAACATGCTCTATTTGCGGATGACCTTCTGGTATTTCTTGAAAATCCACAGAGGGATATAAATAGCCTTTTACAACATCTGACAGAATTTGGACGTGCCTCAGGATTTAAAATTAACGCGACTGAAAGTGAACTACTATTCCTAACTCAAGGACAACGTGTATTAGATAGGGAAATAAGAAACTCTCCAGTTAAAATAGCTAAATCAAATATAAAATATCTGGGTATTAATATAGGGAAAACTCCTGAATCTATATACCAGCTAAATTACCCCCCGCTGATTCAAAAGATACAACAAGATGTAGAGAAATGGTTACATCTGCCGTTGTCATTTATGGGAAGGGGCCACCTGATAAAGATGACCAGCTTTTCCAGATTTCTTTACCTCATGCAGATGATTCCTTTACTGCTCAAGCACTCAGACATCAAAACTTTGGAGATTACATTTAGGTATTTTTTATGGAAGGGGAGGCGACCAAGAATATCATTGCAGAAACTACAATTAGGAAGGGATGAAGGAGGGATAAATTTCCCAGACATTCGGAGATATAATTTGGCAAGTAACCTATGTAATTGTATGGATTGGCTATCACAATCGAGTCATTATTCAAACTACGATATAGAATCCCAATTAGCTCACCCTTGGTCATTAATGGCCTTACTACACACAAATTATGCTAATTTACCCCCATTAATAAAGAAAAGTCTAGTGATAAAAGACACAATGGCAACATGGAAGGCAGTTCGTAAACAAATATAGTTTAACCTTCCTCATATCAAAACATATGTCTTTATGGGGTCACCCTGAGTTTTCAGAGGGGAACCGAAACAATTTATCAAGTGGAGGAATAAAGGGATACAAACGGTGGGTGATGTGTGGCATATAAGGGAAAACAGGTACTTACTTTTCCAAGAACTGTGCTCTAAATATGGTCTCACATCCAAACATTATTTGGCATATTTACACGTTTTGAACTTTTTAAAGAAACGGTTGAGAGATTTTTCGCAAGAATTCCCTTCGAACCAATTTGACTTGTTAAAACAAACAAATAACCCAACTTTATCACTTTCAGATATGGCTTTTAGGATGCGAAAAACCCATTCAGAAAGGTCCCCATTCAATCCCTTTAAAACGTGGGAAAAAGCCATGTTAGTTACCAATTTACATGACAAAATTATTCAGGGATGGATGGCGATCAAAAGAACTACTCCTAATGAAGTCTGGCGAGAAACCCAGTTCAGGATAATACATAAAGCAATCTATGGCTTTTATGCATCCCAGAACAATTTACAACAGGGTAGAATAACTCATTGTCCAAAGTGTAATATAAGCAATACAAACCTATATCATGGTTTTTGGTTGTGCCCACAGTTGGTCTCCTATTGGGAATCCTTCATACAATGGTCTGAGGATATACTGAAGACTAAGATTCCACTTTTGCCGGAGTTATTGCTATTTCATTATCACCCAGAGAATACACAGATCACGCAGATAATGCATCTAAGTATATTAGCAGCAAAAAGGTGTCTACTGCAAAATTGGTTGAAACTGTCAACTCCACACATAAGTGACATAATAAGCCAAATTAAATGGTGCATGAGAATGGAGTTTTTAGCGGAGGAACACGCAAAAGAGAGTCAAATAAAAGGACTTATGAAAAAGTGGAGGTGTTTCACAACAAAAGTTCTTGACAAAGAAGAAATAAAGGAGGTAATAGAACCATTTAGATCAACGTCCTGGTATTTGACGGAACAGTTGAAGGGAACATTAGGAAAGTTAGAATAACATTCCAAAATACCATTAGATTAATAATGTTAATATAAGACAGACTGGGTGTAAGTGACTGGATAGTTTAGGAGGGTAAGGGAGGGCTATATCAGTTATGAATATATATATTGATGTCGGAAAAGAGAATTTTCTTTTCTCTATGTAATGAGGATAGGACACATATTGGCATCAAAGGGGGGGAGGGTAAGTTCAGGGATTTATGTTCTGAATGTACTGCAATAAGCATTATGTCTGTATTGTATTTTGAATCTCACCATGTAATATCACAAATGTGAAAATTTGAAAACTGCTATTCTATGTCACATACTGGACATGTAACATTTATCTTTTTCTTGTCTGGATGGCATGGTAAAATACAATAAAGTATGTTTTAAAAATATATATATACTGATTAAGGGGTTTAATATACCAGCTTCCACCAAATACTGATTGAGGCCTGCGATATACCAGCTTCCACAAATACTGCTCTTCTCTAGAGACTTTGGCACAGGGTAATTTTGAAAATGACAGACAGAAGAAGAGGCAGGCCATTCCGCAGGGGTTGTAGGGGTAGGGCAGGTGCACCAGGTCGGAGCCTAAGTGGGAAGTTAGATAAGGTGCGTGCGATTACATCAAAGGACGCACCAGAGTTGGTGAGAGTGGCTCACTCAGCCTTCCGCTTCTGCGCCCTCTTCAGCCTCTGTATCTGCACCCTCCTCACTCTCTGCTGTGTGCACCCCCAAAGACACCACCACCAACACCATAGCCCCTCCACTCGAGTGACAGGAATTATTTTTCCATCCATTCCCAGATCTGACTGATGCGCAGCCATTCTTGACATTGGATGAGGAAGAGGAGGTAGCAACGGCCACCACCCAGCGTTCTGACAACAGTACCCAGATCAGCCCAAGGAGGGTGGTCCACGCTGTTGCTGCCTACTCTGAGATCTCTAATGTGGTGGCGAAAGTGACGATGATGATGTGTCGATGGACGTCACGTGGGTGCCCACAAGAGAGGAAGAGGAGGGGAGTTCAGAGGGAGAGACGGAGCAGCAGATAGGGAGGAGAAGGAGGAGAAGCAGGCAGAACTCGCAGTGCACAGGAGGCAAAAAGCAGATTGCAAATATATCTGGAGGGATCCATCCACCATGCACGTTCACATCTTGGCTCCGCAGTGTGGGCTTTTTTTTAACGTGTCAGCTGCTGACAATAGTGTTGCCATCTGCAGCCTGTGCTGTCGACGCATAAGTCGCGGTAAGCCCAACACTCACCTAGGGACGACCGCGTTAAGAAGGCACCTGGCCTTCCATCACCGAGCCCAGTGGGAGCAACGCTGTCAGAACCCACAAAGCCACATTCCCGGCGCTCCACATTGTGCCTCTTCTCCTTCTCCTTTCTCTCTCTCCTCCCATTTGTCCACCACTTCACATTCCACCGTGCCGTTGTCGTGTTTACCTGGCAGAAGGCAGGCTTCCATGGCCCAAAGACGAGGCGGCAAATCATAATGAGGTGGTTATTATGTGGACTTCAACTACCCAGATATAGACTGGGAAACTGAAACTTATATATCTCATAAGGGAAACAGGTTCTTGGCAATAACCAAAGACAATTACCTCTCCCAACTGGTTCAGGACCCGACTAGAGGGACGGCCATACTGGACTTAGTATTAACCAATAGGCCCGACAGAACAACAGACAGGCAGGTTGGGGGACACCTAAGAAATAGTGACCATAAAGTAATAACCTTCCAATTATCATTCAAAAGAGCGTTTCTACAGGGAGGAACAAAAATACCAAACTTCAAAAAAGCTAAATTTAGCCAACTAAGAGAGGCCGTAGGCCAAACTAACTGGGACAAAGTCCTCAAAAATAAAAATACAGCCACAAAATGGGATATCTTTAAAAACATCCTAAAATCTCATTGTGAGAGGTACATACCGTATGGGAATAAAAGGTTAAGGAACAAAAAGAAACCAATGTGGATAAATAGAACTGTAAAGAAAGCAATAAATGACAAAAAGAAAGCATATCATTCACTGAAACAGGAAGGCAGCACGGAAGCACTGAAAAACTATAAGGAAAAAAATAGAACATGTAAAAAACAAATAAAAGCGGCCAAACTAGAGACCGAGAGATTAATTGCCAAAGAGAGTAAAACTAACCCTAAAATGTTCTTCAATTATATAAATGTTAAAAAGTATAAATCTGAAGGTGTCGGCCCTTTAAAGAGTAATGAGGGGGAAGTCGCAGAGAGTGATGAGGAGAAAGCAAAGCTGTTAAATATTTTTTTCTCCAATGTATTCACTGAGGAAAATAAATTGTCAGATGACATGCAGAATGCAAAAATAAATTCCCCATTAAAAGTGTCCTGTCTGACCCAGGAATTAGCACATCAGCGACTTAAAAAGATTAAAATAGACAAATCGCCAGGACCGGATGACATACACCCCCGTATCCTAAAGGAATTAAGTAATGTCATAGCCAGACCCTTATTTCTGATATTTGCAGACTCTATACTGACAGGGAATGTCCCACAGGATTGGCGCTTGGCATATGTGGTGCCAATATTCAAAAAGGGGCCAAAAACAGAGCCTGGAAACTATAGGCCGGTAAGTTTAACATCTGTTGTGGGTAAACTGTTTGAAGGTTTTCTGAGAGATGCTATATTAGAGCATCTCAACAGAAATAAGCAAATAACGCCATATCAGCATGGCTTCGTGAGGGATCGGTCATGTCAGACTAATTTAATCAGTTTCTATGAGGAGGTAAGTTCTAGACTTGACAGCGGCGAATCAATGGATGTCGTATATCTGGACTTCTCCAAAGCATTTGACACTGTGCCACATAAAAGGTTAGTATATAAAATGAGAATGCTCGGACTGGGAGAAAACATCTGTATGTGGGTAAGTAACTGGCTCAGTGATAGAAAACAGAGGGTGGTTATTAACGGTAAACACTCAGATTGGGTCACTGTCACTAGTGGGGTACCTCAGGGGTCAGTATTGGGCCCTATTCTCTTCAATATATTTATTAATGATCTTGTAGAAGGCTTGCATAGTAAAGTATCAATTTTCGCAGATGACACTAAACTGTGTAAAGTAATTTACACTGATGAGAACAGTATACTACTACAGAGGGATCTGGATAGATTGGAGGCTTGGGCAGATAACTGGCAGATGAGGTTTAACACTGATAAATGTAAAGTTATGCACATGGGAAGGAAAAATGCAAGTCACCCGTACATACTAAATGGTAAAACACTCGGTAACACTGACATGGAAAAGGATCTAGGAATTTTAATAAACAGCAAACTAAGCTGCAAAAACCAGTGTCAGGCAGCTGCTGCCAAGGCCAACAAGATAATGGGTTGCATCAGAAGGGGCATAGATTCCCGTGATAAGAACATAGTCCTACCACTTTACAAATCGCTAGTCAGACCACACATGGAGTACTGTGTACAGTTCTGGGCTCCTGTAAACAAGGCAGACATAGCAGAGCTGGAGAAGGTCCAGAGGAGGGCATCTAAAGTAATAACTGGAATGGGGCAACTACAGTACCCTGAAAGATTATCAAAATTAGGGTTATTCACTTTAGAAAAAAGACGACTGAGGGGAGATCTAATTAATATGTATAAATATATCAGGGGTCAGTACAGAGATCTATCCCATCAGCTATTTATCCCCAGGACTGTGACTGTGACGAGGGGACATCCTCTGCGTCTGGAGGAAAGAAGGTTTGTACACAAACATAGAAAAGGATTCTTTACGGTAAGAGCAGTGAGACTATGGAACTCTCTGCCTGAGGAGGTGGTGATGGTGAGTACAATAAAGGAATTCAAGAGGGGCCTGGACATATTTCTGGAGCTTAATAATATTACAGGCTATAGCTACTAGAGGGGGGTCATTGATCCAGGGAGTTATTCTGATTGCCTAATTGGAGCCGGGAAGGAATTTTATATTCCCCTAAAGTGGAGAAAATTGGCTTCTACCTCACAGGGTTTTTTTTTTTTTTTTGTTTTTTGCCTTCCTCTGGATCAACTTGCAGGATAACAGGCCGAACTGGATGGACAAATGTCTTTTTTCAGCCTTATGTACTATGTTACTATGTTACTAAATGTTCGAGCGTAAAAAGTTGATGACGCCGGATAACCCTCTTGCCCAACGGCTGACCACTGGCTTGTCAGAACTGCTAGCGCAGCAACTATTGCCATATACAGGGAGTGCAGAATTATTAGGCAAGTTGTATTTTTGAGGATTAATTTTATTATTGAACAACAACCATGTTCTCAATGAACCCAAAAAACTCATTAATATCAAAGCTGAATATTTTTGGAAGTAGTTTTTAGTTTGTTTTTAGTTTTAGCTATTTTAGGGGGATATCTGTGTGTGCAGGTGACTATTACTGTGCATAATTATTAGGCAACTTAACAAAAAACAAATATATACCCATTTCAATTATTTATTTTTACCAGTGAAACCAATATAACATCTCAACATTCACAAATATACATTTCTGACATTCAAAAACAAAACAAAAACAAATCAGTGATCAATATAGCCACCTGTGGCGAAACCAACCTCGCCACGGTGTTTTGGAGGGGCTGTTTACCAGCCTCCTGCCCTGGGATTATGGTCCCTTAAGTTATTGGGTCTTAAGGCACTTGGGACGGAGCCCTCTGTCCCTGGATTGCATCATCTGCCTTACTTGCTTGGATGGAGCACATGGGGAGAACAATAGATAGTGGCCATTTTAACTCACAGACACTGTTCTGACTTTTCAACACGGTGCTATCTTGCCTGTATTTGGTGCACAGAGACATCATTCAGTAGTTTGAAACTACCAAACAGGGGACACATTTATTAGTGACTATTTTCTGTATAACTTGTAAATTTTCAGTGTAACTGTATCTTCCAAACTACTGAACGGATGTGGGTGAATTTTGGATATGTGGTTCACCCAGATCCCCCGGTTCCGAGGATATATTGGTTATGGGGTTATTGCATGTTTTGGGGTTCCTGTGATATGTTTTATAAAACTGTATTTCTCTGCCTTTGATAATTATATTCGTCATTGTGTTCAATGGTCATCATCGGCAGAGGGGAGGATTTTGTGTGGGTGTGTTTCTATTGTCCCATTGTGTGTTTAAATGGTGATGTCTGTCTTGTTGTCTCCACATGTGTATTGGCGATCTCCCCTTTGTCCTGAGAGATAATTGGATTGTCTTCGGTCGTCTCCGGGACAGAGGGGAGGAAACCATGATGCATTGTGGGGATGTGTTGTATCTGCAACAAACTGTAATAAAAACCAGGCTGGGTGTGCCAGCACTTCAGAGCACTGCTTGACCCTCAACACGGAGCCTTGTCTCGTTATTGGGGGGATTCCATGTATGCTGTTGGAGACTGATTGCCAGGAGTGTAAGCCGACTGAATGCTTTTCCTGTTCGTCTGCCGGCAGCTATTCGCGAGGTTCCAGTTTGGAGTGCTATTTTGTATCCAGTTCGGGAGGTTGGTGTTCTGCAGTAGCTGTGCCTGCATCTCGGAAAGGGGCATATCACCTGAACGGATCTTAACCCCTTGTCTGCTGAAACGGTCCGTTACACCACCTTTTTTTGCAAGGACACTCAAAAGCCTGCCATCCATGGATTCTGTCAGTGTTTTGATCTGTTCACATCAACATTGCGTGCAGCAGCAACCACAGCCTCCCAGACACTGTTTAGAGAGGTCTACTGTTTTCCCTCCTTGTAAATCTCACATTTGATGATGGACCACAGGTTCTCAATGGGGTTCAGATCAGGTGAACAAGGAGGCCATGTCATTAGATTTTCTTCTTTTATACCCTTTCTTGCCAGCCACGCTGTGGAGTACTTGGACGCGTGTGATGGAGCATTGTCCTGCATGAAAATCATGTTTTTCTTGAAGGATGCAGACTTCTTCCTGTACCACTGCTTGAAGAAGGTGTCTTCCAGAAACTAGCAGTAGGACTGGGAGTTCAGATTGACTCCATCCTCAACCCGAAAAGGCCCCACAAGCTCATCTTTGATGATACCAGCCCAAACCAGTACTCCACCTCCACCTTGCTGGTGTCTGAGTCGGACTGGAGCTCTCTGCCCTTTACCAATCCAGCCACGGGCCCATCCATCTGGCCCATCAAGACTCACTCTCATTTCATCAGTCCATAAAACCTTAGAAAAATCAGTCTTGAGATATTTCTTGGCCCAGTCTTGACGTTTCAGCTTGTGTGTCTTGTTCAGTGGTGGTCGTCTTTCAGCCTTTCTTACCATGGCCATGTCTCTGAGTATTGCACACCTTGTGCTTTTGGGCACTCCAGTGATGTTGCAGCTCTGAAATATGGCCAAATTGGTGGCAAGTGGCATCTTGGCAGCTGCACGCTTGACTTTTCTCAGTTCATGGGCAGTTATTTTGCGCCTTGGTTTTTCCATACGCTTCTTGCGACCCTGTTGACTATTTTGAATGAAACGCTTGATTGTTCGATGATCACGCTTCAGAAGCTTTGCAATTTTAGGAGTGCTGGATCCCTCTGCAAGATATCTCACTATTTTTGACTTTTCTGAGCCTGTCAAGTCCTTCTTGTGACCCATTTTGCCAAAGGAAAGGAAGTTGCTTAATAATTATGCACACCTGATATAGGGTGTTGATGTCATTAGACCACACCCTTTCTCATTACAGAGATGCACATCACCTAATATGCTTAATTGGTAGTAGGCTTTCGAGCCTATACAGCTTAGAGTAAGACAACATGCATAAAGAGGATGATGTGGTCAAAATACTCATTTGCCTAATAATTCTGCACTCCCTGTAAACTGGTGGATTCGGAGGCCTTTAGAAAATTTGTGGCCATTGGCACACCGCAATGTAATGTCCCCAGAAGGAAATATTTCTCCCAGAAGGGCATCCCAGAGCTATATGGCCACATTCAGTGGCAAGTGAATATATCTCTGGCACACAGTGCCGGTGCCAAGATACATATGACCACAGGCATGTGGTCTAGCAAACACGGGCAGGGAAGGTACATAACTTTTACTGCCCACTGGGTGAACCTTCTTACGGCCGTCAATCATGTAACCCGTGGCACCCATGTGGATTTTGTGTTACTGCCACGGATTGCATGCAGGCCTGCCTCTTCTCCTCCTACTCCATCCTCCGTCTCCTCCTCAGCTGACTCCACCTTTTCCACTGCTACCACCTCTTCCGCTGCATCCCCCCAAGCTCCCCAGAACCTATTCGATGTGCCAGGTGAGACATTGCCATGCAGTGCTGCGGCTGTTGTGCCTGGAAGCCAAGACCCACACCAGTCCTGCACTGCTTTCAGCTCTGTGGTCACAGGTCGATCCGTGGCTAACCCCGCTCAATTTGACAGTTGGTAAAGTGTTGTGCGACAACTGTGCCAATCTGCTGAGCGCGCTGAAACAGGGCAAAATAACACACGTGCCATGCATGGAACACTTCCTGAACTTAGTCGTGCAGCGATTCGTTGCCAAATACCCTGGAGTCCAGGATGTATTGCGGCAGGCCAGGAAAATCTCTGGCCATTTTAGAAGATCTTACACGGCCATGGCTCGCCTTGCTGACGTTTAGCGGCGACACAACCTGCCCTGTCAGACGTCTGATTTGTGACAGCCCGATGCGCTGGAACTCCACCTTGTATATGCTTGATAGGCTGCTCCAGCAGCAACGTGCCATTAACGACTACCTGTACGAACGCTGCAGCAGGACAGGTTCTGGGGAGCTTGGTTTCTTTTCACCGCGCCAGTGGCTGCTCATGCGCGATGCATGCAGACTTCTGCGGCCATTTGATGAGATCATCAAACTGGTCAGTCGCAGCCAGGGCACCATCAGTGACATCGTACCTTACCCCTTCTTTCTGGAGCATGCATTACGTCATGTCATTGATCAAGCCGTTGAGGAGCAGTAGCTAGAAGATGAGGTCGCAATGCTGAGTGAATTCCCAGGGGGGTCTACTCCATCTGAGACAAGTCAGCAGGAGTCTGAAGAGGAGTCAGAGGATGATGGTGGCTAGGGGGAGGAGAAGGAGCAAGAAGAGCAGGCTTTAAACTTTTCGGGGATCCCTGGTATTGTCTGTGGCTTGGGGGAGGAGACTGAGGACGACGTTGTCCTGGGTGATGAGCAGGAGCCAGGGGGCTCCACCGCTTCCAATTTAGTGCAAATGTGGGCTTCATGCTCCAGTGTTTGAAGAGGGAGCCCTGTATAAAAAGAATAAAGGGAAAGGACCAGTACTGGGTGGCAACATACTTAGACCCCCGGTACAAACACAAAATAGCAGCTATGTTACCAGCATCACAGAGGGCTGTCAGAATGCAGCTTTTCCAGGCCTTGCTACAAGAGATGCTGCATTCTTCTGCTGCGGGCGCTGGCAGAGGAATTTCCACCCACAGCGAAGCAGGTGCGAGTACCAATCCTACCGCGCCTGCAAGAAGAGGGCGGTTTGAAGATGTGTTGGTCACTTCAGATATGAGATCATTCTAGAACAACTAGACCGACAGTTGTCCGACTACAATGGGTTAACGGCCGATGTGGACGCTCTGAGAGGCGAGGAACTCCTTGGTGTGCAGGCTTGACCTGTGGCCAGAGCTGGCACAATTTGCCATAGAACTGTTGGCTTGCCCCTGGTCGTCTAGCTCACGAAAGTGTGGACTACCTCACATTTCTAAAAATGAATGTGGCATTCAACACCTGTGACGACCACGTGTAATTGAATTTCCTCATGCCAGCCCACACTTATCCGCCACCCAGAACAAAGAATGGTCCTTGTCTTATGCATATACAGCAGCATAAAAAGCCTTTTCTATCAGGTGAATGCATAATTTTTGGGGCCTTTACTCCAGTGGCCTACAGTAAAAATTTTATCTAGTGACTGCCTAATGTACCTCCAGACACATAATCACTAGTTCTTTTCTGTCAGGTGAATGCCTAATTTTTGGGGCCTGTACTGCCCTACAGTAAAATTGTTATCCACTGACCGTCTAATATACCTACAGCCACATAATCACTTGTTCTTTTCTGTCAGGTTAATGCCTAATTTTTGGGGCCTGTACTGGTCTACAGTAAAATTGTTATACACTGATCGTCTAATATACCTCCAGCCACATAATCACTTGTTCTTTTCTAGAATAAAAAGGTAGCAGGCCCACTCATAAATGGGATAAATATAATGGTCTTTATTTAGTTAAAATACTAAAATTGGGTAAATGTGTTAGGAAAAGAGGTGAGTGTGGTGGTCTGGACACTTGGTACAGGTGTCAGATGGGGGGTGGCTGGTATTAGGTGATCTAGGGATGAATCCGTGGGGAACAAGAGGTAGAGCCTTTTGTGGCTGGCTCAAATAAGTGGGATAGCTTTCCCAGTGCTTGTGAAAAAATATAGTGGTGTGAGATAAAAGGATAAAAATAAAAAATAAAAAATGAAAAATAAAAATAAAAATGAAAAAATGGGATAAAATGGAAAAAATGTGTAGTTTTATATGGTGTAGTTCGTCATCAGGTGGTCCCAAGGTAGCGCTAGAGATAAAAATTTAAAATGATGGAAAGGTACTATACATTAGGTATATATCATAATGTCCCATAAGTAGCGCTTAAAATATTGTGGGGTCTTGTATTCCTGGAAAAAATATGTATGGTTCCTGTGGGGGAATTGGTGCTCTGGACCTCGGTGCGGCGTCCCGCACTGTCTTGGGTACAGAGATCACTTACCCGCCACGTGGAGATGTCTTCCTTCAGTGCTCCGACCAGTTGTTGCTTGCAGTTGGCTTCCTCGGCTGTCGGCGTCCCTCGTGGTCTCTAGGCGCGCGCGCCCTTTTACTTAGGTATATGTTGTCAGCGTGACCTGTTTTTTTATCCTTTTATCTCACACCACTATATTTTTTCACAAACACTGGGAAAGCTATCCCACTTATTTGAGCCAGCCACAAAAGGCTCTACCTCTTGTTCCCCACGGATTCATCCCTAGATCACCTAATACCAGCCACCCCCCATCTGACACCTGTACCAAGTGTCCAGACCACCACACTCACCTCTTTTCCTAACACATTTACCCAATTTTAGTATTTTAACTAAATAAAGACCATTATATTTATCCCATTTATGAGTGTGCCTGCTACCTTTTTATTCTAAATCTTCCCTTTTTGACTGGGTGAGTCAAAACCAGCAGTTCAGCACCTCAGCCATTCTACTGAACAGTCGAGCCGCCTTAATCCCACCTATCACACTTGTTCTTTTCTGTCAGGTCAATGCCTAATTTTTGGGGCCTGTATGCCACTGGCCTACTGTAAAATTGTTATTCAGTGACCGCCTAATGTACCTCCAGCCACAGTCACTTGCTCCAGCAGGGCACATTTTTGAGAGTTTCCCTTTAAGACGCATAAAAATGGCCCCTGATTAAAATTCATATTTTTTGTAGTAATCTTTGCCATTGATCCCCCTCTGGTATGTCACTGTCCATGTTGTGGGACTATTTGTGCACTTCTATTAAGTATTTGGTGGCTGCAAAAATGACCTGAATGTTTTTCAGTTTCGCCTGCCATTAAAGTGAATGAAACCCGCAGAGAACGCGCGGTTCACGAACATTTGATCACGAACCGGCCGATGTTCGTCCATCACTACTAATATGTATACTTTTTCTTATTTATTTAAGTTTTACACAGTAATAGCATTTTTTAAACCCAAAAAATGATGTTTTAGTGTCTCTATAGTCTGAGAGACATAGCTTTTTTATTTTTGACCGATTGTCTTAGTTAGGGTCTCATTTTTTGTGGGATGAGGAGACAGTTTGATTAGTGCTATTTTGGGGGGCATTCGACTTTTTGATCGCTTGGTGTTGCACTTTATGTGATATTAGGGCTCTTTCGCACTTGCATATTTCTTTTCCGGCATAGAGTTCCGTCGTCGGGGCTCTATGCCGGAAAAATCCTGATCAGGATTATCCCAATGCATTCTGAATGGAGAGAAATTCGTTCAGGATGCATCAGGATGTCTTCAGTTCAGGACCGAAACGTTTTTTGGCCGGAGAAAATACCGCAGCATGCTGCGCTTTTTGCTCCGGCCAAAAATCCTGAACACTTGCCGCAAGGCTGGATCCGGAATTAATGCCCATTGAAAGGCATTAATCCGGATCCGGCCTTAAGCTAAACGTCATTTCGGCGCATTACCGGATCCGACGTTTAGCTTTTTCTGAATGGTTACCATGGCTGCCAGGACGCTAAAGTCCTGTTTGCCATGGTAAAGTGTAGTGGGGAGCGGAGGAGCAGTATACTTACCGTCCGTGCGGCTCCCGGGGCGCTTCAGAGTGATGTCAGGGAGAGTGACGTCAGGGCGCCCACGAGCATGGATGACGTGATCGCATGGATCACGTCATCCATGCGCATGGGGCGCTCTGACGTCATTCTGGAGCGCCCCGGGAGCCGCACGGGCGGTAAGTATACTGCTCCCTCGCTCCCCACTACTACTATGGCTGCCATAGTAACACTGAACGCATTTTGAAGATCAGTCTTCAAATGCTTTCAGTTCACTTGCAGTGTTACGGATCCGGCGGGCAATTCCGGCAATGGAAGTGCACGCCGGATCCTAACAACGCAAGTGTGAAAGAGGCCTAAGGTGAGAAAATTAGCTTTTTTGGCACTGTTTTTATTTTATTTTTATTATGGTGGTCATGTGAGTGGTTAGGTCATGTGATATTTTTATAGAGCTTGTTGTTACAGATGCGGCGATACCTAACATGTTAACTTTTTTAAATTTATTTCACTGTAACACAATAATAGCATTTTTAAAACAAAAAATGATGTTTTAATGTCTCCATGTTCTGTTTTTTATTGCGATTTTCTTATATAGGGACTAATTTTTTGTGGGAAAAGGTGACAGTTTTAATAGTACCATTTTGTGGGACATTCGCCTTTTTGATCACTTGCACTTTTTGTAATGTAAGGTGACAAAAATGGCATTTTTTGACTTTTTTTATTTTTATGGTGTTTATTGGACGGGGTGGATCATGTGATATATTTATAATACAGCTGGCCATAACGGACAATTCCAAATATGTCAATTTTTTAAAAAAAATTCTAGTTTTAACTTTTTTTTATTACTTCATTGGGGAATTTAAAAAAATAATGTTTTACATGTGAAACCTTTTTATATATATTTTTTTAAAACATATTTTCTTTAGTATTTTCCGTATAATAAACATCAATCATATCATCTTTTGACAAAAGTATATGAAATCTTTACAAACAATAAAGATATAGAACCCTCCCCCCTTCCCCCCACCCAACCCTACATCATCTCAGAGTCATGGTTTCTTAATTGTTTGACATCATGGAGTTAATATAACTCATCTTCTCACGAATTGTGAATTGCATCTAAAAACTCCTTGAGAAGTGAAATTTGCATTTTTTTTTTTTAAGACACTCGTTTCCTAATTTTTGTTATTTGTCTGATTCGAAAACAGTTGATACCATGGGTCTGAATGCCCCAGTTTGGCAAACCATTCCGCATATGCAAACGGGGAGATTGTTTCTACTATCTCCTGATCAGTAAAGAAAGCATTTATAAAAGGTCACCATTTCCTGGAAAAAGGAGTTGTCTTTTTGGACCTACACCCTACAGCCTCTATACGTTCCAAAGTCAAACAATGCACCGAATGTGGAATGACTTCTTTCATAACTGGTGTATCCGGTTTAAGCCAGTGCTTTAAAAGACACCTTTTGGCAGCCAGTAACATCACATGAATTGCATATTTGACTATGGGACGGGTATTTTCCCCTCCTACATAAAATAATAAAAGTTCTGGATCCAGTTGGATCTGTGTATGAAATTTGGCATCTATCATGAATACAAAAGACTGCCAAAAAGATTGTGACTTTGTACATGACCGCAAGCCATGAGTAATATCTGTGTTGGACAAATTACACTTTGGACAGTGTGTTATTCTGTCCACTATAGGTTTGGCAAGGTTTCTAGATAAATAAAAACCATATATAGCTCTATGAATTATTTTAAAATACAATTCTCGACTTCTGGTTCCGGCGGGGGCATGTAGAGGCGCTGGAACTTGTGCTCCGCTCCACCGCTAAACATACCTGCTAGTCCTGCTTCTCCACGGACAGCTGGAGGATCCCCGATACCTGGGTGTTGCTCTGGCTACTGCATGGAGCGTTACCTGCTGAGAAGCGGGCAGAAATCTACTCCCCAGTCGGCAATAGACATCATGAGCATGGACAAGGTCTGTCCCAAGATGGCACCGCTCCCTCCCTCCTCACCGAGGCGCAACATGTCCGAAGAGTAGGTGACCCCGGTCAATTATACGCAGGTGGATCTCTTTGAAACCACATGTAAGGCGATCGACATAAAATTGCTGGCCACTGAAGTGGTAAAACAGCTAGCCCCCGATATTATAGCCTCTCTATCATCTACCCTGCATGCAGCACTCAACAAACTGCAGGAGGAGGTGGAACTACAAGACCACAGGGTGTCTGAGGTAGAGCAATGGGTGGCATGCATTGAGGAGGAGGCTGCGGACACTGCTCAAAAAATGCGAGATCTCTATCAGTTGGCAGAAAAACGTAATGACCGTGTGGAGGACCTTGAAAACAGGTCTAGACGCAGTAATCTGCACCCGGTAGGTGTACCCAAATCAGTATCAATGACTGAACTCCACCATGTATTTGAGGTTTAACTGCCTCAGCCTCGGGGTCTCCAGGGTGGAAAAAGGAAGGTGGAAAGAGCCCATAGAGTAAGGCCTTGGAGGGATCAGTCGATGTCTACCCGCACTAAAGTGGACCAGAGGCCTAGACAGGCGATTTGTAAATATCTGGATTACTCTGATAAGGAGGACATTCTGTGGGCTTATTGTGCGAGGAGAGATCCATTGATTTTGAAAGGGTTCTTCCTTTTGCTGATTATTCAGCAGAAGTGGCGCGGAAATGGAGAGCTGTGTGCACGAGCCTCTATAAAAATGGGATCAGATTTCAGCTGGCCTACCCTGCTATTCTGCGAGTGCAGCTCCCTGATGGTGGCTCCAAGCAATTCACGGATCCAAAGGAGGCTGAGGAGCATCTGCGGAATCAAACAGACCACAGGCAGGAGTCCGCTGAATCGGATGCTGACCGTCAGGCTACAAGTATGCTGGCTGAGAACCATGGGTGGCACCGGTTGTCCCAGGATTCCGCCTCTTTGCCGCAGAGGATGTCTAAGTCTCAGAAATCTTTTGGGGCCAAATCTGCAAAGAAGATGGGAGGACAATGACTTCTACTTTATGCTACATCCCTTTACTTTGGACCTATCTTCCTAACTCAGCTTTCTTTACAGGTGCTTGTAACAGGGAAGGCCTTAGTGACATTTAATAGTTCCTGGAGAGTATAGTTTCTAGCATCTAAATGGTGGTGGTGTGCTGCGTCTAATGCTAGAAAAAAGGAAGTCCTTGAGCTAATCGTAGTCCTTGCTAACAGTTTTTTTTTCTTGGTTCACTGTTACAGTTTTTTTAATGTTTGGGGGTAATATATGAGCAGCCAATTGTTAATGTAATCTGGAGTACTGTTGGGCTGGGAGGCAGTGCTTCAAATTATAGTTTTCAGGCTCCGACGGACGGTGGGGGGGTTTCTGTCGGCATGTGGGTCTCTTACTAGCAATAAATTTATGAAGATAGTGTCGTGGAACGTGAAAGCGCATGAAGGTCCTCAGGCATTTACGCAGACTGAAAACGGACATAGCGCTGTTGCAGGAGACCCATTTGCCGACAGCAGACTTCCATAGGATGAGGAAGCTGTGGGTGGGGGCGGTATACGGTTGCGCGGCTATAGAAAAGAAAGCGAGGGTTTTAATTTTGATAAATCATCACTTATCACATGTGGTTCATTCGGAGGTGGTGGACGACGTAGGGAGGATGGTAAATCTCAACATCTCAGGTCCCTTTGGGTACTATAGTCTGTACAATATATATCCACCGAATCAGGGCCACAAGGCCTTCTTTGACTCGTTATGTACCAAAATACTGCAGGATACCCATAACGCTAAAATAGTTGGTGGAGATTTTAATGTGGTAATGAACCCGCGGGAGGATAGGAGGTCAGACAGTGGCCACAGTCAGCAGTACACTTTGGGGGACTTTGCTGAGTCGTTGTCTCTCAGAGATGGATGGAGGTTCTCCAATCCCCAGGGGATGGAATTCACACATTATTCTCATGCTCACAAGAGCTGGTCCAGAATTGATTATTTGTTTTTGTCACCGGTAACTCTGCATAGAATGGCTGACATTACAATAGGTGATATGGTAATTTCAGACCATTCTCCACTCCTGCTGAATCTTAGAGATGTGTATTCGGGGGGAGGTAAGTTCATATGGAGGTTTCCTAACTACTTGGTAAAGGACAAGGAGTTTGTGAAACTTTTGAAGGGCTGGTGGATGGAATTTGTAGATGACAATAGGGAACTGTCGAAGCGGACCCACCTGGATGCCCGACTTCATAGATTTGGCAACAAGTCTGGGAAGTTGCTGGCCTCCTTGGCCAGAGGGAGAAGTCCACTGAATCATATCCAGGCAGTGATGGGACTAAGGAGCACAGACCACAGCAGATTAATAGGTTGTTTGGGCAATATATGGCAGATTTTTATCAAAACGCTGGTGATAGAACAGAAGGGGGGAAGGCCTTTTTAGAACGAATATCCTTGCCAGCTTTAACAGAGGATCAGTTGGGCACCTTAAACGCCCCCTTGACGGCAGCGGAAATACAGGCTATTATGAAATCTTTTCCATCTGGTAAGGCCCCTGGCCCCAATAGGTATACGTCTGACTTTTATAAAGCTATAGACGCCCAGGTGGTTCTGTACCTTACTTCTGTCTATTCTTCTCTGGTTGAGGGGAGTGAACTGCCGGAACGAATGAATACGGCCCATATCACATTACTTCATAATGCTGGTAAAGACCCAGAAAGTCTGACCTCTTATAGGCCGATTTCATTGATAAATCATGACCTTAAAATATTGTCAAAACTGCTAGCCAACAGGTTAGCCGCTGTTCTTCCCGCTCTGATTTCCCCAGTGCAAGTGGATTTCATTAAAGGTCATGCTGCAGTTACAAATTTACGGAAGGTACTGTTGGCCCTTTCAGTGGCGGGGACGCCGGAGTACCAGGGGCAGGACCCAGCCATTTTCACCTTAGATGCCGAAAAGGCCTTCGATAGTATTAACTGGAAATGGCTGGGTCTTATCCTGGACTCTGTGGGCATGAAGGGGACGTCTTGAACGTTTCTAGATGGTCTATATCTTAGACCGAGGGCAAGGGTCTGTACAAGTGGTTACCTGTCTGACTCTTTCTTGTTGCAAAAGGGAACTAGGCAGGGCTGCCCCCTGTCTCCCCTTTTGTTTTACTTGGCGATAGAACCATTGTCACAATGGTTAGACTCGGAGGAGCTATTTGAGGTTATTGAGGCATTGGAGGACTTTGGCTCACTTTCTGGACTTAAAATTAATAGGTCCAAGAGCGAGTTCCTCTTCTTGAAGGGTGGGAGGCAGCATGAGACGGGGAGTGGACTGGGAGATATACCAATAGCTTGTTCTCACATAACTTACCTAGGTATAAAAGTAGGGGTTACTCTTGAATCCGTATATAGACTTAACTATGATCCCTTGATAGCTAAAATAGTTAGGGAGCTGCAGAGATGGCATGATCTTCCGCTGACGTTATTGGGGCGTAATCATCTTATTAAGATGATGTCAGTCTCTAAATTGCTCTATCCTATGCAGACTATCCCCATATTTTTGAAGCACAAGGATGTCTCTAAGATAACTAAAGCGTTCATGACCTTCTTGAGGCATGGGAAGAGGCCGAGGATACCATTACGTTCTTTAATGAAGGAGATTGAACAAGCAGGGATAGCCTTTCCCGACATTAGGGGATATAATTTGGCCTGCATGGCAAGACATGTGTGTGACTGGATTAATGGATCTAGCTATTATTCGGCTCTGGCATTAGAACAGGAATTCTGCGCTCCCTGGTCTACGGTGGCGTTGTTACATGCGAGGCTGCAGGTGATCCCTGTGTGGATCAAGCAGTCTTTACTTTTCAAAGATACGATAGCTACGAGGAGAATTCTACGGAAAAAATACTGGCTGTCTTATAGGATCTCCAAACATCTTCCTCTGTGGAACAATCCTGAATTTGTGCATGGTAGAACAAATAGATTGTTTGAGGAATGGAAACTAAAGGGGATTTTGCAGGTAAAACACCTACTTCATGACACGGATCCTAGTGGCTGACGGGAGGGGAATTGATTGAAAAGTTTTCTTTAACGTCCTTTCATACTATTCATTGGTCCCAGATAAAGGAGGCCGTGATGAGTTAGCTGGTGTTGGTGTAGAAGGAGGTTCGCAGGAATATTTTAGATAAAATCCTGGATTTGGGGGGTGGGAGGGTCTCAATCTCTATGGTCTATACTGACATGAGGAGAGAGGACGGGAGAAGTGATAGGAGCAAGAGTTTTGGTAAATGGGCTGAGCAGGTAGGCGATGACGAAATTGAACAAAAGATATTGAAAGGCTGGGAAAAGGTCAGGAGACATGTCATTAATGAGTCGTGGAGAGACACTCAGGTTAGATTTATGCATAGGGCCATATATGGCTTTAATATCCCCCCCGGATCCAGCCAAACCAGACCGAATAACAAACTGTCCGAAGTGTGGTGCAGGATACACCGACTTATTTCATGGTATATGGACATGCCCGTCTAGCAGGCGATTGTGGGAGGAGGTGGGGGATTTGGTCCGGAGGTTCTGGGGATGGGAGATTAAATTGACCACCCAACTGTACTTACTATATGTATGGTAGTAAAACGAAGTATCAGGCAAAAATGGCTACAGGGAGTTGCACCGGAGTTGCAGTTCATAATAGAACAATTAAAAAATGTGTTTCATTTGGAAAGATTGAATACCTTGGATGCGAAATAACGACAGGCTAAAGGTTTGTTTCAAAAACGGAAACCATTTATTATTCATTGTATGTCTGATGAAGAAATACAGCAAATTATGAAACCTTTCACACTCACTGAGTGGTACTTAGATAGTGAACTGAGGGGGAACGTTGGGCCGCTTGCTACTCCAGTCTTCTAGCTCATCTTTGTTACATGAAAAGATTATTTGATTATGCTAATGTACTGTGGCTGCTCGTATGTGCTGAGTCTTATTATTATATGTCTAATACCCCTATGTAATTTTTTAATTGTTCTTCTTGTACTTATTGTGCTGTTTTATGTTCAGAGGTAAACACTCTGAATGTAATGTATGTCTGTTGAAAAGAAATAAAGAATTATAAAAAAAAATAATAATACGATTCTCTCCATATCTCGCTTCATACTATTTTCCTAATCAGAGTCCACCCCTCTAATAGTTGATCTAGAACAGTCAGACTAGGAAAATATATGGTATGAAAGGTATGAAATCTGCGCTCAGTGTGTGTGATTCCATAGATGACGGACTTCAAGTATTCCCAAATGTATCCACTGAAGGTACTGTTTATTTGTCGACAGTGCCCTAAATTCTGGATGGTTCCACAATCTCATCTTTTTGGATGTTAAGAACGGCAGATTAAATAACTTTCTAACCGCCTTCCAGGCTGCTATCGTGTCACGTAACAGGACACTGTGATTTACCTGAGTAGGTAGCATTGCATATTTTGTGTGTAGTAAAGTGTTTAGACTCCAGGGTTTAGCCATTTCTGATTCTATAAATGAAACCGAATAATGGGATGTGTCATTCATCCAGTCTAAACTATGTCTCATCAAGCTGGCCAAGTTGTATTTTCTAATATCCGGAAAGCTCACCCCTCCTCTTGTTTTATGTCTAGCGAGTGTACATAAAAGATATTCTACTCCTCTGAGATTGCCAAACAAAAGAGCGGAAGGCTTTTAACAGAGCTTGGATATCAGTATGTTTTATGAGGAGTGGCAGTGTTTGCATGGGTTATAAAAGTTTACTGAAGCTCGTCATCTTTAATAGATGACAGCACCCTAGGAAAGATATAGGCAATGTCGACCAGGACTTTAGTCCTGAAATAACTTTTTTAAATAGAGGAGGATAATTTAAGGCATATAATGATTCCAGGGTTTTCCCTATTTTAATACCCAAATATTTGATAAAGTGAGTTGCTATCGTAACTGGGAGATTCTGCAACAGCTTCACATTTACATTCTGAGGTGGTCATAGATCCAATCGTTCACACTTAGGCCTCTTTCACACGGGCGTCATATTTTTGGCCCGGATAAGAGGCGGGTGCGTTGCGGGAACACGCGCTATTTTTCCGCGCGAGTGCAAAACATTGTAATGCGTTTTGCACTCGCGTGAGAAAAATCACGCATGTTTGATACCCAAACCCGAACTTCTTCACAGAAGTTCGGGCTTGAGATTGATGTTCTGAAGATTGTATTATTTTCCCTTATAACATGGTTATAAGGGAAAATAATAGCATTCTGAATACAGAATGCATAGTATAATAGTGCTGGAGGGGTTAAAAAAAATATATAAAATTAACTCACCTTCTCCTCTTGATCGCGTAGTTCCCAGTCTCTTCTTTACTAGCTGTGGTGATGGAGCATGTGATCTGATGTCACAACACGTGTCCTTTAGCTCACAGCTCATCATTAAAGAAGTAAAGAAGAGACCGGGAACTACGCGATCAAGAGGAGAAGGTGAGTTAATTATATTATTTATTTTCAACCCCTCCGGCACTATTATACTATGCATTCTGTATTCAGAATGCTATTATTTTCCCTTATAACCATGTTATAAGGGAAAATAATACAGTGAATAGACTGTCAACTAGAAACCATGCGTGAAAATCGCACTGCATCCGCACTTGCTTGCGGATGCTTACGATTTTCACGCAACCCCATTCATTTCTATGGGGCCTGCGTTACGTGAAAAACGCAGAATATAGAACATGCTGCGATTTTCATGCAACGCATAAGTGATGCGTGAAAATCACCGCTCATGTGAACAGCCCCATAGAAATGACTGGGTCCGGATTCAGTGCGGGTGCAATGCGTTCAACTCACGCATCGCACCCGCGCGGAATACTCACCCGTGTGAAAGGGGCCTTAGACATGCTAACTTTAAAGCCTGACATATGACCACATTGAGTGAGGAGATCAAACAAGATTGGTATATCTGATTGCGGTTGTGCCATAAAAATCAATAAGTCATCGGCAAATATAGCATGTTTGAGCACTTTCTGACCCACAGCTATGCCTTTAATCTGATCATTATAGGATATTGCCCTAGTTAGCGGTTCTAATGCCAAATTAAACAACAAGGGAGATAAAGGGCAACCCTGCCTAGTACCCTTTTGTAGCTGGAAAGGTGTCACGGATGGTGTTGCAGAAAACTAGAAGACACAAATGAAGATCCAAAGATTAGCAAAATGGAGTGGCTCTACTACTCTGTGGGATAGAGAGGTGCTCAATATCTAGGTGTGAACTCCAAACACCAGAAAGTAAAAAATTTTAAGTAATATTGGAGATATGGCACTCAATATCTGGAAAGTTTGCTCAAACAAGTCACTTTATTGATGCAATAACTTTTTTAAGAAATAATTAAAATGTCATACAAAGTACGTAATTTGTACAGAAATTAAATAACATAATGATAAAACGTCACAATTGACAGTATAAAAAATCACTTATAGTGTATATATACACACATCAGACAGCGAATGGGTGCTTGTCTGTAATCTGATTGAATGGATTCAGAAAGTTAAATTCCCAACACTAGAGCACTGAATATGTTATTGCTCAGTAGTTTTCAGTTGAGAAATAATCGAATGTCACCATTAATTCGGTATAAAATAATCGCCGATTATCATTATTGTGGTGCAGTCGCAGGATTTTCGGATTTAGTTGTAGAAGTTATTCCGAATATACATATATCACAGTTCATGGAACTTATCGGATTAAAGTTCAGAAGTTGTTAGCTCTAGGTGGCGTCCCACCTTTTTTCAAGCTATTTAAATCCCTTACCTCCACTTCTCAATACGGTTTGTTCAGTCACCGTTTCCTCAGCGTCCCAAATATTCGATTTCTCCTTACTTGTAAATCAGAGTGTATCACTCTGAGGAGTTTTCGAGCTTGATGTAGGACGAGTTGGTCACTTAGGAGGTTATTGGTAAGGGAGGTGTAGCTGTAGATCTCCTTGCGTACGCCAAAAATGGTGGTAATGTGGGGTCCAGAGTCCTTCCAGACGCGTTTCGAAGTCCCAAGGGGTGCTGACTTCTTCCTCAGTGGAGGAAGAAGTCAGCACCCCTTGGGACTTCGAAACGCGTCTGGGAGGACTCTGGACCCCACATTACCACCATTTTTGGCGTACGCAAGGAGATCTAAAGCTACACCTCCCTTACCAATAACCTCCTAAGTGACCAACTCGTCCTACATCAAGCTCGAAAACTCCTCAGAGTGATACACTCTGATTTACAAGTAAGGAGAAATCGAATATTTGGGACGCTGAGGAAACGGTGACTGAACAAACCGTATTGAGAAGTGGAGGTAAGGGATTTAAATAGCTTGAAAAAAGGTGGGACGCCACCTAGAGCTAACAACTTCTGAACTTTAATCCGATAAGTTCCATGAACTGTGATATATGTATATTCGGAATAACTTTTACAACTAAATCCGAAAATCCTGCGACTGCACCACAATAATGATAATCGGCGATTATTTTATACCGAATTAATGGTGACATTCGATTAATTTCTCAACTGAAAACTACTGAGCAATAACATATTCAGTGCTCTAGTGTTGGGAATTTAACTTTCAGGATCCATTCAATCAGATTACAGACAAGCACCCATTCGCTGTCTGATGTGTGTATATATACACTATAAGTGATTTTTTATACTGTCAATTGTGACGTTTTATCATTATGTTATTTAATTTCTGTACAAATTACGTACTTTGTATGACATTTTAATTATTTCTTAAAAAAGTTATTGCATCAATAAAGTGACTTGTTTGAGCAAACCTTGCAGATATTGAGTGTCATATCTCCAATATTACTACAAATGAAGATCCGACTGACTTGATCCAAAACTAAGGAACAAGAGGGTAAGCCCTGTAACAGCCCTAGCACTCTCCCTTACTGCTCAGCGTATGCAAAAATCTCTATGGTAGATAATTGTATACCCTCGTTCCTCGACTGTATGACACCTGAACACCCTATAATAGTGAGGGGACACGACCACCGGCTCCCTACACTAAATACGGAGGAAGTCAGGGTCACCTAGGATCAAGACCACAGGAAAACAGAAATAAAGGAACAGACTTATCTTGTGGATGCAGCAGTAGCAGCTTCTAGCATCAGCACAGTCCAGGAAGTTGTATAAACCGCAAGATGAGGCAGTATGGGGAGGAGATATATAGGGAGGCAATCACTGATAATAGATGACAGCTGGGAGAGGGAGGAGAGATGTCAAAATGAAAGCAAAACAAAAGAAGATCATGCAGGAGGTACTGAAGGACGTCTATCAGAACTTCTCAAAGATCTGGTGGTGACAAAAGGCCTTGACAAGAAACCCAGAATGGAAATCCTCGCTAGAGGGGAGCAATACAATGTTGAGATATATGTCCTAAATGGACTCGTAAATCCCATAGTGTTGAGTACTTCGTTCAACCATCTCCAGCTCACATTGTCAAAAGCTATTTCCACATCTATAGTTAATAGAGCTGGAGATGGATGGACATGTGGATTCCTTTTGATCACATCAAGTACCGCCAACACCTTCCGAATGTTATACACCGCTGACCTATTTTGAATGAATCCTACTTGATGGGTCGTTATAATTTTGGGCATAAAGGGAGCTAACCTATCTGCCAATATCTTTGACAAAAATGTGAGGTTGTTGTCTATGAGGGATATTGGACGATATGAAGATGGCACAGTGACAAGGATTTTAGATAATCTCGGGGCCAATAATTTATAGAATTCGTTTGTGAACCCATCAGGGCCTGGTGCCTTGCCATTTTTTGACAGGCGTATAACTTTCTGGACTTCATCTTCTGTGATGGGTTGATTCAATATTGCCAAATCATCCTGTGAGATCTGGGGCACGGAAAGGGATTCTAACCACAATTTCCCTTAAAAAATTTTTAATCACTGCGGCGGGGCGGGCGTGGGTGAACGCACGTGTGGGCGACCGATCAGGCCTGATCGGGCAAACACTGCGTTTTGGGTGGAGGGCGAACTAAGGTGACACTAATACTATTATAGATCTGACTGTGATCAGTTTTGATCACTTACAGATACTATAAAAGTACAAATGCTGATTAGCGATACGCTAATCAGTGAATCAGTGACTGCGGTGCGGTGGGCTGGGCGCTAAACGATCACTAACTACCTAACCAAGGGGCCTAAACTATCCTAAAACCTAACCGTCAATACCAGTGGAAAAAAAAGTGACAGTTTACACTGATCACTTTTTTCCTTTCACTAGGTGATTGACAGGGGCGATCAAGGGGTGATCAAGAGGTTAATTGGGGTGATGGGGGGTGATCTGGGGCTATGTGTGGTGTTTTGTGTGTACTCACTGTGATGTCTGCTCCTCTGCTGGAACCAACCAACCAAAAGGACCAGCCATTTAACACCTTATATTTATAAATATAAAGTGTTAACTGGCTTCTGATTTGGTTTTTTGAAAATCATCAGCCTGACAGCCACGATCATTGGCTGGCAGGCTGATGATGAAATACTCCTCTAACTTTTGCCAGCCCGCGATGCGCATGCGCGGGCCGGCTGTGAGCGTCATCTCGCGTCTTGCGAGATGACGCACCAATGCGTGACTCTGCCTGAGACAGCCTCCTCTGGACCGCGATCCTGCGTTAGGCGGTCCGAAGGCGGTTAATAAGTGGGATTTCTTGCCTTATAAATGGGGTTGGGACCATCAGTTGCGTTGTGGAGAAGTCAGGTGGATACACAGCTGATAGTCCTACTGAATAGACTGTTGGAATTTGTATTATGGCAAGAAAAAAGCAGCTAAGTAAAGAAAAACGAGTGGCCATCATTAGTTTAAGAAATGAAGATCAGTCAGTCAGAAAAATTGGGAAAACTTTGAAAGTGTCCCCAAGTGCAGTCACAAAAACCATCAAGCGCTACAAAGAAACTGGCTCACATGCGGACCGTCCCAGGAAAGGAAGACCAAGAGTCACCTCTGCTGTGGAGGATAAGTTCATCTGAGTCACCAGCCTCAGAAATCGCAGGTTAACAGCAGCTCAGATTAGACAGGGCCGTCTTTACCAAGGGGCAAAAGGGGCAAAAGGGGCAGCTGCCCTGGGCCCAGTTGCTCCTGGGGGGCCCAAGGCAGCTGCCTCTTGAGCCCTGCTAGCTACTGCCCCGGGTGGCAGGCTGTCGGCTACACAGGCATCATGATCGTACTGTGTTAATGATCTAGGGATTCTAGGACCTTAATGAGTTGTGATCTAGGACCTTAATGACATCATTACCATGTGACCAATAACCTACTGGTCACATGGCTATGAGGTCATCACAGGTCCTACTGAGTGTTGCAGAAGTTAACTGTGGAGCTTTTTTGTGTAAAGATTACATCAGAAAAAGGTGACAGGGGCTGTTATGTTAATATACTGTAAACTACTGTATAGTGGGGTGCTGTATACTGTGTGGTGGGCTGTATATTGTGTGGTGGGCTGTATATTGTGTAATGGGCTGTATACTGTTTGGTGGGCTGTATACTGTGGGGGGGGCTGTATTCTGTGTGGTGGGCTGTATACTGTGTGGTGGGCCGTATATTGTGTGGTGGGCTGTATATTGTGTGGTGGGCTGTATATTGTGTAATGGGCTGTATATTGTGTGGTGGGCTGTATACTGTGGGGGGGCTGTATACTCCGGGGCGGCTGTATACTGTGTGGTGGGCTGTATACTGTGTGGTGGGCTGTATATTGTGTGGTGGGCTGTATATTGTGTGGTGGGCTGTATATTGTGTAATGGCCTATATATAGTGTGGTGGGCTGTATACTGTGGGGGGGCTGTATACTGTGTGGTGGGCTGTATACTGTGTGGTGGGCTGTATACTGTGGGGGGCCTGTATAGTGTGGGGGGCTATAGTGCTGTACTGCATACTGTGGGGGGCTGTATACTGTGGGTGCAGTATAGTGTGGGGGGCTGTATCGTGTATAGTTTGGGGTGCTGTATACAGTGAGGTGTTGTATACCGTGAGGTGCTGTATACTGTGGGCTGCTATACTGCTCTACTATATACTGTGGGGTACTGTATAGTGTGTGGTGCTGTATACTATAGGGTGCTATATTGCATACTGTGGGGTGCTGGGGTGCACTGTAACACTAGGGTGAGCCGAGCCCTGGTCTCCTTCCTGCAGAGCGGTGCCCACTTTCAGCCTGAGCCCAGCTGTCCAGAGCACTGATCCTGAGCCGCTGGAGTCTTCAGAACTGGAAGTATTTACAGTCATTCACTGTACTCTACCAGATGTGTGCGTGATTGCATGCTAAGGTGTGGGAAGGCGGGATCCAGGGGGCCCAAGTAAATGTTTGCCCAGGGTCCAATCAATATTAAAGACGGCCCTGAGATTAGAGACCAGGTCAATGCCACACAGAGTTCTAGCAGCAGACAGATCTCTAGAACAACTGTTAAAAGGAGACTGTGTGAATCAGGCCTTCATGGTAAAATATCTGCTAGGAAACCACTGCTAAGGACAGGCAACAAGCAGAAGAGACTTGTTTGGGCTAAAGAACACAAGGAATGGACATTAGACCAGTGGAAATCTATGCTTTGGTCTGATGAGTCCAAATTTGAGATCTTTGGTTCCAACCACCTTGTCTTTGTGCGACGCAGAAAAGGTGAACGGATGGACTCTACATGCCTGGTTCCCACCGTGAAGCATGGAGGAGGAGGTGTGATGGTGTGGGGGTGCTTTGCTGGTGACACTGTTGGGGATTTATTCAAAATTGAAGGCATACTGAACCAGCATAGCTACCACAGCATCTTGCAGCGGCATGCTATTCCATCCGGTTTGCGTTTAGTTGGACCATCATTTATTTTTCAACAGGACAATGACCCCAAACACACCTCCAGGCTGTGTAAGGGCTATTTGACCATGAAGGGGAGGGATGGGGTGCTGCGCCAGATGACCTGGCCTCCACAGTCACCGGACCTGAACCCAATCAAGATGGTTTGGGGTAAGCTAGACCGCAGAGTGAAGGCATCTCTGGGAACTCCTTCAAGACTGTTGGAAGACCATTTCAGGTGACTACCTCTTGAAGCTCATCAAGAGAATGCCAAGAGTATGCAAAGCAGTAATCAAAGCAAAAGGTGGCTACTTTGAAGAACCTAGAATATGACATATTTTCTGTTGTTTCACACTTTTTTGTTATGTATATAATTCCACATGTGTTAATTCATAGTTTTGATGCCTTCAGTGTGAATCTACAATTTTCATAGTCATGAAAATAAAGAAAACTCTTTGAATGAGAAGGTGTGTCCAAACTTTTGGTCTGTACTGTATATGCCCATATTTCTGAGATGTGCAATCCCGTTTCCCACAACATACCCCCCATAATATAACTAACAAACCCGTTTAAGAACCTTTACCTAAGATCACTTAGATGAAAACTGATTTGGACTTCACTTCTTCCCAACATGGGTGCAGTTCTCCCAATATAACCTGCTAAGCTTGTGGTGAACTGCATTCTTTTAGCTCTGTAAGACGACACATTCTACAATGAAAAAATCTCGGGGTATTTGAATTTAAGAAACCGTTACCCGCATCTTTTCTTTTAAACATTAGAGAAACAGCATTTTTCATCAGCCTTTCATGAGTCCCCTGATGTTCCCGGTCTCTTGCTCTGTTCTCTGGGATCTGAAGCTGTATTGGCATCTACATCAGACCTCGGTGAGGTCCTTCTTACTGTGTTCAAATTTTCATGTTCCTGTCTTGTAGAGCTTTCTTTGCCTCTTGAGGGTCTTGATAAGTATGCACAGTTCCATCGTTATTATAAATCTTAAGTGTCGCAGGGTAGATTAGTGCAAATCTGACTTGAGCCCGATTCAGTTCTAAGCAAACAAACGATAATTCCTGCCTATTTCTGGTGACAGCTGCCGAAAAATCTTCAAAAAGCAATGTCTTTTTTCCCCGTAGCTCTAGAGGGGCTTTGCGTTTTTTATATGCCCGGAGGATAGAGGCCTTCTCTGAGTAGTCAAGATAATAGACAATGACATTTCTAGGTCTTTGATCCAGTGGCACGTACAGAGGAGAGCAATTTTGGTGGTGTTTGGATAATGTAGAAGCTGGACCCACTCTATGTGCTCTCTCTACCTGTCACGGCTGGCGGTGGGGGAAACCCCCAGCCGTGCGGTACCCGTAGATGTTTGGTCGCTGCAAGGCCAGGACCACAGGATCAGGGAGCAGGTCACCTCCTAAAGTCTCCCTGATCTGACCCTAACTCCTAACCTGCATGGGCCGACCTTTAAGGTAGGAGGACCCATGTGCAGGAACCTCGGGTCCCTACTATCCCTCCGCAGGTCCCTAGGCTAGGAGCTGGATAGACTACCTGTTCCTCCAGAACACGGAGGAACAGGAGCCTAGAAAGGCCAAGCTGGTAATACTTATGGCAGTGGCAGGTATGTGGAACTACAACCTCACCTACCTGCCACAAACACACCGCCCGGAACCCATGCAAAAGTGCTGTCTGTCTACAACAACAGAAAAGACAACAGCACACACCATACACCACACAGGGAACCAGGGAACCATAAGGTGCAACAAGCCAGCAACCACATACACATAAACATAACATCAGACAAGGTAACAAAGGTTTTACTAACAAGGTTTTATGACCAGAAGGATGGTCCTCACCAGGCAGATGGAGGAGACAGGAGGCTGCTCCAGCCAGCATGGCTGAGAGCAACCTACTGAAGCCTGCAAGAGACTCAGGCTATATAGGCCAAGTGGCCACACCCAAACGGCCAGACACACCCAGTGACTCACACACACTGGGAAGGGAGTTAACCCTTCCTACACCACAGAAGAGAAGGGAAAACACCAACTTAACCACTTAGCGCTACGCTAACGCCGAAAGGCGTCATCGCGGCGGCTCTCCCAGGCTACGCTAACGCCAATAGGCGTCATCTCGCGTGAGCCGAGATTTCCTGTGAACGCGCGCGTTCACAGGAACGGGAGGTAAGCGAGTGGATCTCCAGCCTGCCAGCGGCGATCGCTCGCTGGCAGGCTGGAGATGTGATTTTTTTAACCCCTAACAGGCATATTAGACGCTGTTTTGATAACAGCGTCTAATATACCTGCTACCTGGTCCTCTGGTGGTCCCTTTTGTTAGGATCGACCACCAGAGGACTCAGGCAGCTCACTAAAGTAGCACCAAACACCACTACACTACACCCCCCCCTGTCACTTATTAACCCTTTATAAACCACTGATCAGCCCATATAGACTCTCTGATTACCCCCCTGTCATTGATCACCCCCCTGTCATTGATCACCCCCCTGTCATTGATCACCCCCCTGTAAGGCTCCATTCAGAGGTCCGTATGATTTTTACGGATCCACGGATACATGGATCGGATCCGCAAAACGCATACGGACGTCTGAATGGAGCCTTACAGGGGGGTGATCAATGACAAGGGGGTGATCACGCATATAGACTTCCTGATCACTTCCCTGTCATCGATCACCCCCCTGTAAGGCTCCATTCAGACGTCCGTATGATTTTTACGGATCCACGGATACATGGATCGGATCCGCAAAACACATACGGACGTCTGAATGGAGCCTTACAGGGGGGTGATCAGTGACAGGGGGGTGATCACCCCATATACACTCCCTGATCACCCCCTGTCATTGATCACCCCCCTGTAAGGCAAAACACATACGGACGTCTGAATGGAGCCTTACAGGGGGGTGATCAATGACGAAGGTGATCAGGGAGTCTATATGGGTGATCACCCCTCTATCATTGATCACCCCCCTGTAAGGCTCCATTCAGACGTCCGCATGTGTTTTGCGGATCCGATCCATGTATCCGTAGATCCGTAAAAAATCATACGGACGTCTGAATGGAGCCTTACAGGGGGGTGATCAATGACGAAGGTGATCAGGGAGTCTATATGGGTGATCACCCCTCTGTCATTGATCACCCCCATGTAAGGCTCCATTCAGACGTCCGCATGTGTTTTGCGGATCCGATCCATGTATCCGTGGATCCGTAAAAAATCATACGGACGTCTGAATGGAGCCTTACAGGGGGGTGATCAATGACGAAGGTGATCAGGGAGTCTATATGGGTGATCACCCCCCTGTAAGGCTCCATTCAGACGTCCGCATGTGTTTTGCGGATCCGATCCATGTATCCGTGGATCCGTAAAAAATCATACGGACGTCTGAATGGAGCCTTACAGGGGGGTGATCAATGACGAAGGTGATCAGGGAGTCTATATGGGTGATCACCCCCCTGTAAGGCTCCATTCAGACGTCCGCATGTGTTTTGCGGATCCGATCCATGTATCCGTGGATCCGTAAAAAATCATACGGATGTCTGAATGGAGCCTTACAGGGGGGTGATCAATGACAGGGGTGTGATCAATGACAGGGGGGTGATCACCCCATATAGATTCCCTGATCACCCCCCTGTCATTGATCACCCCCTGTAAGGCTCCATGTAGACATTTTTTTGGGCACAAGTTAGCGGAAATTTTTTGTTTGTTTTTGTTTTTTCTTACAAAGTCTCATATTCCACTAACTTGTGTCAAAAAATGAAATCTCACATGGACGCACCATACCCCTCACGGAATCCAAATGCGTAAATTTTTTTAGACATTTATATTCCAGACTTCTTCTCACGCTGTAGGGCCCCTAAAATGTCAGGGCAGTATAAGTACCCCACATGTGACCCCATTTTGGAAAGAAGACACCCCAAGGTATTCCGTGAGGGGCATATTGAGTCCATGAAAGATTGAAATTTTTGTCCCAAGTTAGCAGAAAGGGAGACTTTGTGAGAAAATACAAAAAAAAATCAATTTCCGCTAACTTGTGCCAAAAAAAAAAAAAATAGGAACTCGCCATGCCCCTCACGGAATACCTTAGGGTGTCTTCTTTCCAAAATGGGGTCACATGTGGGGTATTTATACTGCCCTGGCATGTTAGGGGCCCGAAAGCGTGAGAAGAAGTCTGGGATCCAAATGTCTAAAAATGCCCTCCTAAAAGGAATTTGGGCCGCTTTGCGCATCTAGGCTGCAAAAAAGTGTCACACATGTGGTATCGCCATACTCAGGAGAAGTTGGGGAATGTGTTTTGGGGTGTCATTTTACATATACCCATGCTGGGTGAGATAAATATCTTGGTCAAATGCCAACTTTGTATAAAAAAATGGGAAAAGTTGTCTTTTGCCGAGATATTTCTCTCACCCAGCATGGGTATATGTAAAATGACACCCAAAACACATTCCCCAACTTCTCCTGAGTACGGCGATACCAGATGTGTGTCACTTTTTTGCCGCCTAGGTGGGCAAAGGGGCACACATTCCAAAGAGCACCTTTCAGATTTCACAGGTCCTTTTTTACACATTTTGATTTCAAACTACTTACCACACATTTGGGCCCCTAAATTGCCAGGGCAGTATAACTACCCCACAAGTGACCCCATTTTGGAAAGAAGACACCCCAAGGTATTCCGTGAGGGACACGGCGAGTTCCTAGAATTTTTTATTTTTTGTCACAAGTTAGCGGAAAATGATGATTTTTTTTTTTTTTTTTTCCCTTACAAAGTCTCATATTCCACTAACTTGTGACAAAAAAAAAATAATTCCAGGAACTCGCCATGCCCCTCACGGAATACCTTGGGGTGTCTTCTTTCCAAAATGGGGTCACTTGTGGGGTAGTTATACTGCCCTGGCAATTTAGGGGCCCTAATGTGTGCGAAGTACTTTGCGATCAAAATGTGTAAAAAATGGCCGGTGAAATCCTAAAGGTGTTCTTTGGAATGTGGGCCCCTTTGCCCACCTAGGCTGCAAAAAAGTGACACACATCTGGTATCTCCGTACTCAGGAGAAGTTGGGCAATGTGTTTTGGGGTGTCATTTTACATATACCCATGCTGGGTGATATAAATATCTTGGTCAAATGCCAACTGTGTATAAAAAAATGGGAAAAGTTGTCTTTTGCCAAGATATTTCTCTCACCCAGCATGGGTATATGTAAAATGACACCCCAAAACACATTCCCCAACTTCTCCTGAGTACGGCGATACCAGATGTGTGACACTTTTTTGCAGCCTAGGTGGGCAAAGGGGCACACATTCCAAAGAGCACCTTTCGGATTTCACCGGTCATTTTTTACACATTTCGATTGCAAAGTTCTTCTCACACATTTGGGCCCCTAAATTGCCAGGGCAGTATAACTACCCCACAAGTGACCCCATTTTGGAAAGAAGACACCCCAAGGTATTTCGTGATGGGCATAGTGAGTTCATGGAAGTTTTTATTTTTTGTCACAAGTTAGTGGAATATGAGACTTTGTAAGAAAAAAAAATAATAATAATAAATCATCATTTTCCGCTAACTTGTGACAAAAAACAAAAAGTTCTATGAACTCACTATGCCCATCAGCGAATACCTCAGGGTGTTTACTTTCCGAAATGGGGTCATTTGTGGGTTTTTTCTACTGTTTGGGCATTGTAGAACCTCAGGAAACATGACAGGTGCTCAGAAAGTCAGAGCTGCTTCAAAAAGCGGAAATTCACATTTTTGTACCATAGTTTGTAAACGCTATAACTTTTACCCAAACCATTTTTTTTTTACCCAAACATTTTTTTTTAATCAAAGACATGTAGAACAATAAATTTAGCGAAAAATTTATATATGGATGTCGTTTTTTTTGCAAAATTTTACAACTGAAAGTGAAAAATGACATTTTTTTGCAAAAAAATCGTTGAATTTTGATTAATAACAAAAAAAGTAAAAATGTCAGCAGCAATGAAATACCACCAAATGAAAGCTCTATTAGTGAGAAGAAAAGGAGGTAAAATTCATTTGGGTGGTAAGTTGCATGACCGAGCAATAAACCGCTAAAGTTGTGGAGTGCCGATTTGTAAAAAAGGGCCTGGTCACTAGGGGGGTATAAACCTGTGGTCCTTAAGTGGTTAAAGGGAAATAGCACACACACTCACTCACCTGTTACCGCTGGCAACGGCATGCGTGGCAGCCGTGACCTGAAGAACAACCAGCAGGCCGAGACCCTGCCACCACATGCACACAACACCAGACGTTGCCGCGGACCACCGCAGGTGAAGGGAGGTGTCCAAGTGCATACAACCACCAATATCTCGTGCACAACAAACACACAAAGGGAGTGCACATAAACACAGACGAAGGACGTGCACACCAAAACACGTTGCCAAGGGCAACCGGACGCATGCCTGTTATTCGCGGCAACCGCACCTGAGGCAAACCACTAAGTGCCCCCAGCTGCGGTTGCGACAACACCAGACCGCGGATAACTGCATGCGGCTCCCAAGGAGTCACGACCATGACCAAGGGTCGTGACACTACCTTGCATGTATATGATATATTTAGCGCGTTAGGGAGATCCTGTGCGCATAAGTGTATAAGATCGTTTAGTGGAACAGATTACGGAATCCCGACTAACCCATTTTTCAATTATCCTTTTGTTCTCTCTTGCAGAAGATTGGAGTATTTTGTTGCTGGCTTGTTCATCCTCGGGGGAGCCGACTCTTTCCTCTACTTCCTCTAGGCGCCGGCCATGATCAGATATTTCTTGTCTTAGCTGCGCCAGGGACGCCGAGACTGTACTGGAGAGGGATTCCTGTAAGTCAGGTAATATTCGCTCAGCCACTTTGAGTGCCAGCCTCTTGTAATCCACACTTATTCCACCCGATGTCTCCTCATCTTCCACAAGATCATCTTCAGGTGGTAATGGCAGTGCCTTTTCAGGATCCATGTGCGGGGAGGGTTTATACTCCACCATCTTGCGTGGCACCGACGCTGCTCTTGTTGTTCTCTGTTGCCCCTTTTGTCGATTTCTACTCCCCATATTGACTAACAATCTTTCCATATGATGCCCGGAGACGTCCGGGTGATTATGGGCCCAGATCTACGACTATACCGAGCACGTTTGCTAGATAGGTGGGAGAGCAGAGGTTTTCCAGAGCAGGCAGAAGCGGAGCTCTACTCAGCACGTCCGTCCATGTTGGCGCTGGAACCGGAAGCCGAAACCTTTTTATATTTAAATTTTTTAAAACACTTTATTTTTTTTATTTTACACTTTGTGTCCCCCATAAGGTCTTACGAGACATCTGGGGGACATTTAACCCCTTAAGGACCTCTGCCGTACATGTACGGCTCAGCCGGACTTGACTTAAAGGGGTTGTCTCACCTCAGTAATCACCATTTAATCACTTCCTTGTAATCCTAGGATGGTTTCTATCGGCCGGCTGATCTGGTAGTCGGGTTTCACGGGAGCGAGTGCACACATATTATTGTGCATGTGCAGTCACTTCCGGTCTGACCACCTCGTCTGAGCTTTATTACAAGCTCATTGGAATTACAAGGTGCGCGGACGCACAAGAAGAGTCAGGGTTTCATTCTACCTGCCCTACTCACTGTGCCTTCAGCTCCGCCCCCAAGCAAGCAGGGAACCGAGGCCCCGAGAGCCGCAAGGGAGCCTGTAAATAAGGAGGTGAGACACCCCTTTAAGGACCAGCACCGTACATGTACGGCTCAAGGTCCACAAGGCTCTGGGGGAGGATTAGGGGAAAATCACGGCATCATGCCGGCTCTTACCGGCAGGCAGCCATGCCTGGTAAGGGCAGCATGGTTCTGCACTGCCCCCCTACAGCTCCAAGCGATGCGATTGGCCGATCAATGTGTTGCTCACATTGCAGCGCAGGAAGCTGTCATCGGCATCGGGGCGGGTCGGGAGGGGGTCAGGGGGAGGTGGCAGGTGATGCAGGGACTCCAGCCAATGGCAGCACTATAGCTACACAGGAAGAGGCAGAACTTTTCTGCATGCACCCATTCTAACTGGTGACCGGATGCAGAGAGGTTCTGTGCCTTTCTGTGTTGCTAAACGTGCTGGCTGGGTTTTTATATCCCAGGCCAAAACCAGGCCTGGAACCGTGGGGAACAGCCACCCACCCTGCTCTTTGGCTGCTCCCAATAAGAACCGGCCTAGATCGGCTTTACAGCCATACTAACAGCTGAAGTGTCAGACTGCAACTGCAAAACAGACACTTCAGGGAAAAATCCGGTTCTTACCTCACCGAGGCCAAGAACCTCGGTGACACGTATCTTCCGTCAATGACAGCCCCTTGATCCTTCTTACAATATATAGATTTCAGTTAGCGTGAGTTTAGGTTTTTGCACGAACACACCATCTGTGTGCGTGAATTTTGCTGAGCAATGTAGTGAATTTTTATACTACAGTTTTTGCACACAAGCACGATCTGTGTGTGTGCGTGCTGCAGAGCACCGATCAGTAGTGTGCTCAGTAGCATCTGCACATTTTTTATTTTTTAACTTTTTTTGTGTGAAAAAAAGAACTGTAGTTAGAGATATATATAGATTTTAATTAGTATCAGTTTAGGTTTTTGCACGAACGCACCATCTGCGTACGTGCCTTTTGCAACCACTGAGCACTGATCAGTAGTGTCCGGTACTGATCGCGTCTGCTCAGTTTGCACTGCAAGACTTTTCAGTGCAGAAAATACTTTTTTTTTGTGTGAAAATACTTTTTATGCAGAAAAAACTTTTCTTTTTTTTTACTTTTCTTCAAAATTTATTTTTAAATTTATTACAATGAATGAAGTATGATTTTTATTACAATGAATGAAGTAGATTTTTTCAAAATCTTCTTCTCTGAAGATTTTGTAAATTTAATGGTGACCCAAACCAACTTATATGCCCAACAATTTATTTCTCAGAACCTCACAATGCCATACTCTAGACCCCAAGGTTGGACCCCAGTAAGTGCAGCAGAGATGACGAAATTCTGGAGACTTGTGCTGCATACAGGCGTAGTAAAGAAGCCAAACGTTAGATAATATTGGAGTTTGGACATTTTCTACCAGAGTCCAATTTACAGTCAGACCATGACCCCGAAACGATTTGAGTCAATTTGAAAATTCCTACACTACAATGACAATGCACAATGCCCACCCCAAAACGAGCCAACATTTGGCCGTCTGTTCAAAGTTAGGCCTGTCATTGACCACTTCAGCACAAAGTTTGGTGAAGTGTACAACCCCGATAAAAATGTATGTGTAGATGAGTCTCTATTACTGTTCAAAGGGAGGATTAGATTTCGCCAGTACCTGCCTAGCAAACGGGCAAGGTATAGCATAAAGTTATACAAACTTTGTGAGAATAGCTACGGGTACACCCACAAGTTCTGCGTTTATGAAGCGAAAGATTCCTGGATAGAACCCCCAGAATGCCCTCCCCCATCCTAGGAGTTAGTGGGAAGATTGTGTGGGACTTACTGTACCCACTGCTGGATAAAGGTTACCACCTCTATGTGGATAACTATTATACCAGCATACACCTATTCAGGTCCCGTACCGCCAGAGGTACTGTGGCTTGCGGCACAGTACGCAAAAATCAGAGAGGCCTCCCTAGATCCCTGGTAGGGCAACCACTGAGAATGGGTGAAAGTAGGGCTTTCCTCCAGGATAACATGCTGGTGGTTAAGTACAAGGACAAGAGGGGAGTCCTTGTACTGACCAACATTCACACTAACGCCAGCTCCCCTGCTCCTGTACGAGGTACCACTACCAATGTCCCAAACCAGTTTGTATCCTGGACTATAACAAGCACATGGGATGGGTGGATCTTTCAGATCAACTTCTGATGCCCTACAGCGCCACACAAAAAAAAATGTGTGGTACAAAAAGCTGGCCGCACACATTATACAGATGGCAATGTGCAATGTGTACATGCTATTTCATTCTGTAGGCCACAGAGAAACTTTCCTTCAGTTCCAAGAGGTTGTTATCAAGGCCCTAATTTTTCAAACCCAGGCGGGGGAGGGTCCCAGAACTTCAGGAAGTTACGGTGCCCATGTTGCACAAGGGCAACATTTTCTAGGTCAAGTCCTCCAGACAGCAAGGAAGTGAAGGACCCAAAAAAGATGCAGAGTGTGTTCCAAAAGGGGCATAAGGAAAGACACCATTTACCACTGCGAAACCTTCCCTGAAAAACCTGGCCTGTGCCTGCAGAAGTGTTTCAGAATATACCACTCATCCATGGAGTATTAATTTCATTCCATCCTTTATGCTCCCTGTAATATTTCCACTTTATATCTGATTTAGTCCACCTCGCTTGCATATCCAGTTTTCAACAACCACTACATATTCTTTTCTGTGAGGTCAAAAGTGCCCTTTCCACCCTTAAAATGTTCGTAAGGGGGCGCTGTTTCTGAAATGGGGTCACTTCTTGGGGTTTTTAATTTCTGGAGACCTAAGGAAAAAAATGTAATGCGACATGGCAGCTAAAATCCATGTCTGTTTATGTAGGCCTGCAAAAAACATATTTTGCACTTTGCCTCTGGAGTACTGCAGGGCGCCAATACAGAAGGCTACAAGCACATATGGGATGTTTGCAAAAAGGGGAGAAAATGGGGAACATATACTGGGGTGCATTTTCTCCTTTAACCCCTTGTGAAAGTAACAAATTGGGGTCTGCTTGTAATTTTTCATTTTTACAAATGTGTGATTTGAAATGCTGTCACAAGTGTTTCCGTCTTCTCTGAGACAACTGTTAGGTCAAAAGTGCCCTTTACACCCCTTAAAATGTTAGTACGGGGGTGCTCTTTCCATAATGGGGTAACTTCTTGGGGTTTTTAATTTCTGGAGACCTCAGGAATTTTTTTAATGAGACATGGCAGCTAAAATCCATGTCTGTTTATTCATGCCTGCAAAAACCATATTTTGCACTTTGCCTCTAGAGCCCTGCTGGGTGCATTTTCTCCTTTAACCCCTTGTGAAAGTGAAAAATTGGGGTCTGCTAGTAATCTTTCATTTTAACAAATGTGCTTTGAAATGCTGTCACTAGTGATGGACGAACATCTGATGGGACGGTTCGCGAACGTGATTGCTCGAACTTGCTCAAATGTTCGCAAACCGCAGAAGAACATGAAAAACCTCCAGGTCATATTTGCAGCCACAAAATACTTAGTGGATGCGCACACATAGTCCCACAACATGGACACTGACATACCAGAAGTATTAAGTGAATCTGCGATCGACAAGCATTCTTTTTTTATCGTCGAAATTTCGGCAAAGTATTAATCCGTTTGCACCGACTAGCAATTAGATGGATGCGATGGTTGGAACTAAGTTCAGCAACGAAGAGGAAGAACTCCTGGTGACTGTAAGTAATCTTACATTAAAGTAGTGTATTTGATTACATTTCACCTGCATGTCTGAACAATCGCTTTATATGTATAAAGAGTGTTATAAATAAAAATCGCCAGTGAGACCTTCTGCGATTCAAATTTTTCTTAAGTGCACCAAAAAAATTATTCCTGTGACATCACACCCACTATGTTAGTAGCATATTTGTATGGAAAGCATAGAAATATATTTAACATTCACATTGCACATCCATTGTCATGCCGCACACTATATTCCACACACACATTATATACCGCACACACGCAGACACACACTATATACCGCACACATACACAGAGTCTATAGATTATAGTTTGTATCCTGTTGGTCAGGACTCAGGAAAAGCTTTCTTTGTCAGACCGCCAGTATTTGCTGGTCCATTTAGAGTTACCCAGGGTGCATCCTGGGGAGGCGAACCAGCTGTACACCCCATACCGTACCGTCACTTCACTAGACAGGTACATCTCTGCTTAGCTGGACAATATCTGATAGCTCAGACCCCACCCACATACAGTCGTAATACAATGCCATCTTCTAATCGTAATAGTAAGGCTGCATGCACACGCGCGTGTTTTTTCACAACTACGGACTGTAAAAACCCGGGCTGCTGTCCTGCAGAGTGGACGAGCGCACGGCGTCATTGGTTGCTAACTCGTTATTACGCCGTGCGCTTCTTGTAGCCACCGCTGTACATTAATACACTTGTATAGATCATACAAGTGTATCACAGTACAGCAGTGGTGGCCAGAAGTGCACGTCGTCATAGCAACCAATGACGCCGTGTTCTCGTCCACTCTGCAGGACGGGTTTGTATGGTCCGTAGTTGTGAAAAAACACGCCCGTGTGCAGGCGGCCTAAATCTAATATTTCCACTTCAAAGCATTAAATACTTTTTGCAGTTTACTTGAGTAAATTATTAGCAATACTATTATTGTTAAAAATTTGGATTATATGCTTGCATTTTTATCTTGCAGCGGATGTTGGGGCGGGGATATGACCGCACCTGGTCCCACGCCGAGAAGTAGCGAGTTGTGCGGGAGCTGCCCTATGAGCTCTGGCGCCAAACGGGTGTAAAACACCGCCGTCTGGACATTATAAAAAAAGGTCAGTCATGAAGCAAAAACAGCACCGGTTTATAAAAAGAATCCGGGACAAAAAATGCCCAGGTAGATGCGTAAAATAACTTTTGTATGTTTTGCAAAAGTATTCACCCCCCTTCACTTCGTTCTTTTTTTTGTTGTCTCACCCCCTGGAATTAACATGGATTGTTTGAGGATTTACATCATTTAATTTGTAGAACATGCCCACAACTTAGACCTTTTTTTAAATTGGTTAATTGTAAAGCATACAAAAAATAGGACAAAATAATAGAAAAGGTCAATGTGCATAACTATTCACCCCCCTAAAGTCAGTACTTTGAAGAGCCACCTTTTGCAGCAATCACAGCTCCAAGTCACTTTGGATAAGTCTCTATGAGCTTGCCACATCCTATCACTGGGATTTTTGCCTCCTTGCAAAACTGATTCAGCTCCTTCCAATTGGATGGTTTGAGCTTGTGAACAGCAATCTTTAAGCCTGACCACAGATTTTCTATTGTATTGAGATCTGGGCTTTGACTAGGCCATTCCAACACATTTACATGTTTCCCCTTAAACTACTCAAGAGTTGCTTTAGCAGTGTGTTTGGGGACATTATCCTGCTGGAAGGTGAACCTCTGTCCTAGCCTCAAATCACGCACAGAGTGGTACAGGTTTTGCTATCCCCATCATCAGGGGCTCTAGTGAATACCAGGTAGCTGCTTAGTTACGCCCCTCCGGAGTATACCCAGTAAGTGGCGCAGTGGGTCCACACCCGCATGCACGGCTTTAAGGGGTTAAGATGGAAAATGGCTGGGTCCTTAAGGGGTTAACATCCCCCTTTTTTTAATTTTTTTTTCACTATTGACTTCTCCTGTAACTGGGGCTGACAAAGTAGCCCCAGTTACAGGGGAAATATAGCCCCCAGAGAGGCAGTACAGCACTATACAATGCTGTTCAGCCTCAGTGCAGGGCTGATCGAGGTCTGTGAAAGACCCAACAGCTCCTGCACTCTCCCGGCCCCAGCAGTCACATAACCACCAGGCCAGGACTATTAGCGTGCAGCTGCCATCTCTGAACGGACGTTTTAGAACGTCCATTTAGAGATAAACAACCACCCATATGACGTTTATAGGGCGGTCAGGAAGTGGTCAAGTTGCCTTGACCCCCTTTTGGAAAATACGGGATAAGGTGGCAGTTTTGTTTGTACTATTTTAGGGTACATATGATTTTTGGTTGCTCTATATTACACTTTTTGTAAGGCAAGATAACAAAAAATAGTTGTTTTGGCACCGTTTTTATTTTTTGTTATTTACAATGTTCATCTGACAGGTTAGATCATGTCCGTTTACGGACGTGACAATACCAAATATGACAACTTAAAAAAAAAAAAATATGGTGTTCACCTGAGGGGTTAGTTCATATGATATTTTTATACAGCAGGTTCTTATGGACGTGGCGATACCTAATATGTATACTTTATTTACGTTTTTACACAATTTAAACAAAAAAAATCATGTTTTAGTGTCTCCATATTCCAAGAGAGCCATATTTTTTTTACATTTTTTGGGCGATTGTCTTAGGTAGGATCTAATTTTTTGTGGGATGAGATGACGGTTTGATTGGTTTAATTTTCGGGTGCGTATGATTTTTTGATCACTTTTTTTTTTTTTTTTTACATTTAACACAATAGAAGCATTTTTTTTATTATTTTCTGTGCGATTGTCTTAGGCAGGGGCTTTTATTTTTGCGGAGCGAGATGACGGTTTGATTAGTACAATTTTAGGGTACATACTACTTTTTGATCACTTGGTATTATACTTTTTGTGATAAAAGGTGACAAAAAATTGATATAAAAATCAGTTTTTTATAAAAAATGTTACAGTGTTGACCAGACGGGTGGATTATGTGATATTTTTATAGAGCAGGTTGTTATGCATGCGGTGATACCTATATGTCTCTTTTTATGGGAAAGGGGCTTTTTTTATTGAAACTTAAATTTTATTTCACTTTTAATATTTTTTATTTTTGTCCTACTATGGGAGTTCAATATTACAGGGTCTGATCCCTGTTTCAATGCAGCACAATACATCTGTATTGTATTGCATTGACTATCAGTGTATTACACAGTGTAAGGGCTTGTTCACACGATTGTGTGAAGCCCATGCCCGTGCTGTGGACTGAAAATTGCGGTCTGCAATGCATGGGCACCGTCCGTGGGGCAGCCGCATGGGGATCGCAGACCCACGATCCGTCCGTTCCGCAAAAAGAATAAGCAAGTTCTATCTTTTTGCGGTGCAGAGGCACGGAATGGAACCCCAGAAAGCACTCCGTAGTGCTTTGTAGTGTTCTGTTCCGTGCTTCCGTTCCGCATTTCCGGATTTGCGGACCCATTGAAGTGAATGGGTCCGCATCTGTGATGCGGAATGCATACGGAACAGTGCCCGTGTATAGCGGGTCCGCAATATGGCAACAGGCAGCACACGTTCATGTGAATGAGCCCTAATACACTGATAGTTTGCCTACGAGACCCAGCCTGGGGGCTAGGCCTCATAGGTCTCCATACATGCTAGGCCCCAAGGCCTTGGAATGGCTTGGGACTGCCATGACAATCATCGGGTCCCCGCCACCGCAGAGCGGGGACCCGATGGCTAAGGAGAGAGAGCGCAAACCTACCATATGCCGCGGTCAGCTCTGACCGCAACATATGAGGGGTTAATCCACCGGCATCAGCGTTATCACCGATGCTGGTGGATGCAGTAGGGATCCGGCTGTCAGTAACAGCCGGATCCGTGCTGCTGATTGCCGGACCACTCATTGGGGGGGAAGAAGGACCACAGGACGAGGAGACTCATCCTGGGGCGCAAAGTACCGGCCATTTAGGACGAGCATTCTTGTCCTGGGTCCTTAAGGTGTTGTCTTACTTTGGCAAATGGCATCTATTATGTAGAGGAAGTTAATACAAGGCACTCATATTACAAGGGGCAATGCTCTGTTGGATCTGGTAATTTCTAATGATAGTAATTTCTAATGAGGATCTGGAAATGTTATTGTTCGAGAAACACTAGGTAATAGTAACCACAATATAATTATATTCCCCCTAAACTATAAGTAGCAAACTCTGTCAGGCAGAGCAAATACATTGAATTTTAAAAAGGCTAATTTCCCTGGGTTGAGGGCAGCATGAAATGGGAGCATAGACTGGGAGAAGCTACTGTTACATAATACTGAGGATAAATGGGAGAGCTTTAAATCCACATTGAGTAATTGCACAAAAAAATGTATTCCTCTAGGTAACAAGTATAAATGGCTTACAGCTACTGTAAGGGCGTGACATCCGCTGCGTGAATAACAGCCAAGACCCGATGCGGACAGCAGAAGCACGGAGCATTAAAGAGGACCTTTCACTACTCTACAAACGAAAAACTAACTATACCTGTGGGCAGAGCGGCGCCCAGGGGTCCCCCTGCACTTACTAGTAAGTCTGGGCGCCGCTCCGTTCGCCCGGTATAGGCTCCGGTGTCTGCGCTCCCTCTGACTGTTTTCTTGTAGGAGGCGTGTCCCTTGCTGCACTGCTGGCCAATCGCAGCGCACAGCTCATAGCCCCCCCCCCCCCCCCGTACTGGCAATCGCAGAAAAATGCAGGTCAATTCAGAACTGCGGTCTGCTGCATTTCCGGGTCATTTGGGTCTCTGGTGATCCGATAACCCGGAATAGGATGGTGATTGGTGGTGTGAGTGGTCGCCCACCCCACCGCTGATCAGAGAGTTTAAATCTTTTTTTTTATGTTAGGTATAGGGTGGGTTAGGGTAGCGTATAAGTGAACGTGAACACCCGTCCCCCCACACACATGCACGCACACTAAATAAAGTTTTATACACACACACACTCACTCCCCTATGGACCACCGGACGCCCTGCTTGTTTCCAACTCCGAGAACCCTAGTGAGGACGAGGATGACCCCACTTTCCTCTTGTCATCCGCATCATCTAGTGATGATGATGAGCCCCCAAGGCGGCGGAGATGCCGCCAGGCAGAGCCAGGAGACCCCCACGCCAGGGACCCTGTGGCCCACACTAGTATGAGAAGCCCTAGGGCTCGTACTAGTTTTCTGGCCCACCAGATAAGTCCACCAGTGAACTTGTCTGATGTACCCCAGAGGCTTTTGAGCCCCTGACTCCTGACTTTGTTAGCCAACCAGGAATCCAGATTCCCACAGTGGGCTTCACTGAATATGTGTCACGGATGGTGTTGCAGAAAGCTGGAACTTATAAATAAACATCTGACTGGCTTGATCCCAAACTAAGGAGCATATGGGTGAGCCCTATAAAACCCCTAGAGCTCTCCCTGACTGCTATGCCCATGCAAAGGTCTTTATGGTAGACGATTCCATGTCCACGTACCTCATACTATGTGACACCTGAAAACCCTATAATAGTGAGGGGACATGACTACCGGCTCCCTGCACTTAAAGGGCTTCTGTCACCCCACTAAAGTCATAATTTTTTTTTGGGCTAGTTACATTCCTTATAGCGCTATATATGAGAATATAATGTTGTCACTTACTTTCATTCGGCCATTTCTTGAGAAAACGAAGTTTTATAATATGCAAATCCGGTCTCTACCAGCAAGTAGGGCGTCTACTTGCTGGTAGCTGCCGCAAAAAAAACGCCCCCTCGTCGTGTTGATTGACAGGGCCAGCCGTGATCTCCTCCTCCTCCGGCCGGTCCTGTCAGTATTTCAAAAATCGCGCGCCTCTGTTCATTCAGCGCAGGTGCTCTGAGATGAGGAGGCTCGTCTCCTCAGAACTCCCTCAGTGCGCCTGCGCTGATAACGTCTTCTCTATATTTAATTATGTATGCTATATAAGCACTTGATTTTGCACATTATAACATGGCTTGACAAAGGCTCCATAGAGAGAGCTGAAACATTGCCGTCACATGGGTTAATAAATAACCCACTTTTTTTCACCAATTTTTGAGTGCTGCCTTCGTTCTTTTCTTAAATATATATATATATATATATATATATATATATATACACACACACACACAGTCAGGTCCATAAATATTGGGACATCGACACAATTCTAACATTTTTGGCTCTATACAGTACCTGAATGGATTTGAAATGAAACGAACAAGATGTGCTTTAACTGCAGACTGTCAGCTTTAATTTGAGGGTATTTACATCCAAATCAGGTGAACGGTATAGAAATTACAACAGTTTGCATATGTGCCTCCCACTTGTTAAGGAACCAAAAGTAATGGGATATAATAATAATCATAAATCAAACTTTCACTTTTTAATACTTGGTTGCAAATCCTTTGCAGTCAATTACAGCCGGAAGTCTGGAACGCATAGACATCACCAGACGCTGGGTTTATTCCCTGGTGATGTTCTGCCAGGCCTCTACTGCAACTGTCTTCAGTTCCTGCATGTTCTTGGGGCATTTTCACTTCAGTTTTGTTTTCAGCAAGTGAAATGCATGCTCAGTCGGATTCAGGTCAGGTGATTGACTTGTCCATTGCATAAAATTGCATTTTTTTTCCTTAAAAAACTCTTTGGTTGCTTTTGCAGTATGCTTTAGGTCATTGTCTATCTGCACTGTAAAGCACCGTCCAATGAGTTCTGAAGCATTTGGCTGAATATGAGCAGATAATATTGCCCGAAACACTTCAGAATTCATCCTGCTGCTTTTGTCAGCAGTCACATCATCAATAAATACCAGAGAACCAGTTCCATTGGCAGCCATACATGCCCACGCACACTACCACCACCATGCTTCACTGATGAGGTGGTATGCTTAGGATGATGAGCAGTTCCTTTCCTTCTCCATACTCTTCTCTTCCCATCACTCTGGTACAAGTTTATCTTGGTCTCATCTGTCCATAGGATGTTGTTCCAGAACTGTGAAGGCTTTTTTAGATGTCGTTTGGCAAACTCTAATCTGGCCTTCCTGTTTTTGAGGCTCACCAATGGTTTACATCTTGTGGTGAACCCTCTGTATTAACTCTGGTAAAGACTTCTCTTGATTGTTTACTATGACACACATACACCTACCTCCTGAAGAGTGTTCTTGATCTGGCCAATTGTTGTGAGGGGTGTTTTCCTTACAAGGGAAAGAATTTATCCACCACAGTTGTTTTCCGTGGTCTTCTGGGTCTTTTGAGCTCACCGCTGCGTTCCTTCTTTTTAAGAATGTTTCCGTTGTTTTGGCCTCGCCTAATGTTTCTGCTATCTCTCAGATGGGTTTGTGGTGTTTTTTCAGCCTAATGATGGCTTGCTTCACTGATAGTGACAGCTCTTTGGATTTCATCTTGAGAGTTGACTTCACTGAGCTAGATTTTTTCAAAATCTTCTTCTCTGAAGATTTTGTAAATCTAATGGTGGCCCAAACCAATTTGTACGCCCAACAATTCATTGCTCACTGCCCCCACACAGTAATTTCCCCCCAAACTGCCCCATATAGTAGTTTGCACCATATAGTAATTTGCCCCACACTGCCCCTACATAGTAATTTCCGCCACACTGCCCCCACATACCGTATTTTTCGCCCTATAAGACGCACCAGCCCATAAGAGGAAAATAAGAAAAAAAATATTTTGAACCAATAGGTGTGCTTTTGGTGGGTTTTGAACTAATTGTGGTCTGTGGATGGCGCACTGTTATGGGGGATCTGTGGATGGTGAACTGTTATGAGGGATCTGTGGGTGACGCACTGTTATGGGGGATCTGTGGGTGACGCACTGTTATGGGGGATCTGTGGGTGACGCACTGTTATGGGGGATCTGTGGGTGACACTTATGGGGGATCTGTGGGTGGATCTTATTGGGGTCTCTGGATGGCACTGTTATGGGGATCTGTGCATGACACTGTTATGAGGGGGATCTGTGGATGACACATATATAGCATCTTATGTTATGTGTCATCCACAGATCCCCTCCATAACAGTGTCCCTGTAGTGAAAGACCCTCAATACAAGGGGTAGGGGTCGCATCTGATTTTATAATGACAGCGGGGCCCGTGCAGTGACTGTATTCTACTACACGGCCCCGCTCACTGTATAATCGTATCTGTATTCTGTAATAGTTAATTATGTATATACCGGTAATCACATAATCAGCGCTACTTAGAACTACAAGCCCTTGGTAGGTAGCAGAGAGGAGGCAGGCCGGGAGGACGGGCGCTGGCAGCGTGAGTCACTACGTCATGCGCCCATGCCGCCTGCTTCATTCATAAAGTGGGCGGCGCAGGCGCGTGACGTAATGAGTGACGCGCCGCCCGCCCGTCCTGCCTCCTCCCAACTACCTACTGAGCGCTTGTAGTTGTAAGTAGCGCTGATTATGCGATTACCAGTATATACACAATTAACTATTACAGAATACAGATACGATTATACAGTGAGTGGGGCCCGTGTAGTAGAATACAGTCACTGCACGGGCCCTGCTGTCATTATAAATGCAGATGCCGGCCCCCAGCCCCTCCTCCCTCACAGCTGATACGCGCGGCGGGTGTATCATTGAAAATATGTCAAAAATCAGCAGCATTCGCCCCAGAAGACGCACTGCTATTTCCCGCCCACTTTTTGGGGGGGGGGGGGGGGGGGAGTGTGTCTTATAGGGCGAAAAATACGGTAGTAATTTCCCCCACACTGCCCAATATAGTAATTTACCCCCACATAGCCATTTCACCACACTGTCCCCACATAGCCCCATATAGAAATTTCCCCCCACACAATAGTTTCCCCCACATAGTAATTTCCCCCACACTGCCCAATATAGTAATTTGCCTCCACATAGCAATTTCCCCCACACTGCCCAATATAGTCATTTGCCCCCACATAGCAATTTCTACCACACTGCCCCACATAGCAATTTCCTCACACTGTCCCCATATAGTAGTTTCCCCACATAGCAATTTTTCCCACACTGCCCCATATAGCAATTTCCCCCCACACTGCCCCCACATAGTAATTTCTCCCACACTGCCCCATATAGAAATTTGCCCCCACATAGCAATTTCCTCCACACTGCCCCATATAGAAATTTGCCCCCACATAGCAATTTCCTCCTCACTGCCCCCACACAAGTTTCCCCTACACTGCCCCCACATAGGAATTTCCCCCACACTGCTCCCACGCAGTAATTTCCCCCACACTGCCCCACATAGTAATTTGCCCCCACACTGCCCCATATAGTAATTTGCCCCCAAATAGTAGTCCCTCCCATTATAATTTGGCCCCACACAGCCCCCCCGATGTACTCAATGTCTCTTCACTAATATGTCCTCCTGTGTGTCCCCCAAAGTAGGCACATGAAATAAAAAAAAATTAAAAAAAATGAAAAGCTAAATACTCACCAATGTCCAGGGCCAGGCGCTTGCTCGCAGAGGAAGTCGGGGTGAGGCAGGCGTGTATACGTCACAGTGCTGCGTCCCAGGACAGGTGCGTGATGACGTCATCACACCCGCCTGCGTAGGGATTTCACTACCGCATAGACCTCAGGCCTACTAGGCCTGAAGCCTATGGCGGTGATTGGCAATGGGACAGGGAGCTATGCGCCCCGCCGCAGTATGTGGGCATTCGGGTCGTCGCTGGGCCCAAGGCTGCCGACCCGAACGTCCCTATTATAATCCGCCACTGAGCAGAAGCTGCAAAAACGATCTTTAATCCCCTGCCCGGCGCGCTTTTCTAGTCAGGCTTGAAGTCACGGAGGCAGCGGCCTCCTTGCTACAAGTCACGGTAACCACGCCCCCCTTGATGTGATTGAAACACTTATGCAAGACAGTTCGGCTGCCTTTGCCAAACTGCCGGCTGTCAGTCACAGCGAAGGGGCAGGCAAGGGGGCGTGGTTACCGTGTGTGGCGAAACCAACCTCGCCACTGGGTTTTGGAGAGGCCTGTTTAAAAGCCTCTTGCCTCGGGATTATGGCCCTGTGGCAAACCCAGCCACTATATACGGTAATTTCTGTACGTATGATGTTAGGGCATATGGGTATACCACTTTAAAGAACCAAGCGTATATATGTTTGTGTAACTTGTCAGCTTGGGAGACAGTTGGGTGGATAGACAGAGGGGAGGAAAATGCTGGGTGTGTTCCATTGTGTGTTTAAATGGTGATGTCTGTCCTGTTGTCTCCACATATGTATTGCGATTTCCCTTTGTCCTGAGAGATAATTGGATTACTCCTCGGTTGTCTCTAGGGCAGAGAGGAGGAAACCATGATGCATTTTGGGGATGTGTTGTATCTGTTCTGTGTTGCAGTCTCCCTTCTGGTCCTCTAGGGGCGTGAACGATTGGTTGCTGTACTTGCATTTTGTGTGTTGTAAGATATTGATTGGTTGGATTTCAAAACCCTGTGGGCAGTACTATGTTTGTTTTTTATGAATAAAAGAGGCTGTACTTGAAGTACAGTCAGACCACTGCTTGACCCTCAACACAGAGCCTTGTCTCGTTATTGGGGGGACTCCCTGTATGCTGTTAGAGACTGATTGCCAGGAGTGTAAGCTGATTGTATGCTTTTCCTGTTCGTCTGCTAGCAGCTATTCGCGAGGTTCCAGTTTGGAGTGCTGTTTTGTATCCAGTTCAGGAGTTTGGTGTTGCAGTAGCTGTGCCTGTCTCTCAGAAAGGGGCATATCGCCTAAACGGATCTTAACCCCTTGTCTGCTGAAACGGTCCGTTACACCGTGACTTGAAGCAAGGAGGCCGCTGCCTCTGTGACTTCAAGCCTGACTAGAAAAGCGTGCTGGGCAGGAGATTAAAGATCGTTTTTACAGCTTCTGCTTAACTACCTGCAGGAAGAAAAGGATTGTTACAAACATGCTGCTGGCTACTCTAAAGGTACTGCTGCCAGCTTGGGATGTTTTTAGGAGGTGACAGGTTCCCTTTTAAGAGGACCTTTTATCGGGCAACCATTGTGAACTAAGTGTCATGATCTGTACGGCGGCGCCCAGGGATCTCACTGCACTTAGTATTATCCATGGGCGCCGCTCCGTTCTGCTGCTATGCCCTCCGGTATGTTCGGTCACTTGGTTATAGTAGGAGGAGACTGCCCTTGTTCTCCTGGGCGTCTTCTTCTCCCAGGCTGTAGCGCTGGTCAATCGCAGCGCAGAGCTCACAGCCTGGGAGAAAAGAAAACAGCCTGGGAGAAGAAGACGCCCAGGAGAACAAGGGCAGTCTCCTCCTGGTATAACTAAGTGACCGAACATACCGGAGGGCATAGTGGCAGAACGGAGCGGTGTCCAGGGATAATAGTAAGTGCATTGAGAGCCCTGGGCGCGCTGTACAGATCATGACACTTAGTTCACAATGTTTTGCCAGATGAAAGGTCCTCTTTAAGTACAAGGACAAGAGGGACGTCCTTGTACTGACCACTATTCACACTAACGCCAGCTCCCCTGCCGCTGTACGAGGTACCACTACCACTGTCAAAAAGCCAGACTGTATCCTTGATTAAAACAGGCACATGGGAGGGGTGGATCTTGCATATCAACTTATGAAACCCTACAGTGCCACACGAAAAACAAAAGTGTGGTACAAAAAGCTGGCCGTAGACATTGTACAGGTGGCAATGTGCAATGCGTACATCCTATTTCAAACTTCAGGCCACAGAGGAACATTCCTTCAGTTCCAAGAGGTGGAAATCAAGGCCCTAATTTTTCAATCACAGGCAGGGGAGGGTTCCAGTACTTCAGGAAGTCATGGTGCCAGTGTCGTACCAGGGCAACATTTTCCAGGTCAAGTCCCCCAGACAGCAAGGAAGGGAAGGACCCAAAAAAGATGCAGGGTGTATCACAAAAGAGGGATAAGGAAAGACACCAGTTACCAATGCGAAACCTGCCCTGAAAAACCTGGCCTGTGCATGCAGGACTGCTTCAGAATCTACCATTCTTCCATGGAATGCACATTTTTATGCTCCCTGTAATATTTCCACTTTATATCTGATTTAGTCCACCTCACTTGAATATCCACTTTCCAACAACCACTACATATTCTTTTCTGTGGGACACCTGTTTGCTAAAAAGTACCCTTTCCACCACTTAAAATGTTCATACCGGGGGTTACTTCTTGGGGTTTTTCATTTCTGGGAACCTCAGGAAAATTTTTAATGCGACATGGCAGCTAAAATCCATGTCTGCCAATTCAGTCCTGCAAAGACCATATTTTGCACTTTGCCTGTAGAGGCCTGATGTGCACCAATACAGCAGGCTACGAGCACATATGGGGCGTTCGCAAAATGGGGAGAAAATGGGGAACATATACTGGGGTGCATTTTTTCCTTTAACCCCTTGTGAAAGTGAAAAATATGGGTCTGCTAGTAATTTTTCATTTTTAAAAATGTGTGCTTTGAAATCCTCTCTCTAGTATTTCTGCCTTCTGTGAGACACCTGTTAAAAAGTACCCTTTCCACCACTTAAAATGTTCGTACGGGGGTGCTGTTTCCGGAATGGGGTCACTTTTGGGGGTTTCCACTATAGGGCCACTTCAGGGTGTCTTCATATGTGACATAGCTCCCAATTACCATTCCAGCTAAATCCTCTCTCCTAACTGCCATATGGTGCTCCTTCCACTCTGAAGCATGCCATGCGGCCATACATAATTTTTTAAGCAAACTGCCCTGTTGGCGGTTTCGGGGGAAAATGGGTAACAAATTGGGGGTTGCATTTTGTCCTGTTACCTCTTGTTTCAGTGAAAAATGTGGAAACAGCCAAGCGTTTCCTAAGGCCTCATGCACACGATCGGGCCGTTTTTTTGTGGTCCGCAAAAACGGAAGCCGCCCATGTGCCTTCCGCAATTTGTGGAACGGGCGGCCCATTGTAGACATGCCAATTCTTGTCTGCTCACTACACACCTTGAAATATTCCTTGAGGGGTGTAGTTTCCGGAATGGGGTCAGTTTTTTTGGGTTTCCACTATAGGGCCACATCAGGGTGTCTTCATATTCGATATAGCTCCCAATTACCATTCCAGCTAAATCCGCTCTCCAAAAGCCATATGGTGCTTCTTCCACTCTGAAGCATGCTGTGCGGCCATACATATCTTTTTTTTTTTTTTTAGCACATATGGGGTGTTGGCCAGTTTGGGGTAAAATGGGTAACAAAATGTGGGGTGCATTTTGTCCTGTTACCCCTTGTGAAAGTAAAAAATTTGGGTGTAAAGCAACTTTTTCAGGATTTTTTTTTGTAAATTTTCATTTTCACAGCCAAGCATTTCCTAATTCTGTGAAACGCCTGATGGGTCAAAGCGCTCACTCCACGCCTTGAAATATTCCTTGAGGGGTGTAGTTTCCAGAATGGGGTCAATTTTTTGGGGTTTCCATTGTAGGGCTACCTCAGGTTGTCTTCATATGCGACATAGCTCCCAATTACCATTCCAGCTAAATCCGCTCTCCAAAAGCCATATGGTGCTTCTTCCACTCTGAAGCCTGCTGTGCGGCCATACTTCAATTTTTGAGCATACATGGGGTGTTTCTGAGCATACATGGGGTGTTTCTGTAAACTCCAGATTCAGGGTAATAGATTTTGAGTTTTGTTTGGATGTTAACCCCTAATGTGTTGAAGAAAAAAAAAATAGATTAAAATGTAAAATCTGCTTTGAAATTTCATTCCCATTTTCATTTAATTCTCGTGGGGGGGGGGGGGGCACCTAAAGGGTTAACAAAGTTTGTAAAATCAGTTTTGAACAGCTTGAGGAGTGTAGTTTCTAAAATAGGGTGATTTATGGGTGGTTTCTAATACGCAAATCCCAGAAAGTGACTTTATAACTGAACTGGTCCTGAAAAAATTAGGGTTTGAAAACGTTCTTAAAAATTTTAAGATTTGCTTCTAAACTTCTAACGTCCCAAAAAAATGAAATATAATTTTCAAAATAATTCAAACATGAAGTAGACATATAGGGAATGTAAAGTAATTACTATTTTTGAAGGTATTATTATCTATTATAAAAGTAGGAAAATTGAAATTTGTAAATTTTTTCTAAATTTGGTATTTTTTTATTTAAAAAAAATAATAATTTGACTCCATTTTACCACTCTCTTGAAATACAATATGTGACGAGAAAACAATCTCAGAATGGCCCGTATAAGTAAAAGCGTTTTAAAAAGTTGTTACCACATAATATGACACTTCAGAGTTGCTAAAAATGTCCTGGTCCTTAAGGTGAAAAATGGCAGGGTCCTTAAGTGCCGCAAAACAAAATGTGAACAAACCACTGGTGTCCAGCCAATAGTTCACATTAAACCTCCCTCTTCTTCAAACACACTCCTTTTTCTGGTGTACAATGGCCATATTTTATATTATTACACCGCATTAATGGAGGCTATAGCTCAGAGGTAAAGAAGTAATGAGGCCCCAAGTATGAAAACCGCTGCAGAGGAATCCGCCCGCAGGCATGTTACAGCGTGAGGGAAGGTGAAAGCAGCGATCTGATTGGCTGCTGGCCTGCGCTCCAGTTCTCTCTGCTGTCTGAGGGCTGTAGATTTCCCGCCGTTGACGCGTGGACTCGAAGCTCGGTTCTGTCACAGAACCCGCAGTGTCCGGTCGTCACTGTTAGCGAGTCCCGGGCAGGCGCCGCACACCCTCACGTCACTCTCGGAACTGCTTGAGAAGCCTTAGAGTACACGGATGTGACATCACGGGCCCACGTTTGAACCTGGTGCCCGGGGATTGTCGTACTAGACGAGAACAGGGCTGAGGTTCTGTGCGGTACCGACCCGCTACTAGTGAGCATTTATTGCAGCCAGAAAGATGGCGGCAGAGCAGGGCAATGGCGGGGGTCCCCTTCTGACTGTTTTCTTGTTTGACCGCCGCTTGGAGCAGTCGTTGTGTGAGGAGAAGAGCCTGCGGACCCGAGGGGGTTATCAGGAGTTCCGCGCAGACATCTGTGAGGTAGGGCGTGAGGTGCAGGGCCCCTCCTGTCACTGTGCATACAGACTAGTCCTGTCAGAAGGGTCCGTGTGTGAGGGGTGGCACTGCTGTTCATAACATGCCCAGTTTTAACCCCTTAGGACACATTTCTTCTGGCCTAAAAAGGCAGGGTTCACATAGAGTTTTTGTCATAATGAAAAAAATAAATAAATAAATATGCCGCAGACAGATGTTATACATTGGCAGCTGTCCTTCGTAAAAAAAAACACAGTAGCCAGCAGCGTGTTAACAACGATTATTCTCTTAATAAAGGCCGATGCGGCTAGAGCTCAGAAATTTTTATTTTATCCCCTGCCGGCGCGCTTCTCTAGTCGTGCTTGAAGTCAAGGGGGCAGTGGCCTCCTTGCTTCAAGTCAAGATAACTGCGCCCCCTTCACTGCCCCTTCGCTGTGACTGACAGCCGGTTGATCGGCAAAGGCAGCCAAACTCTCTGCATGAGGCTGTCAGTCACAGCCAGGATGGTTTTTGGAGGTGACAGGTTTGCTCCTGGGGGCCCAAGGCAGCTGCCTCTTGAGCCCTACTGGCCACTGCCCACAAATTAAATGACTGTACTAGTACACTACTCACTATCAAAGTAGCCCAGCAGGCAGGCTGGCAGCATAACGTCACTCACATCGTCACGCGCCTGGTTCATTAATAAAAAGGGAGGAGCAGGCGCGTGATGCAGTGAGTGATGTTAAGCTGTCGGACGGCCTGCCTGCTACACTACTTTTATAGTGAGTACTAGTACAGAGCCGGTAACGGGAGGGCTACCCCATCTACAGACACTCGGCTCTTTCCATCACTGTTTCCTCCAGTTGGGCCCCTTGGAGCCCACATTGATCCACGCACCTCCTGGAGGCTCTGCAGCGCCCCCCAAAGTTTATCCCGGGCCTCTGACCACTATCCCCGGGAAAAGAGAGAGACCCCATCCCAGAGCAACTCATCGGGGCTGCAGGGTGAGGGAGTGGACCAGCCCCAGGCTGAGGAGCAGCAGATGCTACATATGTGTCATCCACAACTCCCCCCCCCCCCCCATACGTGTCATCCACAGATGCCCCCGTAACACTGCGTCATCCACAGATGATGCCCCCGTAACACTGCGTCATCCACAGATGATGCCCCCGTAACACTGCGTCATCCACAGATACCCAGTAGGGTGTAGACGTAGAGGGAAAGGTGCGCCATGTGGTTTTTGGAAGGCAGATTTTGCTGGACTGGTTTATTTACACCATGTCCCATTTGAAGCCTCCCTGATGCACCCCTAGAGTAGAAACTCCATAAAAGTGACCCCATTTTGGAAACTACGGGATACGGTGGCAGTTTTGTTGGGACTTTTTTTTAGGGTAAATATGATTTATCTATATTACATTTTTGTTAGGCAAGGTTACCAAAAATATAAATTCTTAAATTTCATCTCCATTTGCCATAAACTGTTGAGGAACACCTAAAGGGTTAATTAAGTTTGTAAAAATCCATTTTAAATACCTTGAGGGGTGTAGTTCCTTAGATGGGGTCGTTTTATGGAATTTCTACTCTAGGGGTGCATCAGGGGAGCTTCAAATGGGACACGGTGCCCAAAAAAAAGGCCATCAAAATCTACCTTCCAGAAACCATACGGCGTTCCTTTCCTTCTGCACCCTGCCATTTGGTCATACAGCAGTTTACGACCACATATGGGGTGTTTCTGTAAACTGCAGAATCAGGGTAATAAATATTAAGTTTTGTTTAGCTGTTGTTAACCCTTGCTTTGTTACAGGAAAAAAACGGATTAAAATGGAAAATTTGCCCAAAAATTTCAGTTTTGGCACCGTTTTTATTTAATTTTTTTGACCGTGTTCATCTGAGGGGTTAGGTCATGGGGTATTTTTATAGAGCAGATACTTACGGACGGTGCGATACCTAATATGTCTACTTTTTAAAAAATATAGTCTGTTATTATTTATTTTTTTTTTTTTTTTTTTTAGCCGATTATCTTAGGTAGGGGCTCATTTTTTGCCGGATGAGAGGATGGTTTTATTGGCATTATTTTGGGGGGCATATGACTTTTTGATCGCTTGGTATTACAATTTTTGTGATGTAAAGTGGCAAAACAAATAGCTTTATTTGCACCGTTTTTATTATATTTTTTGACCATGTTCATCTGAGGGGTTAGGTCATGGGGTATTTTTTATAGAGCAGATTCTTACGGACGTGGTGATACCTAATATGTCAACTTTTTAAATTTATTTTAGTTTTACTAAATATTTTAGAAATTTTTTTTGTTTGTTTTAGTGACTCAAGTCTTAGAACCATAGTTTTTTATCAGATTGTCAGTGGCTAAATTGGGGAAGGGGAATATAAATTTAGTACTCCATGGAAGTGTGGTACTCCCTGAAGCAACCGTCAATGCAGAGGCCCGGATGATCGGGGCACGTGTCACACTGAGTAGTGGTGTCCTTCCGTATCCCCCTCCTGTGACACACTCTTTTTGGGGTCCGTCCCTTCTTTCCAGTATGGGGGACCACACAGGAAAGATCAGGCCCTTTTTGCGCATGGCATTATATGGCTTGAGGACTTGATCAGAGAGATCAACTCCTCCCATATACCGATTGTAGTCGATACAATCAGGCTTGAGGACCGTTGCCGGGGTACCTCGCACAGGGACAGGGGTGATGCCGTTACCATGAATTGTGGACAGTACAAGGACATCCCTCTTGTCCTTATATCTGACAAGCAACAGGTTTCCACTGTTAAGGGCACAGGTCTCACCCCTGGGGATAGGTACCTGGAGGGGGTAGGTCCACATGCGGACATGGATCTGGCGGCGAGGGACTGGAACAAGGGGATACTAGTATAAAAGTTATCCACTTACAGGTGGTAACCCTTATCTAGCAGTGGGTGCAGAAGTTCCCACACAAGTTTCCCGCTAGCACCCAGAGTGGGGGGACATTCTGGGGGTTGAATACAGGAATCTCGCCCATTGTACACACAAAACTTGTAAGTGTACCCTGAGGTACTCTCACAAAGTTTGTACAGCTTCACGCCATACTTTGCCCGCTTTGAGGGAATATACTGTCGGAAAATGAGTCTCCACTTGAAAGCAATGAGAGACTCATCAACTTCGACCTCCCTTCCAGGTACATAGGCCTGCACAAATTTGGCCCCAAAGTGATCGATGACCGGCCTGACTTTGTACAGGCGGTCATAGACAGGATCACCTTGGGGGACGACGACATTCTGCATTATCTGCATAATGCAGGCATTTCCGGATGGCCTCTAACCGGGTACTTGTCATGGCCGTACTGCAAAGTGGGGTCTGGTAGAGGACGTCCCCACTCCAGTAATGCCTGACACTAGGTTTTTTGACTAGACCCATGTGCAGCACGAGGCCCCAAAACGTCCTCATCTCGGCTGCACTGACCGGAGTCCAGCCACCGGGCCTAGCCAAAAAGGAGCCCGGGTGTTAAGCAACGAACTGTTGGGCGTATAGGTTCGTCTGCTCTACCATCAGATTTACAAAGTGGTCACTGAAAAAGACTAAAATAGTCATATCAGTGAAGCCCACTGTGGAAATCTGGATTCCTGGTTGGCCTACAAAATCAGGAATCGCGGGCTCAAAATGCTCTGGTGTACACCAGACAAGTTCACTGGTCGGGGGCTCTGGTGGACTGATCTGGTGAGCCGCAAAACTAGTACGAGCCCCAGAGCCCCCTAGCATGGCGGTCCCCTTGCTCCGCCTGGCGGCGTCTCCGCCTCCTTGAGTCTCATCATCATCGCTAGATGATGAGGAGGACGTGGATGACAAAAGGAAAGTAGGGTCATCCTCGTCCTCACTGGGGCTCTCAGAGGCAAGCTGGGCGTATGCCTCCTCGGCCGAGAACATCCAGCGGCCATGTGTGTGTGCGTGTTAAACTTTATTTGGTGTGCATGTGTGTGGGGGCACGGGTGTTCACAAACTTACCCTAAACCTAACAGACAAAAAAAATCAAAAATAACAAAAAAAAGGGCAAAAAATGTGAAAAAAATTAAAATTCTAACTCGCTGATCAGCCATGCAAAGCTGATCAGTGGTGGGGTGTGCATAGTACCATAGTACATAAGGCCGAAAAAAGACATTTGTCCATCCAGTTCGGCCTGTTATCCTGCAATTTGATCCAGAGGAAGGCAAAACAAACCTTGTGAGGTAGAAGCCAATTTTTCCCACTTTAGGAGAATAAAAAATTCCTTCCCGACTCCAACAGGTTAAAGGGCATCTGTCAGCAGATTTGTACCTATGACACTGGCTGACCTGTTAAATGTGCGCTTGGCAGCTGAAGACATCTGTGTTGGTCCCATGTTCATATGTGCCCGCATATATTAAATGAACTTTTAATATATACAAATGAGCCTCTAGGAGCTATTGGCTCAGCTCTCTCTGCAATGGTAACGCCCTCGTTGCTCCTAGAGGCTCATTTGCATATATTAAAACATCATTCTTCTGAGCAATGCGGCCACATATGAACATGGGACCAACACAGATGTCTTCAGCTGCCAAGTTCACATGTAAGGCTACTTTCACACTGCCGTTTCTGGGTCCGCCTGTGAGATCTGTTTCAAGGCTCTGACAAGCAGCCCCAAACGGATCAGTTTAGCCCCAATGCATTTTGAATGGATGCGGATCCATTCAGAATGCATCAGTTTGGCTCCGTAACGCCTTCATTCCACTCTGGAGGCGGACACCAAAACACTGATTGCAGCGTTTTGGTGTCCGCCTGTCGGTGCGGAGCCAAACGGATCCGTCCTGACTTGAAATGTAAGTCAATGGGGACAGATCCGTTTACATTGACACAATATTGGTGCAATTGTAAACGGATCCGTCCCCCATTGACTTTCAATGTAAAGTCAGGACGGATCCGTTTGACTTAGACTTAGACTTTTTTTTACTAAGTTATGCAGACGGAGCCGTACTGAACGGATACCATCATTTACATTTATAGGTGCGGATCCGTCTGTGCAGATACTAGGGATCGACCGATTATCGGATTTACCGATATTATCGTCCGATATTCAGGATTTTGAACGCTATCGGTATCGGCATTTATTTTGCCGATATTCCGATAGCGTATGGGGAACACAGATCGCGCTGCTAACAGCGCTCTCTGTGTTCCCTCAGCAGCAGCACAGGGGAAAAGGAGCAGTGTCTCCTCCCCCTGTGCTGCTGCCGCCAATGAAAGGACAGGGGACAAAAGGAGGGGAGGAGCTATGGCCACTGCGCCACCAATGAAGCTTAATCTCTCATTTATTCATATACAGGAGGCGGGAGCTGCAGGATCACATAGCCGGCTCCCGACCTCTATGAGCTGTAGCTGCGATCTGCGGTAGTTAACTCCTCAGGTGCCGCGGATCGCAGCTACTGCTCATAGAGGTCGGGAGCTGGCTATGTGATCCTGCAGCCAGCTCCCGCCTCCTGTATATGAATAAATTAGAGATTAAGCTTCATTGGTGGCGCAGTGCGCCCCACCCTCCCACCCCCAGTATTAAGCATTGGTGGCGCAGTGTGCCTCCCCCCCAAGCCCCCCCAGTATTAAGCATTGGTGGCGCAGTGCGCCCCCCCTCCCCCCAGTATTAAGCAGTGGTGGCCGTGGCGCAGTGCGCCCCCCCACCCCAGTCGCAGTGCGCCCCACCACAGGATCCTCTCTCCCCTGCTCCTCCGATCGGAGCCCCAGCAGTGTAATGCTGGGGCTCCGATCAGTTACCATGGCAGCCAGGACGCTATTGAAGCCCTGGCTGCCATGATAAGCTCCATGCTGCTGTGTGCACAAAGCACACAGCAGCAGGGACAGTGTGAGCTCCTATTCACCCTGATAGCTCTCTATCAGGGTGAATAGGACAAGGGTTCTAGTCCCTAAGGGGGCTAAAAGTTAGTTTTAAAAATAAAAGTTACAAAAATAAAAATAAAAACACCAAAATATTAAATATACATGAAAAAGAAAGATTTACCAAAAATACACATTAACAATAAACATTAATTTTCAGCAGATTTGTGGGAATTTTTATATTTTTTTCAAAAATGAAAATTCCCAGAATATCGGTATAAATTATCGTCTATCAGCCTGAAAGTTCACAAATTATCGGTATCGGCCCTAAAAAATCAATATCGGTCGATCCCTAGCAGATACCAGACGAATCCGCACCTAACGCAGGTATGAAAGTAGCCTTACAGGTCAGCCAGTTTCATAGGTACAAATCTGCTGACAGATGCCCTTTAACCACTTCAGCTTAAATACCCTTAATGACCAGGCCACTTTTTACACTTCTGCACTACACTACTTTCAACGTGTATTGCTTGGTCATGCAACTTACCACCCAAATTAATTTTACCTCCTTTTCTTCTCACTAATAGAGCTTTCATTTGGTGGTATTTCATTGCTGCTGACATTTTTACTTTTTTTGTTATTAATCTAAATTTAACGAAATTTCAGTTGTAAAATTTTGCAAAAAAAACACGACATCCATATATAAATTTTTCGCTAAATTTATTGTTCTACGTGTCTTTGATAAAAAAAAAAGTTTGGGTAAAAAAAAAAAAATGGTTTGGGTAAAAGTTATAGCATTTACAAACTATGGTACAAAAATAAGAATTTCTGCTTTTTGAAGCAGCTCTGACTTTCTGAGCACCTGTCATGTTTCCTGAGGTTCTACAATGCCCAGACAGTAGAAAACCCCCACAAATGACCCCATTTCGGAAATTAGACACCCTAAGGTATTTGCTGATGGGCATAGTGAGTTCATAGAACTTTTTATTTTTTGTCAAAGTTAGCGGAAAATGATGACTTTAAAAAAAAAAAAATATTTTCCTTACAAAGTCTCATATTCCACTAACTTGGGACAAAAAATAAAAACTTCCATGAACTCACTATGCCCATCATGAAATACCTTGGGGTGTCTTATTTCCAAAATGGGGTCACTTGTGGGGTAGTTATACTGCCCTGGCATTTTAGGGGCCCAAATGCGTGCAAAGTAGTTTGCAATCAAAATGTGTAAAAAATGGCCTGTGAAATCCAAAAGGTGCTCTTTGGAATGTGGGCCCTCTTGCCCACCTAGGCTGCAAAAAAGTGTCACACATGTGGTATCGCCGTACTCAGAAGAAGTAGGGCAATGTGTTTTGGGGTGTCTTTTTATATATACCCATGCTGGGTGAGAGAAATATCTCGGCAAAAGACAACTTTTCCAATTTTTTTATACAAAGTTGGCATTTGACCAAGATATTTATTTCACCCAGCATGGGTATATGTAAAATGACACCCCAAAACACATTCCCCAACTTCTCCTGAGTACGGAGATACCACATGTGTGACACTTTTTTGCAGCCTAGATGCGCAAAGGTGCCCAAATTCCTTTTAGGAGGGCATTTTTAGACATTTGGATCCCAGACTTCTTCTCACGCTTTAGGGCCCTTAAAAAGCCAGGGCAGTATAAATACCCCACATGTGACCCCATTTTGGAAAGAAGACACCCCAAGGTATTCAATGAGGGGCATGGCGAGTTCATATAATTTTTTTGGGCACAAGTTAGCGGAAATTGATTTTTTCTTTTTTTTCTTACAAAGTCTCACTTTCCGCTAACTTGGGACAAAAATTTCAATCTTTCATGGACTCAATATGCCCCTCAGCGAATACCTTGGGTGTCTTCTTTCCAAAATGGGGTCATTTGTGGGGTGTTTGTACTGCCCTGGCATTTGAGGGTCTCCACAATCATTACATGTATGGCCAGCATTAGGAGTTTCTGCTGTTCTCCTTATATTGAGCATACAGGTAATGAGATTTTTTTTTCCCCGTTCAGCCTCTGGGCTGAAAGAAAAAATGAACGGCACAGATTTCTTTATTCGCATCGATCAATGTGAATGAAAAAATCTCTGCCAAAAAATAAAAAGGAGGGGAAAGGCGTCTGCCAGGACATAGGAGCTCTGCCCAACATCCATACCCACTTAGCTCGTATGCCCTGGCAAACCCGATTTCTCCATTCACATAAATCGATGTGGATGAATAAATCATTGCCGGGATTTTTTATTTATTTTTTATAAACAAAGTGTTTGCCAAAGCATATGAACACCGCCGCCTCCTCAGCTCATATGCCTCGGCAAACGTATCTTTTACTGCAGAGGAGAAATCTCGTCTTGCAGCGCCGCATACACCGACTTTTGTGCAATCTGACAGCAGCGCAATGCTTCTGTCAGAATGCACATCAGTGCTGCAGCTAGTCGATCGGTTGGTCCACCTGGAAGGTAAAAAAAGAAAAAACCAGGCCGCAATAAATTTTATTAACTTTATAATAACTTTTTAATTTCGGAAACTTGGACTGGTTTCCACCGGAAAGGCGGGCATAAAAGCTTCCCGGGTTGGCGGATATAAATTGAGTGGCATACCGATTTGTTTCTGCCACAACTAAGTCCAAGAGCTCCGCAGTCAAGAACAGCTAAAAAAAATCCCTGGGCCGAACCGATCTGAACTTTCTCAACCCGAACTCCGGACTGGGCGGTGAAAGGGGGAACTACAGGTGCGGCTGAAGTTGGGGACTGCCAATCAGGGTTTGCCAGCACCTCAGGGATTCTAGGGGCTCTATGGGCCTGTCTGTGCGGTGGCTGCGATGGGGTAACTACTGCACATGCCACCATACCAGCTTCAACTGCCCTTCTGGTGCTCGCCACTTCACCATGTTGTACGGCAGTGCTGGTACTAGGTCCAGGATGGGCTGCGCTGCTGGTGTATGCCTCACCACGTAATCCGACAGCGCCAGCCCCACTCTGCTGCCCTTGAGGTGGATCCTGCGCAACCTGTGGTCTAGCGACACGGGGCCGGGTACGCCTGGTGCTATCAGGGACCTCAACCTCCTTGTCCGAACTTTGGGTCAGACTTCCACTGCTTTCTACAGGTTCATATTCTGACCCGCTAGATTCGTCAGATGAGGGTTCCCATTCCTCATCCGACTGGGTCAGAAGCCTGTAGACCTCTTCAGAAGAATACCCCCTGTTTGACATTTGGACTACTAAATTTAGGGGTATTCCCTAAGACAACCCAAGAAAAAAAAGCAAGCCTGTCTTACAAATGGGAGGCTAGTGAAGTACCGGAGGCCGCTGCGATTGATAAAAAATATCGCCGCAGCGCTTGTAAAGTGATTGTGCAGTGATAAAAAAAAAAAATTTTTGGTCACTGCGGCGGGGCGGGTGTGGGTGAACGCACGTGTGGGCGACCGATCAGGCCTGATCGGGCAAACACTGCGTTTTGGGTGGAGGGTGAGCTAAGGTGAGACTAATACTATTATAGATCTGACTGTGATCAGTTTTGATCACTTCCAGATACTATAAAAGTACAAATGCTGATTAGCGATACGCTAATCAGCGAATAAGTGACTGCGGTGCGGTGGGCTGGGCGCTAACCGATCGCTAAACTACCTAACCAAGGGGCCTAAACTATCCTAAAACCTAACAGTCAATACCAGTGAAAAAAAAAAGTGACAGTTTACACTGATCACTTTTTTTCCCTTTCACTAGCTGATTGACAGGGGCAAGAAGGGGTGATCAAGGGGTTAATTTGGGTGATCTGGGGCTAAGGTGTAGTTTTTGGTGCTACTCACTGTGATGCCTGCTCCTCTGCTGAGACCAACCGACGAAAAGGACCAGCAGAGGAGCAGGGAAGCCATTTAACACCTTATATTTACAAATATAAAGTGTTAGATGGCTTCTGATTAGAGATTTTAAAAATCGCCAGCCTGCCAGCAACGATCATTGGCTGGCAGGCTGGTGACAAAATGGTGCTTGAACTTTTGCCGGCCCGCGATGCGCATGCGCGGGCCGGCTCAGACCGAAATCTCGCGTCTTGCGAGATGACGCACGGATGCGTCCAGGAGGAATGAATCGACCGCCTCCAGGACGCATCCGTGCGTTAGGCGGTCCGGAGGAGGTTAAAAACTACAACTTGTACTGCAAAAAACAAGCCCTCATACATCTACATGGATGGAAAAATAGTTCTAGCTCTTGGAACGCCTCAATGAAAAAACAAATTGCTTGGTCACTAAGGCTTAAAACAGGCTGGTTACTAAGGGGTCGAGGATGCAGCCCTATTTTTCAGATCTAACAGGTTTCATTGAGGACAGTATCTCTGGAACACTTAAAAGTGGTTCTGGAGATGTTCTTTGTGTCACATTGTACATTATTTTTAGTGTCAAATATTGGTCGATATGGTTTCTGTTTTAAAACTAAAAAATATAATATTTACAGAAAATTTGGAAGGAATTAGAAACATAGAATGTGTCGGCAGATAAGAACCTGGCATCTTCTGGCATTGTTCCAGGGGGTCAGACGGACTGCTGGATTATCACCCTTTTGCCCCCCTTTCCTAGTTTAAATGCTCCTTAGCAAATACTTTGAACTGTTCACTGAGGACATTCGTTCCCTTGAGAGAAAGATGCAAACCATCTTTCTTGTACAGTTCTTTTCCATTCCAACGAGAGCTAACATGAGACAGAAAGCCAAACCCTTGGTTCAGACACCATTCACCAAGCCATACATTGAATTCCTTAATGCGCTTCTTCCTGTCATGCTGAAGGTTATGCACAGGCAAAACTGCAGAGAATGAAACAGTTGATGCAACCTTCCGTATATAATTTCCAAGTGTGTGAAAAGCTCCCTACACCTTTGAAACCTCATTGCAAGCCAGATCATTTGTCCCAAGATGTACAATAATATCCACCTCCCTTTCCTGCTTTGCTTGTCTAAAGATATTAAGGATACGCAGTCTGTCCCTGCTAGCGGTAGCACTAGGGAGACATCTCACAAAACCATTTTCCTCAAACTTCACACCTCTTATGATAGAATCGCCCACCAACAGCTGCTTACTATCAGTCCTCACCTTCTTATTTTTGTCTTTGGCTGCAGTCTTGCATACTTTAGGTATGGGAGATGATTGTTCCTCATCCACTGTGCCTGAGCCATCCTCCATGTTGCTCTTGCACTCTGAAAGTGCTGCAAATGAATTATGGAGAGCCACAGACTGTGGGACATGTCTTCTATCCACAACTCTAAGTCTACCAGAACCTGCAGTAACCCATCTTTCATTTCTAGGGGGCCTCTGTGACAGTGGCATTGAAACATTCTCAGCCTGAGTTTGTTTAACAGTTCATTTGCAAATCTCAGATTTCAAAAATGCAATTTCCTGCTACATTATGGAGAGCTGTCTACAGATCAGACAGCATCCAAACCTCTGAAGAGTGAAACCTGAAATAAAAGCAAAACAATTCCTGCACAGATCCAGGTCTGCCATTTCAAAGTGAGGAAAGATTTTAAACAATTGCAGTCTTCAAACTTAAAGGGATTCTGTCACCTCGTTTTATCTTATAGAGCTGCGGACATGCACGGCTGGATTGCCGCTAGCATGTCCTCAATATGTCCCATAAAGCGGTGTCCTTTTATTGTGTTTAAAAAATGATTTTAGAGATATGTAAATGAGCCTGGTAAGATGCCTAAGGGGCTGTACTAACATTCTTGGAACCCAGCCATGCCCCCCTGTGAAGGAGCCCAGCACCGCCTGCGTCCTCTGAATCTCCTCCTTTCTTCACAGTTTTTCAAAAAACTGCTTTTTAAGGACCAGTTCAGGCCTGAAGTAGAAACCACCCACAAATGACCCCATTCTAGAAACTAAACCCCTCAAGGTATTCAAAACTGATATTACAAACGTTGTTAACCCTTTAGGTGTTCCACAAGAATTAATGGAAAATAGAGATACAATTTCATAATTTCACTTTTTTGGCAGATTTTCCATTTTAATATTTTTTTTCCAGTTACAAAGCAAAGGTTAACGGCCAACAAAACTCAATATTTATGGCCTTGATTCTGTAGTTTACAGAAACACCCCATACGTGGTCGTAAACTGCTGTACGGGCACACGGCAGGGCGCAGAAGGAATGGAATGCCATACGGTTTTTGGAAGGCAGATTTTGCTGGACTTTTTTTTTATACCATGTCCCATTTGAAGCCCCCCTGATGCACCCTTAGAGTAGAAACTCCCAAAAGTGACCCCATTTTAGAAACTACACCCCTCAAGGTATTCAAAACTGATTTTACAAACTTTGTCAACCCTTTAGGTGTTCTACAAGAATTAATGGAAAATAGAGATACAACTTCAAAATTTCACTTTTTTGGCAGATTTTCCATTTTAATCAATTTTTTTCCAGTTACAAAGCAAAGGTTAACAGCCAAACAAAACTCAATATTTATGGCCCTGATTCTGTAGTTTACAGAAACGCCCCATATGTGGTTGTAAACTGCTGTACAGGCACACGGCAGGGCACAGAAGGAAAGGAATGCCATACAGTTTTTGTAAGGCAGATTTTGCTGGACTGTTTTTTTGACACCATGTCCCATTTGATGCACCCCTAGAGTAGAAACTCCAAAAAAGTGACCCCATTTTAGAAACTACGTGATAGGGTGGCAGTTTTGTTGGTACTAGTTTAGGGTACATATGATTTTTGGTTGCTCTATATAACACTTTTTGTGAGACAAGGTAACAAGAAATGTTTTACCACCGTTTTTTTTTTTTTTTTTTTTGTTATTTACAACATTCATCTGACAGGTTAGATCATGTGGTATTTTTATAGAGCAGGTTGTCAGGGACGCGGCGATACCTAATATGTATACAATTTTTTTTATTTATGTAAGTTTTTTCGCAATGATTTCATTTTTGAACGGTGTTCACTTGACTGGTTAGGTCATGTAAAATTTGTATAGAGCAGGTTATTACAGAAGCGGCAATACCTAATATAAAAAAAATTGCGTTTTATTGTCTCCATATTCTGAGCCATAGTTTTTTTTATTTTTTGGCCGATTGTCTTAGGTTGGGGCTCATTTTTGGCGGTATGAGGTGACGGTTAGATTGGTACTATTTTGGTGGGCATTAGGGCTGCACTGTATATCGAAAAAATAATAATAATCGCCAAATGCGTCCTCCACAGATCCCCCATAACGGCGTCCTCCACATATCCACCATGATGGCGTCCTCCACATATCCACCATGACGGCGTCCTCCACAGATCCCCCACATAACGGCGTCCTCCACAGATCCCCCACATAACGGCGTCCTCCACAGATCCCCCACATAACGGCGTCCTCCACAGATCCCCCACATAACGGCGTCCTCCACAGATCCCCCACATAACGGCGTCCTCCACAGATCCCCCACATAACGGCGTCCTCCACAGATCCCCCACATAACGGCGTCCTCCACAGATCCCCCACATAACGGCGTCCTCCACAGATCCCCCACATAACGGCGTCCTCCACAGATCCCCCACAACTATGTCATACCCAGCCGCTTCAGCGGCTCATATGGGAAAATCCAATCAAATAGACCGCTAGCACAATTCCCTTTAAAATATCGCATCGCATATCGTTATCGCAATTTTTAGGGCCCTAATCGCAATCGCACAAAATTCCCATATTGTGCAGCCCTAGTGGGCATACGCCTTTTTAAACGCTTACTGTTGTACTTTTTGTGATGTAAGGTTTCAAAAAATGGTTTATTTAGCACAGTTTTTATTTTTTACGGTGTTCAGCTTTCTATGCCATCGGGTCCCCCCTACAGCCCCACGGGGCCCGATGGCACCGCCACCTGCTGCAACCTGTTAAAGCCGCAAACCGCAGGTCTGAATTGACCTGCGGTTTGCTGCGATCGCCGACACGGGGGGGGGGGGGGGGGGGGTCACAGGACCCCCCTGGGCATTTTACCAAGGTGCCTGCTCAATGATTTGAGCAGGTACCTTGTTCCGCTCACCGTCCGCCGCGTGGCGAAATACATAGGATGTACAGGTACGCACTGTGTACTTAAGTACCAGGACATCAGGGCGTACATGTACGCCCTATGTCCCAAACAGGTTAACTAATACACTAATTTATTTTGTAGAGAAATTCATTTCTCCAATTGGTTGTATTTATTTTTCTTTTTTCGTTTTGGTTCAACAGCCTGCTGTGCTTCCTATGCACAGCAGGCTGCTCTCATCTCGTCATTTGATGGATTTTCTCTAACTCCTCCTGGCTCCACATTCTCTCTCTCTCCTCCCCCAACCACTTCAGGATGGCAGAACGGTGCAGCTGCCCGATGCTTGAATGGTTGAATAACACCCGCCCCCTCTCCTTCAGGATGGCTGGCGCAGCGGCCCTCCTTCCCTCCCGCCCCCCCCCCCACCCTCTCAAGGCCCCCCCTGATGGCCGGCGTTGCAGCACAAATTCTAAAGGCAGGAGCCTGATCAGGCTTGCTGTGAATGACAATACAATGCAGTACACTATACAATGGCAGCACAGCAGGCCAAATATAAATATGGAGGTGCAGGCCAATGGACCCGGCAACAATTCCAATATAATATAAAAAATAATGGCAGCACTCTCACAAAAATTAGTAAAAAGAAAAGCACTTTATTCACCCCTGAGACTACCCAAGAAAAAAAAAGCAAGCCTGTCTTACAAAGGGGAGGCTAGCGAAGTACCGGAGGCCGCTGCGGTTGATAAAAAATATTTTATCGCCGCAGTGCGTGTAAAGTGAATGTGCAGTGATCAAAAAAAAAAATTTTTTTTGTCACTGCGGTGGGGCGGGTGTGGGCGACCGATCAGGCCTGATCGGGCAAACACTGCGTTTTGGGTGGAGGGAGAACTAAAGTGACACTAATACAATTATAGATGTGACCGTGATCAGTTTTGATCACTTCCAGATACTATAAAAGTACAAATGCTGATTAGCGATACGCTAATCAGCGAATCAGTGACTGCGGTGCGGTGGGCTGGGCGCTAACCGATCCCTAAACTACCTAACCAAGGGGCCTAAACTATACCTAACCTAACGGTCAATACCAGTGAAAAAAAAAAAGTGACAGTTTGCACTGATCACTTTTTTCCTTTCACTAGTGATTGACAGGGCGATCAAAGGGGTGATCAAAGGGTTAATTGGGGTTCAGGGGGGTGATCTGGGGCTAAGTATGTAGTGTTGGTGTACTTACTGTGTAGCCTGCTCCTCTGCTGGATCCAACCGACGAAAAGGACCAGCAGGGCAGCCATATAACAGATCATATTTACTAATATGATCTGTTATCTGGCACTCTGATTGTTTTTTTTTTTTAAATCATCAGCTTGCCAGCCGCGATCATTGGCTGGCAAGCTGATGACGCGACCCCCCCTTGACGAAATGCCGGCCCGAACTGCGCATGCGCGGGCCAGCAAAGCGCGTCATCTCGCGTCTCGCGAGATGACGCGTATATGCGTCAGTCTGCGCAGCGCTGCCGCCTCCGGACCGCACATCTGCGTTAGGCGGTTAAGGTGGTTTCAGCTAGCGGGGTTGAAGTGGTTAAAGGGGTTGTGTCACTTCAGCAAATGGCATTTATCATGTAGAGAAAGTTAATACAAGCCACTTACTAATGTATTGTGATCGTCCATATTGCTTCCTTTGCTGGCTAGACAAATATTTCCATCACATTATGCACTGCTCGTTTGCATTACAAGCACCCTGCAATCCAGCAGTAGTGGCCGTGCTTGTACACTATTGAAAAAAGCTCACATTGGCCGGCCTGTTTTCCTATAATGTGCAAGCACGACCACCGATGTTGAATTGAAGGGTGGTCGTAACCATGGAAACGAGCAGTATATAATGTGATGGAATGATGCGTCTAGCCAGCAAAGGGAGCAATATGGACAATCACAATAAATTAGTAAGTGCCTTGTATTAACTTCCTCTACATGATAAATGCCATTTGTTGAAGTAACAAAACCCCTTTAATACTGAAAAGAAATTTCAAATTTTCATCACCATATTCTGACCCAATAACTTCTCTGTAGTTTGTATTGATGCCATTTTGTTGTGTGTGTGACTTTTTGATTATTTTTTTATTCAATTTTCAGGGGGGGTGGTGAAGGGATGAAAAAAATGCAAATTGGCAGTTTTTTTTTTATTATGGAATTCACTGTACTGAATGTATAAGTTTATATTTTGATAGTTTGAAGGGGGGAATTTGAATTTTTACATTTTCTTTATTTTTTTATACTTTTTAAAACTTACTTTTACTTTGTCTTTATGTCACCCTAGGTGACAGTAAGGAGCAATTTGATTTCTCCTCCCTTACATTGCAGTGAATTGAAATTCATTGCAGATTTGCTATGGTCTTATGGAGCCCTGCCACCTGCTCCAGGGCTCCATAGAAACTACAATTGCAATAGCATGGGTTTCTTCAGAGAGAACCAGGCTATTGCAGTCAATGACTGGCTCCCCTGATTTCCGCGCGGGGTAGCTGTGCTCTTGCAGGCCTGAGCTTGGACTTGGCTGAGCTGCTTCATGGCCTCTGTGCCTGGGTTGGCTGCCATTTGCCCCCCAGGCTGACCTCATAGACCTCTGTAGCTGGCAGGCCTTTGAAACCATCAACACCTGACGATCGCATTGTGTGGAGCCACTGGATTAAGAGAGGGCTCTCTCTCCCTCTGTAAACCCTTGCAGTGGTAAGTAGGGGTTAATCACTGAAAAGTCTGATGCTGGCAGATACAGCAGTTAGTAACAGCGGGCTCCTGTGCCCGCTTAATCTGCATGCTGTACATGTACGGCGATGGTTAGGAACGGTTAATATAAAAACTTGATTTGAACAATAGGTAATTTTCCGTCAAAATATGTGCTTTGTATCAGCAGCCTGAGTAACTTCATGACAGCACATCAGTTTTAAACAGTCACTTATATTTATGTTTTAGGACATCGTTATATAGTTAATACGGTTGAAAAAAGACAAACGTCTATCAAGTTCAACCAAGCATTTTACTGTGTTTTATACTGTAGTTGTTTCAGAACCTGTTGGACATTGTAGGCAGCTTTGAAAAGATGTGCAAAGAGTAAATAAAGAACCCTGATTATTCCATAGAGCTGCACTGGTGGAGACTCCTATAGCTTGTATTATACTTTTTATTTTTCTTTACTAGACCTTTGGCATCAGACCAAGTGAAGCGTTTGTCATCTCAACAACAAATAGAAAACAAGTGACTGACTCTAACTTTAGTAAGTATCCAATCTGCAGTTCAAAATATTCAGTGGACTTTATCATTGGCTTTGCACCTGTTTTGCTGATAAGAGTTAGTCTACTTTCACACTAGCGGTTTTATTTTCTGGTCTTGAGATCCGTCATAAGATCTCAATACCGGAGAAAAACGCTTCCGTTTTGTCCCCATTCATTTAGAATGGGGACAAAACGTAACTGAACGGAATACTCCAAAATGCATTCTGCTCTGTTTGGTTGCGTTCTCTTACCGGAGAGCAATCCTCAGCAAGCTGCGGTTTTATTTTCGTTGTGGGATGCGAAGCAAGACGGTCATGACCCACAATGCAAGTCAATGGGGACGGATCTATTTAACTCTGACTCAATAGAAAACGGAACCGTCCTCCATTTCAGTGGTGTTCATGACGGTTCTGTCTTGGCTATGTTAAAGATAATACAACCGGATCCGTTCATAACGGATGCAGACAGTTGTATTATCAGTAACTGAAGTGTTTTTGCTGAACCCTGCCGGATCCAGCAAAAATGCAAGTGTGAAAGTAGCCTAAGGCTTTAGGTTCGGATTCTCTTTCGGATACTATTTAAAGAGAGACTCTTAACTGCAACTTCAAATGAAGGTGAAAATACCCTACTACACTTCACATGACCATTGATAATGACTTATTAAATGTAACAATAAGTATATAGATATAGAGAGATGATGTCCTTCTTTTGGCAAGTTAAGTAAATACGAAGAATAGAGAACTTACATCGCCCGTTGAGTTAACATCATCTGAAAGTGGCACATCAGTCAGGAAAACTTTTCTATTTGAAACTTCCTTCTGTAGATGAACTTCACTGCTTTGCTGAAAAGTTCCAACTTTTATACTGTTTAACCAAAGAGCTTCAACCCCCTAGTTGAATGTAGCCAGCTTATGCAATCTATGAGGGTCACTGTGTATATCTTGTTTGTCTGTTATTATTTCGGGCCTTGGCGTGGCCAATTCTCAGGTCCGCAATAAATCAGAATCAGAAGATAACCTTGGCAGACAATGGACAAGATCTTGCACAAACATTTAAGACATGTCATCAATCCTTACATATGTCATGATAGTTTTGTCAGACACAGTAAAGTCCAGATGATCAGAGACTCCATATTCACACTTTAGCACAAAAATGGCGTAAGTAAGTTGGAAGTTTTGGCACATGTCTTTTTTCTTTTTTTTTCTTTATCCCCCTTCCTGACCAGGCCTATTTTTTCATATCTGACATGTTTTATTTTATGTGGTCGTATACTGCTGTTTGGGCACACGGCAGGGCATAGAAGGCAAAGAGGTCTATATGTTTTTGGAGGGCAGATTTTGGTATAATGGTCTTTTGACACTATGTTGCATTTGGAGAGACCCCACAGTGAAAACCCCCAAAAAGTGACCACATTTTGTAAACTACATTACCCAAGGAATTTTTAATACTTGGGTGTGAAAAAAAAAAAAAATATATATATATTTTTTTTTTTGCAAGAAAATGTCGCTTTAGGCCCAAACTTTCTTTTTCACAAAAGATAACAGAATATCCCCCCACAATTTGCTATCGCTGTGTATACAGCAATCTAGAAAGATGGGACACCCAGGAACGGTCTCTGTCTTCTCTCTGGGGTGCCCTGCTGTCGCTGACAGCTGGCCCCCCGTTCGCCATCTCTGAAAGGACGTTCAGAAACGTCTGCTCAGATAAACCCGGCCGCCCAGGACATTTATAGTCAATGGGCAGTCAGGAAGTGGTTAAGAAACATTTGTGTCTATGATTATACACCTCTCTCTCCACTTTTTAAAGTGGGCATGGTTCTCTATGCAAGTAGTTTTAAGCCAGATTTATAAAATGGGACTTTTTAAAATGTCACAAAATCCCATCCAGTAGGGGGATGGCGTAAAAACTGGAGAAGCATTTGTGGACAGATGGATCAAAAATCAACCTGCAACATTTGGTAAATTTGGTTAAAAATACAGCAATCTAGACTTAAAGGGGTTGTCTCACTTCAGCAAATGACATTTATCATGTAGAGAATGTTACTACAAGACACTTACTAATGTATTGTGATTGTCCATATTGCCTCCTTTGCTGACTTGATTTATTTGTCAGTCGCATTATACACTGCTCGTATTCAGCAGTTATGACCACCCTGCAATCCAGCAGTGATGGGCTGGTGGCCGTGCTTGCACACTATAGGAAAAAGAGTCGGCCTTTCTGGAGGCCAGAACCATGGGAGTGCACATAGGCACGCATGCGCAGCAGCTCCCGTCTGGCTGCAGCAGTGGTCGTAACCTCTGGAAATGTGCAGTGTATATAAGCGATAGAAAAATGAATCAAGGCATTGAGGGAGGCAATATGGACAGTCACAATACATTAGTAAGTGCCTTGCAGTAACTTTGTCTACATGAAAAACGCTATTGTCTGAAGTGACATAACCCCTTGAAGTAGAACTGTTTAAATTCTTTTTTTTATTAAGTTTTGAAAGTTCAAAAAATAATTCTGTTTCACAACAGTAGAACTGACTTAAATGTAATTCTTGATATATTGCCTTCAGTGGATGTACTGTTATCATGACTATAAAAATAACTTGGCTAGTCAAAAAATAAATAAATATATCCAAGTGCTTATGTATGTACTGTACCTATTAATAAGTTGACACACTTATAGCAGTGACTCCCTTTTAGCAGGATAATGTGCCCTGCCACAAAAATTGCTCAGGTATGGTTTGAGGAACATGAGAGTTCATGGTATTGAATTGGCCTTCAAATCCCCCAGATCTCAATCTAGTTGAGCATCTATAAGATTTGCTGAATAAACAGGTTCGATATTTGGAGGCCCCACCTCATAACTTACAGGACTTAAAGAACATGCTGCTAAAATTTTGGTCCCAAATACCAAAGGGGTCTGGTGGAGTCCATGCCCCCATGGCTCAGAGCGGTTTTGGTGCCCTGAGGGACATCCACAATATAAGGCAGATGGAGTTCTTTATGATTTTACTTACATTGTCTAATAGAGAATAAAAAAACAAGGTTATTTTCATGTGTGTGTTGTATGCACATTACCTCCTACTGGTAGTCTGGCTGGTGCCTCGTGCTTATCATTAGTCACACAGTCCCAGGCTGTCAGAGAGTAATATTCCAAAGAGGCTCCGATGTTACCAGAATCCTTTCTGACATCCATGTCATGCTTCTAAGGATAAAGCAGGGGCTACCTGTGTTGACTTCATCTGCGGACTGCACATGCATTGGTATGCCAGAGGCAGAGTAATGGAGATTTCAACAGAGAATCTGGTGACAAGAGCCTTTCTTTGCACTTTCATACAAACCTTGGGCCAGTCACATGTACCCTGCGTGATTTCGCCCCAGTCAGAAGGGTTCAAAAGTTATGCTGTCTAAAAACCCAATACAGAGAATAGGGTTGGTATATTGATTTCTAGAATGCTGCCCCTACCTCTTATTGTCCTCCTAACTGCTTAGTGAAAAGTGGAAATGGAGGTATGTGATATTTATCATGTACATAAACATAATACAAGCCACTATGAATTTATTATTGTTGTCCATCTTTCCTCCTTTGCTGGCTTGATTCATTTTCCATCACATATGCTGCTCGTTTCCATGGTTACGGCCATCCTGCAGACCAGCAGCAGTGGCCCTTAGGGATGCCCCGTTTTAGAGCCACTGGATGACAGCTCTCCCAAACCAACAGACTATTTGTTGCGGTTTCTTCCTAAAGGCGGGTGCCAATGTTGCAAGTTTTCAGAGTTGTGAGGCTACTTTGTATAAGCTTGCTCCCCTTTCTCTGTGGGCTGCATGATCATGACCTTAGACAGAGATACAACAGCCTACCTTCAGTTTGAGCGGCACAGGGCTATCTCTTGGTTGATGTTGCTGGTGCGTCTTGCCTGCTTACTTATCACCTGAGGTTACTAATATCGAGGGACATCTGTATAGCCCCTCGTTTGGGGGTGTATTAGTTGGGGACTTCACAATGAGTGTGCAGGCATTAGTTCCATCACTGCTACTTCTTCTTTGGATTTAAGTGGGGTTTCTCTATCCTTAATAAAGAGTTTTTGTTTTCATTTTAGCATCAATTGCATCTGTGATTTTGATCAATTTGTGACAAAGACGTTTAATACTGTTAGTTGACTACCCCTTTAACATCACATCATTTTTTTTCTGTATACTGTCCCTATATACTATATAACAGCTTTCCGCTGCCTTGGCTGTAGTGAGCGCTTACTGCTCACACAGGCATCGCTCCCGGTGGCTGGACTCAGCACTCCGGGAGTACACGGGGACAGCTCACTGACAGCGCTGGCCAGTAAGCATATACATAGTATACAAGTCCATATTTTATAAAAAAAAAAAAAAGCCTATATATATTTTCTTTAAACATATTCGGCTCCTGTCCAGTGAGGGAGAGCAGGGCAGGCAGAGGCCCAGCAGCTCCCAGCACAGCCTGTCTCCCTAGTCAGCACAGTACTGTGCTTATGGAAGACAGATGTCCCATAGCAATGCTCATTTGATAGAGCACTGCTTCCAGCCCAAGTTTTCTACCATCAATAAACTTCTTCCCTAAATAAAGTATTAGAAAAATGTTCTCTGTCACTGTCCTTACACATTAGCAAAAAAAAGGCAGTTACACTTTAATGAGTGTTTATAAGGTTAGAAATCAGAGATAAGGCGCTCGTCAGCTCCCTGCCTGATGGAGCAGAGAGAAAATACAGATCCTGCAAGTAGATAAACTCAAAGCTGTTCAGGTAATAAAGACCAATTGAAAAAATGATTTTTAGCTCACAATGAGTGCAATGCAATAATAACACATTTCCACCAAAGGTGTATGTATGTTTTAAGTATTCACTGTGATTGGGAAAGCAAAAGTCGCATGTAAGCAGTTACAGAGGAAGCGGACTCCCTCTGTATCCTTCAGCACCCCACAAATGAGATTGAGGGGCACCGATGCATGTGTTGGCAGGCTGATTATGCCGATCGCGGTCATTAAAGCCTTTAGATGCAGTAATCAAGTGTCATTACGGAATCTAAACAGTGAAACACCCATGCGGCCAATGGGGATGCAGGCAATTCACTTTAAGATGCTGGGTCTCTTTTAGGGATCGACCGATTATCGGATTTACCGATATTATCGGCCGATATTCAGGATTTTGACCGCTATCGGTATCGGCATTTATTTTGCTGATATTCCGATAGCGTATGGGGAACACAGATCGCGCTGCTGACAGCGCTCTCCGTGTTCCCTCAGCAGCAGCACAGGGGAGAAGGAGCAGTGTCTCCCTCCCCCTGTGCTGATGCTGCTGCTGCCGCCAATGAAAGGACAGGGGACAAGAGGAGGGGAGGAGCTATGGCCACTGCTCCACCAATGAAGCTTAATCTCTCATTCATATACAGGAGGCGGGAGCTGCAGGATCACATAGCCGGCTCCCGACCTCTATGAGCTGTAGCTGCGATCTGCGGTAGTTAACTCCTCAGGTGCCGCGGATCGCAGCTACTGCTCATAGAGGTCGGGTGCCGGCTATGTGATCCTGCAGCCAGCTCCCGCCTCCTGTATATGAATAAATGAGAGATTAAGCTTCATTGGTGGCGCAGTGCGCCCCCCCCAAGCCCCCCAGTATTAGACATTGGTGGCGCAGTGCGCCTCCCCCCCAAGCCCCCCTAGTATTAAGCAGTGGTGGCGCATAGGGCCCCCCCCCACACCAGTCGCAGTGCGCCCCCCCACAGGATCCCCTCTCCCCTGCTCCTCCGATCGGAGCCCCAGCAGTGTAATGCTGGGGCTCCGATCGGTTACCATGGCAGCCAGGACGCTATTGAAGCCCTGGCTGCCATGATAAGCTCCATGCTGCTGTGTGCACAAAGCACACAGCAGCAGGGACAGTGTGAGCTCCTATTCACCCTGATAGATCTCTATCAGGGTGAATAGGACAAGGGTTCTAGTCCCTAAGGGGGCTAAAAGTTAGTTAAAAAAAAAAAAGTTCCTGTATGGAGTATGGTAATTAGAGATGAGCAAATTTCCAGTTATGAAATTCGTTCACTCTTCGTTTACTGGTAAAAGGTGAATTGCGTTATGGATTCCGTTACCACAGACAATAACGCAATTCTATGATAGAATGCATAACAGAATGCCTTTAGAGGCATTCCGTTATTCATTCCGTCATAATAGAAGTCTATAGGCTGCATAACATATCCTTCCGGTTTCCGTTATGCAGGAGAGGGCTTCCCTGCATAACTGAAAAGGGAACGCCGTGGGGACAAAACCCATAAAATGGTGGAGAAATTGCTTTTTTTTTCCAAATTTTACTCCATTTGGAATTTTTTCCCCGCTTTCGGAACTGAAACAGAATTCGGCTTCAAATTTTAAAGTGGTTTTCCACTTTAAAAATCAACTACAAGATTAACTTACTTAGGCTTATTGGAGCCCATACATTCAAATACTTTACAGAGACAGATCTCTGTACAGTATTATTTCAAAGGTTTGAACGAAGCGACTTTGGATGAAGCTTCAGAAACTCACTTTGCTCAACACTAAAGGTGATGATATAAATAATTGCTTGGTCAGTAAGACCAAAAACAGGCTGGTCACTAATGGGATAAGGCCCACAGTTATATACAAAGACGGAAGTGCTCAAATGTGTAAAATAGTGTACAGAATGAAACCTGATGAGATACTTGGAGTTCATATGGGGATCTCCATTTCACCCGTTACCTGCTCTTTCTATATCATTTCTATGTCATTTGTAGTTACTGTTTTTTTTCTTTCATTATTTTCATATTTTTAGGAATGTATTTTCCGTTTTCATTATCTACATGTTTCCTTTTTTTTTTTTTTCAGATGGGATCATTAAAGATGGCATCACTTTGTATATTCTTAACAGAATTGATCAGCTCCTGTCTTCATCAACACAAGAGAGAATTAACTTTTTACCTCATTATGATACACTGATAAAAAGTGGAATGTATGAATATTATGCTAGTGAAGGACAAAACCCGTTGCGTAAGTTTGTTGTTGCATATTTTTTATAATAACTTAGAATGTATTTAAGGGGCTGTCCCATCTGGCCACTTACAGCCTATCAGTAGGATGCGCCATAATGTTTGAGAAGTGCAAGTTCCACCTCCAGGTCCCGTTCCTATGTCAAGAACAGGGCCCTGCTGCAAATGTGCGGTGTCCTCTTTAACTGCTATGGGACTTCTGAAAATAGTTGAAGCAGCACTCGTTCATTTTTAGAAGTCCCATATTTGTAAATTAAGGGGTGGCAAAGCATGCACAGTTTGCTCTCAATTCATGGCAGGGCCCTGTACTTGAGATAGAAGTGGGTTCCAGAAGTAGGACCCATCCCTTTTGGACTTATATTGCATATCCTAGTGATATGACTGAAATGTCCAGATGGGAATACCCTTTTAATATTGAGATTAACTTTTTTTAAATGGCAGGGAAGCTATTAGAATAATTAAAAACAAACTCACTGTTCTGAACCCCCTCAGTTTCAGCAACACTGCTCCAATCCTTCCAGCTTCTGCAGCGGTTACACATGGTATACTGGAGCAGCACCTCTGGAGTCAGGAAAACAAAGCCTGGCAGGGAGGAACAGAGCGGCGCTGTTGGAACACCTTGTTAACACTAACACCTTTAGAGTGGAATTCACACACAGATTTTTTTTCTGGCAGTTTAAAAAAAAAAAAATAAGGAAGTGGGTCCAGCAGGAAAGAGAAGTGTTAGAGGATAGGGTCACAGTCGAGTTTAACAAATCTGGCAGGCTGTTCCGGCAGAGAACAGCCTGCTGGAGTTTACTGGATCTGGCCTTGCTGGATACTTCTGATCACCGCTGGATCTCATTGACTATAATGGGATCCGGCTACTTTCTGGTGAAATGCCAGCTCTTGGCAGGACAAAAACTGTTGCAATGGTTTTTGTCCGTCCAAAAACTGACAATTACCCCATTACAGTGAACGGCGTCCAGCCGTGAACAGCAGTATTCGGCTTGCACTAAGTCCGGTGAACTCTTGCAGGCTATTCTCTGCTGGAAGAGCCTGCTGGATCAGTCTAGCGCAAGTGTGAACTTACCCTAATGCCTCATGCACACGGCTGTTGCCGGCCGTTGCCTGTATTGCAGCCTGCAAACAGCGGGTCCGCAATATGTGTGCACTGGCCGTGTGCTTACTGCATCACAGATGCTGACCCATTCACTTGTTCTATTTTTTTTGTGGTGTGGACAGATCACGGACCCATTCAAGTTGCATTGGGGACTGCAAATTGTGGTCCCCGAATGCACAAAACGGGTGTGTGCATGAGGGCTAACACTTCTCTTTCCTGCTGGACCCACTTCTGGCTTTAGCTAAGCAGCAGGAATTTATGGCTCTTATTTAAAGAGGACCTGTCACTACAAAATGCAGTGCAATCTGAAAGCACCATGTTATAAAGTAGGAGAAGCCGAGTATATATTTTTGTGGTAAAAGATTCAGTAAAACCTGTAATTTATAAATCTTTATCTGCTTTTTTTCACTTCATGTGAACACCTATTAGAACAGGTAGGAGGAGATAACCGTGTTTTAAATAGTAATATTTTTATGTTTACCTTGTTTGTGAGGTGCAAATTTACTATTGTATAGCTCACTTTGGTTTTACTTACAGCTTTTGCCCTTGCGGAGTTAATCGATAATTCTCTTTCGGCAACAGCAAAAAATTGTGGCATTCGAAGTATACAGATAAGATTGGTAAGAAGCTTCTTTGCTGTTGTATGTCTCTTTCCTGCTAAAAGGGGTTTTATTAAAGTGTTTTTTGTTCTAAATGTATTATCTTTTTAAAAAGCTTTTTGATGAATCCCAAGGAAAACCAGCTATTGCAGTTATAGATAATGGAAAAGGAATGAGTTCAGTCCAGCTTAAAAATTGGGCCGTGTACAGATTGTCAAAGTTTAGAAGAGGATCTGAAGGATACAGGTTAGATATTACTGCCTTTATTTTTGGTGTTTGTGTGTGTTGTGCACAATATGATCAGTAGCTGTAAAAAAATCTATAATAATTTGTTCTTGTGGAGCCTTGCCACCTGCAGGCCTCCATAGGAACTGCAACTCTGAAATCCCTGGTTTCTTCAGTAAGACCAAGGCTTTCTCAACTGACTGCTCCCCAATTGCTGCACAAGGGAGCCAGTATTTCACCTCTCAGATGGGTAAGTGGATAAATGTCTGCAGTAAGCATTATTGCCAATTACAGAGATAAGCCCCAAGTGTCTGTTGCAGGGCCGGCCTTAGGTGTTCAGGCGCCCTGTGCGAGCTAACCTTGTGGCGCGCCCCCCCCCCCCAAAAAAAAAAAAAAAAATGCTTGTTGCTGGCATCATGGCATAGGCTGGCTGACTATCCAACCAAGTAGTTACCAGCCCTTACACCCCAAAGGCCGGTGTAATGTTATACTTCCCTAGTTCGTGAGATTTCCCTACCCTCGTCACTTCCGGTCGCACCGGACATGACGTGAGGAGGTGTGCAGCATCGCGCAGGCGCACAACGACAGGTTAGGGAAATTTCACAGCAGCGCATGCGCCAGGAGCCTCGCCGGCGGTTAGGGTAGGGAAAAACTATGGGCCAATTCGCAGTGATCGGATGGATGTTTTCAGCTGAACACCGGCCGACACTGCGCATGCACCGGGAGCCTCACCAGCGGTTAGGGAAGGGAAAAATGTACGTACGGGCCAGTGCTTTTTCCCTACCCTAACCGCTGGTGAGGCTCCCAGCGCATGTCGGCCGGTGTCCAGCTGAGAAAATTAGTTTCCAATGTAGTATTAATAACTAAACAATTAAATAATAAACATATTGCATTGTCTACTTACCACCAGGACAATAAGATGATCTGGACTCTGGCTGCAGTCTGGCTCTGGAGACTCCATTGTCACTCTCATTATTCCCCCCCCCCCCAATCACTCTCATTATTTCCCCCCCCCCGCCATCACTCTCATTATTCCCCCCCCAATCACTCTCATTATTTCCCCCCCCCGCCATCACTCTCATTATTTCTCCCCCCCCCATCACTCTCATTATTTCTCCCCCCCCCCATCACTCTCATTATTTCTCCCCCCCCCCATCACTCTCATTATTTCTCCCCCCCCCGCCATCACTCTCATTATTTCTCCCCCCCATCACTCTCATTATTTCTCCCCCCCCATCACTCTCATTATTTCTCCCCCCCCCCCATCACTCTCATTATTTCTCCCCCCCCCCATCACTCTCATTATTTCTCCCCCCCCCCATCACTCTCATTATTTCTCCCCCCCATCACTCTCATTATTTCTCCCCCCCCCCCATCACTCTCATTATTTCTCCCCCCCCCCCATCACTCTCATTATTTCTCCCCCCCCCATCACTCTCATTATGTCTCCCCCCCCCATCACTCTCATTATTTTTCTCCCCCCCCCCCATCACTCTCATTATTTTTCTCCCCCCCCCATCACTCTCATTATTTCTCCCCCCCCCCATCACTCTCATTATTTCTCCCCCCCCCCATCACTCTCATTATTTCTCCCCCCCCCCCATCACTCTCATTATTTCTCCCCCCCCCCCCCATCACTCTCATTATTTCTCCCCCCCCCCCCATCACTCTCATTATTTCTCCCCCCCCCCATCACTCTCATTATTTCTCCCCCCCCCATCACTCTCATTATTTCTCCCCCCCCCCATCACTCTCATTATTTCTCCCCCCCCCATCACTCTCATTATTTCTCCCCCCCCCATCACTCTCATTATTTCTCCCCCCCCCCATCACTCTCATTATTTCTCCCCCCCCCCCCCCCATCACTCTCATTATTTCTCCCCCCCCCCCATCACTCTCATTATTTCTCCCCCCCCCCATCACTCTCATTATTTCTCCCCCCCCCCCCATCACTCTCATTATTTCTCCCCCCCCCCCCCCATCACTCTCATTATTTCTCTCCCCCCCCCATCACTCTCATTATTTCTCCCCCCCCCCCCATCACTCTCATTATTTCTCCCCCCCCCCCATCACTCTCATTATTTCTCCCCCCCCCCATCACTCTCATTATTTCTCCCCCCCATCACTCTCATTATTTCTCCCCGACACTCTCATTATTTCCTCTCCCCCCCCCCCCCATCACTCTCATTATTTCCTCCCCCCTCCCACTCTCTTTTCCACCTCTAGTGTAGCGTGGCCGAGCTCTGTTCGATCCGCGGTACAGGAGCATTTGTTTCCTGTACCCGGCCGGACTGACAGGAAGTGCACACTAAGTGAGCACTTCCTGTCAGTCCGGCCGGGTACAGGAAACAAAAGCTCCTGTACCGCGGATCGAACAGAGCTCGGCCACGCTACACTAACAGCACACAGCAGGCGCAGGCAGAGCCTCAGCCACTCAGGCGGCGCAGAATGAGGGGCGCCGCCCGCCGCCCGAAGTGCCGCCTCGCCTGCCCATATTACATTGCGGGCTGTCGGCCGCCCGGCGCCCCTGTTGCTATGGCGCCCTGTGCGGCCGCACAGCCCGCACACCCCAAAGGCCGGCCCTGGTCTGTTGTATGAGCTGCGGTCTTCCGATGTATATACAGTAAGTTGTGCAGCCGTAGGAAAAAGGTTAAACAACCAGATTATTCCTGGGATTTACTTTGTGTGCAAGAGGCCTAATCCTCTTGTGGATTCTCCAGCACATCCAGAGCAAAAATCATTGTGTCAACCTCCTATTTATTATGTGGACTATGTAAAATAAACATAGGCAAATCATGAAAGGGGTTTTCCTGTTTCTAGATATTAAAGGGATTATCCAAGATCTATAATGCCCCCTCATATGCCCGGGCTCCTAACAGAGGTTGTACTTACCTCGCTCCCCGATACCCGCATCTCTTTTGATGCAGGCACGACCGCCGCTGCATATCCCCGCCATGCGGATGAAAACATCCGGCGTCAGAGGGGCAGCCAGTATCACATGGGAATGAGCCTCCCTAGCGACACCTGCAATGCCAATGAGACTCGTTCCCATCGCAGCCTGCTGTTGGCTGCATCCCCCCACCCCCATGTTTTCATCTGTGCAACTGGGAGATGCAGCGACGGCTGTGCCAGCATCAGAAGCAACGTGGGTGCCAGGGAGCAAGGTAAGTACAACCTCTGTGAGGGGTCCGGGCATATAGGAAGGCATTATAGATCTTTAATGACCTCTTCTCAGGATAGCAGCTGGAAGCATAAAGTTCGATCCATTGTATAGAGACTATTCGTGACCTACTGCAGCTCAATTCTCATTCAAGTGCACAGACACTGCACTATGAACAGAGCTATCCGCCTCTGGCCAGCGGGAGCTGATAAAAGCTGATCAGGCGTGAGGGAGGTGGGTTGTTCCATTAAGACAACTTATCCCCTATCCACAGGATAAGGAATAAGTATCTGATTGGATGGAGTCCCCGCTGATCGCGAGAATGGGGCCTGTACTCCACCCGTTTCAATGGAGAAGCGATTACTCATGTGCACTGCTGCTCCATTAAACTCCTGTTCTTTTCATCTGTGGGAGCCCTACCCAGGAGACTACTGCTGATCAGACACTTACACCATATGGACAGGATACGGATAAGTTGCCTTAATAGGACGAATCCTTTATGGCAAATCTGCATGTGTGTTTTACAAATAATCAATGGCAGAAATATGACATCTGGATTTTTGCTCCGGCTGTACTGACTATTCCCCTCAGTCTTCTCTAGGCTTTTTAACAAAATGACTGCTGATGAATATTTGAGGGATGCCACCCGTGTCCTCTTTGAATACAGGGTTTGCCAGTTGATTGGTCGACCAGTTGTCCTTATATACTGAGCTGTAGTGAATCTTCAGCAGCATAAGGCCTTTGTAGCATTAAAAATTATCTGTGGTCTTTCCTGACAAAATGGGCTCCCTTCTGTTCCTTCTCAGCGAAAGGGGGTGCCTGTATCATTATAAGGGTATCTCCTCATGCGTTAGATTTGTTGCAAGAATCTCAGTGACTGTTCCATTCAGGATCGGTAGATTCATGCACATGCTGCAGAAACAAACCCTGTCAGATGCAGAAGCATACCCTAAGAATTATACAATAAAGATGTCCGTTTGGCATATGCTGTACCAGTATACGTCAATATACCCTTTTTTTCTTTTTTTCCAGTTTTTTTTTCACTTTCCTATTTAGGGACACATATATTGTGTGGTATATATTATCTTTGATGGGAGTTAATGTATGATGTATTCCACCATATGCCTATACAGTGGCATGCATCAGAGCTATATGTCTGAGAATGCTGATGACCTTAAACTGCAAAATAGCCAAAGAACGAGTTGTTAAGAGCGTCTTATACTGTAATTACTTATGACTCTCACAAAGAATGTGACATTTGTCTTTGTGTTTTGTAAGTGAGGATGCAAGTTATGTCCCCCCTCAGCCTGTTGCACGAAGTCTAAACAGCGATATCTCTTACTTTGGTGTTGGAGGAAAGCAAGCAGTTTTCTTTATGGGTCATTCCACTCGTGTAAGTATATTTCATTATAAGCACATTTCTAAACCCTACTGTTGACATGGAAGAAAGAGCTTTAAAATAAGACTGAATTCACACCATGTCTGTCGTGTTTTATCAGCTTATTCAATGATGTGCCTGTAGATTTTAGTAGCCAATTGTATGGTAATAGTTTCCTTTAAGCTTATGTTGGACTGGTATACATCAGAGCACATCAGCTTCAACTTTACTTAAAGGCAATGGACAATAATTGAATGTTATCATTTAACCATTTTGTGATAACAATACATTTCTCGCCCATTTTCCTTGGGGGACACAGACCTTGGGTATAGCTCAGCTCCCTAGGAGGCGTGACACTAAGTAAAACTGTTAAGCCCCTCCTCCATCAGCTATACCCTCAGCCTGGAGATAGAGGCTACCAGTTTTAGCTTAGTGTCCAAGGAGGCAAGACACTCCCTGCTACTGCAGGGCTGTTTTCTCCTTGTTATTTTTACTTTTTCTTCTAATTTTGTTATTTTATTTTTTCCTAGGGATACCAGAGACGCATTAGACCTCTCTGCTCTCCCGGGGTTGAGCTGCGCCAGTGCCAACTTATCTGCACTGCTGCCTCCCCCACAGAAGCAATAGGAGGATCTGGGCAGCAATGGCTCCCCTACATCCCGCCAGCTAGGGGGTCGCCCGCACGCCAAGCCCCTCTTCCAGCTTCCTGCCACTGCGGTGCCAGTGGCTGAAGGGGCGACCCTGCTGGAAAGGACTGAGGGTGAAGACGTCGGACGGTGAGATGGCTATTCCAGCCCATACCCCGTCCCTATCTGCAGCATCTACCCCTCTGGGTAAGGGGGGCCCCCGTGGTCGCTCATTCTGAGCGCTCATCTGCAGGACAATGCAGCACAGCAGCATCCTCAGCACCCCCACGCCGTTCCCCCCCACGCTGCTATCTTTCTCTCCCCCCCCCCCCCCCCTCCCTCCCTCATTCGGGGCTGACTCCATTTTTTCTCTTCTCTCTCTCCCCCTTCCCGCCGAGACCGGGGGGCGGGGCTTAGCGGTCCCGGCAGGGGGCGGGGCTTACGCGCGCATCATTTTGGGGGCGGAGCTACGTTCTCCTTCACAGGAGACATTTCAAGCGCTGGAGGGGGCGGAGCTTGTTCCCCGCGCTTTCTGCTGAGGTTTCCCCGCGCTTCCTCACTCCTGACAGGAAGCTGGGACACGGTGGGGGACTCTAACCTCCTGTGTACATCGCTCGGCTTCTGTGGGCTCTCTCTGCTGCTCTCTGCTGCTCACTGCTGTTCATTGCTTCTCTGCTGCTGCTGATCTGGGCCATCTCCTGACGTTCTTCTGAGGCACTGGTAGGACAGTTAACCCTCTCCTAACCCTCCTGGTCATAGCTGCTATAACCCTTTGTGGTCTCTATATTAGAGTACAACCACACTTCAGCATGTCAGATCCCACAGGTGCCCCCAAACCCTGGTACCATGCCTGTACCGCCTGTAAGGAACTTTTTCCGCGTGGGCAATCTGAGCCGCATTGCCTTGCATGTCAGGCCCCGGTGCAGGGCCCGCTTCCCGCTGCGCCCCCCGGTGCCTCTGAACCCCCTGACTGGGCTAGGTCTCTGTCTCAGGCGGTGGAAAGCCTTACACACGTAGTGGGCCGTCTCGTGGATAGACCGCCTCTCCCGCAGGCTGCCACAATCCCTGTCGCACCCGCTGGGACTACCGTTTCTGCCGCCCCCACTGGTTCCCTGCCTCGCAGCGAATCTTCCAGGGCCCGGCATACTCAGAAACGTTCAAGGGTTGAGCGCACATCTTCTCCAGATGCTTCGCTCTCTCCGCCATGCGTGCGAGCTCAGTCAAGTCTATCCTCTCAAAGGGATACGCTTTCTGAGGGAGAACTGGCGGATTCGGAGGTGGACATGGACTCAGAGCTTCCGTCCAAATTGGCGTCTGCGGTGGGGCATCTTGTCACTAGCATCCGTGATACCTTTCAGCTACACGATGACCCCCCCAGCTCTGAACAGGCCGGCGTGTCCTTTCTCCGCCCCAAACAGGCCTCCAAGGTTTTTCCCATACACGCTGATTTTTCTTCTGTGGTATCCAAGGCTTGGACTCGGCCTAACGTCCGCTTTATTACACCCAAAAAGCTGGACATTTGTTATCCCTTTCCAGCGGATTCTGTGACCACGTGGACATCCCCGCCTAAGGTTGATCCTCCCGTGGCTCGCCTGTCCAAAAGCACTACTATTCCTGTACAGGACGGATCTTCCCTCCAGTCTGTTGAGGACCGTCGTACGGAATCCCTCTCCAAGGCCATATTTACTGCCTCTGGTTCGGCCCTTAGACCGGTCTTTGCCTCCGCCTGGGTTGGCAAAGCGGTCTCTGAATGGGGTTTGCAACTGGAACGGGAGTTAGGGTCGGTCGTCCCTGTTCAGGACCTCCGTTCCTTAGCCCAACTAATTGTTCAGGCCGGAAAATTCGTCTGTGAGGCCTCCCTTGATGCGGGTGCCCTCATTGCCCGTTCCTCTGCCCTGGCAGTTTCTGTCAGGAGGGAACTCTGGCTGAAGGTTTGGGCGGCGGACGCCGCTTCCAAACGCTCTTTGGCCGGCCTACCATTCACGGGTTCCCGCCTGTTCGGAACCCGTCTGGACGAACTTATATCAGAGGCCACGGGTGGGAAGAGTACTCACCTCCCCCAGTCCAGGCCAATGGGCGCCCCCCGTGGTCGCGCTGGTTCGTCCCGTTTTCGGTCCTTTCGCAAGCCCACCGGGTCTAGACCCGCGGCCAGTTCTTCTTCCTCTGGCCCAGCCCAGGATAGACGCAAGAAGCCGTTTTTTCGGACGCAACCTACCTGGCGCAAGTCCCAGCCTGCACGGGCTCCCACAGGCCAGCAGCCCTCTGCCTGAAGGTGCGCCCCCACCCACCCGGGTGGGGGGCCGCCTTCTCCTATTCAGGAACGTATGGCGGGCCCACATCTCAGACGCATGGGCGCTCGAGATTGTATCTTGCGGATACAAAATCGAATTTGCGTCCATTCCGCCAGACCGTTTCTTCCGATCCCGTCCTCCGCGAGATCCCGTACGAGTGGCCGCCTTCTTCGCGGCCATTCACTCTCTAATGGACAAGGGTGTCGTCGCCCCCGTGCCTCCGACGGAAAGGTTCAGGGGGTTCTACTCGAACCTCTTTGTGGTTCCCAAGAAGGAAGGCTCAGTGCGTCCGATCTTGGACCTAAAACGCCTGAACCGTTTTCTCCGACTGCAGAGATTCCGGATGGAGTCTCTCAGGTCCGCAGTGGCCTCCCTGGAAAGAGGGGATTTCATGGCCTCAATCGACATTCAGGATGCATACCTCCACGTTCCGGTTGCTCCATGTCATCACCGCTTCCTGCGCTTCGCGGTGGGGGACGATCACTTCCAATTCGTCGCCCTTCCCTTTGGTCTGGCGACGGCTCCTCGAGTGTTCACCAAGGTCCTGGCCCCTGTCTTGGCCCTTCTACGTTCAAGAAGTGTTTTTCTTCTCCCATACTTGGACGACATCCTGGTCAAGGCACCCTCCTTCTCTCAGACATCCCGCAGTGTGGAACTCACTCTGGAGACCCTGACGCGGTTCGGTTGGATTATCAACCACCCCAAATCTTCCCTTACCCCCTCCAGACGGCTGATCTTCCTGGGGATGCTCCTGGATACAGAGTTGGCGGAGGTCCGCCTTCCGTCGGACAAGCGTCTGGCCCTTCGCGGGTCGGTTCGCAGTCTCCTCCGTCATCACCGCCCTTCCCTCAGATCCAGCATGCGGTTGTTGGGAAAGATGGTTGCCTGTTTCAAAGCGGTGCCGTTCGCACAATTCCGATCCCGCACCTTTCAGAGGGCAATTCTGTCGGCCTGGGACAAATCACCGAGGAGTCTGGACAGGACCTTTCTTCTGCCTCCCCTGGCTCGGGCTTCCCTCGGCTGGTGGTTGCATATCCCTCTAAGGGGGAAGTCCTTCCTTCCACTGAACTGGCTGGTGATTACCACAGATGCCAGCTTACGGGGGTGGGGGGGGGGGGGGTTTCCCTCCCCGGTCCGTCCAGGGCGTTTGGTCTCTATCGGAGTCCAGACTTCCAATCAATATTCTGGAACTGAGGGCGATTCTTCTGTCCCTCAGACACTGGACCCATCTGCTGAGGGGCCACCCTGTTCGGATCCAATCGGACAATGCCACGGCTGTGGCATACATAAACCATCAGGGAGGCAGCGCTGCAGCGATGCAAGAGGTGACCCTCATTCTCCTCTGGGCGGAGACGCACGTGCCGGCCTTATCTGCGATTTACATCCCGGGGGTGGACAACTGGGCGGCGGATTTCCTCAGCCGGTCCACCATCGACCCGGGAGAATGGTCCCTGCACCCAGAGGTGTTCGAAGCCCTTTGTCTTCGCTGGGGTCGCCCCGACGTGGACCTCATGGCCTCCAAATTCAACCACAAGGTCCCCCTATACCTGGCCAGGGCACGGGACCCGAAGGCATACGGCGCCGACGCGCTCGTCCTTCCGTGGCGCGAATTCTCCCTTCTGTACGTCTTTCCTCCTTTTCCCCTCCTGCCACGGGTTCTTCAGAGGATCGCGGCAGAGGGCGTCCCCGCGATTCTAATCGCCCCGGATTGGCCCCGCCGGTCTTGGTACGCCGACCTAATGTTGCTGTTGGCAGACGCACCGTGGCCACTGCCCTCCAGGGAAGACCTTCTCTCTCAGGGACCGATCTTCCACGAGCATTTAGGCTCGCTACGTTTGACGGCGTGGCTATTGAGACCGCCGTCTTAACGCGACGGGGTTTCTCCGCGGACGTAGTCCGCACCATGATCCGGGCTCGTAAGCCCGTATCCTCTAGGATCTACTATCGGGTTTGGAGGTCCTATCTGGGGTTCTGTGAGTCCCGGAGCATCCCACCTCTCCGGTTTTCTCTTCCCACAATCCTGTCCTTCCTCCAGTCGGGTCTGGACCTGGGGCTGTGCCTCAGTTCTCTGAAGGGTCAGATTTCGGCGCTGTCTATTCTTCTCCAGCGTCCCCTGGCCCCTCTAGGGCCAATTAAGACCTTCTTACAAGGGGTGGCTCACTCTGTTCCGCCGTACCGCCCTCCAGTTCCTTCCTGGGACCTGAATGTGGTGCTCTCGGCGCTCCAATCAGCCCCCTTCGAGCCTTTACGGGAGGTCTACCTTCGCCTTCTGTCCTGCAAGGTCATCTTTCTTGTGGCCGTCACTTCTCTCCGACGGGTGTCGGAGTTAGCGGCTCTTTCTTGCTCCGAACCTTTCCTGATCTTCCACCAGGATAAGGTTGTGCTTCGGCCTGTCCCCCGACTTTCCTGCCAAAGGTGGTCTCCGCCTTTCACATCAATGAGGACATCGTCCTTCCGTCGCTCTGTCCCTCTCCTTCCCACCCCAGAGAACGGGAACTGCACCGTCTGGATGTGGTCAGGGCGTTGAGGATTTACTTGGAGGTCACCGGGTCCTTTCGGCGCACGGACTCCCTGTTTGTGGTTCCGGAGGGTTCGCGCAGAGGGTTGGCGGTCTCCAAGGTGGCTATTGCCCGTTTCATTAAACTGGCGGTGTCTGAGGCTTATCGAGCCAAGGGCAGACCTCCGCCTTTCGGCGTCACTGCTCATTCCACCAGAGCAGTCGGAGCTTCCTGGGCGCAGAGGCATCGGGCCTCGGCTGAACAGTTGTGCAAAGCAGCCACTATAGGGTGCATACGCATCCATCAGCGGATGCTGCTTTGGGCCGCCTGGTTTTGCAGGCAGCGGTTTCCTGATGCTCTGGTGGTGTTCCGCCTTGGGTTTGTGGTCCCTCCCTTCTTGGACTGCTCTTGAACGTCCCAAGGTCTGTGTCCCCCAAGGAAAATGGGCGAGAAAAGGAGATTTTTTGTATAACTTACCAGTTAAATCTCTTTCTCGCTCTTCCTTGGGGGACACAGCACCCACCCTTCTGTGTTTGGTTACAGGGTTATGGTCTGGCGCCCCGTTGGGTTGCTGGCTGGTTGTTTCCGTTATTGGTTGTTATCCTTTCACTACTTGGACACGCAACTGGTAGCCTCTATCTCCAGGCTGAGGGTATAGCTGATGGAGGAGGGGCTTAACAGTTTTACTTAGTGTCACGCCTCCTAGGGAGCTGAGCTATACCCAAGGTCTGTGTCCCCCAAGGAAGAGCGAGAAAGAGATTTAACTGGTAAGTTATACAAAAAATCTCCTTTTTTCAATTGGTCTTTATAAAGAATTTTCACGTCAAGTTTTTTTTACTCTACAGCTTTTTAGTTTTAGTGCATTTGCAGACTATTCCATTCTGCCTTATAGTGAATCCATCAAGCTCTGACTGCTTGATCTCTAGCCTTTATCTGTCCTTACCTGGCTGCTTATACAGATTCATTATAGCTAAATTCTTATCAGTTTGCTGATGAAGGCTACAGATCAAGCCATCAAGAGCACCTTGATCGATTCACTGTAAAGCAGAATACAGCAGTCTGCAAATGCACTGAAACTCAAAGCTGTACAGGAAAAACTGTTAGATTTTTTTTTTAACAAAGACCAGTTGAAAAAAAAAAAAGATTTTTGCTTGCAGTAGCTTTTACTAGGCCATGTGATGTCACATTCAGCAGTCACATGTCCTAGGCGCATCTCAGCCCGATTGAAGTGAATGAGGCTGAGCTGTGATCCCAAGTGCAGCTGCTATACAATGTACACAGCATATGCCAGCTCCAATATGAAGCCAACAACCTTCAACAACTGGCATCGAAGATAACTCCAGTTTAACTCCTCAGATGTTGTGGTCAGTTGCGATTAGTTCATGACCTGCTTCCCTTGTGTCATGTCAAATGGTCACGTGATGCAAGGGAGCTGCTGCAGCATCAAAACAGAAGTTTACATCCTGCGAGCCAAGCAGAGAAGTAGAAGCCGGTAAGTATGCTTGGCCTCGCAGGTCTGCCAAACAAGGGGGGTAGATTTGCCAACGCCCCCCCCCCCCCCCCAAAGGTGCACAACCCGTCGTCTAAAGAAGACCCATCACATCTCCTCACATGTCTTTTGTAGTAACTACTTGCGTTCGCCATTCGGTAACTGATCTGGAGCATCTTTTCTTGTAACTGCACATTGTACCATTCTTGTATTATTCCTAAAAATGATGAATAAAGGCACCACTGGGTGTTACCAATTGGGGGTGGGTGTCCATGCACAGTTTAACACTATACAATTAGTGATGCCAGTGTCAGACTGTGGGATCATGTGTATCATGTTTTAGGCTTTGGAGAATCTAATGGTGGTTTCAATATTTTTTGGTGGTAAATTTAGCTGTTTCTCAATGTTTTATTTGCTTTCTTTGTAATAAGCATACAGTATCTGTTGCAGTTGTAAATATGGATGTTATTTTGTTTAAGATCATAACAAAGACATCAGACTCCCAAGATATCCATGAATTTTTACTTTCCAAAGATGATTTTGAGAAGAAAGAGAAGAAGAAGGAATCTATTTACAGTGGCTACATAAGAAACCGAAAGGTAGGAATAGTGTAAAAGTCTCTGGCTGCCTGGATTAAAGAGGTATTCCAGTTGTTAACTTATCCCCTGTCCACACGGTATGGCATAACTATTAGATCAGTGGAGGTCCTAATGCTGGAAATTAACGGAGTGGCATTGAACATGCTAAACCTGCTGTTCCATATAGAATACCCCTTTAACCTGTTGCGGACATGATGTCCGTGATGTCCCGGTACTTAAGGACACAGGGTGTACCGGTATGTACGGAACCCGGTGCCTGCTCAAATCATTGAGCAGGCACCTGGGGACAATGCGCCGGGGGGTCCTGTGACATCCCCCTTCCCGTGTAGGCGATCGCAGCAAACCGCAGATCAATTCAGACCTGCAGTTTGCTGGGTTATTCGGGTCTCTGGGGACCCGATAACCCGGGACAGGATGGTGATCGCTGGTGTGACATCACCTCTCAGGATCGCATCGCTCTCATTGGTCAGCTGGGCGGGCGGGTCATTCAAATTACCGCAGCGCTTCTCTCTTCCTCCTTTTGTGTCCGGGAGCCGAGGCGAGAGGAGCGCTGCACGTGGATCGCCAGCTGCACGGATCTCCAGCCAGCACCCTAGCAGCCCCATCTGTGCCACAGCACCCCCAGCACCACCCAGATATTTAGGGAAAGGTTAGGGAAAGATTAGGTTAGGCAGGGATATTCACCCAACTTTTTTTGAGGCGCAAGCAGTTATTTTTTATTTTTTTTTGTGTCCGTACGCTGACTGTGGCCGGCACTCTTAGTGTCCGGCCACTGTTAGCGTATCGCACAGCCCACCGCTGATCAACTTCGGACGGTTGATCAGCGATTTAGAATTAAAAAAATAATAATTTTTTTCAAATTTTTTTGCCCTTCTTTTTAGTTATTTTTATTTTTTTTGTCTGTTAAGTTTAGGGTTAGTTTGCGAACACCCGTGCCCCCACACACACGGACACCAAATAAAGTTTATCACGCACACACACTCCGTCGGATGTTCTTGTCCGAGGAGGCATACGCCCAGCTTGCCTCCGATTCCGAAAGTCCCAGTGAGGACGAGGATGAACCCACTTTCCTTTTGTCATCCGCGTCCTCCTCATCATCTAGCGATGATGATGAGCCCCCAAGGCGGCGGAGACGCCGCCAGGCGGAGCAAGGGGACCGCCATGCTAGGGACCCTGTCGCCCACCCTAGTACGAGCAGCTCTGGGGCTCGTACTAGTTTTGCGGCCCACCAGTTAAGTCCACTGGAGCCCCCTGTCGGTGAACTTGTCTGGTATACCCCAGAGCATTTTGAGCTCGTGATTCCTGATTTTGTAGGCCAACCAGGAATCCAGATTTCCACAGTGGGCTTCGCTGAATACAACTATTTTAGTCTTTTTTTCAGTGACCACTTTGTAAATCTAATGGTGGAGCAAACAAACCTGTACGCCCAACAGTTTGTTGCTCAACACTAGGGATCGACCGATTATCGGATTTACCGATATTATCGGCCGATATTCAGGATTTTGAACACTATCGGTATCGGCATCTATTTTGCCGATATTCCGATAGTGTATGGGGAACACAGATCGCGCTGCTGACAGCGCTCTCCGTGTTCCCCTTAGCAGCACAGGGGAGAAGGAGCAGTGTCTCCTCCCCCTGTGCTGCTCCTGCCGCTGCCGCCAATGTAAGGACAGGGGACAGGAGGAGGGGAGGAGCTATGGCCACTGCTCCACCAATGAAGATTAATCTATCATTCATTCATATACAGGAGGCGGGAGCTGCAGGATCACATAGCCGGCTCCCGGCCTCTATGAGCTGTAGCTGCGATCTGCAGTAGTTAACTCCTCAGGTGCCGCAGATCGCAGCTACAGCTCATAGAGGTCGGGAGCCGGCTATGTGATCCTGCAGCCAGCTCCTGCCTCCTGTATATGAATAAATGTGGGATTAAGCTTCATTGGTGGCGCAGTGCGCCCCCCCAAGCCCCCCAGTATCAGACATTGGTGGCGCAGTGCGCCCCCCCAAGCCCCCAGTGGTGGCGCATAGGGCCCCCCCACCCCAGTGGCAGTGCGCCCCCCCCCACAGGATTCCCTCTCCCTTGCTCCTCCGATCGGAGCCCCAGCAGTGTAATGCTGGGGCTCCGATCGGTTACCATGGCAGCCAGGACGCTATTGAAGCCCTGGCTGCCATGATAAGCTCCATACTGCTGTGTGCACAAAGCACACAGCAGCAGGGACAGTGTGAGCTCCTATTCACCCTGATAGATCTCTATCAGGGTGAATAGGACAAGGGTTCTAGTCCCTAAGGGGGCTAAAAGTTAGTTAAAAAAAAAAAAAAAAAACACCAAAATATTAAATATAAATGAAAAAGAAAGAGTTACAAAAAAAAATACACATTAACAATAAACATTAATTTTCAGCAGATTTGTGGGAATTTTTTCAAAAATGAAAATTCCCAGAATATCGGTATAAATTATCGGCTATCGGCCTGAAAGTTCACAAATTATCGGTATCGGCCCTAAAAAATCAATATCGGTCGATCCCTACTCAACACCCGAGCTCCTTTTTGGCTAGGCCCGGTGGCTGGACTCTGGTCAGTGCAGCCGAGATGAGGACATTTTGGGGCCTCGTGCTGCACATGGGCCTTGTCAAGAAACCTAGTGTCAGGCAATACTGGAGTGGGGACGTCCTCTACCAGACCCCACTTTACAGTACGGCCATGACACGCTCCCGGTTTGAGGCCATCTGGAAATGCCTGCACAAAATCAGGCCAGTCATTGATCACTTTGGTGCCAAATTTGTACAGGCCTATGTACCTGGAAAGGAGGTCGCGGTTGATGAGTCTCTCGTTGCTTTCAAGGGGAGACTCCTTTTCCGCCAGTATGTTCCCTCTTAGCGGGCAAGGTATGGCATGAAGCTGTACAAACTTTGTGAGAGTACCTCAGGGTACACTTACAAATTTTGTGTGTAGAGATTCCTGTATTCAACCCCCAGAATGTCCCCCCACTCTGGGTGTTAGCGGGAAACTTGTGTGGGACCTTATGCACCCACTGCTAGATAATGGTTACCACCTGTACGTGGATAACTTTTATACTAGTATCCCCTTGTTCCAGTCCCTCACCGCCAGATTCACGTCCGCTTGTGGGACCGTGCGGAAAAATCAACGCTGCCTCCCTAACCCCTCCAGGTACCTATCCCCAGGGGTGCGACCCGTGCCCTTACCAGTGGAAACCTGTTGCTGGTCAGATATAACGACAAGAAGGATGTCCTTGTACTGTCCACAATTCATGGTAACGGCATCACCCCTGTTCGAGGTATCGCGTCAACGGTCCTCAAGTCTGATTGTATCGTCTACTAAAATCTGTATATGGGAGGAGTTGATCTCTCTGATCAAGTCCTCAAGGCATATAATGCCATGCGCAAAACCCGGGCATGGTACAAAAAAGTTGCGTTCTACTTGGTACAGGTTGCCTTGTACAACTCTTTTGTGCTGTCCCGGAGTGCTGGCAACACAGGGAAATTCCTTCAGTTCTATGAGGCAATCCTCAAGGCCCTGATCTTTTCTGACCGGGATAGAGCAGGCCGGAGTACCTTGGGAACTGGAGGCCAACACTTTCCAGGTGTGGTCCCCCATACTGGAAAGAAGGGATGGACCCCAAAAAAGTGCAGAGTGTGTCACAGGAGGGGGATACGGAAGGACACCACTACTCAGTGTCCAGTGACACCACTACTCCCTGCACTTGTGTGACTCAGACGACTCAGAGCTGTTGGTGTGCTTGCCTTGCCCCCTCAGCTCTGGTTGGTGATTGGTTGGTGGGCGGGGAGGGGTGGGGCTGGCAGAAGCCAGCTTCCACTCTAAGATCATATTACGCTCCTCCCTGTCCCTCCCTCAGGCTCCCTGCTGGCAGCGTGAGGTGAGCGGCTCTGTCTGCATTGTCTGTGTGCTGTGTGACTGAGCTGAGCCGTTTCAAACGGATCGGATCAGTCAGGTGAATCGACTCCTCCGGTTCACTGAACTGAATCGATTCAAATGAACGATTCGTTCATGAACCGGACATCACTAGTCTCACTGTTCTTTGGGTGATGTCATGTGTTGGGTGGGCGCCAGACATAGCGTTTTCTTTAAAAGCCGAAAAGTTCAATTTTAGTCTTTAGAGCAACTTCCTCCATACATTTTGGAAGTCTCCCACATGCCTTCTCGCAAACTCACATCGTGCCTTTTTGTTTTTAACTGAAAGTAATGGCTTTCTTCTGGCCACTGTGCCATGAAGCCCAACAATATGGAGCGTACGGCTTATTGTCGTCCTATGTACAGATACTCCAGTCTCTGCTGTGGAACTCTGCAGCTCCTCCAGGGTTACCTTAGGTCTCTGTGCTGCCTCTCTGATTAATACCTTCTTTGCCCGGTCCGTGGGTTTTGGTGAGCGACCGTCTCTTGGCAGGTTTGCTGTTGTGCCGTGTTCTTTCCATTTGGTTATGATAGATTTGATGGTGCTCCTGGGGATCATCAAAGATTTGGATATTTGTTTGTAACCTAACCCAGACTTGTACTTCTCAACAACATTGTCCCTTACTTGTTTGGAGAGTTTCTTAGTCTTCTTGGCAGTGTTTGGTTAGTGATGCCTCTTGCTTAGGTGTTGCAGCCTCTGGGGCCTTTCAAAAAAGGTGTGTATATGTAATGACAGATGATGTGACACTTAGATTGCACATAGGTGGACATCATCTCAAAAATTATGTGACTTCTGAAGGTAATTGATAGTACCAGAGAATTTTATGGGCTTCCTAACAAAGGGCATGAATACATACGCACATGCCAATTTTCTGTTTTCTATTTCTAAGCAATAGTTTTATTTATATATTTTTCTCACTTCACCAACTTAGACTATTGTGTTATGATCCATCACATAAAATTCCGATTAAAAAAACATTTAACTTAAGGCTGTAATTTAACAAAACACGAAAAAAGTCAATGGGGGTGAATCCTTTTGCAAGGCACTGTATGTACACCTTTAGGGGCATTTTTTAAAATTATTGCATTGTACTCATTTTGAGCTAAAAATCATGTTTTCAGTTGGTCTTTCTTTGTACAGCCTTGAGATTTTATAGTACCAGGCTCTGTATTATTACACTCACCACGTCAAGGTCGCCTTCATGAGTGGTCCCTAACACTAGTTCCTACCTGTTATGGGCCATGACAGCCACACAAAGTCCAGGGAGCGCAGGTACAGCATGCACGCCAAGCACACGCTGCTTTTAACCCCGTCCGGTGCCATTACAGCTTTCATCGGATCCAGGGATACAAGTACCAACATGCATGCTGAGCCCACCATATACTTCTCCTGGAGCCAAATGGCTACTGGTAGGTGCTATATAAGCAGACTCAGTTTTATACTGACTTTAAAACCAGCCTCCAGGGCAGACTAACTTGTCAGGTGTGCATGACTGCTTGGAGATTGCCACGCCTCCAATATATACTACAAAGAAAAAAAATGTGGGGGGTTTAGCCCGCACAACCCTGTTTGCAGGTGCACATTGCTATGGCGAAATACAGATACAAACGCAAAAACACAAATGCAATCACACTCTGCAAACCAGCATTCTGCCCTGCCTTTATGCTGGATGTTGAATGAGGCATTGGTGTACATAACGGGGTTAAAGCAAAGTGTGCTTGGCGTGCATGCTGAACCCCCCACATTTTTTTTCTCTGTATTATTACAGTTTCTGTGCTCAGCTGAAGGCTACTTGCCTCTGATATCTGACCTCCTGAACACTCATTACAGCTCAATTCTTATCTTAATCATAGGAATATGAAGTCACTTGTTTATTATATGCTCTCGGATGAATGTCTATGTACCATACCTAATTTGTTAAACTTCAATAAAACAAATAAAGAAAAATGATAAGAATGTGGCTTAAATAAAGGCCTCTTTACAGGGGCCAATTTAGCAGGCGATTGTCGAGAAGGAGACCACTACTTTTACATGCAGCAATCTCCTCCACAGTATGGGGAGGAGTGATCTCTAATGCCTTCACTTGTCCCCATACAGACTCATTATTTACCAGCAGCAGATTATGTTTAAACCGCATGATCTGCTATCGGCTAACAAGAATTTTTGTGAAAGCATGAATCATGTGATTATCCCATTAGTTAATTGGCGGCACCTTTAAACTGTCAGATAATCGTTAATAATGCTAGCGATCTTCTGGCCGAGAAACGGCCTGTGTAAAGGGCCCTTAAGTGTTTATGACCTTTTTAGTAAGGGCTCATGCACATGAGCATAATGGCGGTCTGCAATGCATGGGCATCGACCATGTGCACTCTGTTTGCGGATGTGGACCCATTGACTAAACTGGGTCTGCGATCTGCAACATACGGCCAAATATAGAACATGTTCTATCATTTGCGGTTTGGCGAAACGGACCCTTGTGCTTTCATGGGCTTCGGTTTGTCAAACTATATCTTTTATATAAAATATAAATATCTTATATAAGAGATAAAATGTCAATAAAATATGGAAATCAGTCAGGAAATCCACTAGGCGGACATAAAACCCTTTTCTTTTATCTTGAGATTCAAAATGTAATTTATGCAATTAATAAATAAAAAATAGGGCAATCAATTATGCAAAAATATAAAATGTATTTATAGAATGCATATAAATCCAATATAAAACAGACATAAGATAAATGGATAGACAAATTGACGCAGTACCAACAAAACACCACTAGATGGTGGTGTAATCCACTATCACTTTCTCACCAGCACAGAATTATTTAAAGTTACCGATGATAAGATATAAATGCTATATTTTATCAAACTGACCAATAATTAATATATCAAGAGAAACTCAGGATTTTCTGTTTACCAACAGGCTATAACATGACAAAATACAGATTAATACAGGAACAATATATGTTGTCCCTTGACTCTGTCTCAGCCTATGACAATCAAAAGTATATGTGATATTAATATGATAATATACCCCACTCGGCAATCAGACTATGGAAATATAATTTCCCAGAGTTTTTCCTCAATCAGACAATGTCTAATCTCCCATTAGCAATATGCATCTTTGCTAAGAGGACAACTTGCATTTAGGGAGGTGTTTAACACTATACGCTCCCACAGTATGGGAACTCTTGACTATATGCTGAGAGGAATATCTTATTAATATCACAAGCAATAAATATAACATACGTTACCAAGTCAAGGATGAACAGGGTCTCGGATGGGACCAGTTCTCAGGAGTTCTCTAGTAGTCAAAATGTAATTCAAGTTTCTTCTGATATATCTTTCTTATGATTAGCTACCTTTTATGGATCTTTTCTTTCTTGTGAGGACCCTGTTCCTTATGATTTGATGATCTGGTCTGATGGTTTGATCTCCTCCCCCTATGTTCCTATCCAGCAGTACTTATCCTCCCTGATATCTTACGTTACCACCTCCTGGATTATGATCTCCCAATCAATTGATGAGGGTGAAACGTATGTTAATACTACTATGATGTCATCTTAAACCGTGATATGCTAAATGGGATGCTGTCCATCTGCCTCTAGATGGCACTGTTGTACCACATAACCATTTCAAACATTAATTCTAAATGCCTAATAATATGTTCACATGACCTTCTTAACCTCTCCAATATACATCAGTAATACGGGTTTCTTCCTGATATTTTAATTACCCATAATAAACATGTTGGAGTCGCTACCTTCTACTGTCTTCTTAAATTCATGATAATGGACAATGGGCCTTTTTTACTTGGCATCCGGGTTTATATATTTAACTTGTCCACATGGCTAACTAATAACATTCAGCTCTCCTCATGAAATCCAATTAGTAGGAAGACAATTTCAATACTTTCTAAACCTTAAAAAGGCTATATTCAATCAGTAAGATACACACAGCATAAAATATATATTCTAAATTACACATATATGGTGCAATATATAATATATATATATATATATATATATATATATACTGTTACACATAAATGACACATTATATAAATCATTGGTTAAGATATTTTGCAAATCTAAATATACCACACAGAAATATATAGAACATAATTATGCATACATGAATTGGACAATGCACACCGAATGTTTCCCCCAAGGCATTTACTTCCTAAATGACCTTGTAAGGACGTAAAATACATTGTTATTTAAATGGTTATCTCTCACAGACACATGTCTGTATTAACAGATACACCACATCTGCTCACAAATAATTTTAAAGAGACAATACATTCTGTGTCCGCTACAAACATTTTACCCAAACTGAACTCAGCATGAACTTATCTCGGCCTATTTCAATCCTTCAGAAAGATTTTAAACTCTGGTTCAGTCTGACTTTACACCTAAAGGCAATGAGCATCGATATTTAGACTATAATATCTTCAGATAAGACTGTACACTGATGAAAAAGCATGACAGGATCCGTGTCTCCGCTCCGCAAAAGATAGGTGAATTCCTATCTTCAGGCATATCTTGCCGATCGTGGACCCATTCAAGTCGATTTATGGTCCGCAATTCAGGCACTGAGCCAGTAGGGTCTTGTGTTTGAGCACTAATTTAGAGATAAGGTGTATTAGATGACCAGCACAAAGTACAAGTAGGATTCACACAGCTAGACAAACAGTTAACCCTTTATGACCTACTGAATATTTTTGATAAAAAACAATTGAAAAAATTATTTTTAGAACAAAATGCAAATATTGCCCATGAAGGAATACATATCCTTTAAGTTGTAAAATATATGCTTGTTTTATCTTGTAAGACCGTATTTTTGTTTTATTTTTGCAGCCCGCTGATTTTTCACATGTTACAGAAGATGATAAGAACCTGCGTAACCTCATCATGGAGGAGGAGGATAAAGAAAGCTTCACTGCAGTTATTGTTACTGGTGTTCAGCCCGTACATATACAATATTTAAAAAATTTCCTTCATCTATGGGCTACACAGCTAGCGTGAGTAGGGAATGCCCATCTTACTTTTTGGTAAATGTTAAAGCTCTTTCTGTATTTCATTTAGTTGTTTCTTCTGTGTAAAAGCAAATGTTTTTTCTTCCTAGACATATCTATCATTACTATATGCATGGGCCTAAAGGAAATGTATTGGGTAAACCGAAAACCATACCCATTGACATTGAGGTATTTGTCCTTATAAGTACATTTGTTGGGCATTATATTGCTATATAATACTTCTTTTCAGCCGCTGTTTTGGGTTTGGAATAACATGTGTAATGTAACGACAGCCCTCCATAATTTTTCATTTATTTAACCCTTTTATTATAGGGGTGTTTAGCCCTCATAACCAGAGCAAAACATTTCTGTGCAGGAGCAATTTAAAGAGGACCCTTTCATGGGTCCAGACATTATGAAATAAGTACCAGGATATGTAGGGTATAGTACATTGATGTAATATTGCTTACAGTTTTTTCCTGGGCACCGCTACGTTTTCCCGCTGTGCCCCACTGCAGTTTTCCCGCCTGGTATTCTAATGAATAGCATCGGTACAGGGAGGAAGAGACTGCCCTGTTTCTCAATGGGTGTCTCCTGCTCCCTGGCTGTAGCGCGATCCAATCTCAAAGGAGAATGTCACAGCCATGTCTGGACCCATGAAAGGTCCTCTTTAAATCTTTTCTCATGTTTTAAGGTAGTTTGTTCAATAAATAATACTTACCCAAAAATAATTATTTAATTCTCCAATAATCAGCGATGTCAGATGTGTACATTGTATAGAGTATGGCATCACTATAACACCAAAATTAAAAAAAACGTATTTTACCTTTAAGTCCATGCATCTGTAAAAAGGTACAGACTATCATGTCAGTGGTGTCGTAACATACTGTACACAACAAAAAAAAAGGCATGTTATGCTACATAGAATCATTCACTAACCACCATTACAGTAGCAAATGTGATCCACATAATAAACAGAAGTGAAAAAAGAGGGGGTTACATAAGCTTATATATTACATCATTAACAAAAAAAAAACATTACGTCTTTAGTAATATACTTCACCTGTCGAGGGTTATCAACCGCCACATCATATTACATTAAGAAGATCAGGTGAAAATATTGCTTGCTGTTACTTATTATTAGTTTGAGACATATTCTGCTTGTCAGGGGGTGTGGCCTGGCCGACTATGTAGGAGAACGTGCGCGCTTGAGCTCCCGGGCAGCGCCTGCTTAAATCCGACTTCATCCTGTGGCTGCGGTGATTTAAACAGCCGAGCACCATCACAATACTGAGGGAGATCTCCCCACTTTCCCTGCCCAGCATGACTAGTTCGGGCAGGAAGGATAAGGAGGCGGCGGGACCGACCCCAGCGAAGCAGCATGGCGCGACCGCTTCGCTTAAGGTGGCGGAGGTAGCGGAGCGCCTGGAACAGTATGCTCATGTCCCCCCCCCTCTAAAGAGACCCCCATACTGGAGGACAGTTTGCCCGGAGTCCTGGCGGCACAAGCGGCGACTGCGGCCGCTCATGATGCAGAGGGAGACTCCTGCTCCCAAGATGGCGGATCCCACGTGGAGGAGCTGAAGACAAGTGACGGGCGACTCCCTACCGAATATAATTCACTATGTGGCGCCCAAATGCAGCCCCCTGCCCCCATGCTTCCACTGCTGTCTGATCCTACCACTAAGGACATTTATGCAGCCGTGCACCAGTGTAGTACACCCTTGATGACCCTTAATACATCTATTGGGTCCCTCCAAGAGAATGTGTCCCTTATTAGACTGGACATCAGGAAAGTTAATGAGAGAATTGCTGAAGTAGAGGGATGCATATCCTGCCTGGAAGACCAAGTCCCCCCTATGAAACGTGATCTGGCTAAAGTAATCCATAATATCACCCTTTTAATAAATAAAACGGAGGACTTCGCATAGTGGGAGTCCCTGAAAAATCCGAAGGCTCCAATGCTGTCCATTTCTTTGAGGACTGGTTCAGAAAGATATTTGGAAAGGACTCTCTTTCTCCCTTCTTTGCTATAGAGAGTGCGCACAGAGTGCCGTCTCGCCCACCACCACCGGGAGTTCCTCCTAGACCAATGCTAATGAGGATTTGAAACTTTCAAGATAGAGATGCCATTCTCTGCAAAGCAAGGGAACACCAGAATCTATTTATAGATGGACAAAGAGTCTCCTTATTTCCTGACTTCTCAGCGGAGGTACAGAAACGGCGAGCACGGTTCCTGGATGTTAAAAAGCGACTACGCTCACAAAACATACAATATTCCATGCTATACCCCTCGAAGCTGCGGATAATGTTTAAAGTAAAGACTCATTTTTTCGAATTCCTGGAGGAAGCCAGCCACTGGGTTGAACAATTGGAATACTTATCTTCTGAAAGCTATGAGAACGACTGATAGAGTGGGAAATGCTATGCCTGGGACTATTCCGGAGACCTCATGGAAGACTCTGGGGACGGGCGGATAAGTATAATGTTTAAAGAGGACCTTTCACCTAAAAAAAAAAATTAAACTAAGACCATAGCGTTACTTACATGCCCCCATGATTTCTTGATCGTTAATTCTTTTTTCATTCTGTGCCCCCGTTTGTCCGCTATGCCCCCCGGAATACTTCCCGCCGTCTATGCTAATGAGCCAGCCTCAAATGGGCTGGCTTTAAAAGTTCTCCCCGGCGTGCCTTTCATCTTCTCCCTGGCACGGAGCGCATCCAATCAGCGCGCTCCGCTCTTAGCCAGGGAGAAGACGCTCCAGTTCTCGCGAGACTTCAGAGAACTGGTTCTCTGAAGTCTCGCGAGAACTGGAGCGTCTTCTCCCTGGCTAAGAGCGGAGCGCGCTGATTGGATGCGCTCCGTGCCGGGGAGAACTTTTAAAGCCAGCCCATTTGAGGCTGGCTCATTAGCATAGACGGCGGGAAGTATTCCGGGGGGCATAGCGGACAAACGGGGGCACAGGATGAAAAAAGAATTAACGATCAAGAAATCATGGGGGCATGTAAGTAACGCTATGGTCTTAGTTTAATTTTTTTTTTTTAGGTGAAAGGTCCTCTTTAATGCTTGTTATGAGCCTTTTCTTGCACGATCGCTACCGTGCCCCGGAGTAGTAATTTGGTGCTATCCAATAACACTGACTAATGTTCATACCTGTACTATTGTTAATTGTTTTGTTGATATGCCAGGAGTTAACTATGTCACTATGCTACTTGCTGCCCTCTTTTATTGCCGCCCGGGTCTCTAGTTTTGAGATCTCGTCCGTAAATGCGGATTTGTTACCACTTCCTATGTTGCGGTTACAGGAACCTTTCTTCTGCCTCAGGTCTTGTTTGGGGACCATCAAAAGTTTGTTCCTCTATAGGAATTATTATGTTCACGGTTTATTGGGGGTTATGATCCACAGAGAGACAATATATGTTATTACTCTTATGCCATACAGTGATTGCTTTATATGGGTGCCTGGACCACCCTTTCTCTTATGCTTTTTACAGAATGATGGCGGATAAAACTCACGTTTTGGCATGGAATGTTAGAGGCCTGGGAGATCCCTCTAAACGTCAGGCGGTTTTTATGGCTGTCCAGAAGTACCAGCCAGCCATAGTGTGCCTCACTGAGACTCACTTGTCTAAACAATCCCATAGGCTACTTCATAAACAATGGATCTCACGGGCCTTTCATTCCACTTTCTCTACGCACGCTAGGGGGGGGGGTTAGTATCCTGGTTCATAGAGCCATTCCCTTTGAGTGCCACTAGCAAAATTGATACTGAAGGCCGATATGTCTGCACTGTTCTATTTTTGGGGTACAATTTCTTTTAATTGCCATATATATATACCACCGCCATACTCCACAGGTGTAATAAGAGGTTATGACCTGGATAGTGCAGGGCCCCCAGGCGCCGGTTCTGATGATGGGTGACTTTAATAAATATTTGGACCCCTCTCTGGATAAATTCCCACCACCTAATGATCTAACACATGCTGGGGAAACCACATTGGCAAAGTTACTCAGAGAACTGGACCTGCACGACCTGTGGAGAATTAGATCCCCTCAGGAACGGCAGTACTCCTGCTTCTCTGCGTCCCATAATTCTTTGTCCAGAATAGATTTACCCATTGGATCCCTGGAGGCATTGCCATATATCTCTGTTATTGAATATTTACCGCGGTGTCTCTCGGATCATTCTCTCATACACATAGAATTGAGATTTAAAAACGACAAGGGGCGTTGTGGTCCAGCACTCTGGAAACTCAACCCTTTTTGGATACATTTGTTAGACGAGGAAGATCCCATGATAGAATATTATAAGGGAACTTTTCCATTTTAACATAGGGTCAACACCAATGGGAATAGTTTGGGACACCATGAAAGCGTACGTGAGAGGTCTTTATATCCAGAAAATTAATAGACGTAAAATTAAAACTAGGGAACTCACTAAAGCTATACAGCAGGAAGTGACAAGAAGTGAACAGGTATATGTAAGTACGCCCTCCCAACAGACTGCAGCCTTATGGAAAGAAGCGCAATCCAAACTTACAGATCATTTGCTACATATAGCGGACAATAAACGGTTCTTCACCAAACAAAAATACTTTGAGTCAGGAGAGAGTACGGGCAGTCTGCTGGCTAGGGTGGTCCTGTCACAGGAGGGTTCATCCAGAGTAGCAGCAATCGGAACCACAGATGGAGAACTTTCCGTGGAAAGTTCAGTAATCCTAAATACATTTCACAACTTTTATAAGGTTTTATATTCCTCCAAATTGCTTATGGAAAGAGATGATATTGAAAAATACCTTAGACAAATATCTATCCCTAAATTATCCCTACAATCGGCCGCATATCTGGATTAGCCCATTACACTGGAGGAACTTGAAATAGCGGAGGGATTACCGGGGGAATTCTTTAAACAATACAGGGACTGTCTCCTTCCACACCTCCTGGAGACCTTTTAATGATGCCCTACGAATCAGAAAGCTTCCTGCTTCTATAAGAGAGGCGATAGTGGTGGTTATCCCAAAGCCCAATAAGGACCCAGTTAAACCTGACTCGTACAGACCTATTTCTCTCCTACCTACTGATGTAAAATTGCTAGCTAAATTACTTGCCAACCGGCTTAATAAGGTAATTTCTCCTTTAAATACATAAGGATCAGGCTGGATTTATGCCAGATAGAAGCACGGCCAATAATCTCCGTCGACTGTTTTTGAATCTTCAGAGACCGTTAAATACGGGGGGATGCCGTGCAATAATTTCCTTAGACGCAGCCAAGGCTTTTGACAGCGTGGAATGGGAATACCTGTGGGAAGTCTTGGAGTCCATGGGATTTGGGCGGGGTTTTATCTCCTGGGTCAAATTACTGTATAACTCCCCATTAGCAAGGATTAGGGCGAATGGGCGACTCTCCAAACATTTTCCTTTACATAGAGGCACACGGCAGTGTTGCCCCTTGTCCCCCCTCCTATTTGCAATAGCAATCGAGCCCCTGGCCTGCCTTCTACGAAATTCTCCACATTGGAAAGGGATTTCCAATAGACCCCCGGGAAGAAAGGGTCTTGTTATACACAGATGATCTATTATTATATGTGGGAGACCTGCAGAAGTCCATAGATCAAATAATGAAGGAGATTGTTGATTTTGGGACATTTTCTGGGCTTAAAATAAACTGGGACAAGTCCACAATTCTCCTTTTAGATCCCACCCCAATACAATTAGATCTCGCCCGTATACCCCTGCAACTGACCACCCACTTCAAATATTTAGTTGTAATGATATCACCAGTACCAGCTGAATACATAAAATTGAATTTATCAGCTAATCGCTAAATTTGAAGTCAAAACTAATGTATGGTGTAAGCTGCCCCTTACGGTAATTGGCCGCTGCAATTTTATTAAAATGATATTCATGCCACAACTATTATATACAGACGTGGACAAAATTGTTGGTACCCTTTGGTCAATGAAAGAAAAAGTCACAATGGTCACAGAAATAACTTTAATCTGACAAAAGTAATAATAAATTAAAATTCTATAAATGTTAACCAATGAAAGTCAGACATTGTTTTTCAACCATGCTTCAACAGAATTATGTAAAAAAATAAACTCATGAAACAGGCATGGACAAAAATGATGGTACCCCTAGAAAACACAGAACATAATGTGACCAAAGGGACATGTTAATTCAAGGTGTGTCCACTAATTAGCATCACAGGTGTCTACAACCTTGTAATCAGCCATTGGGCCTATATATATGGCTCCAGGTAATCACTGTGTTGTTTGGTGATATGGTGTGTACCACACTCGACATGGACCAGAGGAAGCAAAGGAAAGAGCTGTCTCAAGAGATCAGAAAGAAAATTATAGACAAGCATGTTAAAGGTAAAGGCTATAAGACCATCTCCAAGCAACTAGATGTTCCTGTGAGTACAGTTGCACATATTATTCATAAGTTTAAGATCCATGGGACTGTAGCCAACCTCCCTGGACGTGGCCGCAGGAGGAAAATTGATGACAAATCTAAGAGACGGATAATCCGAATGGTAACAAAAGAGCCTAGAAAGACTTCTAAAGAGATTCAAGGTGAACTTCATGCTCAAGGAACATCAGTGTCAGATCGCACCATCCGTCGTTGTTTGAGCCAAAGTGGACTACATGGGAGACGACCAAGGAGGACACCATTGTTGAAAACGAATCATAAAAAAGCAAGACTGGAATATGCCAAACTACATGTTGACAAGCCACAAAGCTTCTGGGAGAATGTCCTGTGGACAGATGAGACAAAAATCGAAGTTTTTGCCAAGGCACATCAGCTGTATGTTCACAGACGAAAAAATGAAGCATATCAAGAAAAGAACACTGTCCCTACTGTGAAACATGGAGGAGGCTCTGTTATGTTCTGGGGCTGCTTTGCTGCGTCTGGCACAGGGTGTCTTGAATCTGTGCAGGGTACAATGAAATCTCAAGACTATCAAGGAATTCTAGAGAGAAATGTACTAGCCAGTGTCAGAAAGCTTGGTCTCAGTCGCAGGTCATGGGTCTTGCAACAGGACAATGACCCAAAACACACCGCTAAAAACACCCAAGAATGGCTAAGAGGAAAAAATTGGACTATTCTAAAGTGGCCTTCTATGAGCCCTGACCTCAATCCTATTGAGCATCTTTGGAAGGAGCTGAAACATGCAGTCTGGAAAAGGCACCCTTCAAACCGGACACAACTGGAGCAGTTTGCTCATGAGGAGTGGGCCAAAATACCTGCTGAGAGGTGCAGATGTCTCATTGACAGTTACAGGAAGCGTTTGATTGCAGTGATTGCCTCAAAAGGTTGCGCAACAAAATATTAAGTTAGGGGTACCATCATTTTTGTCCATGCCTGTTTCATGAGTTTATTTTTTTACATAATTCTGTTGAAGCATGGTTGAAAAACAATGTCTGACTTTCATTGGTTAACATTTATAGAATTTTAATTTATTATTACTTTTGTCAGATTAAAGTTATTTCTGTGACCATTGTGACTTTTTCTTTCATTGACCAAAGGGTACCAACAATTTTGTCCACGTCTGTATATTACATAACTCCCCGGTATAGGTCCCACAGAGGATATTCTACAAAATTCAGGGTATTTTTAGATCACTGATTTGGGGGAAAAAAAGCAACCGAGAATTCAAATAGAGACACTCCAAAAATGTAAGGAAGAAGGTGGTTTGTCCCTCCCGAACACGTGGTCCTACTTTATAGCTGCACAATTGCAACATGTTAGGGGTTGGATTAGAACACGTGAATTAGACTCCTCGGCTGAGATAGTTGCTCATAGTATGAAGCAGAAAGCACCCTCTAGGCTGTAAACTTCCCACAATTTCACTTATATCCAAAGTCTGGTCGAAATTCAAGGAACTGGCAAATTTAACAAGTTTTAGCGAGAATACACCATTATGGCGGAATCCCCAATTGCCAGAGATAGTCAGGCTAGAAGGCTTTTCCCCATAGGAGGAGAGGGGCATACTATTTTTGGGCCAAATTCAATCTCAAGGACTGTTCAAATCTTTTACTCAGCTTCAGGAAGAGTTTGGCCTACCCAAAACTGCATTTTTTTAATTTCTACAATTAAGGCTGCTTTCACACTAGCGTTCGCTGGTCCGCTCGTGAGCTCCGTTTGAAGGAGCTCACGAGCGGACCCGAACGCAGCCGTCCAGCCCTGATGCAGTCTGAATGGAGGCGGATCCGCTCAGACTGCATCAGTCTGGCGGCGTTCAGCCTCCGCTCCGCTCGCCTCCGCACGGACAGGCGGACAGCTGAACGCTGCTGGCCGTGCGGAGGCGTGCGGATCCGTCCAGACTTTCAATGTAAGTCAATGGGGACGGATCCGTTTGAAGATGCCACAATGTGGCTCAATCTTCAAGCGGATCCGTCCCCCATTGACTTTACATTGAAAGTCTGGACGGATCCGTACTAGGCTATTTTCACACTTAGCTGTTCTATGCTAAAAATAATGCAGACGGATCCGTTCTGAACGGAGCCTCCGTCTGCATTATTATGAGCGGATCCGTTCAGAACGGATCCGCCCGAACGCTAGTGTGAAAGTAGCCTTAGACATGCTTGTCATATACAATTTCCGAAGGGTATGGTGGTTGTCACCCCCCCTCCTGTGGTGAAACAGCTACTGGAGGGCAGGTCCACAAAAGGTCTGATTTCACGACTATATAAATTTATACTTGATGCCAATGCCTCCTCAACTCCCATGGTGGTAAAAGGAAAATGGGAAGAGGATATAGGAACAATATCTCAAGAACAATGGACTGACGTTCTGGCTTTAACAACTAGTCTTACACTGAATGAATCCCAGAGGCTGTCCCAGCTATATCTTATACACAGAGTGTATAGAACCCCAAAATTTCTATTCAAAATAGGCGCTCGACCAGACTCCTCATGCCCTCGCTGTGGAGAAATGACAACATTGCTTCATGTGGTTTGGAACTAACAAAAATTGAAGAGATTTTGGGAAGATATACGTGAAATCATAACCGCTACGATCCAGATACGATTGCCTAATGATCCAAGAGTCTGTGTATCGGGTATTCTAGAATCTTCAGAAATAGACGATAAACTGTAATTGTGCATTCATAGAATGCTGTTCCAGGCGAGGGTTTTACTTGCTAAATACTGGATAAGAAGTAATCCGCCTAACAAACAGGAGTATATAAATAGGCTGAATACAGTTTTGCGCCTTGAAAGGGGAGTCTTTGTCAAGAGAAAATGTCCCAACAAATTCCTGTCGATATGGAGGGGCTGGGTGGGGAGGGGAGTTTGGTTTCTGCGGCTCTAACTTTCTCTATTGGGCCAGATATCTTAACACATGATGTTGAATGGGGGATGTCATTAGATCACTTTAATTTCACCTTTCATTGAAATGGCCTTCCTGAGACGTAATTAATAGTCAATACCTTTATTGAAAATCAATAAAACCAATTCTGATTAAAAAAAGAGACATATTCTGCTTGTCAGGTATGCACTATTGTGTGAGCACCTGACTCCCATGCAAAACAGAAATTGTTTATGTTTCTTGAGAGAGGTGTGTACCATTTTAGAAGAGGAAGGTGCTTTTTTTAATTTTTTCAATTTTTATTCAATTTTTACTGTATTAAAAATTACTTTTTAGTTATTTATTTTACACATATCTATGTGAGCTGTGCGAAGGGCTGAGTGGAAGCGGGCTTCAAAAGCTTTATTTTTGCAAACAAAATCTACTAAAAATAAGTCCAGAGACATCCCAGGACTTCAGAGGACCAACTGTAATCATGGAGAGATGGACAAATTTGTCAAGAAAGTATCCCTCGCTGCGAAAACAGGAACCAAGATGGCGCTGGGTATGGAATCCCCGCTGCATGCAGAATATTCAGCAGACTCGCATCACCCGTATGAAAGCCTCCCGGTGTCAAGAGCCTTCATAAGAGAGGTTTGGGGTGAAGCATTAGCCCCCCTGAAATAGGACCTACAGGACAAAAAAAGACCTAAAACAGGTTGGTGAAAGGGTGGATTCCCACGAAGGGGTTGTTTTATTTAACCATTTCATGACCACCCATTGACTATAAACGTCCTTGGGCTGGTCGTTTATCTCTGAATGGCCATTCAGAGATGGCAGCTGCACGCTAATCATGCAGCTACCAAGCGGGGGGCCCGCTGTCAGTGACAGCAGGGCAACCCATAGAGAAGGCAGGGACAGTTCCGAGGTGTCCCTGCCTTCTACAGGGTGGGCCATTTATATGGATACACCTTAATAAAATGGGAATGGTTGGTGATATTAACTTCCTGTTTGTGGCACATTAGTATATGTGAGGGGGGAAACTTTTCAAGATGGGTGGTGACCGTGGCGGCCATTTTGAAGTCGGACATTTTGAATCCAACTTTAGTTTTTTCAATAGGAAGGGGGTCATGTGACACATCAAACTTATTGGGAATTTCACAAGAAAAATAATGGCTTGCTTGGTTTTAACGTAACTTTATTTTTTCATGAGTTATTTAGAAGTTTCTCTTTGTTTACAGCCATTGACATGTCGCTGAGGTTAACACATGCGGAGCGGATAGAAATTGTGTTGATGTCTGGTGAACGCAGTAACCGGGTCATTGCAGCAGATTTCAATGCAAGACAGCCTACGAGACCACCCATCTCCCATGCTGCAGTTAGCAAACTGCTTGCTAAGTTTTGTGAAACTGGTTCAGTGTTGGATTTTCCAAAATGTGGAGGCATTAAATCTGTCACTAATGAAGTGGCTGTCCTAGCTTTATTCAGCAAGAGCCCACAGCGTAGCACTCGCGGCATGTCACTGGAGAGTGGCATTAGTCGAACATCCCTTTGGCAGATATTAGCTACTTTCAAATGGCACCCTTACAAACTCCAGCTACTGCAGCATCTCAACGAGGATGACCCAGATCGGCGCACTGAATTTGCAGAATGGGCAAAACAAAAATTGGAACAGGACCCTCAGTTTATGCAGAAGATTTTGTTCAGTGATAAGGCAAACTTTTATGTAAATGGTGAAGTTAACAAACAAAACCACCACTATTGGTCTGACACTAACCCACATTGGATAGATCCCTCCAAGACTGTTGGAACCAAAAAAATTGATGGTATGGTGTGGTATATGGGGTACAAAGATAGTGGGGCCATTCTTCATCAATGGAAACCTCAAGACCACTGCATATGCAAAATTGCTACATGATGATGTGTTTCCCTCTTTATGCACTGAAGCTGGCACGTTCCCTGAGTTTTTCCAGCAAGATGGTGCACCACCACATTATGGGTGTCAGGTCCGAGCATTCCTAGATGAACAGTGGATTGGTCGTCGCGGGCCAGTTGAATGGCCCCCAAGATCTCCCGATCTGACCCCCTTAGACTTTTATCTTTGGGGTCATCTGAAGGCAATTGTCTGTGCTGTGAAGATACAAGATATGCAGCACCTGTAACTAAGGATACTGGAAGCCTGTGCTAGCATTTCTCCTGTGGTATTGCTATCAGTGTGTGAAGAGTGGGAGAAGAGGGTTGCATTGACAATCCAACACAATGGGCAGCACATTGAACACATTTTATAAGTGGTCAGAAACTTGTAAATAACTCATGAAAGAATAAAGTTACGTTAAAACCAAGCACACCATTGTTTTTCTTGTGAAATTCCCAATAAGTTTGATGTGTCACATGACCCTCTTCCTATTGAAAAAACAAAAGTTGGATTCAAAATGGCCGACTTCAAAATGGCCGCCATGGTCACCACCCATCTTGAAAAGTTTCCCCACTCACATATACTAATGTGCCACAAACAGGAAGTTAATATCCCCAACCATTCCCATTTTATTAAGGTGTATCCATATAAATGGCCCACCGCTGTATACACAGTGTTCGACGAGCGCTGTTTATACAGATCAGAAAGCTCTATGCACTTCCTGTCCCTCCGGTGGTCATGTGAGAGTTTAGGAGCTGTCGGGTCTTTCACAGACCTTGATCAGCCCTGCACTGAGGCTGTACAGCGCTGTATACTGTTGTACAGCCTCTTTGGGGGCTGTATTCCCCCTGTAACTGAAAAAAATCTATAGTGAAAAAAAAAAAAAAAGTGAAGTTAAATGTCCCCCAGAGGTTTTGTATGACCTTATGGGGCACGCAAAAGTGTAAAAAAAAAAAAAAAAAAAAAAAAAAAAAAATTAAAAAATTAAAAAAAAATTAAAAGGTTTCACATGTAAAAAAAATATTTCCCCAATTAAGTAATACATAAAAAAATAATTAAAAATAGAAAAAATAAAAAGACATAGTTGATATTTTGACACGTCACATGATCCACCCCATCCAATAAACACCATAAAAATAAAAATGTAAAAAAAGAAGCCATTTTTCTCACCTTACATCACAAAAAGTGCAACACCAAGGGATCGAAAAGGCGTATGTCCCACAAAATGGTACCAGTAAAACAGTCACCTCATTCCTACATAAGATAATCGCTCAAAAAATATAAATACTATAGCTCTCAGAACATGTATTCTGTCGACTCTTTTTACCCTATAGAGATGCGGACATGCACGGCTAGATCGCCGCTAGCATGTCCGCAATATACCTGTCCCATATCTCTGAGTGGTTTTATTGAGTGTAAAAATGATTTTATATATATATGTAAATCAGCCTGGTATGGAGCCTAAGGGGCTGTACTAACCGTTCTGGAGCCAGGCTCCAGAACGGTTAGTACAGCCCCTTGGGCTCCTTACCAGGCTGATTTATTTATATATATATATATATATATATATATATATATATATATATACACTCACCTAAAGAATTATTAGGAACACCATACTAATACGGTGTTGGACCCCCTTTTGCCTTCAGAACTGCCTTAATTCTACGTGGCATTGATTCAACAAGGTGCTGATAGCATTCTTTAGAAATGTTGGCCCATATTGATAGGATAGCATCTTGCAGTTGATAGAGATTTGAGGGATGCACATCCAGGGCACGAAGCTCCCGTTCCACCACATCCCAAAGATGCTCTATTGGGTTGAGATCTTGTGACTGTGGGGGCCATTTTAGTACAGTGAACTAATTGTCATGTTCAAGAAACCAATTTGAAATGATTCGAGCTTTGTGACCTGGTGCATTATCCTACTGGAAGTAGCCATCAGATGATGGATACATGTTCTCATTCTGTTTACGCCAAATTCGGACTCTACCATTTCAATGTCTCATCAGACCAGGCAACATTTTTCCAGTCTTCAACAGTCCAATTTTGGTGAGCTCGTGCAAATTGTAGCCTCTTTTTCCTATTTGTAGTGGAGATGAGTGGTACCTGGTGGGGTCTTCTGCTGTTGTAGCCCATCCGCCTCAAGGTTGTGCGTGTTGTGGCTTCACAAATGCTTTGCTGCATACCTCAGTTGTAACGAGTGGTTATTTCAGTCAACGTTGCTCTTCTATCGGCTTGAATCAGTCGGCCCATTCTCCTCTGACCTCTAGCATCAACAAGGCATTTTCGCCCACCGGACTGCCGCATACTGGATGTTTTTCCCTTTTCACACCATCCTTTGTAAACCCTAGAAATGGTTGTTCGTGAAAATCCCAGTAACTGAGCAGATTGTGAAATACTCAGATCGCCCGTCTGGCACCAACAAACATGCCACGCAAAAAATTGCTTAAATCACCTTTCTTTCTCATTCTGACATTCAGTTTGGAGTTCAGGAGATTGTCTTGACCAGGACCACAACCCTAAATGCATTGAAGCAACTGCCATGTGATTGGTTGACTAGATAATTGCATTAATGAGAAATAGAACAGGTGTTCCTAATAATTCTTTAGGTGAGTGTGTGTATATATATATATATAAAATCATTTTTTACACTCAATAAAACCACTCAGAGATATGGGACAAGGGATGTAGCTGTTTTCAGAATTAAACAATCACCTTCAAAATCATGTTATATAGGAGTCAACATACAGCTGCCATCACTTAAAGTGCCTCTGATTAACCCCAGATAAAGTTCAGCTATCATTGTTAACCACCCCAGGACCGCCTAACGCAGGGATGCGTTCTGGCGGCAGTCGATTTGTTCCTCCTTGACGCATCGGCGCGTCATCTCGCGAGACGCGAGATTTCCTGTGAACGCGCGCACAAAGGAGTGCGCGTTCACAGGATCAGGAGGTAAACGAGTGGATCTACAGCCTACCAGCAGCGATCATTCGCTGGCAGGCTGTAGATGCGATTTCTTTTTTTAGGGGCATGGCGAGTTCATAGAAGTTTTTTTAGTTTTTTTTGGGCACAAGTTAGCGGAAATTTTTTTTTTTTTTACAAAGTCTCATATTCCACTAACTTGTGACAAAAAATAAAATCTCACATGAACTCACCATACCCCTCACAAAATCCAATTGCGTAAAATTTTTTAGACATTTATATTCCAGACTTCTTCTCACGCATTAGGGCCCCTAAAATGCCAGGGCAGTATAAATACCCCACAAGTGACCCCATTTTGGAAAGATTTTTTATTTTGTATCACAAGTTAGTGGAATATGAGACTTTGTAAGAAATAAAAAAAATAAAAAAATCATTTTCCGCTAACTTGTGACAAAAAACATCCATGAACTCACTATGCCCATCAGCGAATACCTTAGGGCGTCTACTTTCCGAAATGGGTTCATTTGTGGGGTGTTTCTACTGTCTGGGCATTGTAGGACCTCAAGGAAACATGACAGGTGCTCAGAAAGTCAAAGTGCGTAAATTCACATTTTTGTACCATAGTTTGTAAACGCTATAACTTTTACCCAAACCAATGAATATACACTTATTGCATTTTTTTTAATTTTTTTATCAAAGACATGTAGAACAATAAATGTAGAGAAAAATTTATATAGAAATGTAGTTTTATTTGAAACATTTTACAACCGAAAGTGAAAAATGTCATTTTTTTGGGAAAAATTTCGGTAAATTTCGATTAATATCAAAAAAAGTAAAAATGTCAGCAGCAATGAAATGCCACCAAATGAAAGCTCTATTAGTGAGAAGAAAAGGAGGTAAAATTTATTTTCTGTGGTAAGTTGTATGACCGAGCAATAAACCGTGAAAGTAGTGTAGTGCAGAATTGTAAAAAGTGGTCTGGTCATTAAGGGGGTTTAAGCTAGGGGGGCTGAAGTGGTAAAAGGTATCAGTCAGGAGAAGGGTACAAAACAATTTCCATTAGATATACCATGGAACACAGTGAACACAGTCATTATCAAGTGGAGAAAATATGGCACAACAGTGACATTACCAAGAACTGGACATCCCTCCAAAATTGATGAAAAGATGAGAAGAAAACTGGTCTGGGAGGCTACCAAAGGGCCTACAGCAACATTAAAGGAGCTGCAGGAATATCTGGGAAGTACTGGCTGTGTGGTACATGTGACAACAATCTCCCGTATTCTTCATATGTCTGGGCTATGGGGTAGAGTGGCAAGACGAAAGCCTTTTCTTACGAAGAAAAACATTGAAGCCAGGCTACATTCTGCAATACACATTGAAGTTTCCCAAAAGCATGAGGGCAAAGGTGTTATGGTCTCATAAAACCAATGTTGAATTTTTGGGCCATAATTCCCAAAAATATGTTTGGTGCAAAAACAACACTGCACATCACCAAAAGAACACCTTACCCGCAGTGAAGCATGGTGGTGGCAGCATCATGCTTTGGGCATGTTTTTCTTCAGCTGGAACTGGGGCCTTAGTTAAGCTAGAGGGAATTATGAACAGTTCCAAATACCAGTCAATATTGGCACAAATCCTTCAGGCTTCTGCTAGAAAGCTGAACATGAAGAGGAACTTCATCTTTCAGCATGACACCGACCCAAAGCATACATCCAAATTAACAAAGGAATGTCTTCACCAGAAGAAGATTAAAGTATTGGAATGGCCCAGACCTGAATCAAATAAAAAATCTGTGGGGTGATCTGAAGAGGGCTGTGCACAGAAGATGCCCTCACAATCTGACAGATTTTGAGTGTTTTTGCAAAGAAGAGTGAGTAAAGTCAAAATGTGCCATGCTGATAGACACATACCCAAAAAGATTGAGTGCTGTAATAAAATCAAAAGGTGCTTCAACAAAGTATAAGTTTAAGGGTGTGCACACTTATGCAACCATATTATTTTGTTTTTATATTTTTTCTTCCCTCTACCTAAAAGATTTCAGTTTGTTTTTCAATTGAGTTGTACAGTTTATAGGTCACAGTAAAGGTGGAAAAAGTTCTGAAATGATTTATCTTTGTCTCATTTTTTTTACATCACAGAAACCTGACATTTTAACAGTGGTGTGTAGAATTTTTATATCCACTGTATGTGTTCACAGCTTGTCACCCATATACAGATCTCATTGTAACAGCCTATAGATTTCTTTTACCAGCAATCTCTGTATATATATATGTAAAGAACATTTAGATCACATCTCTGCTTCCTGTGATGTCATTACTGATGTCACAGGTTTCCCCAGCAACCAATCAAATTAAGGAAACCATGGTTCTGTGCAACATTATGTTCAGGGGTTTTCTCACAGGGAACTGACTATTTCAGTTCTCTACCATAGTAAATGATCCTACTGATGGCACTGTGTGCATGGACACTGCCATTAGACTCATCTCATAAATACTGGGCAGAGGGCACATGAACCCGTACATTATCATGTTAATTTTATTCAGAAACATCCATGGAGGGTCAAATGCAGACCACCCAGACGTATATAGCCAGCAGGTGGTCTGTAAGTGTTTAAAGGGGTAAGAAAACGAAAATGCTTAAATATGACTTTATTATAAATATATTCCCAAATATCTTTCATTAGTTATGATGGCTTGTTTATGATGGCTTGCAATCATTAAGGCCCCCTTCACACGGGCGTCAGGGGTGAGGGCCGGATGCAATGCAGGCGCGCTCAGGGAAACTGAATGTGGTACCCAGACCCGAACCCGGACTTCTTAATTGAAGTTCGGGTTTGGTGTTTTGTAGATTTTATTATTTTCCATTATAACATGGTTATAATGGAAAATAATAACATTCTTTAACCCCTTAAGGACCGGGTCATTTTTCACCTTAAGGACCAGACAGATTTTTGCAAATCTGACATGTCACTTTATGTGATGATAACTTTAAAACACTTTTACTTATCCAGGCTATTCTGAGATTGTTTTCTCGTCAGACATTGTACTTCACCACAGTGGTAAATTTGAATCAAAATATTTCATTTTTATTTATAAAAAAAATACCACATTTACCGAAAATTTTGAAAAATTCGCAACTTTCCAAATTTCAGTTTCTATGCTTTTAAAACAGAATTATATCTTATATAATAGTTATTACTTTACATTTACCATATGTCTATTTTATGTTTGGATCATTTAGTGAATGCCATTTTATTTTTTGGGGACGTTAGAAGGCCTATAAGTTTAGAAGCAAATCTTGAAATTTTTTCTGAAAATTTCCAAAACCCACTTTTTAAGGACCAGTTCAGGTCTGGTCACTTTGTGAGGCTTACATAATAGAAACCACCTAAAAATGACCCCATTTTAGAAACTACACCCCTCAAGGTATTAAAAACGGATTTTACAAACGCTGTTAACCCTTTAGGTGTTCCACAAGAATTAATTGAAAATGGAGATGAAATTTCAGAATTTCACTTTTTTGGCAGATTTTCCTTATTTTTTTTTCTTCCCGCTAACAAAGCAAAGGTTAACAGCCAAACAAAACTCAACAGTTTTTGCCCTGATTCTGTAGTTTACATAAACACCCCATATGTGGTCGTAAACTGCTGCATGGCCACATGGCAGTGCGCAGAAGGAAAGTAATGCCATATGGTTTTTAGAAGGCAGATTTTGATGGACTGGTTTCTTGCTCATATCATTGGGGGACACAGCACCATGGGTATAGCTGCTTGCTGCCACTAGAAGGTGACACTATAAAAAGACTTAGCTCCTCCCCTGCAGGCTATACCCCCTCCAACCTGGAGAGAGCATGTCTGTTTTTAGCTTAGTGTCTGTAGGAGGCAGACCTCCCTGCCTTATGCAGGGCGGCTTCCTTTGTTGATTTTTTTATTTTTCCCTTTTATGTTTGGGAAACAGAGTTGCCCAGCCTCTCTGTTGTCCCGGGGAGCAGGACCGGTGTCGGATTCCTTCACCGCCCGACCTCCCCTCAAAAAGAGAATCCAGGGCAGCCCAGCTCCCCTGCTTCCCGCCAGCCAAGGAGCCACCTAGGTCCGTCAAAGAAAAAGACCCTCTTGCTATACTGGACTCCTGCCACTCCGGTGCCAGCTGCTGAGGAGGTGACCCTGCTGGAAAAGGTGACCTTGTGGGTCCACTTAGGGAGGGTGAAGAGGAAGATGGGTTGAGTACACAAGACTAGGTAAGTATGTTTAACCCTCTTCCCCCTCCTTCCCTCTTTGGCAGCAATCGTTTTCAAGGGTTCTATAGGGTTAACAAGCACCAGGTTCCGGTGCTAGGCGCAAACTCTTCCAGCCTAGCTTCCCCCTCCCCTAAAAGGCCGTCCCCTGGTCCTCAAAGCAGGCAGCCACCTTCCTGGCCAGCCACCTCTTTGAGGGCCGCACCGGATTATCTGGGGTTTCTATCTGCAGTGCAATGTGCTTTTAGGTTGAAGAATTTAACCCCTTCCTGCCTCTTTTATAAGGGGTTTTAGGGGAGGGGGAAGCTAGGTGGGAAGAGTTTGCGCCTAGCACCGGAACCTGTTTTATAAAAAAAAAAATATATGCATCCATACAAGTCCTGCCCTCATCACCGCAGGACCACCCTGTCTGTGTGGTACTAGACTGTGCCCGTGTCCTATCCCGGACAGAGGAGGACCTCTCATAGTTTCCCAATCCGCCCTCCAGGGTCGTTTGGTTGATAATTCTCCATCTTCGCAAATCCAGTGGAGGATCTCTGGAAGTTCCCAATCCACCCTCCGGGGTCGTTTGGTTGATAAAGCACCGCCTGCGCAATCCGGTGGATGGACCTCTAGAAGTTCACATTCCACCCCTATGCAACTGCCATGGGCAAGATTTTGAGAGTTAGAACTGCGCACAAGTGGGCCAGAGCAGGTATTATTTCCTCCTCGGTCACCTCCACACCCCCACCCCTCCTCCCTAGGGTCACGCTCAGATGCACTCTCCCTCCTTGGAGAGGTTCTGTCCGTAGGCGTTCCCCCTTCCGTAGGTGGCGGAAATGCATTTCCACTGGGTACAGTATGTACCGTATGCATTAGCCTCTTCCATAGGTAGCGTTATGGCATTATCACTGGTTACAGTGTTTACAGTATGCATTACCCCCTTACATACTGTAGGTGGAGTAATTGCACTGCCACCGGGTACATGACTCGCCATATGCATTACCCCATTCCATAAGCGACATCATTTCTCTACCATTGGATTCCGTTCATGCCGTGTGCATTTCTCCCTTCCATAGGTAGTGAACTTGTACTACCTCGGGATACAGTACTTGCCGTATGCATTACCCCCCTTCATAGGTGGAGTAATTGCACTACTATTGAGTGCAGTGCTTGCCGTAGGCATTGCCCCCTTCTGTTGGTGGGGTAATTACACTACCGTTGGATACGGTTCTGATTGTCTCGCTACCCTCTTCCTTAAGTGGGGTATTGCACTACCACTGGATGCTATTTCATCAGTCGTATTGCCATCACAATGCTTCTTGTTGCATTACCCCGTTCCACTAGTGATCCGCTAACAGGGGGATAACTATGCATCTCGGGATGCTGCAATTCGACTACGCCACGGCTCTAGATGCCTTAGCTTCTTTCACAAGTGGGGCGTGGCAAGAGTCGGTACCCGCTGTTGCCCTGTACTCTTCATCTAGTGGTATATGGGTGCTGCCAGTGGATACTGTGGCTATTTCCATGTTGTATCCTTCTTTTCTTTTCGGTGCTGGTTTGGGGCATGAATATGACAACCTCTGTCCTCTCAGGGGGTTACCCAGCAATACTTTGTGTCCTAGAGACCCCCATCTCCACAGGCCTCCACCTTTCCAGTCGGTCATGGTATTTGTCCTCAACAATATGTAGTGCGTACGCCATTGCTCATAATATTGTGATTACGTTCCAGCGAGTCGAGTGTTGCGCTGACTCTGTATTCTCTATCCACCACTCCTCCTTATCTGGGAAAGTAGTTATTCTGGCACTCTGGTTTAGCTACTACAGCGTGTTCTCCTCAGCAGGTGCAGTTTTTACGCTAGTGCTAGAGTTCGTATTCGCTGCAGTGGGTCATCCCCCTCAGGTAGGGGTTCTACCCTGATGCTTGCTTTGGCGGTTGCTCCTGTTCAGCGCCCTTCCCTGGTGCATTGTTTAAGGTTAGCTCTACTTAACTGGGGCAGTATGGTACCATGGCTTCTACTGGATGGCCGCAGGCCTCCCCCTCAGCTTTGCACTAGCGGGGCATGCTGTGGCTACTACTGTATGAGGGGTCTTTGCATTGCCACTACATACTATGGTTCCTTCTGCACAGCTCCTTCGTCAGGTGGCAGATTCTTCTAGCACTGAATTTGGTGGCCTCTGCTGTGTGGCCCCCTCCTCATCTGGAGTATGGTGCTAGCAATAGACTTGTGGCTCCTCTTGCATGGCTTCCTCTTTAGACGAAGTATGGCACTGCCACTAGGTCCTGTGGCTACTTCTGTATAGCGCCAGTCTCAGATGGGGTATTGGATTTAGCTCTAGCCTCTTTTTTTATTTTATTTTTTCTCCTTCCGTCTTTTTCCCTCTGTGGCTCAGGGTTCACGGCCACCCAACAAGCATTGGTGGCTCCTACGTTACTACTTTCCCCTTGTCTGCATTTGCACAGGGTATTGGTTCTGTGACCCTCTCTTTCCAGCCATGTTCTCGAACCCGGCTGGTGGGCTGTGGCACCTAACACTTCCCTCCTTCTACGGGTGAATCCTTTACATTTGGTCCTGGGTGTGCTACCTGTATCTACAATTACCTCTCTTAAGACATGAGTAATGACTATGTCATGTCAGTCCGATGGTGGTCATACTTTCTCACTGCCCATTCCGTTGGTAGACTGCGAGACTCGCCACGCCAGGCAGAGCAGGGTTGCTGTCACGCCTTGCCACCTGGAACGGAACACCCTTTCTACTTCTTGTTCCTCCTCTAGCTGAATAGGTGCCTGCCTCCCCCTTCTGTCTACCTGGCCAGTAGCCATGCGTGGTACTGCTCTGGAATCCCATCACTATTTTTTCCTATGTGACCAGTGTTTCTCGGGTACGATTGGGGCGTTGGACGTCGTCTTCGCACTCCATCCGGCAGGAGTATTTCTCTCATCTTGGTCCTTGTTCAATTTTCCCCGTCAGGCAGCGTTGCCACACTGTCAATATATGGTCGCTGACAAGGCTTCCCACCGTCAGTGATTTTCACATCGGCTTTGCTTCCAATGTATTGGTTCTTTGGCCTGCGGTTGGGCATGCCTGATTCTGGCGTTTTTCTCTGTGGTTTATCAACCAGCTTCCTAGAGAGAGTTTCTCTTTAGCAGAGGAGGATCCTGCGGTCCTGGGATTTTGGTTCTTCTTCCAGGGTTAGTGCCAGGTGGCGTTTCAGTGAGGAACATGACCTCTCTGCGACATCTTCTTCCCCCCTTTTCTTCCTGGGAAGGTGGCGTTTCTGGGGGCGGGCTCATCCATCCGGCGAATTTCGAGTTGGTAGCGCCTTTCTTGTACATACTTTTTTTCGTCTCATGCACCCACTCAAGGCAGTGCTTCGCCCAAGACATTGTTTTCCCTTCTTTTTTCCTTCTCCCTCGCATCTAGAGACCGAGCGCTCCATCAGCCATGGGATTCGGGCTCGAAGGTTTGCTTGTCCATGACCAGCTCTTTCCGCAGTACAGACTCTTACCTAGTTATTCCTGGAGGTCCTTGTAAAGGCTCGACGGCCTCCAAGGGGACGTTTCCAGGTGTATTTGTTTGACAATTGCTGAGGCATTCCGCTCCCGTGGCAAGGCACCGCCCAGCGAAGTTACGGTACACCCGACGTTCGGCGCTTTTTGGGTTCATCTCCACCATGCATCAGCTTCACAGTTGTATAAAGCAGCGTCTTGGTCTTCCTGGCACACGTTCACCAAGTTTTACCAGGTGCTTTTCTAGGCATTTCCAGTTGCTGCTCCGGGCCGCAAGGTCTCGCAGGCAGCAGTGTATTAAGCATTCTCGAGGGCGTTTTTTCCATGGGCGTGTGATTTTATTATTTTTTTCCCTCCCCGCGGACTGCTTTGGGACGTCCCACGATCCTGTGTCCCCCAATGATACGAGTGAGAAAACGAGAATTTTGTGAACTCACCTTTAAAATCTCTTTCTCGCTTAGTTCATTGGGCGACACAGCACCAACCCAGTATTTATTATTATTGTTGGTTGTGTTAGTTGGTTGCCGGTCGGGTATTCAGCGCCAGCGTTTATTGCGTTTTATTTTCCTTTGCACTTGTTTCTACTGCTCCTACTGCTTGGGCACAAACTGACATGCTCTCTCCAGGCTGGAGGGGGTATAGCCTGCAGGGGAGCCTCCTAGTGGCAGCAAGCGGCTATACCCACAGTACTGTGTCCCCCAATGAACTAAGGGTACTTTCACACTAGCGTTTTTCTTTTCCGGCATTGAGTTCTATCAAAAGGGCTCAATGACGAAAAAGAACTGATCATGTATATCCCCATGCATTCTAAATGGAGAGTAATCCGTTCAGGATGCATAAGGATGTCTTCAGTTCAGTCATTTTGACTGATCAGGCAAAAGATTAAATCGCAGTATGCTATGCTTTTATCTCCGGCGAAAAAAAACTGAAGACTTGCCTGAATGCCGGTATTTGATCCGGCATTTATTTCCATAGGAATGTATTAGTGCCGGATTCAACATTCAAAGTAAGGTGAAAAAAAGGTGAAAAAAATAAATGCCGCATACGTTTTGCCGGATAACACTGGAAAGACGGATCCGTCATTTTAATGCATTTTTCTGACTGATCAGGCATTTTTAAGACTGATCAGTCTTACTAATGCCATCAGTTGGCATACGTTTTTTGCCGGATCCGGCAGGCAGTTCCGGCGATGGAACTACTTGACGGATCGATCACTCTGCCGCAAGTGTGAAAGTAGCCTAAGCAAGAAAGAGATTTTACAGGTGAGTTCACAAAAATCTCAATTTTTTTTTACACCATGTCCCATTTGAAGCCCCCCCTGAGGCACCCCCTAGAGTAGAAATTCCAACAAAGTGACCCCATTTTAGAAACTACACCCCTCAAGGTATTCAAAACTGATTTTACAAACTTTGGTAACCCTTTAGGTGTTCCACAGGAATTAATTGAAAATGGATATAAAATTTCAGAATTTCACTTTTTGGGCAGATCTTCCATCTTAATAATTTTTTTCCGCTAACAAAGCAAGGATTAACAGCCAAACTAAACTCAATATTTATTGCCCTGATTCTGTAGTTTACAGAAACACACCATATGTGGTCAAAAACTGCTGTATGGCCACACGACAGGGCGCAGCAGGAAAGGAATGCCATATGATTTTTGGAGGGCATATTTTACTGGGATAATTTTAACTTGCCATGTCACATTTGAAGACCCCCTGTTGCACCCCTAGAGTAGAAACTACAAAAAAGTGACCCCATTTTGGAAACTACGGGATAAGGTGGCAGTTTTGTTTGTAGTATTTTAGGGTATAGATAATTTTTGGTTACTCTATATTAGACTTTTTGTGAGGCAATAATATGTATACTTTTTTTAATTTAAGTTTTATATACTAATATCATTTTTGAAACAAAAAGAAAAATCATGTCTTAGTGTTGCCATATTTATTTTTTCTTTTGGGCGATTCCCTTAGGTAGGCTATCATTTTAGCGGGATCAGATGACTGTTTGATAGTTTTTTTTTTTGTTTTTTTTTATGGTGGTCACATGAGGGGTTAGGTCATGTGGTATTTATATAGCGCTGGTTGTTACAGACACGGCGATACCTAATATGTATACTTTTTAAAAAAAAAAATTACATTTAACTCAATAAAAGCATTTTAGAAACAAAAAAAAAATCATGTTGTAGTGTCTCCATAGTCTGAGAGGCATATTTTTTATTAATTTTTTGGATGATTATCCTATGTAGGGGCTCATTTTTTGCGGGATGAGGTGACGGTTAGATTGGTACTATTTTGGGGGGCATTCGCCTTTTTGATCGCTTGTTGTTGCACTTTTAGTGATGTAAGGTGACAAAAATGGCTTTTTTGACACAGTTTTTATTTTTTAGGTTGTCTATCATACGGGATGGATCATGTACTACCTTTTATAGAGCCGGTCGTTACAGACGTGGCGATACCTAATATGTGTGGGTTTTTTTCTTTCTTTTTTTAACTTGAAACTTTTTTTTTTTACATAAAACAGTTTTTTAACTTTTTTTTCAAACTTTATTTCTGTTCCACTCTGTGACTTCAACTTTTGGGGGTCTGATCCCCTCTGAAATGCATTACAATACATCTGTATTGTAATGCATTGCCTGTTCGTGTACTACAGTGAGTAATACACTAACAGGTTAACTAGGAGACCCAGCCTGAGGCTGGATCTCCTGGGCACCCGTAGAAGGCAGGTCCCGATGCCGTGCAAGGCGTTGGGCACACGGCATCGGGCTGCCTTCAGACACATCGAGTCCCAGCCACAGCAGTGCGGGGACTCGATACACTCCCTCACCCGCCGCAAACCACTTTTATGTAGCGGACCGCGGCATAGAAGGGGTTAATCCGCTGGCATCGGCTTTTACAGCAATGCCGGTGGATTCAGCAGAGGCCCGGCTACCAGGGACTGCCGGACCCCTGCAGTGATCGGGCGCGCACCGCTCCAGTGCCCACCCGATCAGCCCGCCGTGCATGTGCAGCAGAATGCATTCTGGCAATGCATCCCCCGCCCTTCATGCACAGCGTTTTGCGTTAAGTTGTTAATACCCAATGCTAAGTATAATGTCAATTGAGGGTTAAACCTGCAAAAGGACCTTTGCTGACGTCATCGCACTCACCAGGTGTTGAGCGCGTTGACGTCAGTGCAGGTCCTGCTGAATGAAGATAGAAGGACCTTGTTATTTAAGTTATGTTTTTATTTTTTAACTCGGAATTGACATTTGACTTGGCATTCTGTATTAAAGAATGCTATTATTTCCATTATAACCATGTAATAATGGAAAATAATGTAAATGGAGTCCCGGATCATACATCTCCTAAGCAACCATGCGTGAAAATTGTACCGCATCCGCACTTTTCACACACCCCTATTCATTTCTATGGGGCCTGCGTTGCTTGAAAAACGCAGAATATAGCACATGATGCAATTTTCACGCAATGCACAAGTGATGCGTGAAAACATTGCTCATGTACACAGCCCCATTGAAATGAATGGGTCAGGATTCAGTGCAGGTGTAATGCGTTCATCTTACGCATTGCAATCATGCGGAAAACTCGCTCGTGTGAAAGGGACCTAAGAGACGTAAAATAGCCGCCGTCCTATTAGTGCATACACAAAATATAGGGGTGAACGAATTGACTTTGGATGAAACATCCGAAGTAGATTCGCATAAAACTTTGTTTCAATACTGTACTAAGCGAGTGCTCTGTACAGTATTAGAATGTGTTGGCTCTGAGATATCACATAATAACTTCATAAATTGATTTCTACTGTAAAAAAACATTTCCTAAACTCTGGTTCGGGTTCCAAGTGCTACCTTGGAACCGAACCAGAGTTCGGTAGATGGTTTTAATAATAAACGTATTAATCATGGTAAGTGTGGGATTCACTAAAATGTAACTTTTATTGAAATGTCAATAAAAACAGGGGATGAACACCGTGACAGCAAATAGCAAATAGTAGGCACGTTGGGTGGCACTAACCAAAGTGCTCCACAAAAAAGTGGCATGTGGAAACCACCATGTGTATAATGTCGCCACCCCCACTCTGTAACCAATTAGGGATGTGGGAAAATGCGTCCCAGTATCAGATTGCCTTCATTAGCCTGGAATGGTAATCCAGGTGCAACTATGGAGAGCTGAGATGGGAATCACATTGAAACTAATCACCCGCAGCTGATGCTACCCTGGCAAACGGAGAACTAGGAAACATTAGTTACCACGGGGGAAAGAAAAAAATGTTCATGAGGTGCCAAGTGTGTATACGAGCCAATATGTCCCGGTACAAGCATATATGACCCTATATATTTAGTTTACAGGAATAAGGGGGTCCTGATAATGCTAAACATAGATAAACAGAGCACATGCTGACTGATACACACCATAAGGCACATTAAGTTTGAACGGGGGGATGCATACACCAGGTCAACACTCATTGATCACATGACTGTCGCCCATTTGTACAGCAGTCTATTCAATGAAACTGAGGTATGATATGTGGTCATTCATCCCGTTAGGGTGAAGGGTTCCCAATTTAACGGTCCATTGGGCCTTTTTTTTTTTTTTTTTTTTTTGACGGACCCTCTCATCCAGGTTGCTCTTTCTAGGAGAGGGTCTGACAATCTCTATCCCCTGAAAACAGATATACCCTGAGTGACAGGTGTTGACATGACAGGATCTGGAGTGTCCACTTTCTTTTTGATATCATTAATATGCTCCCCTATACGATGGTGAACCTCCTGAATCGTCTTCCCCACTTATTGGAACCCACAAACACATGTGGCCAAATAAACCAGGGCAGAGGATCGGCAGTTAATAAACGTCCGGATGGTGTATAATTTGCCAGTAACTGTCCTACCAAACTCAGGACCCCTTTTGATGGAATCACAGGCTATGCATCCGCCACAGCAAAACGTCCCTCTTGGGGGGTCTCCCAGCCATGTAGAAGAGACTGGAGACTGAAAATGGCTGTGGCAGAGGCGATCCTTAAGATTCCGGCCCCTCCGAAATGTAATCGCGGGTGTGGGGCCCCTCAAGTGACCGACATTAGGGTCCATCTGTAGAATCCCCCAGTGCTTGGTGATAATGTCACGTATGGCACCACTAGCCCCATCAAAGGTGGCAATTAGACGGACCTGCCCCTGGCTTTCATCTCGCTCCCGAGGATTTAATAATGCCTCACGGGTGCAGGATACCGAATGCTGATAGGCGGAGGTGAGTATGCCACGGGGGTATCCACGATTGATGAACCTGTTAGTCAGATCACCAGCCTTGGTCTGGAAATCTAAGAGAGAGGAATTAGTTGTGACACATACGGAGGAATTGTCCTTTAGGTATTCCTTTCTTCAAAGGATATGGATGGCAACTATCCCCGTGTAATAACGTATTTGTTGCCATATTTTTCCGATATAAACTGGTATGGATTTTGCCATCCTCCGTTTTAGAGAGGGGCTCTCACAAATTCATTGAACTTCTGAATGGTCCCATTCCAGAAGATCAATACATCATCGATTTATCTAACCCACATTATGATGTGTCCTGCCCAGCCTACCATCTCGTCGCCAAAACTACCTCCCTCTCCCACCAGCCCAGGTATAGGTTGGCATAAGACAGGGCACAGGGACTGCCCATGGCCACACCCCTGAGCTGGTGGTAGAAGCGACGATTGAATAAAAACACATTATGATGTAAGATAAACTCCAGCAGATTGATGACAAATTGGTTATGTGATGCAAATTCCGAGAACATCGAGACTTGCAAGGAGGATATTATCCTCGACGCTGAGGCCATCTATTTTATTCACGATCTACATGGAACCCCTCACGTAGGAGGGTAATGACAAAACAAATGGTCGCAGGATAGTGTCCACATAGGTGTTGACCTGGTGGGTGAGGCCGTTTGTGCCCGAAACAATTGGCCTTCCCCTCAGCGGATGCTGTCCTTTATGCACCTTGGGCAAACAGTAAAAGCAGGCAGTATGAGTGTAGTTAAGTAGTAAAACATCCAATACAGACTTACTTATCAGATGAGAAGCATAAGCTGAATTAAGAACATCCTTAAGTTGTTTTGAATGTTCTTCCATTGGATTTCTAGACAAGATCCCATAACATTCCCTGTTTTTCAGAATGTCCATACACATACTGATATATTGCTCTTGATCTAGCACCACAATATTGCCCCCCTTATCCGCCTGTTTAATGACCTGGATTACCATTCCAGGCTAATGGAGGCAATCTGATACTGGGACACATTTTCTCACATCCATGGTTACAGAGTGGGGGTGGCGACATTATACACATGGTGGTTTCCACATGCCACTTTTTTGTGGAGCACTTTGGTTAGGGCCACCCCACCTGCCTAATATTTGCTAGGGATTTTTAGGTCACGTTTGTCTTCCCCTGTTTTTATTGACATTTCAATAAAAGTTACATTTTAGCGAATCCCACACTCGCCGTGATTAATATTAGGGACGCTTCACCTTATCACCTATTATTTCTGTGAATTGTAATAAACTTATTACGTTCGGCTCATCGGATTCAATACATTCTAATACTGTACAGAGCGTTCACTCCGTACTGTATTGAAACAAAACTTTATGCGAATCGACTTTGGATGTTTCATCCAAAGTCGATTCGCTCATCCCTAGATTTTGTATCTACTAATAGGACGACGGCAATTTTATTTCTCTTGATGATTGGTCCCTGGAAAAAACAAAGCCATCATAACTAATGTTTCATCCGAAGTCGATTCGCTCATCGGTAACAAAATCTGTCCTAATCACACATGATAAGTTGAGCTAAAGAGCTGCCTCATCCTCCTCTTTGCTATACTTGTCAGGGATTATGATCCTGAATACAGATAAAATCTTCAGCTGAATCTCTGTAGGAAAGGAGTTCATGAGGAGACATGAAGTACAGAGAGGACAGACTGTGGTAATGTGGGGCTGTGGTAATGGAGACAGCCTACAAGTACTGCTGCTCATTACCACCCCCCCACCCTCCTCTCTGTACTTCATGTCTCCTCATGAACTGCATTCCTTCAGAGATTCAACTCAAGATCATATTAAACTGTATTCAGGATCATATTAAATCACCCAGACAAGTAGAGAGGAGGCTGAGGCCGTTTTTTAGCTCAATGTTGTGAAGTAACTTGTCCTGCTGTGTGATTAGGACAGGTTTTGTGTGCACTAATATTATGGCAGCCATTTTATTTCTCCTAATAATTGCTCCTGAGACAAAACAAGCTATTATAACTAATGAAAGGTATTTGGGGTTATATTTGTAATAAAGTAATATTTAAGTATTTTCATTTTCTTAATTCCTGGAGAACCCCTTTAAGGGTATTTCTGAAACGTTAAAATAGTAAAATAATGAATTGTCTAAGGCTACTATCATACTACCGTTGTTAGAATCCGGTGATATACCGGATCTGTATCATCCGGAATAACGTATCTGGTATTTAAATTTTTTCAAAGATCAAAAGTGAAACTAGCTCCTCCTATATCCTGGCGCATGCGCAGACTGGAAAACTGGATCCGGCGATGCAGCAATTTCCAGGACACTTTGTACCGGATCAGGCATTAATACATCTCTATGGAAATTAATGCCGGTATTGTTCTGGGATTTTGGCCGGAAAATATACTGCAGCAAGCTGCGGTATTTTGTCCAGTCAAATACCGTACAACGGACTGAACGGAAGACATCCTGATGCATGCTGAATGGATTGCTTTCCATTCAGAATGCATTAGGAAAAAACTGATGCGTTTTTTTCCGGTATTGAGACCCTTTACCGGATTACAATATCGGAAAAAAATAACGCCAGTGTGAAAGTACCCTAACATTACCAATTCTCCTGCCATGGAATATGATGTTATTCTGGATGAAATATTGCTGTAGTGAAAGGTTATTGGCTGCTGCAGTCATTGACTTGTGACATCTCCTGGTGCAGTTTTGCATACATTAAGAGAGAAGAAAATAGTTGGCGAGGTAAAGTTTATTATGTTAATATTTTACACCCATGCACATTTTTTTTATTTCTTTGAATCCCTAAAATATGACTTTTTAAACGTAACAGTACTGTGGGCTGCATTCATCTGGACAGTAGGAGACAAAGGGGGAGATTCATCGTCTCCCTGTGCCAGAAAAGTGGAGTTAAGAAGCCACAAACTGCTTGTTTGCAACTTAAAGATTAGTATGTAAGTGGTGTTTTTTATGTTGCCCTCGTCACGTTTCCAGAAGGGTGTAGCCAGCTGCAGCAACAATTTTATCTTCTTTTATGCCAGTTTTCCAGCACAAATGAACCCAGAGTTGCCGTTTCTGTTTAGTTGCATGGACTGCCACAGGATGTGCCTAATTTATGACTAGGCCTGCCTTAACATAAATTAGGCGCATCTTCTGGCAGCACAGGGGATATCAAGATTGTTGCTACCAGCGCCAGTCTTGAAATCTCCCCCAACTTTTTCTGCTCTGCATCCAAGTTATTGTCTGTAGTACAGGACCTGACACTATGTAATCCTACAACCTTTGCCCCTGCATTGCAGACATTAGCATGGATGCAAACCAGGACAGTTTGAGGGAAATTTTCATATGCAGTCTACAAAACTGGCCTTCATAAATAGAAGCCTTCATAAATACCCCGAGTTTTCTCCTACTGCATTGTTATTATAGCCTATAGCACTTACCACAACTGGTCCTTCCACAGCTAAAATTTTAAATACACTAATGCAATGATTTAGAGTAACAATTATTTTCCATGATCTGGCCATGTAATTGTTTTTCTTTTATAGCTGAAGGCACAGTTTAACTTTAAACTTCCTTACAGGTCTATATGTTTGAAAAAGCCAAAGTACCTAAAGCTCTCAATCTTCGAGAGATCAATGATGACATGCAGACTTTGTATATTAATTCTGCTGCTGATAGCTTTGAGTTTAAAGCTTTGGTTGAAAGAGAAGGTGTGGTAGAAGGAATAATACGCTACCATCCTTTTCTTTACGACAAAGAAACTTACCCAGAGGACCCGTATTTCTTATCAAGTAAGTTAATATTTTTATTTCATACACTTTCATCATTTAATAAAAGAACATGCTGAAATTAGGCGAGTCTGTTATTGCTAATCATTGGTGTAAGAGAACTTCAGTAAACACATAATAGATTTCTTTTCATTCAAAATATTATTTTTTATGATTTTCTCCCTGTGATAAATGTAAGGCTGAGTTCGGATCAGCCTTCAGCTTTTTCGTTCTTCTGCTCCCTTCTTTTGCTCTCTGCTGCAGAAGAACGGAAACGACAAATTCAGCACATAACTGAGCCGAACGGAGCCTACAGATCCCATAGACTATAATGGGGTCCGTTAGGTTTCCACTCAGAGGAAGATTTTTTGAAGCAAAGACAAAAGTTGTGTATGCAGGAATTGATAATGATGACTTATCGTCAGGTTACGTCATCATTAACTCATTGACGGGGATCTGAGTCCCGTTACTCGTTACTCCTGCCGATCAGCTGTTTCAGGGAGCAGGCTCCCGACAGCTTACCAGGCACAATGCTGTACATTGTACAAGGGCTGTGCTTGGTATTGCAGCTCAGCCCCATTCACTTGAATGGGGCTAAGCTGCTACTAGGTCATGTGACCAATGTACGTGATGTCACAAGGTCTTGGAAGAGGCCACGGAGCCCCCGTCCTCTTCATAACAGCTGGTCGGCGGAGGTCCCAGGAGGTGGATCCCTGTCCCATCTGATATTGATGACCTATCCTGAGGATAGGTCATCAATTTAAATTCATGGATAACATCTTTAAAGAGAGTGTGTGATCAGAAAATGACCTATTCTTTAAATCACATGTTTATGTTACACATTTTTTTTATTTTTTATTTTGGTGATTTTTACTTTTTCCATGTCACTATCTATATTTTAAAATGTATATAATCCTGCAATTTCACTCTGGCCCATAAGTCTAATAATAGTTGATCACTTCTGTACAGGTAACTTTTTAGTAGCTATTATCATTATTACCACATCACCACAGGCAGAATTACAATGACAAGTAACACCTATATAGGTAACACAGGATCCACCATTCACAGTAGGTGAAGTCACAGCTTATCCGCTCACTCCTGACCTCTGCACATGCCTAAACTCTCCCAGTTAAGTCAGTGGGATCCCACCCTGTCCATTGTGTTTATGGGTCATTTAGCTGCAACCAAGACAGGATGCTGTAATATATTCAGTGGCCTAGTGGTCACTGTGAAAACTGTAGGATTATATGCATTTCTTTTAAATACAGTGAAATGGAAAAATACAAAAAACAAATATAAAAAACAAAACAATTTTTTGGTATAAAAATATGATTTAAACTTGTCATTTTCTGATAACACATTCCATTTAAATAAAATCTTTGAAAAAAAAACATTTCTTCTTTTGCATCACCATTAGGAGCGAGACTTCACTTAATAACTTCATAAATTAATTTGTACTGTAAAAAAAACATTTCTCGAACTTGGGTTCGGTTCCAATGTTTTTTTTTTTACAGTACTCCTGCTCCTTACAGTATTGGAACAAAGGTTTTAGGCCTCTTTCACACGAGCGTGACGGATTAGGTCTGGATACGTTCATGGTGTGTTCAGTGAAACTCTCACCATTTTGCAAGTTTAGTTCAGTTTCAAGTTCAGTCAGTGAAGTTTCGAGTTCAGTTTAGAGTAAAGTAAATAAATTTTGAGTTCAGTTTCAAGTTCAGGCAGTTTTGTCTGCAATTGCGTTCAGTTTTTTCCGAAAAAACAAAACAAAACGCTAATGTACACAAACCCATTGAAATGAATGGGCCAGGATTCAGTGCGGGTGCTATGCGTTCACGTCATGGTATTGCACCTCGTGTGAAAGGGGCCTTATGTGAATTGACTTCGGATGTTTCATCCAAAGCCGATTCGCTTATCTCTAATCACTATATTCTGACCTCCATAACATTATATACAGTCAGGTATAAATATTGAGACATCAACACAATTCTAACATTTTTGGCTTTATACACCACCACAATGGATTTGAAATGAAGCGAACAAGATGTGCTTTAACTGCAGACTGTCTACTTTAATTTGAGGGTATTTAAATCCAAATCAGGTGAACGGTGTAGGAATTACGACAGTTTGCTTACGTGCCTCCCACTTGTTAAGGGTCGAAAAGTAATGGGACAATTGGATTCTCAGCTGTTCTATGGCCAGGTGTGTGTTATTCCCTCATTATCCCAATTACAATGAGCAGCTAAAAGGTTCAGAGTTCATTTCAAGTGTGCATTCGTAATCTGTTGCTGTCAACTCTCAAGATGAGATCCAAAGAGCTGTCACTATCAGTGAAGCAAGCCATCATTAGGCTGAAAAAACAAAACAAACCCATCAGAGAGAGATGGTGGTGGTATATAGAGCCAAAAATGTTAGAATTCTGTCGTTGTCCCAATATTTATGGACCTGACTGTGTGTGTGTGTTCGTTTGTGTGTGTGTGTGTGTGTATATGTATGTGTATGTGTATATATATATATATATATATATATATATATAGTACAGACCAAAAGTTTGGACACACCTTCTCATTCAAAGAGTTTTCTTCATTTTCATGACTATGAAAATTGTAGATTCACACTGAAGGCATCAAAACTATGAATTAACACATGTGGAATTATATACATAACAAAAAAGTGTGAAACAACTAAAAATATGTCATATTCTAGGTTCTTCAAAGTAGCCGCCTTTTGCTTTGATTACTGCTTTGCACACTCTTGGCATTCTCTTGATGAGCTTCAAGAGGTAGTCACCTGAAATGGTCTTCCAAAAGTCTTGAAGGAGTTCCCAGAGATGCTTAGCACTTGTTGGCCCTTTTGCCTTCACTCTGCGGTCCAGCTCACCCAAAACCATCTCGATTGGGTTCAGGTCCGGTGACTGTGGAGGCCAGGTCATTGACTGTGGAGGTGTGTTTGGGGTCATTGTCCTGTTGAAAAATAAATGGTGGTCCAACTAAACGCAAACCGGATGGAATAGCATGCCGCTGCAAGATACTGTGGTAGCCATGCTGGTTCAGTATGCCTTCAATTTTGAATAAATCTCCAACAGTGTCACCAGCAAAGCACCCCCACACCATCACCCCTCCTCCTCCATGGTTCACTGTGGGAACCAGGCATGTAGTGTCCATCTGTTCACCTTTTCTGCGTCGCACAAAGACACGGTGGTTGGAACCAAAGATCTCAAATTTGGACTCATCAGACCAAAGCACAGATTTCCACTGGTCTAATGTCCATTCCTTGTGTTCTTTAGCCCAAACAAGCCTCTTCTGCTTGTTGCCTGTCCTTATCAGTGGTTTCCTAGCAGATATTCCACCATGAAGGCCTGATTCACGCAGTCTCCTCTTAACAGTTGTTCTAGAGATGTGTCTGCTGCTAGAACTCTGTGTGGCATTGACCTGGTCTCTAATCTGATCTGCTGTTAACCTGCAATTTCTGAGGCTGGTGACTCGGATGAACTTATCCTCCGCAGCAGAGGTGACTCTTGGTCTTCCTTTCCTGGGGTGGTCCGCATGTGAACCAGTTTCTTTGTAGCGCTTGATGGTTTTTGTGACTGTACTTGGGGACACTTTCAAAGTTTTCCCAATTTTTTGGACTGACTGACCTTAATTTCTTAAAGTAATGATGGCCACTTGTTTTTTTTTTACTTAGCTGCTTTTTTCTTGCCATAATACAAATTCTAACAGTCTATTCAGTAGGACTATCAGCTGTGTATCCACCTGACTTCTCCACAACGCAACTGATGGTCTCAACCCCATTTATAAGGCAAGAAATCCCACTTATTAAACCTGACAGGGCACACCTGTAAAGTGAAAACCATTTCAGGTGACTACCTCTTGAAGCTCATCAAGAGAATGCCAAGAATGTGCAAAGCAGTAATCAAAGCAAACGGTGGCTACTTTGAAGAACCTAGAATATGACATATTTTCAGTTGTTTCACACTTTCTTGTTATGTATATAATTCCACATGTGTTAATTCATAGTTTTGATGCCTTCAGTGTGAATCTACAATTTTCATAGTCATGAAAATAAAGAAAACTCTTTGAATGAGAAGGTGTGTCCAAACTTTTGGTCTGTACTGTATATATATACATATATATATATATATATATATATATATATAATAAAAAAGCGAGCAGCACTCCAAACGTAATAAAGTAGAAAAGGATAATTTCTCGCTCGTATCATTGGCGGGACCCAGGACTGTGGATATAGCTGCTGCTGCCACTAGGAGGCAACACTAGGCTGAAAAGTGATAACACCTCCCCTGCCGGCTATACCCCCTCAAGCCTGAAGAGAGCATATCATTTTTTAGCTTAGTGTCGTAGGAGGCAGACCTCCCTGCTTGCAGGGCGGCTTCCTTTTGTTATTTTTCCTTTCTTCCCTTTTTAGGTATGGGAAGCAGAGTTGCCTAGCAGGAGAGCAAGACCGGTGTCTGTTTCCCTCCCCACAGAAAAAAAGGTGGACTAGGGCAGCCTCCGCTCCCCTGCTTCCTGCCAGCCAAAGGGTCACCTGGTTCTGTGAAGACCCTCCCGCCATACCAGTCTCCTGCCACCGGGTGCCCGCTGCTGAGGAGGTGACCCTGCTGGTCTGTTAAGGGAGGGTGAAGAGAAGAGGATGAAGATGGGGTGAGTAATCGGGAATGGGTGAGTATTTTTCCCCCCTCCCTTCTGTCGCCGGGTCTCGCCGTTCTCAGGGTCCACGGGGGTGTCCCCCTTCCCATCCTTTTTATTCTAGTATGGGCCCCTGCTGGGTCTCAGCACAGGCGTCCACTAAGTGGGTAGGCCGAACAACTGATGCTATTTCCTCAGAACACCACGGGGAGCTCTTACAGAGGATCCCTCGCTCCTCTGGTGGCCACCACTGCGCTGGCCGACCACCGCACTTTAGGCCCCGGCTTCTCTTGTGTTTACCTGCGTTTCAGGTTGCGCCCTCTCTGGGCTCGCTATCAGGTCACCAGTGGGGTCCTCGTGGTCGTTTCCAACAAGCGGGCGGCCACCCGCTCCGGGTCCCTTCCCCCCCCCCCCCCCCCTCCCCCGGCCGACCGGAAGTGCATTTAGGTCGGCCACGGGTAGCTAATTTAGACAGCGACTTCCCAGGAAACGTAGGCCGCAAGTTGCCACCTACGGCTATGACGAGGGGGACGGGGTTGTGCTTCCCGCCGAGGCTCTGTGGGAGGACCCTTTGCTTCCCCCGCTGTTCAGGCTCCCTCAAGCTCCACTGAGATCACTGGACCTGCACTCACCTGCAAACTGGTAGGACGGTTACCCCCCTCTCCAGCCTTGAGACCGCTATTGGTTTGGGTCAGCAGCCATGTCAGAACCCACCAGCAACCCTCGCATACCACCAGCCACCACATATTATGCACTATATGTGCGCCTCGCCAAACACACCGCCATTCCCGTGGCTGACTGCTCATCCCTCCAGGATCCCATAGATCGCTGAATGGAGTCTTTTGCTAAGTTGGCGTTTGCAGCAAGTGGCTCAGCACTTCGACCCATTTTAGCTAGCGCCTGGGTGGCTAAGGCAGTCTCAGAATGGGCCCTCAAGTTAAATCAAGACTTGGCGGCGGACCTCCCTCTAACGGAGTTCCAGTCTTTGGCCCTGCAAATCTCACAGGCGGGGAAATATCTCTGTGAGGCCTTCTTAGACGCCAGTGCACTGGTGTCCCGCTCATCAGCTCTCGTGGTAGCCTTACGGCGTGAACTGTGGCTTAAGGTCTGAGCAGCGGATTCGTCATCAAAGCGTTCCCTGAGAGGCCTCCCTTTTTCCGGCTCCCGTTTATTCGGGTCCCGTTAGGATGAAATTATCTCTGAGGCCACAGGTAGTAAAAGTACCCACCTCCAGGGCAGATCTAAGCGCATGTTTCGCTCTAAGTTTTAAAATGTCCGGACTCACTCCTTTCGCTGCATCTCGGTTATTCATCCGGCGGCAGGGGCCCCTTAAAAGTCCTCTACGCAAGACCAGCGAAAAAAGCCATTCTTTTGGCCTCAACCAGCCTGGCGCCCACGGGCACAGCCCACTCGTCCCTCGACCAATAAACAGCCTTCTACATGAAGGGGCGCCCCCACCCTCATGGGTGGGGGGTCGTCTTCTCCTTTTTTAGGACATTTGGCGGGCCCATATTTCAGACGCGTGGACGCTCGAATTGTAACCTCAGGTTATAAGATAGTTTGCTTCTCCTCCCCCAGACTGTTTCTTTCTGTCCCAGCCCCCCAGAGATCCGGATTGGGCTGTCGCCTTTTCTCAGGCAATTCAGTCTCTCCTTGATCGGGGCGTGATTTCCCCGGGAGGAACACTTCACAGGATTTTATTCAAACCTATTTGTTGTCCCCAAGAAAGAAGAGTCCGTTCATCTGGTTCTGGACCTCAAGCTGCTGAATCGGTCTCTCCGGGTTCAACAGTTCAGAATGGAGTCCCTTCACTCCGTCGTTGCTTCACTGGAGCTGGGAGAATTCTTCTCCTGAATAGACATCCAGGAAGCGTACTTACACGTCCCCATTGCTCCGGTACATCAGCGCTTCCTCCGCTTCGCGGTAGGCCACCACTACGTCGCCCTTCCCTTTTGTTCGGCAACAGCTTCCCGAGTCTTCACAAAAGTGCTCGCTCCCCTCCTGGCCCTTCTTCGTGCCAGGTGTATCAACCTGATTCCATATCTGGACGACATCCTGGTCAAGGCGCTGACCTTCAGTCAGAATGAGGTCAGTCTATGTATCACTCTCGACACCCTAACATGCTTTGGATGGCCTGTATATTTACAGAAGTCTTTCCAGGCTGATCACCTTTCTTGGGAATATCCTCGACGCGGACGCAACGTTAGTTCGCCTTCCTCTGGACAAGCTGCTAGCAATTCTAAAGTTGGTCCGTCTTCTCCGTCGTAGGTTCCCATCGATCCGATTTTGCATGCGGGTCTTGGGTGCAATGGTCGCTTCCTTCCAGGCAGTCCCGTTTGCACAATTTCACACTCGTCCCCTTCAACGAACAATTTTATTGTCTTGGGACAAGTCACCGGAGTCCTTGGACTGTCACATCGCCCTGTTCCCAAGGGTGCGTTCGGCGCTCAGGTGGTGGCTCTCAGCCCCGACCTTGGAGATGGGGAAGTCCTTTCTCCCCATCTCATGGACGGTCATTACCACCGATGCCAGTCTTCAGGGTTAGGGCGGAGTCTTCCCGCCCCGGACAGTCCAAGGCGTATGGTCTGAGTCGAAGTGAAAACTGCCCATCAACATCCTGGAGCTCCAGGCCATTTATCAACCACCAAGGGGGAACCCGCAGTCAAGCCGTGATGAAGGAGTTGGCGAAAATCCTGCAGTAGGCGGAGACTCATGTACCAGCGCAGTCGGAAGTCTACATCCCGGGGGTGGAGAATTGGACGGCGGATTTCTTCAGTCAGACAACCGTGGACCCGGGAGAGTGGTCGCTACAGCCGGAAGTGTTCGACTCAATTTCTCTCTGTTGGGGCCGACCAGAGGTGTACTTGATGGTGTCCAGACTAGACAACAAACTTCCCGCCTTCTTCTCCCGAGCAAGAGATCTTCGAGCGTGCACCGTAGATGCACTGGTGGCTCCATGGGACGGGTTCTCTCTACTGTACGTATTACCTCCCCTTCCCCTCCTGATCCAAGTCCTGCGCAGAATCGGGTTGGAGGGCATTCAGACGATTCTCATTGCTCCAGATAGGCCCCATCGCGAGTGGTACATCGATATCATGCTCATTCTAGGAGACACGCCATGGCCTCTTCCGCTCAGAGTCTATCTTTTCTCTCAGGGTCCTGTCTTCCACCAGCGTTTAGACTCGCTACGTTTGACGGCGTGGCTGTTGAAGCCGCCATTCTGAGGCAGTGTGGTTTCCCTGACAGAGTCATCCACACCATTATTAACGCCATGAAACCAGCGTCTTCCAAGATTTATTATAGAACTTGGAAGTCCTTTCTGCGCTTCTGTGCTGAACGTGGCCTCCCTCCACTGCGCTTCTTACTTCCCACCATCCTTTCCTTTCTGCAATAGAGTCTGGAATTGGGTCTTGCACTTAGTTCTTTAACCGCCTCCGGACCGCCTAACGCAGATGTGCGGTCCGGAGGCGGCAGCCCTGCGCACGACGACGCATATACGCGTCATCTCGCGAGGGCCGGGGTTTCTTGTGAACGCGCGCACACAGGCGCGCGCGCTCACAGGAACGGAAGGTAAGCGAGTGGATCTCCAGCCTGCCAGCGGCGATCGCTCGCTGGCAGGCTGGAGATCCGAATTTTTTAACCCCTAACAGGTATATTAGACGCTGTTTTCATAACAGCGTCTAATATACCTCCTACCTGGTCCTCTGGTGGTCCCTTTTGTTAGGATCGACCACCAGAGGACTCAGGTAGATCAGTACAGTCGCACCAAACACCACACTACACTACACCCCCCCCCCCCCGTCACTTATTAACCCCTTATAAACCCCTGATCACCCATGATCACCCCATATAAACTCCCTGATCACCCCCCTGTCATTGATCACCACCCTGTCATTGATCACCCCCCTGTCAGGCTTCGTTCAGACGTCCGTATGATTTTTACGGATCCACGGATACATGGATCGGATCCGCAAAAAGCATACGGACGTCTGAATGGAGCCTTACAGGGGGGTGATCAATGACAGGCGGGTGATCACCCATATACACTCCCTGATCACCCCCCTGTCATTGATCACCCCCCTGTCATTGATCACCCCCCTGTAAGGCTCCATTCAGACGTCCGCATGATTTTTACGGATCCATGGATCGGATCCGCAAAACACATGCGGACATCTGAATGGAGCCTTACAGGGGGTGATCAATGACAGGCGGGTGATCACCCATATACACTCCCTGATCACCCCCCTGTCATTGATCACCCCCCTGTAAGGCTCCATTCAGACGTCCGCATGTGTTTTGTGGATCCGATCCATGTATCCATGGATCCGTAAAAATCATGCGGACGTCTGAATGGAGCCTTACAGGGGGGGTGATCAGTGACAGGGGGGTGATCACCCTGATTACCCCCTGTCATTGATCACCCCCCTGTAAGGCTCCATTCAGACGTCCGCATGTGTTTTGTGGATCCGATCCATGGATCCATAAAAATCATGCGGACGTCTGAATGGAGCCTTACAGGGGGGTGATCAATGACAGGCGGGTGATCACCCATATACACTCCCTGATCACCCCCTGTCATTGATCACCCCCCTGTAAGGCTCCATTCAGACGTCCGCATGTGTTTTGTGGATCCGATCCATGGATCCATAAAAATCATGCGGACGTCTGAATGGAGCCTTACAGGGGGGTGATCAATGACAGGCGGGTGATCACCCATATACACTCCCTGATCGCCCCCTGTCATTGATCACCCCCCTGTCATTGATCACCCCCCTGTAAGGCTCCATTCAGACGTCCGCATGTGTTTTGTGGATCCGATCCATGTATCCATGGATCCGTAAAAATCATGCGGACGTCTGAATGGAGCCTTACAGGGGGGTGATCAATGACAGGCTGGTGATCACCCATATACACTCCCTGATCACCCCCTGTCATTGATCACCCCCCTGTCATTGATCACCCCCCTGTAAGGCTCCATTCAGACGTCCGCATGATTTTTACGGATCCATGGATACATGGATCGGATCCGCAAAACACATGCGGATGTCTGAATGGAGCCTTACAGGGGGTGATCAATGACAGGCGGGTGATCACCCATATACACTCCCTGATCACCCCCCTGTCATTGATCACCCCCCTGTAAAGCTCCATTCAGACGTCCGCATGTGTTTTGTGGATCCGATCCATGTATCCATGGATCCGTAAAAATCATGCGGACGTCTGAATGGAGCCTTACAGGGGGGTGATCAATGACAGGGGGGTGATCAATGACAGGGGGTGATCAGGGAGTGTATATGGGTGATCACCCGCCTGTCATTGATCACCCCCCTGTAAGGCTCCATTCAGACGTCCGCATGATTTTTACGGATCCATGGATACATGGATCGGATCCACAAAACACATGCGGACGTCTGAATGGAGCCTTACAGGGGGTGATCAATGACAGGCGGGTGATCACCCATATACACTCCCTGATCACCCCCCTGTCATTGATCACCCCCCTGTAAAGCTCCATTCAGACGTCCGCATGTGTTTTGTGGATCCGATCCATGTATCCATGGATCCGTAAAAATCATGCGGACGTCTGAATGGAGCCTTACAGGGGGGGTGATCCGTGACAGGGGGGTGATCACCCTGATTACCCCCTGTCATCGATAACCCCCCTGTAAGGCTCCATTCAGACGTCCGCATGTGTTTTGTGGATCCGATCCATGTATCCATGGATCCGTAAAAATCATGCGGACGTCTGAATGGAGCCTTACAGGGGGGGTGATCAGTGACAGGGGGGTGATCACCCTGATCACCCCCTGTCATTGATAACCCCCCTGTAAGGCTCCATTCAGACGTCCGCATGTGTTTTGTGGATCCGATCCATGTATCCATGGATCCGTAAAAATCATGCGGACGTCTGAATGGAGCCTTACAGGGGGGGTGATCAGTGACAGGGGGGTGATCACCCTGATCACCCCCTGTCATTGATAACCCCCCTGTAAGGCTCCATTCAGACGTCCGCATGTGTTTTGCGGATCCGATCCATGGATCCGTAAAAATTATACGGACGTCTGAATGGAGCCTTACAGGGGGGTGATCAATGACAGGGGGGTGATCAGGGAGTCTATATGGGTGATCACCCCCCTGTCATTGATCACCCCCCTGTCATTGATCACCCCCCTGTAAGGCTCCATTCAGACATTTTTTTGGGCACAAGTTAGCGGAAATTTTTTGTTTGTTTTTGTTTTTGTTTTTTCTTACAAAGTTTCATATTCTACTAACTTGTGTCAAAAAATAAAATCTCACATTAACTCACCATACCCCTCACGGAATCCAAATGCGTAAACATTTTTAGACATTTATATTCCAGACTTCTTCTCACGCTTTAGGGCCCCTAAAAAGCCAGGGCAGTATAAATACCCCACGTGTGACCCCATTTCGGAAAGAAGACACCCCAAGGTATTCCGTGAGGGGTATATTGAGTCCATGAAAGATTGAAATTCTTGTCCTAAGTTAGCGGAAAGTGAGACTTTGTGAGAAAAAAAACAAAAAAAAATCAATATCCGCTAACTTATGCAAAAAAAAAAAAAATTTCTAGGAACTCGCCATGCCCCTCATTGAATAGCTTGGGGTGTCTTCTTTCCAAAGTGGGGTCACATGTGGGGTATTTATACTGCCCTGGCTTTTTAGGGGCCCGAAAGTGTGAGAAGTCGTCTGGGATCCAAATGTCTAAAAATGCCCTCCTAAAAGGAATTTGGGCCCCTTTGCGCATCTAGGCTGCAAAAAAGTGTCACACATGTGGTATCGACGTACTCAGGAGAAAATATCTTGGTCAAATGCCAACTTTGTATAAAAAAATGGGAAAAGTTGTCTTTTGCCAAGATATTTCTCTCACCCAGCATGGGTATATGTAAAATGACACCCCAAAACACATTGCCCAACTGCTCCTGAGTACGGCGATACCACATGTGTGACACTTTTTTGCAGCCAAGGTGGGCAAAGGGGCACATATTCCAAAGTGCACCTTTCGGATTTCGCAGGCCATTTTTTACACATTTTGATTGCAAGGTACTTCTTACACATTTGGGCCCCTAAATTGCCAGGGCAGTATAACTACGCCACAAGTGACCCCATTTTGGAAAGAAGACACCCCAAGGTATTCCGTGAGAGGCACGGCGAGTTCCTAGAATTTTTTATTTTTTGTCACAAGTTAGCGGAAAATGATGATTTTTTTTTTCTTTTTTCCTTACAAAGTCTCATATTCCACTAACTTGCGACAAAAAATAAAAAATTCTAGGAACTCGCCATGCCCCTCACGGAATACCTTGGGGTGTCTTCTTTCCAAAATGGGGTCACTTGTGGCGTAGTTATACTGCCCTGGCAATTTAGGGGCCCATATGTGTGAGAAGTACTTTGCAATCAAAATCTGTAAAAAAAATGACCGGTGAAATCCGAAAGGTGCACTTTGGAATATGTGCCCCTTTGCCCACCTTGGCATCAAAAAAGTGTCACACATCTGATATCGCCGTACTCAGGAGAAGTTGGGGAATGTGTTTTGGGGTGTCATTTTACATATACCCATGCTGGGTGAGAGAAATATCTTGGCAAAAGACAACTTTTCCAATTTTTTTATACAAAGTTGGCATTTGACCAAGATATTTTTCTCACCCAGCATGGGTATATGTAAAATGACACCCCAAAACACATTCCCCAACTTCTCCTGAGTACGGCGATACCAGATGTGTGACACTTTTTTTGCAGCCAAGGTGGGCAAAGGGGCACATATTCCAAAGTGCACCTTTCGGATTTCACCGGTCATTTTTTACACATTTCGATTGCAAAGTTCTTCTCACACATTTGGGCCCCTAAATTGCCAGGGCAGTATAACTACCCCACAAGTGACCCCATTTTGGAAAGAAGACACCCCAAGGTATTCCGTGAGGGGCATGGCGAGTTCCTAGAATTTTTTATTTTTTGTCGCAAGTTAGTGGAATATGAGACTTTGTAAGAAAAAAATAAAAATAAAAAATCATCATCATTTTCCGCTAACTTGTGACAAAAAATAAAAAGTTCTATGAACTCACTATGCCCATCAGCGAATACCTTAGGGTGTCTACTTTCCGAAATGGGGTCATTTGTGGGGGTTTTCTACTGTTTGGGCATTGTAGAACCTCAGGAATCATGACAGGTGCTCAGAAAGTCAGAGCTGCTTCAAAAAGCGGAAATTCACATTTTTGTACCATAGTTTGTAAACGCTATAACTTTTACCCAAACCATTTTTTTTTTTGCCCAAACATTTTTTTTTTATCAAAGACATGTAGAACTATAAATTTAGCGAAAAATTTATATATGGATGTCATTTTTTTTGCAAAATTTTACAGCTGAAAGTGAAAAATGTCATTTTTTTGCAAAAAAATCGTTACATTTCGATTAATAACAAAAAAAGTAAAAATGTCAGCAGCAATAAAATACCACCAAATGAAAGCTCTATTAGTGAGAAGAAAAGGAGGTAAAATTCATTTGGGTGGTAAGTTGCATGACCGAGCGATAAACGGTGAAAGGAGTGTAGTGCCGAAGTGTAAAAAGTGGCCTGGTCATTAAGGGGGTTTCAGCTAGCGGGGCTGAAGTGGTTAAAGGGCTAAGTGTTGGCGCTGTCAGTTTGTTCCAACGTCCTTTAGCACGTTAGGACCTTTTCTACAAGGGGTGGCTCACACTGTCCCGCCGTATCTTTACCCTCTTGGGACATGAATCTGGTCCTAGGTTCCCTCCATTCTGCTCCTTTTGAGCCTCTAGTCGCTGTTTCCCTTCGTCTTCTTTCCTGGAAGGTTGCCTTCCTGGTTGCAATCATCTCCATTAGGTGCGTGTCGGAATTGGCAGAGCTCTCTTGTAAGGTGCTCCGCCCGGTACCTTCTTTTCAGCCGAAGGTGGTCTCTGCCTTCCACGTTAACAAAGACATTGTCCTCCCTTCGTTCTGCCCCTCTCCCTCACATCCTAAGGAGCAGGCTCGCCATTAGCTGGACGTGGTTCGGGCTCAGGATTTACCTGTCCATTTCTAGTTTGTTCCGCCGTACGGACTCCCTATTTTTTGTTCCTGAAGGCCCCCGCAATTGCTTGCCAGCCTCTGAAGTGACGATTGTCAAGTGGGGCAAGGTACCGCCCCTAGGTGTCACGGCCCACTCGACCAGGGCGGTGGGCACTTCTTGGGCTCGGTTACACCATGCTTTCGCTTCACAGTTGTGTAAGGCAGCGACATGGTCTTACTTGCACACATTCACCAAGTTTTACCAGGTGCATACTTTTGCATCAGCGGATGCTGCGCTGGGCCACAAGGTCTTGCAGGCAGCAGTGTCTTGAGCTTCCGCAAGGCAGTTTTCATGAGGGTGTGTTCTTCCCGCCCCGTGGACTGCTTTGGAACGTCCCACGGTCCTGTGTCACGCAATGATACAAGCGAGAAAACCTGATTTTTGTGAACTCATCTGTAAAATCTTTCTTGCTTAGTTCATTGGGAGACACATCTCCCACCTATTGCTTCTATTATTGCCGCAAATGATGGTGGTTGGTTTGCCTGGTTTTTTATTCACCCATAAATATATACTACAGAGTTGTCTGATCTGTCATTCTCATTTATGCCATTTTGGGTTGTGTATGAGTTTTTGATAACTTTTTATTCATTTTTTGTGGGGTGGTGTGATGCAACCCAAAAAAAGTCTAATTGTTTTTATTTTTAACCCCTTCCCGACACACTCTGAACTTGGTAGGGTTTTGCTATGGCAGCCTTCAGATCCTTCAAAAGGTCCGAGGCTGTTACAGCAACCAAATGCTCCTGCAATTTGGCAGTTGACTGCTCAGATGCCTTTGTCACAGTCGAGCAAGGCATCTTAGGGGTTTAAAGTCTGTGATCGGTGTTAGCACCAATCACTGACTCTGCAGCTGGGTATCTGCTGTGAAAAACAAACTCTGCAACTATGGTTCCCACTCAGCTACTGAGATGGCACCATTTTTAAAGACCTGACCTCCAACATACATGTACGCTGGATGTTGGGAAAGGGTTTATATATACAAAGATAAAGCATAACTGTAAGTTATATAAAGTATGGTATCATAATTTTATCTTACAATATTTTAGGAGGTAATGAAGACATTGATGAAATTGATGATGACTGCATTATTGTGGAAAAAGAAGCTAGAGGAAGGAGACCAATTTTTGAATGTTTCTGGAATGGAAGACTTATTCCTTATACTACAGTCCAAGAGTAAGACTTGTAATTAATTTGATCAAATCCAGTATGGGAGTTTAAATGGAATGTGTTGCTGATTTTTTTTCCCTGCCAGTTAAAGGGCTTCTACCACCAGAAATACTGTTATTTAGCTGACTGACATTAGCGATGCGCTAATGTCAGCACTACATAACAGTATGTTTCTAACATTTGTCCCTGCAGCTGTTTTTGTAGAATAAGCACTTTTATTATATGCTAATGAGCCTCTAGGTGCTATGTGGGCGTAAAATCAGCACCTAGAGGCTCCGTCTATTCACGCTTTATCCCGCCCAGGTCCCCTGTTATGACTGCCCAGCTCCTCTTGATTGATGCCACGGTCCACCGAATCGTTGACGAATTCCCGCGCCTGCGCCGTTCTCTTCTGTCGTCGGCGCAGCCCCAGTGAGCGAAGGCTGCTCTCCTGATGCCGCCTTCCTTACTGTGACGTAGTCGGCGCAGGCGCAGTGAGGAATCCGGCCCCAGATGCGCACGGGATAAAGCGTGAGTAGACGGAGCCTCTAGGGGCTGATTTTACGCCCACATAGCACCTAGAGGCTCATTAGCATATAAAAAAAGTTTTTTTTTTTTTTTACAAAACAGCTGCAGGGACAAATGTTAGAAACATACTGTTATGTAGTGCTGATATTAGCGCATCGCTAATGTCAGTCAGCTACATAACAGTATTTCTGGTGGTAGAAGCCCTTTAAAATCAAGTAGCAATCTTCAATCTTTTTTTATTTTCTGATTATAGATTTTCTTTTTTTATTCCATTTCCTGAAAATGATTATGGGGCGGCCATCTTGCCTAAGATTTTCTTAAAAGCATTTAGAGAATTGCTTTAGAGCAGCCACCATGGGCCATAGATGCAATGGACAGTAGGGGACCTCATTGACTTTTATAGTAGAGTTTTCTTGGCATACTCTGTGACATGTAAGGAGGGAGTCAAATGACAATCACCTATTGTGAATGGTGGACCCGGTGTTAACTATACAGTCGTGGCCAAATATTTTCAGAATTACATAAATATTGGAAAAATTGCTGCTTAAGTTTTTATAATAGCAATTTGCATATACTCCAGAATGTTATGAAGAGTGATCAGATGAATTGCATAGTCCTTTTTTGTCATGAAAATTAACTTAATCCCCAAAAAAACTTTCCACTGCATTTCATTGCTGTCATTAAAGGACCTGCTGAGATCATTTCAGTAATCGTCTTGTTAACTCAGGTGAGAATGTTGACGAGCACAAGGCTGGAGATCATTTTGTCAGGCTGATTGGGTTAAAATGGCAGACTTGACCTGTTAAAAGGAGGGTGATGCTTGAAATCATTGTTCTTCCATTGTTAACCATGGTGACCTGCAAAGAAATGCGTGCAGCCATCATTGCGTTGCATAAAAATGGCTTCACAGGCAAGGATATTGTGGCTACTAAGATTGCACCTCAATGCACATTTTATAGGATCATAAAGAACTTCAAGGAAAGAGGTTCAATTCTTGTTAAGAAGGCTTCAGGGCATCCAAGAAAGTCCAGCAAGCGCCAGGATCGTCTCCTAAAGAGGATTCAGCTGCGGGATCGGAGTGCCACCAGTGCAGAGCTTTCTCAGGAACGGCAGCAGGCAGGTGTGAGCGCATCTGCACGCACAGTGAGGCGAAGACTTTTGGAAGATGGCCTGGTGTCAAGAAGGGCAGCAAAGAAGCCACTTCTCCAAAAAAAACCATCAGGGTCATTAATCTTCTGCAGAAAATATGGTGAATGAACTGCTGAGGTCATATTCTCCGATGAAGCCTCTTTCCGATTGTTTGGGGCATCAGGAAAAAGGCTTGTCCGGAGAAGAAAAGGTGAGCGCTACCATCAGTCCTGTGTCATGCCAACAGTAAAGCATCCTGAGACCATTCATGTGTGGGGTTGCTTCTCATCCAAGGGAGTGGGCTCACTCACAATTTTGCCCAAAAACACAGCCATGAATAAAGAATGGTACCAAAACACCCTCCAACAGCAACTTCTTCCAACAATCCAACAACAGTTTGGTGAAGAACAATGCATTTTCCAGCACGATGGAGCACCGTGCCATAAGGCAAAAGTGATAACTAAGTGGCTCGGGGACCAAAACGTTTACATTTTGGGTCCATGGCCTGGAAACTCCCCAGATCTTAATCCCATTGAGAACTTTTGGTCAATCCTCAAGAGGCGGGTGGACAAACAAAAATCCACTAATTCTGACAAACTCCAAGAAGTGATTATGAAAGAATGGGTTGCTATCAGCCAGGAATTGGCCCAGAAGTTGATTGAGAGCATGCCCAGTCGAATTGCAGAGGTCCTGAAAAAGAAGGGCCAACACTGCAAATACTGACTCTTTGCATAAATGTCATGTAATTGTCGATAAAAACCTTTGAAACGTATAAAGTGCGTGTAATTATATTTCACTACATCACAGAAACAACTGAAACAAAGATCTAAAAGCAGTTTAGCAGCAAACTTTGTGAACACTAATATTTGTGTCATTCTCAAAACTTTTGGCCACGACTATACATAAATGTGCTATCTGTCATTCTAAACCTGCCTGTAATGATTAGCAGATAACTGCAGTAAAGTGATCTTTACAGACCAAGAAGGGGCTCCTATTATTAGGCTTAGTGGCCAGTGCAAAAACTGCAGGATTTAATGTTTTTTGTTTAAATATAGATATTGACATGGAAAATTAAAAGTAACATCACCAAAACGTCTTTCAAAATGTTTAACATAAAAAAACTTGACTTAACACCTTCAGCCTCTGTGATGTACCTATACATCATTGTGGCTGAGCGAATTATGGAGTGGCCTGCTGCGCTCCCATATGCGACAGATGATGGCTGTTTAATACAGCAGGCACCTGGCTACAAAAAAAAAGTGATGCCGAAATCGGTCATTTAACGCCTCACATACCGCATTCAGTTTAGTTTCACCTAACAAAGAATTTTGTTCCAGTTTTCCGATACAAGATGTGGTAAATAAAAATGCTATTAAAAATACAACTTGGGGGCGTGGCCTAACTGTCATGGAGTGAGGACGCTTCTTGCTTCAGCTCCTCTAAAATCCCTTCAATATCCTGGCCATCCGTGCTTTTGATTGATCTAGGACAGTGGAGTTACACTCAGCAAGCGAAAAGGAGTCGTCTGTGAGACCTGGGGTCCTGTCCTTACCATCTAGGGTCTACAACCTCTGTAAAGCCTCCTACCTGGCTTTGATCCATGTGTCCCCATCGCCATCTTGGATCCCGGATCTTCTGGCTGTTTGCGCTTGTCTGCTGTTCAGTGCCTCCGGACCTGTGACTGCTGGTCTGATGGTGAGTCGGCTTCCCCGGCTCTCTCCCAGTGGTGATCCTGAGACTCTGACTCGCGGCCTTCTGGTGATCGGAGCAGTCATACATGTACCAGAGCAGGATCGAGCCTAAACGCCGGGTCTTGTCTGCGCTGTAGCAGTGAGCGGCAAAAGCTGTGCTGCCTGCTTCCTGATTCAAGACATGTCGAGGACCAGCGGGCCTGAGCGGTGACCCTGTTACTAACATTCTGGGTCCCTACCCGAACTAACCTAAATATACCTCTGCTCCTTCGTATTGCTGTATGATCGCATGAAGCCTTGATTGACGTCACAGGTACAGAGGGAGATTGTTGGGACTCTGCACCACATAGACTGTTCTATTTCTTACTACTGGGGCGTCTGGGATCTGCTAGGTTCCTGTTTGACTGTTCTTTATAATGGACTAAGCCTACTTAACCTAGGGACCACCTGTTCCATGTGGGGACTGGGGGGGTGACAACCTTTTTTTGGTGCTCTATCATAAGCCTTATATACATGGGCCACAAGACGGGCGTTTCTGGTGGCCTCCTTCCTCCTAAATTAATGGTGGATGTCATTAGTCAAACGGAAGATAAGGGTCTTGATGGTCCTCCTGATTAAGAGGCAATCGACTTGAGTAAAATAATGTCGGCTAACACGCAGTGTCAGTCTACTCTCACAGTTTAAATAGACCACCTACAGTCTGACCTCACCTGTGTTCGGCATGACATGAGATTGGGTAAAGTGGAGGACGTGGCTCATTTGGGAGAAAATCACGTCGGGGCCCTGGAGCAGCAGGTGAGGGCCTTGCAGGCGAAAGTAGATGACACCGAAAATAAAAATAGGCGAAATAACATACGTATTATGGGCCTACCAGAGAGGGCTGAGGGCCAGTCGCCTGAGGTCTTTGCAGAGCAACTTATTAAAAAATGTCTGGATCCGATTGATCTTTCCACCTCCTTTTTCGTTGAGAGAGCACACAGAATACCTACCAAACCCTTGCCGCCGGGTGCTCCGGTGCGCCCTTTCATATTGAGAGTTCTGAATTATCAGGACCTTGATACTATCCTGGCGGTGGCGCGTCAACCACAGGACATCAGATTTGAAAACTCCAGGATCTCGTTTTACCCAGACTTTTCTTCGGAGGTCCATAAATTGCAACGCCAATTTACTACGGTGAGGGCTCGCCTGAGGGAAAAGGGCTTCCGTTATGCTATGTTGTATCCAGCTCGTTTAAGGATTCAGGATGGAGATTCTGTTAAATTTTTCGGACGGGAGATGCTGAGCATCCATGGCCCCCCGGGTTTCTTTACCCTTGAGCACCTTACGGATGTCCACGTTATCTGTGGGAGCTGAAGATAGCCTGAATATCTTCACATACTGTAGACTTTAATGTTCTCAGATTTTAAAATTGGGGACTGCTTAGTTTTCATTTGCTGGGACTCTCCGATTTAGCAAAGAACTTGCTAGCTTTAAGTTTGGGATGATAGGCTCAGATAGGTTTAGGTGGTCTGGGCAGGGTGGGGGGTTATGCCTAACATTGCTATTGTTCGGGGTTACTAAATGTTTCATATGTTTGTCTTCTGTTTTTGTGGTGTGTATGGGTGAGTGAATGGCCTGGGTGTCCTGTTTTTTTTTGCTACTTATGTGGTTGGCTTTATAACATGATGGCGACCTGTAATTTTATCTCCTGGAATGTCAGGGGGCTTAATGACAGAGTGAAAAGATCTCTTGTATTCAATTACCTAAAGAAATTCTCCCCAGATATGGTTTTATTGTAGGAGACTCTCTTGAGAGGCCAAAAGCTGTTGGCATTGAAACGCCTATGGGTTGGATCATCATTCCATGCTGTATATAGTAATTACGCTAGGGGAGTCTCTGTCCTGGTATCTAAATCAATCCCTTATTAACTACATTCCGTGCAGACTGATTTATCTGGGCGCTATGTTATTGTACACGCTGCTATACAGGGAAGAGACTACATAGTGGTGGACGTATACATCCCCCCTTTCAGAGAGGAGTACTAGATGACATTATGGGGAAGGTATCGACTTTGCCGATTGACCCTCTAATCATGATGGGTGACTATAATGCGATGTTGGATCCGATTGAAGATAGACTCCTTCCCCAGGTCTCGCATAATAGGTCACTTGTCAATTGGGCTGATGCACATGCTCTGACTGAAGGATGGAGATCTCTTCACCCAAGTGACCGTCAATATTCCTGCCACTCTGCTTCTTTTGATACCTTGTCCCGTATAGATTTGGTGTTTGTTAACAGGGAGCTATTGCCGTGGCTGACCAAGGTGGAATACCTCCCATGGAGTATCTCCGACCACGCCCCGTTACTCGTGATCTTGGCTATGCCGCTGGCACCCCCGGATAGGCAGTGGCGTCTCAATGCTAGATGGCTGGAGGTCTTACCTGTGGCCTGTGCAGCTCTAGAGGGGGCAACAGATTATTGGACTTCTAATGAGGGGTCAACTAATCCCACTGTTTAGGCAGTGTTGCCCAGAGACCCGAGGGGTGTGGGAAGAGGCCCAGAGGAGATATCATCTTCATTTGTTGGAACTCAGAAGAAGCTATTGTAACAGAAACAAGTGGTGTTCTCGGAAGGGGACAAAAACAGGAGGGCTTTGGCTTATTTAGCAAAAACAGAAAATCCTCAGACAGTGGTCTCCCTCATTACTAATGCAGAGGGAATTCAGTTTTCCCAACCAGGTGATATTTGTACTCAATTTGTCTGTTATTATTCTGACCTATATACCTCTAAAACGTCCTATACAGCTAGTGATATTCAGGGGTCCAGCTTACGTCACTTTCTCACTTGGATACATCTTTTATGGACGCTCCCATTGAGGTGGAGGAAGTCAGGGCAGCGATAGAGAACATGATGGTGGGGAAGTCTCCTGGTCCGGATGGTTTCCCGTTAGAATGGTACAAGACGGATGTGGACAAACAAAGTGCGCGGTTGTTGAAACTCTTTAACTACGCCTTTGAGTGCAACAGATTGCCTCCGTCATTCATGGAGGCGACTATTGTTGTAATACGCAAACCTGGGAAACCTCCGGATCAGTGCAGCTCCTATAGACCAATCTCTCTTTTGAATGTGGATGCAAAAATCCTAGCTAAACTTCTCGTTAGACGTCTCGGGGATGTAATTTTGTCAGTGATTGATCCCGTCAATCTGGTTTCATGCCGGGTAAGACCACTGATATTAATCTTAGAAGATTATTTACCAACTTACAGGTCTCACATGATAACGCGGGATCCCGCGCGATCGCGTCCCTCGATAATGAAAAGGCATTCGACTCGGTTGAATGGAATTTTATGTGGGAGACATTACGCTGTGTGGGTTTCCCCCAGTCTTTCATAAGGTGGGTACAATTACTATATCAGGCCCCTATGGCAAGGATTAGGGTTAATGGGTACCTGTCGCGTCCCTTTGGCTTACATAGAGGTACTAGGCAGGGGTGTCCCTTATCACCTATGTTATTTGCCCTAGTTATGGAACCCCTTACTCAATTTGTGAATGAATTGGGACTGATTGAGGGATGGTCTATAGCGGAATACAGGAAAAGATTTTGCTTTACGCTGATGACGTATTGGTGTATCTGGCTGATACAGGTTCCTCCTTGGAAGCACTTTTGGATACCATAGATGGATTTGGGAAATACTCAGGCCTTAGGGTTAAATGGAGTAAATCTAGTCTCTGCTAAGTAGATGAGATGGATCCCGCAGATATAACGCCCCTGTCACGTTTGAAGGTAGTTGACTGTTTTGTCTATTTGGGGATCAAGGTACACAGAGATACATCACAGTTCTATTGGCTCAATGTAGTCCCCACTATGGAGTATATTACTCGTAAACTGGAAGCTTGGGGAAATTTGCCACTGACATTAATACGTAGGTAGAACAAATTTGATAAAAATGGCTTTGTTTCTGAAACTTCTATATCTTTACAGAGCAGCTCCTACAAAGATCCCCCATATCCACTTTGATTCCCTGGATAAGATTTTTTCACCTTTTCTGTGTAAACACCAATCCCCTCGCATTGCTAGGAAATCTTTGAAAGCCTTATATAATCAAGGGAAGTTGAGACTGCCAGACATGTATTTGTACTACATTGCTGCCCAATTAGTGTATGCCTCTTGGTGGATTAGGGCAGATGCCAATAATCCTGCAGTGGTGTTAGAGGCGGCTCTTGTGGACTCTTATGAGACGTTGGCCAACTGGGTATATCGGGGAGGAGTGACTTCAGTCCTGCATTACACTGAAGTGATGGCTACAGTGGTGATGGCTTGGAAGCAGTTTGTGGTGACGCACATTGAGAGTGAAGGGCCGATGCTTGGTCCCCGTATATACCATTGTGGCACAACAAGCAGCTACAGGAGCTGATTTGCTTACCTGATTATAAATTTTGGCCTCAAAGGGGTGTGAAGTACCTTACTCAATTGTATGTGAATGGGTTCTTCTGTTCATTTGAGAGCTTTCGCAGGGAATACAAATTGCCCCATACATGTTTTTATCGGTACCTCCAGCTGCCTGTGAGGCCCAATTTAGATCCTTATCGTTGTGTTTGAAATGTGGCCCCATTGAATCTGTGGCTCGGTTGAAACAACCATATAAACCTATTTCATCATTCTATGTTCAAATTATGAAAATGCAGGACTCGCCGCTCTGTTGCTCCTTCGAGCATTGGAGGGTTGATATCCCGGATCTGGAGGCGTCTCATCTGGAGGAACTGAGCTCTGTCTGGAAGAACACGGTAATAAACGCCCGTGACCAGCTTATTCAACTTAAATGGGTACACAGGGTTTATCTCACTCCAGTGCGTCTGCATCATATGTGTAGGCTCTCAAACCCCTCTTGTACCAGATGTGGAGAGCCGAAAGGTTCTTTATATCATATGGTCTGGTGTTGTCCTGTTGTGCGAAGGTACTGGACTAAGATTTGTGAATTTATCTCCTCAAAGCTGGGGCTCCCGGGAATACTCTCTCCTATTGTCTGTCTGTTGGGATTGGTGACAGAAATAGTTCCTACAAAATATGGAAGGATGTTGCTCCGGTTACTTATGTTCTATGGGAGGAAAACAATCCTTTTGCATTGGAAACCACCAAAGATCCCCACCCTTGGTTCCTGGATCCAGCTGATAAACGCTGACCTGCAGATGTACAAACTCACTTTTGCAGCAAGGGGGACTCCAAATAGGTTTGATCAGATTTGGGGCCTTTGGTTAGGTGCGCAAGGTACTATCTGATCCTATGTGCAGGGCTCTGGAACTCCAGGATCTATGAATGTGTGTGTGAATGGTTGTCTGGTCCTGTACTCGTAAATATGCCATGATGGAATACAGGACTGCTCATTTGTTTAGCAACATAATGCCATTGATTTATTCTGATGTATCTCCCGATTAGGGATCCTTGTATGAGTACTGGATTACGGACTTGTTGTCCGGCTGACTTTGTTTTTGTATCCCTTTGGGATTTGGAGAAGTTCATAAATTTTAAATGCTTTCTATAAATAAACACTATAAAAAAAAAATATAATAAATATATATATATATATATATATATATATGCACAACTTATCCCCCCCCAAAAAGGGCCCTCACATGGCTATATGAATAGAACATTTTAAAAGTTATGACTATTGGAACGTGGGAAGAAAAAAATAAATAAAATAGGTCCAGTATTTGAGGGGTTAAACAATAGGTAATTTTTTTGGATGACACATTAACATAAGTGTAAAAAAAAAATTAAGATCATTGGCACTGATGCGTCTCAAAACACTCATACTATTAAAATATAAACATATTTATCCCGTATACTGAATGCAGTAACGGAAAAAAAAATCAAAATGGCAGATTCGCCTTTTTTTTGTCACTTAACCTCCCAAAAAATGGAATAAAAATTGATCAAAAAGTCATACCCACTACAAGATGGTGTCAAACGGCAGATTGCCCTTCAAAAAATGTGTCCTCACATAGGTCTGTAGAAATAAGCATAAAAAAGGTTTGGGGGTCACAGGATTTAACGATGCAAAGAAAAAAAATCTGTGCGGGTCAAGCTGCAGTATTATTGGTATCATGTTGGGGTACATATGACTATCACTTTTTATTTTTTTTAGGAGATGAGATGAGAAAAATGGCAATTTTGGGCATTTTATTTTTCATTTATGCTAGGGTTTTTAGTGGATAAATACTTTTATATTTTAAAATGGTTGTGCAGCCATTAATATTGATGACCTATCCTCCAGAAAGGTGCTATACTTACCATATTTTTCGCAATATAAGACGCATCGGCCCATAAGACTCCTCTAGGTTTTAGAGGAGTACAATAAGAAAAAATATTTTTAACCACTACAGGACCGCCGTACGCAGGATTGCGTCCTGCCGGCGGCCCTGCTCTTCTGGGTGGACGCATATACGCGTCCTCCCGCGAGAGCCGAGATTTCCTGTGAACGCGCGCACACAGGCGCGCGCGCTCACAGGAACGGAAGGTAAGCGAGTGGATCTCCAGCCTGCCAGCGGCGATCGCTCGCTGGCAGGCTGGAGATCCGAATTTTTTAACCCCTAACAGGTATATTAGACGCTGTTTTCATAACAGCGTCTAATATACCTCCTACCTGGTCCTCTGGTGGTCCCTTTTGTTAGGATCGACCACCAGAGGACTCAGGTAGGTCAGTACAGTCGCACCAAACACCACACTACACTACACTACACCCCCCCCCCCCCCGGTCACTTATTAACCCCTGATCACCCATGATCACCCCATATAAACTCCCTGATCACCCCCCTGTCATTGATCACCGCCCTGTCATTGATCACCCTCCTGTCAGGCTCCGTTCAGACGTCCGTATGATTTTTACGGATCCACGGATACATGGATCGGATCCGCAAAAAGCATACGGACGTCTGAATGGAGCCTTACAGGGGGGTGATCAATGACAGGCGGGTGATCACCCATATACACTCCCTGATCACCCCCTGTCATTGATCACCCCCCTGTAAGGCTCCATTCAGACGTCCGCATGATTTTTACGGATCCATGGATACATGGATCGGATCCGCAAAACACATGCGGACGTCTGAATGGAGCCTTACAGGGGGTGATCAATGACAGGTGGGTGATCACCCATATACACTCCCTGATCACCCCCCTGTCATTGATAACCCCCCTGTAAGGCTCCATTCAGACGTCCGCATGTGTTTTGTGGATCCGATCCATGTATCCATGGATCCGTAAAAATCATGCGGACGTCTGAATGGAGCCTTACAGGGGGGTGATCAATGACAGGCGGGTGATCACCCATATACACTCCCTGATCACCCCCTGTCATTGATCACCCCCCTGTCATTGATCACCCCCCTGTAAGGCTCCATTCAGACGTCCGCATGATTTTTACGGATCCATGGATACATGGATCGGATCCACAAAACACATGCGGATGTCTGAATGGAGCCTTACAGGGGGGGTGATCAGTGACAGGGGGGTGATCACCCTGATCACCCCCTGTCATTGATAACCCCCCTGTAAGGCTCCATTCAGACGTCCGCATGTGTTTTGTGGATCCGATCCATGTATCCATGGATCCGTAAAAAATCATGCGGATGTCTGAATGGAGCCTTACAGGAGGGGTGATCATTGACAGGGGGGTGATCACCCTGATCATCCCCTGTCATTGATAACCCCCCTGTAAGGCTCCATTCAGACGTCCGCATGCGTTTTGTGGATCCGATCCATGTATCCATGGATCCGTAAAAAATCATGCGGATGTCTGAATGGAGCCTTACAGGAGGGGTGATCAGTGACAGGGGGGTGATCACCCTGATCACCCCCTGTCATTGATAACCCCCCTGTAAGGCTCCATTCAGACGTCCGCATGCGTTTTGTGGATCCGATCCATGTATCCATGGATCCGTAAAAAATCATGCGGATGTCTGAATGGAGCCTTACAGGGGGGGTGATCAGTGACAGGGGGGTGATCACCCTGATCACCCCCTGTCATTGATAACCCCCCTGTAAGGCTCAATTCAGACGTCCGCATGTGTTTTGTGGATCCGATCCATGTATCCATGGATCCGTAAAAATCATGCGGACGTCTGAATGGAGCCTTACAGGGGGGTGATCAATGACAGGCGGGTGATCACCCATATACACTCCCTGATCACCCCCTGTCATTGATCACCCCCCTGTCATTGATCACCCCCCTGTAAGGCTCCATTCAGACGTCCGCATGATTTTTACGGATCCATGGATACATGGATCGGATCCACAAAACACATGCGGACGTCTGAATGGAGCCTTACAGGGGGGGTGATCAATGACAGGGGGGTGATCACCCTGATCACCCCCTGTCATTGATAACCCCCCTGTAAGGCTCCATTCAGACGTCCGCATGTGTTTTGTGGATCCGATCCATGGATCCATGGATCCGTAAAAAATCATGCGGACGTCTGAATGGAGCCTTACAGGGGGGTGATCAATGACAGGGGGGTGATCAGGGAGTCTATATGGGTGATCACCCCCCTGTCATTGATCACCCCCCTGTCATTGATCACCCCCCCCCCCCCCCTCATATTCTACTAACTTGTGTCAAAAAATAAAATCTCACATGGACGCATTATACCCCTCACGGAATCCAAATGCGTAAACATTTTTAGACATTTATATTCCAGACTTCTTCTCACGCTTTAGGGCCCCTAAAAAGCCAGGGCAGTATAAATACCCCACATGTGACCCCATTTCGGAAAGAAGACACCCCAAGGTATTCCGTGAGGGGCATATTGAGTCCATGAAAGATTGAAATTTTTGTCCTAAGTTAGCGGAAAGTGAGACTTTGTGAGAAAAAAACAAAAAAAAATCAATATCCGCTAACTTATGCAAAAAAAAAAAAATTCTAGGAACTCGCCATGCGCCTCATTGAATACCTTGGGGTGTCTTCTTTCCAAAGTGGGGTCACATGTGGGGTATTTATACTGCCCTGGCTTTTTAGGGGCCCGAAAGTGTGAGAAGAAGTCTGGGATCCAAATGTCTAAAAATGCCCTCCTAAAAAGAATTTGGGCCCCTTTGCGCATCTAGGCTGCAAAAAAGTGTCACACATGTGGTATCGCCGTACTCAGGAGAAGTTGGGGAATGTGTTTTGGGGTGTCATTTTACATATACCCATGCTGGGTGAGAAAAATATCTTGGTCAAATGCCAACTTTGTATAAAAAAAATGGGAAAAGTTGTCTTTTGCCAAGATATTTCTCTCACCCAGCATGGGTATATGTAAAATGACCCCCCAAAACACATTGCCCAACTTCTCCTGAGTACGGCGATACCACATGTGTGACACTTTTTTGCAGCCAAGGTGGGCAAAGGGGCACATATTCCAAAGTGCACCTTTCGGATTTCGCAGGCCATTTTTTACACATTTTGATTGCAAAGTACTTCTCACACATTTGGGCCCCTAAATTGCCAGGGCAGTATAACTACGCCACAAGTGACCCCATTTTGGAAAGAAGACACCCCAAGGTATTCTGTGAGGGGCATGGCGAGTTCCTAGAATTTTTTATTTTTTGTCGCAAGTTAGTGGAATATGAGACTTTGTAAGGAAAAAAGAAAAAAAAAATCATCATTTTCCGCTAACTTGTGAAAAAAAATAAAAAATTCTAGGAACTCGCCATGCCCCTCACGGAATACTTTGGGGTGTCTTCTTTCCAAAATGGGGTCACTTGTGGCGTAGTTATACTGCCCTGGCAATTTAGGGGCCCAAATGTGTGAGAAGTACCTTGCAATCAAAATGTGTAAAAAATGGCCTGCAAAATCTGAAAGGTGCACTTTGGAATATGTGCCCCTTTGCCCACCTTGGCAACAAAAAAGTGTGACAAATCTGGTATCGCCGTACTCAGGAGAAGTTGGGGAATGTGTTTTGGGGTGTCATTTTACATATACCCATGCTGGATGAGAGAAATATCTTGGCAAAAGACAACTTTTCCCATTTTTTTATACAAAGTTGGCATTTGACCAAGATATTTTTCTCACCCAGCATGGGTATATGTAAAATGACACCCCAAAACACATTCCCAACTTCTCCTGAGTACGGCGATACCAGATGTGTGACACTTTTTTGCTGCCAAGGTGGGCAAAGGGGTACATATTCCAAAGTGCACCTTTTGGATTTCACCCGTCATTTTTTACACATTTTGATTGCAAAGTTCTTCTCACACATTTGGGCCCCTAAATTGCCAGGGCAGTATAACTACCCCACAAGTGACCCCATTTTGGAAAGAAGACACCCCAAGGTATTCTGTGAGGGGCATGGTGAGTTCCTAGAATTTTTTATTTTTTGTCGCAAGTTAGTGGAATATGAGACTTTGTAAGAAAAAAAAAAAAAAAAAAACATCATCATTTTCCGCTAACTTGTGACAAAAAATAAAAAGTTCTATGAACTCACTATGCCCATCAGCGAATACCTTAGGGTGTCTACTTTCCGAAATGGGGTCATTTGTGGGGGTTTTCTACTGTTTGGGCATTGTAGAACCTCAGGAAACATGACAGGTGCTCAGAAAGTCAGAGCTGTTTCAAAAAGCGGAAATTCAAATTTTTGTACCATAGTTGGTAAATGCTATAACTTTTACCCAAACCATTTTTTTTTTTTTGCCCAAACATTTTTTTTTTATCAAAGACATGTAGAACAATAAATTTGGCGAAAAATTTATATATGGATGTCGTTTTTTTTGCAAAATTTTACAGCTGAAAGTGAAAAATTTCATTTTTTTGCAAAAAAATCGTTACATTTTGATTAATAACAAAAAAAGTAAAAATGTCAGCAGCAATGAAATACCACCAAATGAAAGCTCTATTAGTGAGAAGAAAAGGAGGTAAAATTCATTTGTATGGTAAGTTGCATGACCGAGCGCTAAACGGTGAAAGTAGTGTAGTGCCGAAGTGTAAAAAGTGCTCTGGTCATGAAGGGGGTTTCACCTAGCGGGGATGAAGTGGTTAATTAGACCTCAGGTCAGACCAGCCATCGGACCCCCAATGTTAATAAGATCCCACCAAGACCTCAGATCAGACCCCCAATCAGACCTCAGATCAGACCCCAATGTGAATGATCCCCAATCAGACCTCAGATAAGAGACCCATGCCTCTCATCAGCCCCCATATGCCACTCATCAGCCCCCAGCAGTTTCATATCAGCCCTCAGCAGCCCCCATTGCCTCATATCAGCCCGCATTGCCTCTCATATTCGCCACCAGCAGCCCCCTTGCCTCATATAAGCCCCTAGTAGCCCCCATTGCCTCTCATATTAGCCAACAGCCCCCATTGCCTTCAGCGCCATTGCCTCTCATGTTAGCCCCCATTGCCTCAGATCAGCCCCCAGCAGCCCCATATTGCTGCAGATCAGCCCCCAGGAGCCCCAGTTGCCTCAAATCCTCCCCTAGCAGCCCCATGTTGCCCCATATCAGCCCCCAGCATACCCATATTGCCTCAAATCATCCCCCAGCAGCCCCATATTGCCACTGATCAGCCCCCTGCAGCCCCATATTGCCTCATGTTTTATAAAATAAAATAAAACCCTTACCTCTCCTGCTCTGGATGCCACCGCTCCTCACCTACAGCGCGATCCTGCCGTCGGCTGTGCTGTGAACTTGTGCGCACAGCGTGAGGTCACAGAGCGCCCTTACGCTGTGCGCAGCCACTGCACAATCAACAGCTGAGGACCAGAAAGCAGTGAAAACAGAGCTTTCACAGCTTCCCGGTCCTCCGATACTAATGAGTGCTTCCATAATGGAAGCCCTCATTAGTATTCACCAGAAAAGATGCAGGGGCATTCCCCCCCCCCCCCCCACTTTTGGGGAAAAAATGCGTCTTATGGGGATTCCCTGTACTTCCTATTAAGGGGTTCTTAAATAAAGTACTAAATATACCAAAATATTACTTTATTATAAACATATTCCCAAATAACATTTATTATTTATAATGTCTTGTTTTGTCTAAGCAGGGACGCACAACCTGTGGCCCCAGGGGCCACTTGCGGCTCTTAATACCATTCTGTTTGGCCCCAACCATCTGGTAATTGACATGTATGTCTATGTCTTGTGGCTGCTCACATGCATTTTTCTTGTATTTCTCCCATTTATATGGGAGTCCTGGAACTGTAAGTAGACATTAATGGTATATACCGTGTATTCAATATGCCAAAAATACCGTATTTTAGTTGTTAATACCCCTTTAAGTTTTATTTTTGGGCTTCGTCATTGGTCTGGCAATGTGACCCCCAATCGGAAAATGTTGTGCAACCCAGGTCTAGAGGGAAATCATCAGGGGAAATAAAATGGATGCTGCCCTATTAGCACAGCTATTAAAGCAGTGAGCTAAAGAGCTGTCTTAGGCTTGTTTGTTCACTTGTGTGAAACAGATCCGGCAGGCTGTTCTGGCCAGGAACAACCTGTCGGATCAGACCTTGTCGGGCAAAGCTGTACACTGCCTGTATTCTGTCTGGCCCCATTCACTATAATGGGGGTCGGTGGGAATCAGATCTGACAGGCTGTTCTCCGCCGAAACAGCCTGCCGGATCTGTTTTACGCAAGTGTGAAACAAGCCTTAGGCTGAGTTTACACTTCAAAATCACAGAACAGGTGCAAGATCTTTCCATTATACCTTATCACTGAGTCGGCTTCACTACTGGTTAGGTCATCAATATTACTGACTTCACAACCCCTTTAACAGGTAGTTTTCTATGGCTGACCTAAGATTTAAAGGGAGTCTTTCACCTAATCTGAGCGTTTTAGACCGCTCAGATCAGGTTATAGACTCTTTAACCCTCATTACGATCATACCTTTGTCTTATGTGTCCCTCGCCCAGATAATGAAAATAACACTTTTTAAACTTATGCAAATTACCTTCTGAAGGTGCCCAGGGGCGGCGTTACTGGGCGATGTGCCCAGAAAAACACACCTCCAGCCGGCGGACGTCACGAGCGGCACCAGAGGACGGCGGGCTGGGAACTGGCCCGCACCTGCGCACTGCTCTGCCCATTATGGGCAGATGAACAGATTTTCATATTGCGCATGCGCCGGCCAACTAAAGACAGCCGGCCGGCGCATGCGCAATATGAAAGGATGTTCCTCTGCCCATAGGAATGTATCAGTGCCGCCCTTGCGTTCTCCGCATGTGGAGATTGAAAAAAAGGTGAAAAAAATAAATACCGGATACGTTTTTCCGGATGACACCGGAAAAACTGATCCGGCATTTTACAGACATATCAGTATCAGGTAGAATTTCTATCTTCATTCAGAAGGAACTGCGCTGACGTCACGTGGTGAGCACGATTACGTCATCAAAGGTCTTTTAGCAGGTCCTGAAAGAAGACTATGCCAGCTGCGCGAACAACAGGATGAGGTGAGCCACATTTTAGTAAGCATTCTGTATTAAGAATGCTATTATTTTCCCTTATAACCATGTTATAAGGGAAAATAATAAAATATACAGAACACCTAACCCGAACTTTAGTGAAGAAGTCCGGGTTCGGGTCTGGGTACCACAGTCAGTTTTCTATCACGCGTGTGCAAAACGCATTGCACACGCGCAATAAAAACTGAACATCGGAACGCAATCGCAGTCAAAACTGACTGCAATTGCGTACCTGCTCGCACGATTTTCCCTGATCGCAGACGCAACGCATCTGTACCTAATCCGGACACACACGTCTGCAAGGGTCCTAAGGATTACTTTCACTAACCCCAAGAGCTTAATGTCTGTACATAGCAGAGATATAGGCCTATAAGATTCCGGATGGGTGTGGTCTTTACCAGGTTTAGGTAACACTACTATTATTGCCTCTTCCATAGATTCAGGTAGCCTACCCTGTGGTTTTGCCTGTTCAAAGACTGCTAATAGCTGTGGTAGCAAGAAGTCCTTATATTTTTTTTTTAAGAATTCCCCTGGTATGCCATCTGACCCAGGTGCCTTACTTATTAGGTAGTCCCTTCATAGCTTCCTCAAGTTCCTCCAAACTTATAGGTTCTTCAAGACTTGCCTTCTGTTCCTCAATCAGCCTTGACAGTTGAATTGAGGCGAGGTAGTTTTGAATCTCACTTTCCCTACACTGTAACCTAGTGCAATATATATATATTTTTTTTTTTATAGTATTCACTAAATACCCTAAGAATATCTTGATTTTCAGTTACCAAATCACCCGTCACGTCCTGGATGCATCCTATATAGGAAGAACCCTGCTGAGCCTTAATGATAGTGGCCAACATGTGTCTCCCTCCTCAAAATGTTTCTGTTTCCAGAAAAGCCTTTTTTGGTCCTCTATCTCCAACTGATGATCCTTATAGATCTTCTGGTCCTCAATCCAATTGGACCTATTCACTTCTGTGGGGTTTTCTACATACTTACATTCAGTGTTAGTGAATCTAGACTGTAACTCTTGTATCAGTTTTCTACTTTTGGATTTGTGTCCTTGAATACATTTAATAAATAGCCCCCTGACAAAGGCTTTAAAGGAATCCCAAACTGACATTATAGATGTCGTTCCAATGTTAAAGGTCATGAATTCCGTCATTTCTGTTATTATTCCCACAGAATCCTGTCAGAAATACTTCTGGGCATATATAAAAAAAATTGTACCAATCCCATTATCTGCTGATTACCCATTGCTAAATCAATGTGGGGGCAATGTGTTATGAGAGCTAGAGTAGCATGAAAACTGTCTAAATTAGGGTTATGGATTCTCCAAATATCATTAAACGCTGCCTCCATGAATACCTGCCTCCACGAATTAATGGAAAATAGAGATTTCACTTTTTTGGCAGATTTTCCATTTTAATAATTTTTTTCCAGTTACAAAGCAAGGGTTAACAGCCAAACAAAACTCAATATTTATGACTCTGATTATGTAGTTTACAGAAACACCCCATATGTGGTTGTAAACCGCTGTACGGGGACACGACAGGGCGCAGAAGAAAAGGAATGCCATACGGTTTTTGGAAGGCAGATTTTGCTGAACTGGTTTTTTGACACCATGTCCCATTTGAAGCCCCTCTGATGGAGTAGAAACTCAAAAAAATTGACCCCATTTTAGAAACTACGGGATAGGGTGGCAGTTTTGTTGGCACTATTTTAGGGTACATATTATTTCTCGCCTATTCCTTTGGGGACACAGGAAACTTTGGTTATAGCTCAACTCCCTAGGAGGCGTGACACTAAGTGAAAACTGTTAAGCCCCTCCTCCAGCAGCTAAACCCTTAGCCTGGAGAGAGAGACTACCAGTTTTTGCTTAGTGTCCAAGGAGGCAAGACACTCCCTGCTTGCAGGGTTGTTTTTCTCCTTCATTTTTCTTTATTCTTATTTTTTTTATTTTAGTTTTTCACAGGGACAACAGAGACCCCTGGACCTCTCTGTTTCTCCCGGGGTCGAGCTGCACCAGTGCCGGTCACCCGCACTGCTGCCTCCCCCACAGAAGACAAGGAGGACCAGGGCAGCCCAGCTCCCCTGTATCCCGCCAGCTTATGGGTCGCCCACTCATCAAGCCCCTCTCCAGCTCCCTGCCACTGCGGTGCCAGGAGCTGAAGGAGCGACCTTGCTGGAATGGACAGAGGGTAAAGACTCCTGGATGGTGAGAGTGGCTGTTCCAGCACCCCCTCTCCCTCCTCCTGGCTCTCTGCTTCCCCACTGCCTCCTCCTATGACCAAAAGCATGCTGTGGACGTCGCTGGGCCCCATGTACTAGGGACCCCAGTGCATGAGCGGACCCGGATGTCATGGGCTCCGTTTTTCTTCCCCCCCAACGCAATGTGAAGGCTCTCCCCCTGGGCTAACCTTCCCAGCCGGGTCGGGCGTCTCTTCAGGGGAATTCATTTGTGAGGCATTGCTTGCCTGGGCCGGTAAGGAGCGCGCACCTGGCACCCGGCAGCGCAAGGGTTCCTAGTGCGGCCGGCATCGTGCTGCGTTTTTTTGCCGACAGGGCTCTGAAATCTAGCTTCGGATCGCTATAACTGAGCCATGGGGAGTCGCGGCCCTTTTTTTCATTACAGGCTGCAGACTGCCCCTTCTTTCCTTCCCTATATTCAAATCGCGCACGCGAACGGAGTATCGGCGGGGGAGGAGCTTCGCTTCCCGCTCCCGTCTCTTCCCGCCTCTTTTCAGCGCTAGAGTCTAGCCACCGCTGCTGCCGCGCCATGTGGAAGCTCTCGTCTGCCACTGCTGCCTGCTCCTCCTGCTATAGCACTTCTGAGGTTCTCGGTCTGGTAGGGCGGTTAACCCTTCCCAGCGCCAGCAGCCCTAGCCTGGATAGCCCCCCTCCCCCATTTTTTTCTTCCAACATGTCAGACCCCTCAGGGGCCTCTAGGCCCTGGTATCACGCCTGCACTGCCTGTGAAGCACCCTTTCCACAGGGGCAATCAGACCCGCATTGCTCTGCATGCGAGGCCCCAATACAGGGTCCGCCACCTGCCGTGCCGCCCCCTGTTTCCTTGGATCCACCTGATTGGGCGAGATCCCTGTCCCAGGCCGTGAAAAGCCTCACTCATGTCGTGGGTCGCCTTGTAGAGACACAGCCTGCCACGCAGCCTGCTACACCCCCTGTCGTACCCTCCGGGTCCGCTACTGCCGCCGACCCGTCTGGGTCCCTTGCTTCTAGCGATGCCTCCAGGGCCCGACAACTCCAGAAGTGCCCCAGAGTGGAGTGTGCGTCTTCCTCGGATGCGTCCCTGTCCCCTCCAAGGGTACGGTGTCAGTCAGGCCCCTCCTCCTCACAGGGCATGCCCTCTGAGGGAGAATTAGTGGATTCGGATTGGGACATGGACTCAGCATTACCGTCCAAGCTAGCCTCTGCTGTGGGTCATCTAATCACCAATATTCGTGACACCTTTAAGATTCACGACGACTCTCCCAGCACTGATAAGGCCAGTGTGTCCTTTTTCCGCCCCAAGCAGGCGTCCACGGTTTTCCCCCTCCACGCCGACTTCTTGTTCTAAGGTTTGTTCTCGCCCGGATGCCCGCTTTACCCCCCCCCCCCAAGAAGTTGGATATATGTTATCCCTTCCTAGCGGATTGCATCTCCACTTGGGCGTCTCCACCTAAGGTCGACCCTCCCGTTGCCCGCTTGGCTAAAATCACGGCCATTCCTGTGGCGGACGGTTTCTCTCTTCAGTCCACTGAGGACCGTCGCCTGGAATCCCTTACAAAGGCCATATTTGCCGCCTCAGGTTCAGCCCTCAGACCAGTCTTTGCTTCAGCCTGGGCCGGTAAGGCGGTCTCGGAATAGGCTTCCTAGCTGGACCAGGAACTTAATTCGGACGTCTCCATTCAGGACTTCCGTTCTTTAGCCCAGCTCGTTGTTCATGCAGGGAAATTTATTTGTGAGGCCTACCTTGATGCGGGTGCCCTCATTGCCTGTTCCTCTGCTCTGGCGGTCTCAGCCAGGAGAGAACTTTGGCTAAAAGTTTGGACGGTGGACGCTGCTTCAAAACGGTCTCTTGCTGGCCTTCCCTTCGCGGGTTCCCGTTTATTCGGGACCCGCTTGGACAAGATCATTTCTGAAGCCACGGGGGGAAGAGCACCTATCTTCCCCAGCATAGGACCAAGAGCGCCACTCGAGGCCGTCCTGGTTTCTCTCGCTTTAGGTCTTCCCGCCGGTCCTCCGGCCTTTGACCCGCCTCCGGTCCGTCCACTACTTCCTCCCAGGATAGACGCAAAAAGCCCTTTTTCGGACTCAACCCTCCTGGCGAAAGTCCCAGCCTGCTCGCCCCCCCCCCCCCTCGGCCAAGCAGACCCCCGCCTGAAGGTGCGCCTCCATCCGGGTGGGGGGCTGCCGCCTCCTTTTCAAGGACATCTGGCAGGCACACGTCGCCTGGGCTCTCGAGGCTGTGTCATCCGGATACAAAATCGAATTTGCGTCCCTCCCTCCGAACCGCTTCTTTCGCTCCCGTGTCCCGAGGGACCCCCAGTGTCCGACCTCCTTCTCCGAGGCCATTCGCACCCTTCTGGACAAAGAAGTGATCACTCCCGTTCCTCTAAGGGACCGATTCAAGGGGTTCTACTCAAACCTTTTTGTGGTTCCCAAAAAGGAAGGCTCGGTGAGACCGATATTGGACCTAAAACGGTTAAACCGGTTTCTCCGTCTTCGTCGGTTCAGGATGGAGTCCCTCCGATCCGTGGTGGCTGCTCTGGAAAAAGGGGAGTTTCTGTCGTCTATCGACATCCCGATTGCTCTGTCACCAGCGTTTTCTTCGCTTTGCGGTGGGGATCGACCACTATCAATTTCTCGCCCTCCCCTTTGGACTGGCGACTGCTCCTCGGGTGTTCACCAAGATCTTGGCCCCTGTCCTGGCCTTGCTCCGCTCCAGGGGTGTTTTTCTACTTCCCTACTTGGACGATCTGTTTATTAAGGCGCCTCCTTTTCCCAGACGTCCGCCAGCGTGGACCTCACACTGCAAACCCTAGAGCGGTTCGGTTGGATTATCAACCTCCCCAAGTCTTCGCTTACCCCTTCCAGACAACTCGTCTTCCTGGGGATGCTGCTGGATACAGAAACGGCAGAGGTTCGGCTCCCACCGGAAAAGCGTCTGAACCTTCACAGTTCGGTTCGGACCCTTCTTCTCAACCGCAGCCCGTCCTTCCGGTCCAGCATGTGGGTATTGGGACAGATGGTGTCCTGCTTCGAAGCGATTCCTTTCCCGCAATATCACTCCGGCATCTTCCAGACAGCGATCCTGTCTGCCTGGGACAAGTCCCAGGAGAGTCTGGACCGGCCCTTCCCCCTACCCCCCCACGTTCAGGCCTCCCTCCTTTGGTGGTTATGGACCCCCCTCCAGGGAAGATCCTTTCTGCCGATGACCTGGTTGGTGGTCACCACCGACGCCAGCCTGCAGGGTTGGGGGGGGGGGGTTCCTCCCCGGTCCGTCCAGGGCACTTGGTCTTCATCGTAGTCCAAGCTGCCGATAAATATTCTGGAACTGAGGGCTATTCTCCTATCGCTCTGGCACTGGACTCCCCTGCTTCGGGGCTGTCCCGTCCGGGTCCAGTCAGACAACATCACGGCCGTGGCGTACATAAATCATCAGGGGGGCACTCGCAGCGCAGTGGCGATGCGGGAAGTGTCTCACATCCTTCGCTGGGTGGAAACTCATGTTCCGGCCCTGTCGGCAATTTACATTCCGGGGGTGGACAACTGGGCGGCGGATTTCCTCAGCCGGGCTACGATAAACCCGGACGAGTGGTCTCTGCATCCTGAGGTGTTCGAGTCCATTTGCCTCCATTGGGGTCGTCCGGATGTGGATCTCATGGCCTCCAGGTTCAACCACAAGCTCCCCACCTTCCTGTCCAGGTCCAAGGACCCGAGGGCATACGGCGTCTCTCCTGTACGTGTTTCCGCCCCTCCCGGATTGGCCTGGCCGGCCTTGGTATGCCGACCTAAGGCTGCTCCTGGGAGACGTGCCTTGGCCACTGCCTCTAAGAGAAGACTTTCTCTCTCAAGGGCCGATCTACCACCAGCATTTAGGGTCGCTACATTTAATGACAGGGTTTTTCGGCGGATGTGGTTCGTACCATGATCCGCGCACAGAAGCCAGCCTCGTCCAGGAGAGGCCTGCACAATATATCTCCAAAGCAATCGCAATAAATCGCCATATCGCAATCGCCAATTGGCCGACCCAAAAATGCTACAATTGTATTACCATATTTTTCTCTTTATAAGACAAACTTTTTTCCCCCTAAAAGTGGGGGGAAAATGGCAGTGCGTCATATAAAGCGATGGTTGACTTTTTACGTGGTTGACACGGATGTATCGCCGGCCGCTATGCTGCACAGCTCGGCCGGCAATACACCAGTTACAGTGAGGTGAGGGGGGAGGGGCTAGAGGCAAGTCGTTATTTTAATGAAATGTTCTTCTATTTATTGTATTTTATTTGTCTGTTCTGTGCAGTGCTATTAAAAAAATAGCAAGTTTTGTATTTTGTACTTTTGCAGTAATGCAAATATGTTATTTAATTTAGTAAAAGATGTTTTATTTTGAAAAACACTGTGCATTTCAGTTAAGCATAACTACATTTCAGCATTATCAGTAATTTGTGTGTGCTTTTGCCTTGAAAATCCAATAGACCGCTAGCACAATTCCCTTAAAATATCGCATCGCATACTGTTATCGCAATTTTTAGGGCCCTAATCGCAATCACACAAAATTCCCATATCGTGCAGCCCTAGTCCAAGATTTACTACCGGACTTGGCGGTCTTACCTAGGCTTTTGCGAACATCTGAATGTTCATCCTCTTCGTTTTTCCCTTCCCACGATCCTGTCTTTCTTACAGTCTGGCCTGGACCTGGGTCTGGGTCCCAGCTCGTTGAAGGGTCAGGTCTCGGCACTTTCCATCCTTTGGTTCCTTTCGGACCTGTCAAGACCTTTATCCAGGGGGTCACTCACTCGGTTCCCCCGTATCGTTCTCCCATTCCACCCTGGGATCTTAATGTTGTGCTCTCGGCGCTCCAGTCCTCTCCCTTCAAGCCGTTACGGAAGGTCTCTCTTCGCTTCTTGTCCTGCAAGGTCATTTTCCTTGTGGCCATCACGTCCCTTCGACGGGTGTCTGAATTGGCGGCACTTTCTTGCACGGAACCCCTTTTGGTCTTCCACCAGGATAAGGCGGTTCTCCGTCCGGTTCCTTCCTTTCTCCCGAAGGTGGTCTCCGCCGTTCACCTGTCATGCCCTGCTCAGACGGTGTGCGGAGGTCTGTCACATTGGCAGCACGTGTCTAACCTTTTGTTTGTTTTGGAATCATGCTGGATCCGCCTTCCTTCAGGTGCTCTGGGTGGGGTAATTGGCTTAAATTGCCTTCAATCCCGGAGGGCCGTGTGGGTTATAGATTGTCTGGCCTTGGATTCAAGGAAGGAAGGATTGTCTGTTCCAGCTCAGATAAGTTTGATTTATGTTTGTGTTGTTTGCGGTCTAGGGTATTTGTGTGTCTTCTGCCCCTTCTCCCCTTTCACCATCTCAGGGATTCTAGGGTGTTTGCAGTCCAGGGACGAGGACACTTCATTCCTACCACTAAGGTCTGAATGTGGGCTTAGCAGCATAGGGAGAGAAGTCAGGGATGTTCTAGGAGGTGACCTGTCCCCAGCATCTAGCCTAGACACTTGTGTATTTGGTTGTCTGTGTATCTGAGTTCCTGTCCGCCGAGACATCACCTCAATGAGGACATCGTCCTCCCTTCCCTTTGTCCGTCTCCTTCTCATCCTCGAGAACGGGAGCTTCACCGCATGGATGTTGTTAGGGCCCTGAAGATTTACCTAGAAGTCATCGGACCCTTTCGGCGCACGGACTCTCTCTTTGTGGTTCCGGAAGGTCCGCGCAGGGGGTTGGCGGCGTCCAGGGTGTCTATTGCCCACTTCATCAAGATGGCTATTGCTGAGGCTTACCACGCCAAGGGCAAGGAGACGCCTTTTGGTGTTACCGCTCATTCTACTAGAGCGGTTGGTGCCTCTTGGACTCAGAGGCATCGGGCTTCTGCTGAACAACTCTGTAAGGCGGCCACCTGGTCTTCCTTGCACACCTTCACCAAGTTCTACAGGGTGAACACGTATGCATCGACCGATGCTGCTTTGGGCCGCCTGGTCTTGCAGGTGGCGGTTTCTTGATACCTCCGGTGGCTTTCGCTTTGGGCTGTAGTCCCTCCCCTCTTGGACTGCTCTTGAACGTCCCAAGGTTTCCTGTGTCCCCCAAGGAATTGGGCGAGAAAACAAGATTTTTGTATAACTTACTAGTAAAATCTCTTTCTCGCTCTTCCTTGGGGGACACAGCACCCACCCAATTGTTCTGGCTTACCGTTTCGGTTTGGTTGCCCCTGTCGGGTAGTTGACTTGTTTGGTTATACATGGTTGGTCATTGCCTTTTTTTCACTACTTGGACACGCAACTGGTAGTCTTTCTCTCTAGGCTGAGGGTATAGCTGCTGGAGGAGGGGCTTAACAGTTTTCACTTAGTGTCACGCCTCCTAGGGAGTTGAGCTATACCCAAGGTTTCCTGTGTCCCCCAAGGAAGAGCGAGAAAGAGATTTTACTGGTAAGTTATACAAAAATCTCGTTTTTTGGTTGCTCTATATTACACTTTTTGTGAGGCAAGGTAACAAGAATTAGCTGTTTTGGCACAGTTTTTATTTTTTGTTATTTACAACATTCATCTGACAGGTTAGATCATGTGGTATTTTTATAGACCAGGCGATACCTAATATGTATACTTATTTTTTATTTATTTTTTATGTAAGTTTTACACAAAAAAAAATCATGTTTTAGTGTTTTCCATAGTGAGAGCCATAGTTTTTTCAGTTTTTGGGTGATTATCTTGGGTAGGGTATGATTTTTGAGATAACGGTTTGATTGGTACTATTTTGGGGTGAGTATGACTTTTTGTTCGATTGCTATTACACTTTTTGTGATGTAAGGTGACAAAGAATTGCTTTTTTTACACCGTTTTTATTTTTATTTTTTAATGTTATTTACCTGAGGGGTTAGGTCATGTGATATTTTTATATAGCAAGTTATTACGCTCGCGGCGATACCTAATATGTATACTTTTTTATGTATGTAAGTTTTACACAATGATTTAATTTTTGAGGGTGCATATGACTTTTTGATTGCTTTGTGACTTTTTGTGATGTAAGGTGACCAAAAAAATGATTTTTTTTAGCACAGTTTTTATTTTTTACGGTGTTCATCTGAGGGGTTAGTCATGTGATATTTTTATAGAGCCGGTCGATACGGACGCGGCGATACCTAATATGTATACATTCTTTCCCCCCCCCCCCCCCCTATTTTTTACCATTTTCTTTTAACTTTATTTGGGGAAAATGACATTTTTGTTTATTTTTACTTGAAACTTTTAATTTTGTCCGGAAGAGGTTAAACACAGCGTATCTCTTGGATGCGTCCCCGAGGCCCCTCACATTCCTGGCTATTATGTTAACCCCAATGATCAAATCCTAATGATAACATCCTCTGTGTGCCTCCCAATTCACATATCTTTTGCCAGCTTTAACCTACTTCTGACAGATGTCACAGTATTAGGGTCCATTCACAGATCCGTATGTGTTTTACGGATCCGCAAAACACAGACACCGGCAATGTAGGTTCTGAATTTTGCTTACCGCACATCGCCGCCACTGTAATAGAAAATTAGAAAATGCCTAATCTTGTCCGCAATTGCAAAATTCGGAACGGAATTGCGGACGTGTGAATGGAGCCTTAAGGTCATGAACCCCAGAACATGCAAAAATACACCTACATAAACATATTCCCCTTTTGAACACGGGGATTAGGGCTGTAAAACTTCAAGATACCCAGCAACTGTGAGCAACGTTATCTTTTATAATATCTAGGATGCAATCATAAACTTCCGGCTATACCACTTTCATTTCACTCTCCTCCCAGACTTTTCTTACTGAGAGAGCATATATGCATCCTATTCTGCATAGTATATTGCATTACTATATGACATAACATGCATTTTCCCTGTATCCACCTCCTTATAGAAACTGTTATTCATTGTACCCGTTAATATACTTATCGACCAAAGTATCTTTGCCCCCAACATTGGAGTTAGTCATGTTTAGCTTCTCTGTGCCAGGGGTTCACCCAGACAAAGACTCAGGATCCGCAGACGGATTTGTAGACTCCAGCCAATCCGCCACAGCGTTATTCGTGTCAAAGATGTTTATCTTTCCTTCTGCCACGACTCTCAGTTTAGACGGGTACAACATTGAAAATGGTAGCTGACGTTCCCTCAGGCACCGTTTCACTTCCATATACTTTGCTCCTTTTTTTTTGTATTTACGCTGAAAAATCTGGAAAGATTAATACTTTTCAGCCATCTATTAATAGATCCTCGTGGTTCCTTGCTTTACGCAGAATGGTGTTCCTATCTTTAAAATGCAGAAGCTTAATCGGGACCGGTCTCAGAGGGGACCCTGGTGGTGATCGGAAAGGCACTCTATGAGCTCATTCAATGGTGAACATGTTGGACAAGAAATCTTTGCCAAATTTCGTGGTCAACCACTTCTCAAAAAAGACCTCGGCATTATTTTCTTCTATTTTCTCTGGTATTCCCACAAGGCGCATGTTATTTCTGTGAAGCCTGTTTTCTAAATCATCCGCCTTGCTGAGCAGATAGGAAACATCATGGGCAACTTTTACTGGATCTTTTCTGATAGGAAATACTTTATCTTCATTTTTGATGAAGGACATATTTTCTTGCAAGCTCCCCATTTGAGTATTGAGGGAAACAAGCGATTTACTGCAATTGGTGACAGCTTTAAAGACATCCATAATGGTAGGCTCGTTTATCTTTTGTACAGGTTCAGTATTACTTTATCCACTAGCAGCCGCCATGTTGGTTGTGGTTTCACTATAAGCCCCAAGGCTCTCTACATTCTCTGCGCTGTTTTCACATGTTTTATGGGATTTGTGAGGAATATGGATTAATATTAATGTCAGCCATGTCCTCACACCCCCCATTTGCTGAAAGATTGCAGAGGAAATCAAGCTCCACAGGGGGGCCCTGCTTCAAAGCCGCCGCCAGATAGCAGACTAGCAGGTCAGTTACATTTCACACCTCCAGACAGACAGCACGGATCCTGCAGGAAAACCCCCCAGCAGGAGGTATCAGCCCTTGCCAGGATCAATGCTACCTCCCAGACATGTTGGCACCTACATTTCATAAGGAATTATGAATCACCCGGCCATCGCAGGCGCAAACCGGATACATGTTTGTGTTCCAGTGGCCACGAGGGTGGGATGCCCGGAAAGGGAGATAAACATACCTCCCCACAGAAACCAACTAACAGTACCATGTTTGGACACTAGTTGTAGCCGGAACTCGGCCGGATCTGTTGGTTCCAGAACCATCTCCCCGTGACCTTCTGGACTGGAGCTATGAACCCTAAAGGGTTTTGTGGGCCATTTGCAGCCAGTCTAGCAGAGGGGGGTGGACCCTTCCCAAAGGCCGGGAGGTGAGGGGTCGGCTACAGGTTAAAAGGCTTGTGCCAGCAAGCGGGCGTGTCTTTTCTCTGAAGAAGGGTCACATCGTGTAATGTGTTTAGGGGGACCCAGGAACTAGCCGAGATCACTGGCCTTCATGTGACTACAGCAAAGAACACCTCACAACCCAAAGGAACTTTCATCTTACCCGGTAACTGACTTTTGCTCTGCTTAACACTGTTGTACCCATATAACCTGTATCTGTAACCTCAGACCACTCTATATATTTTCTGTGTATAGTGTTATATCTAGTGTGCCCTTAAGGCGACTAAATATATATTTTAATCTTGTGCTATCTTGTATCTCGATCACGAATACCCACATCCGTGTTTTGTCCTAGTTATAAGCTACCGCGGGTTGGTTTCTCACTCTATATAATCCCGTTAGCGGACCAGGCTTTTATCAAACGAGAAGCTGGTGGCAGATACCCGGGCTGAGACAGCGCTGTTTTCACTGCGGCAGTGAAAAGGCTCTCTCAGCTTGTTTCCTCTCTGTGCCCGTGTGGACAGGAGGTGTGTGTGTAAACTGTACCAAGCTGACCTTACCTGCTCCTCTGGAGGGCGTAACGTCATGCATTGGTAACCCGTGACCATACCACGTCTCGTGAGCTCGACGTAGGTGACGTCAAGCGGGCACGAGGTGTGGGATTCGTCACAGGGGTACCTTTAGGGATTCACTCTGACGAATTGCTCCAGCCGTGCCGCCACCTCCGCTGCTCTCACTCCTGCTTCTGCGCCATCTTGTCTCGCCTGCACTTCCGTCCCGATCTCCTTCCCTGTTTTCTCATTCTTATTCTGGCGCGTCATACTGGTATTGCCTGTTCTACCCGACCTCTGGTAAGCAGTATCGTTGTTCTCTGAGTTCAAATGCCTTTGTATTAGGCAAATGCTTTAGGATTTTTCAGGAGTTTCGTCCGGGAGAGTAAATGGCAGCGTCTGCTCACATACTGCACTAGGCCTCACCATGCAGAATATGTAACGCTACATTTTTAGCAAAGATCGTTATGAATGCTGCATCTTCAACTTTGTGTTGCCTGTGTATTTTTTAGTTTAATTTATTTTCATAAAAATGTGTATTGACAGGGCCGGTTAACTGGGCTGGCCCTGACAATTTTGTGTCTGTGCTTCCGCTACTGGAGCGCAACTTTTCATGCGCCACTATACTTTTGGGTAGTGGAGCCTGAAAAGTTGGTGCTCCAAAAGTGGAAGCAGAGCCTCTGCGCTTGCACTGCTACTCCAAGCAGTGGTGCAGTCGCAAGATTGTCAAGGCTGGCTCAGATTTCCGGCCCTGTCAATCAGGCAGCAGGGGTAGTGTCTTCAGCTGCAGGGTCAGCCTCTTACTGGTGTAGGACTCTGGTTGATAAGACAAATTTTGCTAATTGCATGTGTGGCATGCAGATTTTAAGTCTGCACTGCAAGTCAATTTACACTGCAGTTTTTGTACGTGTCACGTGGATGAGGTTTTTTTACAATCCATGGTACAATGCTGTGGATTTGCCACACAGAAATCTACAATGGCAAACCCACAACTATTCAGTCTACTGCATTTTGTCTGCTGTCATGGCAAGAAAGGAGTAGAGGTAGTCTAACGTTTTTACTGCATGTCTGTCAGAAAGAGAAAGCATTGTGGCATTAAAAAGTCTGAAGGGGTTGTCCTGCCGTTATGCCCTATAAAATATGGCTTGACTTTCTGCCAAAACACAAAACAACAAAATCACCCAAACCCTCCATCCATGAAAACGGGATGACAAGCTGTTGTGATGTGTATTCAGTTCACCTCCACATTTGTTTCTGCCACCTATAATGGATTGAGAATAAAAGCAAATAGAGCATAAAGGGATTTATGTTCCTTTTCTTGTAATTTCCTTTAGATTTGACTGGTGTGCAGTACCGAAAAAGAGAGGACTTGTGCCTACTGAGTGTTATAACAGGATCTCTGGAGTTTTATTTACCAATGACAAGTTTGAAGTCAGCACAAACAAATTGAGTTTCCTAGATCTGGGGTTGAAACTTCAAGATAAAAACACAATTTTTACAAGAGTGACAAATGGACAGGTAAGTGAGGACCACATTATTTATTTTTCTCTGTAATGTTTCTGATGTACGGTAGGCAACCAGTACAGTGGCATTCAGGGTGTTTATATGGTGTTGCTATTATTATTATTACACATTATTCCACTCTAGACACAAGCTGTGAACATTGTTTTGCAGATCTGTAAAACATGGATATGTAATACTGGGGCCAGCTCTAATACTGCCTGCGCTGCTCCACTCTGTGGGTTGTCTGCAACTTTTGGCCCCTGCTTCCTGATTCATCAGGAACTTTTGACTTCAGGAGGTTTTATATATTTTGCCTATTCTTGTTGGGAGGTGATTCCCTGTACGGTTTACCATGCTCCAAGATAAGTTCTATTCCTACTGTTGCGGGTTAATGCAGAACCAGCACGGCGACAGTCCCTTCCACACAGTTGTATAGTTAGTGCCATTAAAAAAAAAGACATGTCCGTCCAGTTCAACCAAGGAATGGGGGGGGGGCGGGGTGGATGTTGTTGAAGGGTCGGGGTAGGAAAAAAACGAATTTTACACATTTGCATAAGCATTAATATTATTTTGTTCTAAGAAAGCATCTAAACTATTTTTGAAGGTGTTAGCTGTTCCTGCTGTCACCAGTTCCTGAGGTAGACTATTCAACAGATTTACATTTCTTACGGTAAAGAAGCTTGTCGCCTCTTATTCTCCAGACAGAGGCAGTGCCCCATTGTCTGTTGAGCGTATTTTACAACAACAGCTTTCACCATATTTTTTGTACAGGCCTTTATTGATCATGTCCCCCTCCTAAAGGCTAAATAAAGTTAAAGGGATTATGCCATGAATGATGAAAAATATTAAAATCAGATATCATATAGACAATGTCTTGCTAAGAAAGTTAGAACCAGCCCTGTACCTTAAATGGATCCACAGCTCCCCCACTCATTGCTTTGCTAGATTCATTTCAGGTTGGCAGATCAGGGTGTGTGTCCTTTATCAGGGGTTTTCCCTTTCTGCTGCAGCTCTCTCCCTGTCACTTACACAAATTCTAACAGATACTGCTGGTGGCAGTTGAAAAATTGAACTGAGCATGTGCGACCACCTCAGTGTGTGGATGTGCACAGTGCCATACAGATTATACACTAGCAGGCAATCAATGTAGTCAAGAGAATATCTTTCAACTTGAGCATTTCTGTAAAATGTATTTAATGGTGGCACAACCCCTTTTAATTAATGTAATCGTTTATCATAGGTTTGTCTTCTGTCATAACTAAGACAGAAGGTGTAACTGTTTCCATTTTTGTATTTTTCCAACTCCAGGTTAGCCATGTATTACCTCTGTATCCTATGAGTGATTTCTAACCCATGAGGGCTATACATTGAGCCTTCACAGCAGCAACCGGATGAGTTCAGTGTAAAACTGTAAACAAAATACTCTGCAGATAGACTGAAACTTAAAGGGGTTATATGGGTATAACGTTTTCCCTTTCCTTGTGTTTCCCCTGCCAGGGCTTGCAACTTACTAATGCACTTGTTCTACTTTTTCTTCTCCCTCCGGAGATCGGGAGAGTGGTCACGTGACAGCGCCCTCTGTAGAAACTGGATTTTTCTCTGTCATCACAATCCCCAACTGAATGGTCGTGATTAGGAATGAGCGCACCCGAACTGTATAGTTCGGGTTCGTACCGAATTTTGGGGTGTTCGTGACACGGACCCGAACCCGAACATTTTCATAAAAGTCTGGGTTCGGTGTTCTGCGCTTTCTTGGTGCTTTTTGAAAGGCTGCAAAGCAGCCAATCAACAAGCGTCATACTACTTGCCCCAAGAGGCAAGTGGGTTGAAATACAATTCCCAAATTAGCAATTCCCTAAATCAGTGGTTTCCCGCTGTAGCAGGCCAAGTTTAAAACTATCCATAAAAGGGTATATTACATTGAAGGTGCTGATAGGGTCATCCTCAATAACTTCACACGCTACCGTGCATTTCCAAGTCTAATTCTGTCCTGAAAAGGGATACCTGTCATCCAGGGCCTAAATACTAGCTGGAGCGTGATAGGAAGATGTGCGAGTACAAGCGCACGTTGGTAGACACGCTACTGAGAGCATTCCCAAATGTCACAGGGGAACAAGTGGAAGCCCAAGGCGAAGGCAGAGGAGGAGCAAGAGGTCGCCAATGCAGCGTCACGGCCAGCTCCTCTGAGGGCAGGGTTAGCATGGCAGAGATGTGGAAAAGTTTTGTCACCACGCCACAGCTAACTGCACCACCACCTGATACGCAACGTGTTAGCAGGAGGCAACATTTCACTAACATGGTGGAACAGTACGTGTGCACCCCTCCACGTACTGACTGATGGTTCGGCCCCATTCAACTTCTGGGTCTCCAAATTGTCCACGTGACCAGAGCTAGCCTTTTATGCCTTGGAGGTGCTGGCCTGCCCGGCGGCCAGCGTTTTGTCTGAACGTGTATTCAGCACGGCAGGGGGCGTCATTACAGACAAACGCAGCCGCCTGTCTACAGCCAATGTGGACAAGCTGACGTTCATAAAAATGAAACAAGCATGGATCCCACAGGACCTGTCCATCCCTTGTGCAGATTAGACATTTATAACTACCTCCCCTTAACCATATATTATTGTACTCCAGGGCACTTCCTCATTCAATCCTTTTTTTATTTTCATTTTACCATTATATTGCGGGGCAACCCATAGTTGAATGAACCTCTCCTCTGTCTGGGTGACGGGGCCTAAAAATATCTGACAATGGCCTGTTCCAGTGGTGGGTGACGTGAAGCCTGATTCTCTGCTATGACATGAAGCCTGATTCTCTGCTATGACATGAAGCCTGATTCTCTGCTATGACATGAAGCCTGAATCTCTGCTATGGGACCTCTCTCCTCTGTCTGTGTGCCGGGGCCTAAAAATATCTGACAGTGGCCTGTTCCAGTGGTGGGTGACATGAAGCCTGATTCTCTGCAATAGGACCTCTCTCCACTGTCTGGGTGCCGGGGCCTAAATATCTGACAGTGGCCTGTTCCAGTGGTGGGTGACATGAAGCCTGATTCTCTGCCATGAGACCTCTCTCCAATTGATATTGGTTAATTTTAATTTATTTTATTTTTATTTTAATTCATTTCCCTATCCACATTTGTTTGCAGGGGATTTACCTACATTTTGCTGCCTTTTGCAGCCCTCTAGCCCTTTCCTGGGCTATTTTACAGCCTTTTTAGTGCCGAAAAGATCGGGTCCCCATTGACTTCAATGGGGTTCGGGGCGGGGTTCGGATCCCAAACCCGAACATTTCCGGGAAGTTCGGCCGAACTTCTCAAACCCTAACATCTAGGTGTTCGCTCAACTCTAGTCGTGATGTCAGACCTATGTGATCTTGGAATGGGCAGGTGTCACATAAAATCTGTGCTTGTCATATAGAAACTGTGTGGGAGGAGACAGCAAGGGGTTGAAGAAGGCTGGTACATTTCTGGCTGGTTTTACAGCACACAGCATTATGGAAAGTATTTCTGCTACTCATCTACACCCACAGCCTGGAAGTTTGAGTTGTAAACATTGAAGCGCAGCGGAAGCATGGAGATTAAAGTTGACCGGTGCAGTCATGCTCTGTAGGAGACTAAATTAGGTTTATACAATTAAATTACTTTAATTAGGATCACGCACAGCCCCTTCAAACCTGTAGAACAAAAACTGTTGAAAATTTGTAATAAAGACAATTTTAAAAAAATAAAATGTGTTAAAAATTAGTAAAATGCAATCATAAAAAATTCTCATAGCCTTTCATTCCTCACAAATAAAGGAACTATTCCTTCATGTTTGTGCTTTTGTAATGTAATGGTATTTGTGATTGTGTTGGTGCCAGGCTTTGTGTGACAGCCCTACTCCTTCCTTGTCCAAGAAGGACAAGCTGTAAGGTTATTCAAATAGAAGGAAGTAGCAGGTGTTGCTAAGATCTGCAGATGATTAAAGTTTCAAGCACCTAGCTCCAATCTTTGGCATATGGGAGAGCATAAAAGTCACATTGAAAGTAAAGTTTTTAGCCACGGGAAACCATCAAGTCTAGGGTGGCAAACAGTTTCCTTACAAACCTTTAGAAGGCATCCAGCTACAAGTGTTCCATTGATGCCACTGCTCTCAAAGGGTATCGTGTTGCACAGCAAGACGGCAATGTGATGACTCTCGCTTGTCTCAGAAGCAGTGATAGCCAGAGATTGTTCTGAGACCATGTGGTCAACACCATGAAGAGGCCTTAAAAAAGAGAATATCACACCAGTCCTACTCCCAGGATTATGGTATGGAGTGACATAATGTACAATAGCCAGACCCTCTAGTCTTCATTTCAGGTACACTAGCAGCTGAACATTACATTGAATTGTTCATGGAACCAGTGTTATGACCATTTCTCCAAAGTGTCCCAGGAGCCGTTTTTCATAGGGCAACACCAGGCTGCATGTTGCTCGTGCAACTGTGAGCAGGCTGCGTGGCCTGAACATGCTACCATAGCCTGCAGCATCTCCGAACTTGTCTCCAATTGAGCACATCTGCGATGTCATTGGTTGGGCATTGCAAAAGGCCGTCTAGCAGAAGATCTTGATGATTTGAGTGCCTAAGTGCATTCAGCATGGCAGAACATTCCGAAGACATTAGTAACTTCATTGATAGCATGCCAAGGTGTTGTAAGTGTGTGTATCTATGCACGTGGCATTCATACTCTATAAGGAATAAGTGTTTACATTTTTTTTATCATTTGCATATCTTTAATATGGCTATAGATCCTGTGATTTACATAATTCCACTACTTCTCCTGCTTGCAGTTTCATCGTTGAAGAGTGTATATATGTTTTTTTTTTCTTTTCTTTTGACAGGAACAAAGAGTAAAAATTGACAGAGAATTTGCTTTGTGGTTAAAAGAATGTCATGAAAACTATGACAAACAAATAAAATTTTCTGGTTTCAAAGGTGTAATTACCCGACAAGATATTATATCAAAGCGTATGCAAACTCCTTGGGCAACCTATACATCCATTGAGTGGGATGGAAAGACTTATAATGCTGGACAGCTGGTGAGCTTTTTTAGTGTACTGAATTATATTATTATATAATATATATTATTATATTATTTTTTTTGCTGAACAATTACTCACCTGATACCCCTACTTATATCACTTCCTGGGCTCAAGACTTACATTAAGTGCAGATAAGGTTGCAGAAATTCTGAAACACTCTTAGGGCTCTTTCACTCGAGCGGATTCTGTGCGTGGAATCCGCTGATTGAAAGAGAGTCAGGCACCGCTCCGGACAGCAGAGACATGGAGCATTAACATGATTGATAATGCTCCGTGCCTCTCTGTGATCTTTTTACTACATAAAGTTGTCACTGTGATTATGTAGTAAAAAGGTCAGAGAGGCACAGAGCATTATCAATCATGTTAATGCTCCGTGTCTCTGCTGTCCGGAGCGGGGCCTGGCTCTCTTTCAAGCAGCGGATTCCAGGTTGTAAGAAAACAATTCTGGCAGTGTCGTGGAAAAAATGGGCACTCTGCTGCATATTTGGTGGTCCCAGATCCAGTCATACGTGAAAGAGATGGAGGAAATGTATGCAGTATGTCATTTTAGAGTCTTATTCACCCTGAGTATGGTGTGTTTTGGTCTGGGGCTGCATAAATTCTATCTCGCTCATTGCACACTGTTGATGCATTTAGTTACTGCTGCTAAAGTGAGTATACCTCTATCTTTGCTGGATACTTCTCCGCCTTCGTTAAAACATTGGAGTGACAAATTGCATCACATAAGCAGGATGGAGAAAATTTCCAGTTGGGTGAACCATTCCCATGCCACCTTTAAGTGAATCTGGGATCCTTGGTATACATATGTTAATGTCTTCGATACTAAACAATGAGATAGTGAGTCACACCTTCTCTTCTCCCATTCCCTTCCCCATCCTAACCCTATCCTTTACGCCCCTCTCAATAATATGATTACTTTCTGCAATGGATATAATGGATTTTTTCCCCTCTTATACAGTGAGGAACAGAAGTATTTGAACATCCTGCGATTTTGCAAGTTCTCTCACTTAGAAATCATGAACGGGTCTGAAATTCACATTGTAGGTGCATTCCCACTGTGAGAGACAGAATTAAAAAAAATAAACAATTCAGGAAATCACATTGTATGATTTTTAAAGAATGTATTTGTCTTGCACTGCTGAACATAAGTATTTAAACACCTGAGAAAATCACTGTTAATATTTGGTACAGAAGCCTTTGTTTGCAACTACAGAGGTCAAAAGTTTCCTGTAGTTCTTGACCAGGTTTGCACACGCTGCAACAGGGATTTTGGCCCACTCCTCCACACAGATCTTTAGATCTGTCAGGTTTCGAGGCTGTCGCTGAGCAACACAGAGTTTCAGCCTCCTCCAAAGATGTTCTATTGGATTTAGGTTTGGAGACTGGCTAGGACACTCCAGAACCTTGATATGCTTTTTACGGAGCCATTCCTTGGTTATCCTGACTGTGTGCTTCAGGTCGTTGTCATGTTGGAAGACCCAGCCATGACCCATCTTCAATGCTCTGACTGAGGGAAGGAGGTTGTTGCTCAAAATCTCACAATAATACAGTGCAAATCAATCTTATTGCAACTTTGTCACACTCTGTTCTGGTTCGCTTGGAGTAGGGTTCCCGCCCCAATTGTAAATGAAGAAAAAGATTACAGCGTAATTACGGTAATCTTGATTTCTTTTTATTGTATAGTTATTGCGGCTTAAATGTTACGTTTCGGCCATGTGGCCTTCTTCAGACCAATGCCGCTGGTGATGGAAGGAGGTCAAGCGCAATGTGGTAATAGATTTGCGGGAGTACCGCTAGTGGAGACAGCGCTCTCTTAATACAGTGCAGTTGTCTTGTCCCCTTTGCAGACAAGCACCCCCAAGCATGATGTTACTACCCCCATGCTTCACAGTAGGGATGGTGTTCTCGGGATGCAACTCATCCTTCTTTTTCCTCCCAACATGACGAGTGAAGTTTAGACCAAAAAGTTCTACTTTGGTCTCATCTGACCACTTGACTTTCTCCCATGCGTCCTCTGGCTCATTCAGATGGGCATTGGCAAACTTCAGATGGGCCTGGACATGTGATGACTTGAGCAGAGGAACCTTCCGTGCAATGCATGATTTGAAACCATGACGGCGTAGTGTTCTACCAACAGTGACCTTTGAAACTGTGGTCCCAACTTTCTTCATGTCATTGACCAGCTCCTCCCTTGTAGTCCTGGGCTGATTCCTCACCTTTCTTATCATCAGTGATACCCCACGAGGTGAGATCTTGCATGGAGCCCCAGTCGTCTTTAGCCTCTTCCATTTTCTAACAATTGCTCCAACAGTTGATCTATTTTCACCAAGCTGCTTGGCAATTGCCCCGTTTTCCTTTACAGCCTTGTGGAGGTCCACAATTTTGTCTCTGCTCTGGTGTCTTGACAGCTCTTTGGTCTTGCCCATGGTAGTATTTGGCATCTGTCTGACTGTGGGGTGGACAGGTGTCTTTAAAGAGCTCAGACAGGTGCTACTAAGTTAGATTAATGAGTGGAGTAGAGGTGGATTTTTTAAAGGCACAGTAACAGGTTTCTAAGTGGGAGAACTTGCAAAATCACAGGGTGTTCAAATACTTCTGTTCCTCACTGTACATTGATATTCCATTGTATGTTTACATAACTTAAAAATTCTATAAAAAGTGCACTTTCAAGCAGCAGTATTTTATCATCTTGTGTACTAATGCCACATTTGTTCTTGGTAACAGGTAAAAACAATCAAAACATCACCTCTCATTTATGGACGTATAGTTAAGTTTCTCCTTTATGGAAACCATGATGGTGATGTTTATGCTACAGGAGGAGACGTTCAAATTGCCTTGGTATGTATTATTTTTTCACTGAGAAATCCTGACCTGAGATACATTGTATGGAAAGTACTTTTAGTCTGTGAACCCAGAGGTGTACAACCAGTGGCCACCGCACTCCTGATGGCTCAGAAACACTTGGCGGTGAAATAGCCGTTTTTCCAGTTTCTCTAGAAGACTGATGTCCCTTATGGATATATGGAATAAGACTCCACCTGAATGTTGTTTAGAGACCGATCCCATATGTGGTACTAAAAGAAGTGTAAATAAGGCTTGACCTTACCTACCCCAAAATGTAATACCCCCCATCCTCCCCGCCTTCTCATTTTACTCACCATTTTTCTTTTTACCTTATGTATCTCACTGGTTGTCACTATCATCTATCTACAGTTCTCTTACACAGGCCGATGCTGGACAATAAATGCTGAGTCTGAGTGACCCAAAAAGTGGTCCAGTGTATTAACAAATGGGGGTTATTCAAATAGAAGATTTAAAGGGATTCTGGCACCAATGTTTGTGCTATAGAGCTGCGGACATGCATGGCTAGATCGCCGCTAGCATGTCCGCAATATATCTGTCCTATAGGGCTGTGTGGCTTTAATTTCTTTAAAAAAGGATTTTATGGATATATAAATTAGTCTTGTATGTGTCCAAGGGGCTGTACTAACCTTCCTGGAGCCCAGCCGTGCCCAGCCACGCCCGCCTGTGAAGGAGCCCAGCACCGCCTATGTCCTCCGAATTTCCTCCTTTCATCAACTATAGAATGCCATAATCTCGCGATGCGCAGTTCTTTCCCTGAGGCTGATGCCAGCACAGGGAAGGAACACTATACCGGCACTGCGCATGCGCAAGCTCGCACATCGTGAGATTACGGCAATCTATAGTTGATGAAAGGAGGAGATTCGGAGGACATAGGCGATGCTGGGCTCCTTCACAGGTGTGCGAGCTGTTACCGCCAAGCGCTGATCAGTCCATAAACCACTCACTCTTCAGCGCCTGGGCTAATTTTTGGGGTGCAGATTTTTTTCTTCTTCTAATAAACTGCTGGCTCACAGTACTTTCGCATACAAATACCATTATTATCACCACAATTATACTAACACATTTATTGCAAAATAAACATATCATTCCATGTATGAAATCAATCATTATTCACTCCAGCAACAGTAAACATAGAAAAATGCAGAGCTCTCGCATATGATTAAAAATGTACTTGGAGTACTCCAATAATATACTATGGCGGTAAAAATGTATCTATAACTATTAGTCTCCCTGGCAAAGTTAACACTTTGTATGGCTTTTGGTTTAACTTTTTTACTACTGAGGAAGGAACAAGCGTTCCGAAACTCGTCTAGTGTTTATTGCACTTTAACAAAGTGGTATTATAATTGTCTCTGCTTTTAGGACTCTGTGCACTATTGGATATCAGTTTATATTTAGTGCCATTATAGCTGGTTACCGCAAGCCAGAGAGTGGGTTAAACTCTGCTAAATTGAGCTAGTGCTGGTGCTAGCACAGGTTGGACTCTGCTACATCTATTGTGTTCCAATTGGCACATCTAGCACTTGTTGCACTGACTCCTTGCACCTTGCTGTCACAAGCCAGAGAGCGGACTAAACTGCTATATTCAACTAGTGCCGCTGATAGCACTAACTGGACTCTGCTACATCTACTGTGTTCTAATTAGCACGGCTAGCACTTGCTGCATTGACCTTTGGCACCTTGTTGTGTCCACTCCCGAGATCTTGCTGTGTCTACTCCTGGTTTTGAGGTCTGTACTGGCGGGACTACATCGTGTAGACTAGCACGTGGGACTTCGTGCTGGCCGCGCACGCAACTATTACCCTGGGTTCACACCTGAGCGTTTCTCAAACGCGCGTTTTACGCGCGTTTTTGTCGCGCGTTCTTATGCGCGTTTTTTGTAATAGTAAACGCGCGTTTGACGCGCGTTTGTGTCATTGACTGTAGTGTCCTATGGCCACAAACGCGCGTCAAAACGCCCCAAAGAAGCTCAAGTACTTGTTTGAGCGTCGGGCGTTTTACAGCGCGTTCGTACGCGCTGTAAAACGCCCAGGTGTGAACCATTCCCATAGGGAAGCATTGGATTTCATGTCTTGAGCGTTTTACAGCGCGTTTGAACGCGCTGTAAAACGCTCAGGTGTGAACCCAGGGTAAGAGACATAGCAGTAGGGGCGCGTAGACAAACAGAACGCTCCTAAGGGAGGAAGATTGAGTGCTGGCAAGTCAGCCGGGCGCCGGGCACAGTCAAAGGAACATAACAAGCTCAGCACAGCTAACACTTACTGCATTGACCTTTTTGCACTTTGTTATCACAAGCCAGACTCTGCTATATTCAACCAGTGCCGCCGATTGTACAAGCTAGACCCGGCTATATCTACTGTGTTCTAATTAGCACGGCTAGCACTTGCTGCATTTACCTTTGGCACCTTGTTGTGTCCACTCACGAGATCTTGCTGTGTCTACTCCTGGTTTTGAGATCTGTACTGGCGGGACTGCATCATGTCAACTAGCCGCGTACGCAATGATAAGAGACATAGCAGAATGGGTGCGCAGACAAACAGAGCGCTCCTAAGGGAGGAAAATTGAGTGCTGGCAAGTCAGCGGAGCCGAGCACAGTCAAAGGAACATAACAAGCTGAACCAGGAGGGTTCCAACAACTGGTAATGTAGCATTGCGGCCAAAATTGAATATTGGTGATAACATAGAAGGAACCAAAAGCCATACAAAGTATTAACTTTGCCAGGGAGACTAATAACTATAGATACATTTTTACCGCTGTGGTAATATATTACCGTTAGAAGCCATAGTATATTATTGGAGTACTCTAAGTACAGTTTTAACCCCTTAAGGACCAGGCCATTTTTTTTTGCAAATCTGACCAGTGTCACTTTGTGTGAATAACTTTAAAACGCTTTTACTTATCCAGGCCATTCTAAAATAGTTTTTTCGTCACATATTGTACTTCATGACACTGGTAAAATGGAGTCAAAAAATAAATTTTTATTTATAAAAAATTCCAAATTTACCAGAAATTGGGAAAAATTAGCTAATTTCCAACTTTCAATTTCTCTACTTCTATAATACATAGTAATACCTCCAAAAATAGCTATTGATTTACATTTCCCATATGTCTACTTCATGTTTGGATCATTTTGTGAATGCCATTTTATTTTTTGGGGATGTTAGAAGGTTTAGAAGCAAATCTTGAAATGTTTCAGAAAGTTTCTAAAACCCACTTTTTCAGGACCAGTTCAGGTATGAAGTCACTTTGTGATGCTTACATAATAAAAAAAACACCCCAAAATGACCCCATTTTACAAACTACACCTTCAAGGTATTCAAAACTGATTTTACAAACTTTGTTAACCTTTTAGGTGTTCCTCAAGAATTAATGGAAAATAGAGATAAAATTTAACTTTTTTGGCAGATTTTCTATTTTAATAATTTTTTTCCAGTTACAAAGCAATAGTTAACAGCCAAACAAAACTCAATATTTATGGCCCTGATTCTGTAGTTTACAGAAACACCCCATATGTGGTCATAAACTACTGTACGGACACACGGCAGGGCGCAAAAGGAAAGGAATGCCATACGGTTTTTGGAAGGCAAATTTTGCTGGACAGTTTTTTTGACACCATGTCCCATTTAAAGCCCCCCTGATGCACCCCTAGAGTAGAAACTCCAAAAAAGTGACCTCATTTTCAAAACTACGGGATAGGGTGGCAGTTTTGTTGGTACTATTTTAGGGTACATATAATTTTTGGTTGCTCTATATTACACTTTTTGTGAGGCAAGGTAACAAGAAATAGCTGTTTTGGCACCGTTTTTATTTTTTGTTATTTACAACATTCATCTGACAGGTTAGATCATGTGGTATTTTTATAGAGCAGGTTGTCACGGACGAGACAAAACCAAATATGACAACTTTTTTTGGTTGTTTGTTTCAGTTTTACATAAATATAAAAAAAAAAAATAAAAAAAAAAAAAGATCTTTTAGTGTCTCCACATTCTGAAAGCAGTAGTTTTATAGATTTTTTTGGGCGACTGTCTTGTGTACGGGCTCATTTTTTTTCGGGATGAGATGACGCTTTGATTGGTACTATTATAGGGTGCATATGACTTTTTACTCGCTTGCTATTACACTTTTTGTGATGTAAGGTGACAAAAAATAGCTTTTTTTACTCCTTTTTTATTTTTATTTACGGTGTTCACTTGAGGGGTTAGGTCATGTGATATTTTTATAGAGCAGGTTCTTACGGACGCGGCAATACCTAATATGTATGCTTTTTTATTTACTTAAGTTTTACACAATAAAAGCATTTTTAAAACAAAAAAACTATGTTTTAGTGTCTCCATATTGTGACCCACATTTTTTTTATTTTTTGGGGTGATTGTCTTATGTAGGGGCAAATTTTTTGTGGGATGAGGTGACAGATTGGTAGTATTTTGGCGGGCATATGCCTTTTTGATCGCTTGGTGTTGTACTTTTAGTGATGTAAGGTGACAAAAAAATGGTTTATTTAGCACAGTTTTTTTTTTTTACGGTGTTCATCTGAGGGGTCAGGTCATGTGATATGTTTATAGAGCCGGTCGATACCTAATATGTCTACTTTTCTTTTTTCCCCTATTTTCTTTTTACAATTTTCGTTTTTGTACTTTACTTGTGGAAAGTGACTTTTTTCTTTTTTACTTAAAATTTTTTTGAGGGGGGGGAAACTTTATTTTTTCACAAATTTTTTTTCCCACTTTGGGACTTCAACTTTTGTGGGTCTGATCCCCTTTACAATGCATTCCAATACTTCTGTATTTAAATGCATTGGCTGTGTGAGTAATACAGTGTGTATTACTCATACAGCTTACTGCCTGTGAGATCCAGCCTGGATCTCACAGGCTCTCCACCGGAAGGCATCGGGCTGCCTTCCATGCCATTGGGTCCCCGTCACAGCAGCACGGGGACCCGATGACAGCGCCGATCCCCGCCCGACATCGCATGTGCCACGGTCAGCGCTGACCACTGCACATGAAGGGTTAATGCGCCGGCATCGGTGATTTCACCGATGCTGGCGCATGCAGCAGGGGTCCAGCTATCAGTGACTGCCGGACCCCTGCCGCTGATAAGGCGGGCGCAGCTCCTGCACCCGCCCGATCCCCATGAAGTACATGTACATCATGGGTCTTTAAGTCCCGCAAAGAAATGACGTACATGTACATCATGGGTCCTTAACCTCTTAAGGACATAGGGCGTACAGGTACGCCCTTGTGCCCTGGTACTTAAGGACACAGGGCGTACATGTACGCCCTGTGCATTTTCGATCACCGCCGCACGGCGGGCGGTGATCGGAACCCCGTGCCTGCTCAAATCATTGAGCAGGCACTTGGAGCAAATGCGCCGGGGGGTCCGGTGACCCCCCCATGTATGCGATCGCAGAAAACCGCAGGTCAATTCAGACCTGCGGTTTTCTGCGTTTCCGGGTTATTCGGGTCTCTGAAGTCCCGATAACCCGGAACAGGATGGTGATGGTGGTGTGATTTCACCCCACCAATCACCATCCAGCGATCCTGAGTGGTGATGGTGACATCACCACTCAGGATCGCTTTCTGATTGGTCTGTGGGCGGTCCGGCGGCAGATTCAAAAGAGGCAGGCGCTCCTCTCCTCCTCCTTTTGTGTTCCGGAGCCGGAGGAGAGAGGAGCTGCCTGCACGTGTCTGCCACCGCTGCCTGCACCCCGATCTGTGCCCCCCAGGACCCGATCTGTGCCCCCCAGGACCCGATCTGTGCCCCCCAGGACCCCATCAGGTACATAGGGACAGCTAGGGAAAGTTTGGTTTAGGCAGGGAAAAAAAAGGGAAAGTTAGTTTTTGAACTTTGATTGCATCACCCTAAGTTAGGGTGTCTGGGGTCCACAGCACAGCTGTGTGACCCTAGACCCCCCAGGGGTGCTGCCACTTGCCCCCCCCCCCCTGCCCCCCCTGCCCCCCCCCCACCTTTTTTGGGGTGCATTATTTTTTTTTTTTCGTGTACGCTGACTGTGGCCGGCACTTAGTGTCCGGCCACTGTTAGCGCATCGCACACCCCACCGCTGATCAACTTCGGACGGTTGATCAGCGGTTTTGAATTTTTTTCCCCACATTTTTTGCCCTTTTTTTTAGTTAGTTTATTTTATTTTTTTTCTGTTAGTTTTAGGGTGAGTTCGTGAACACCCGTGCCCCCACACACACGCACACAAAATAAAGAGTTACACACACGGACATATACACGCAGACACACACTCCCCTATGGCCCGCCGGACGTTCTCGGCCGAGGAGGCATACGCCCAGATTGCCTCTGACTCCGAGAGTCCCAGTGAGGATGAGGATGACCCCACATTCCTGTTGTCATCCGCATCCTCCTCATCATCCAGCGATGATGATGAGCCCCCAAGGCGGCGGAGACGCCGCCGGGCGGAGCAAGGGGACCGCCATGTTAGGGACCCTGTGGCCCACACTAGTACGAGCAGCTCTGGGGCTCGTACTGGTTTCCCGGCCCACCAGTTAAATCCACCGGAGCCCCCTGCCGGTGAACTTGTCTGGTGTAGCCCAGAGCGATACGAGCCTGTGATTCCTGATTTTGTAGGCCAATCAGGAATCCAGATTTCCACAGTGGGCTACACTGAATATGACTTTTTTTGTCATTTTTTCAGTGACCCACTGGTAAATCTGATGGTGGAGCAGACGAATCTGTACGCCCAACAGTTCGTCGCTCAACACCCGGGCTCCTTTTTGGCCAGGCCCGGTGGCTGGACGCCGGTCAGTGCAGCCGAAATGAGGACATTTTGGGGCCTCGTGCTGCATATGGGCCTGGTCAAAAAACCCAGTGTCAGGCTGTACTGGAGTGGGGACGTCCTATACCAGGCCCCACTTTACAGTACAGCCATGACACGCTCCCGGTTTGAGGCCATCCGGAAATGTCTGCATTATTCCGATAATGCAGCATGTCCCCCCCGAGGTGATCCTGCCCATGACCGTCTGTACAAGATACGGCCGGTCATCGATCACTTTGGGGCCAAATTCATGGAGGCCTATGTACCTGGAAGAGAGGTCGCGGTTGATGAGTCTCTCATTGCGTTCAAGGGGAGACTCATTTTCCGCCAGTATGTGCCCTCCAAGCGGGCGAGGTATGGCGTGAAGCTATACAAAATTTGTGAGAGTACCTCAGGGTACACTTACAAATTTCGTGTGTACGAGGGGCGAGATTCCCGGATTCAACCCCCAGAATGTCCCCCCACTCTGGGTGTTACCGGGAAACTTGTGTGGGACCTTATGTACCCACTGCTGGATAAGGGTTACCACCTTTACGTGGATAACTTTTATACCAGTATCCCCTTGTTCCAGTCCCTTGCCGCCAGATCCACGTCCGCTTGTGGGACCGTGCGGAAAAATCAACGCGGCCTCCCTGCCCACCCCCTCCAGGTACCTATCCCCAGGGGTGAGACCCGTGCCCTTACCACTGGAAACCTGTTGCTGGTCAGGTATAAGGACAAGAGGGATGTCCTTATGCTGTCCACAATTCATGGTAACGGCATCACCCCTGTCCCTGTGCGAGGTACCGCGGCAACGGTCCTCAAGCCCGATTGTATCGTCGCTTACAATCGGTATATGGGAGGAGTTGATCTCTCTGATCAAGTCCTCAAGCCATATAACGCCATGCGCAAAACCCGGGCATGGTACAAAAAAGTTGCGGTCTACTTGGTGCAGGTTGCCATGTACAACTCTTTTGTACTATCCCGAAGCGCTGGCAGCACAGGGACATTCCTCCAGTTCTATGAGGCAGTCCTCAAGGCCCTGATCTTTTCGGACCGGGAAAGAGCAGGCCGGAGTACCTCGGGAACTGTAGGTGCCCGGATCGTCCCTGGCCAACACTTTCCAGGTGTGGTCCCCCATACTGGAAAGAAGGGACGAACCCAAAAAAAGTGCAGAGTGTGTCGCAGGAGGGGGATACGGAAGGACACAACTACTCAGTGCGACACTTGCCCCGATCATCCGGGCCTCTGCATTGACGGTTGCTTCAGGGAGTATCACACTTCCATGGAGTACTAAATTTATATCCCAATTTAGCACTGACATTGGATAAAAAAAACTGGTTCTCAGACTTGAGACACCCAAAAAAAACTAAAATAATTTATTAAAAGTAGACATATTAGGTATCGCCGCGTCGGTAATAATCTCCTCTATAAAACTACCCCATGACCTAACCCCCCAGATTAACACGGTCAAGGAAAAAAAAAAAAAAAAGGTGCAAAAAAAGTTTTTTTTTGTCACCTTACATAATAAAAAGTTTAATAGCAAGCGATCAAAAAGTCATATAGCCCCCCAAAAAGTGCCAATAAAGCCGTCCGCTCATCCCACAAAAAATGAGCCCCCACATGAGATAATTGGATAATTTTTTTTTTTACAAAAATGACCCTTAGACTTTAGAGATACCCCCAAAAAAATTTGAATCAAAAAAGATAATATAGTCTAAAACCAAAATAATTGTAAAAAAGTTGACTTATCAGGTATTGCCGCGTCCGTAAGAATCTCCTCTATAAAAATACCCCATGACCCAACCCCCCAGATTAACACGGTCAAAAAAATAAATAAATAGGTGCAAAAAAATAATTTTTTTTGTCACCTTACATAACAAAAAGTTTAATAGCAAGCGATAAAAAAGTCATATAGCCCCCAAAATAGTGCCAATAAAACCGTCCGCTCATCCCGCAAAAAATGAGTCCCCACATGAGATAATTGGATAAAAAAAATAAAAAAAAATGACCCTTAGACTTTAGAGATACCCAAAAAAAGATTTGTATCAAAAAAGATAATATAGTCAAAAACCTAAATAATTGTAAAAAAAAAGTAGACTTATTAGGTATTGCCGCGTCCGTAAAAATCTCCTCTATAAAAATATCCCATTACCTAACCCCCCAGATTAACACAGTAAAAAAAAAACAAAAAAAAAACAGTGCCAAAACCGCTATTTTTGGCACTTTTCCATTTCAATCAGTTTTTTCCGGTAATAAAACAAGGGTTAACAACCAAACAAAACTTAATATTTATTACCCTGATACTGCAGTTCACAGAAACACCACATTTGTGGTCGTAAACTGCTGTATCAGTAAAAGGGAGGCCGCAAAAGGAAAGGACCGACATGGTTTCTGGAAGGCCGATTTTGATGGCCTTTTTTATTGACACCATGTCCCTTTTGAAGCCCCCCTGATGTACCATAGAGTAAAAACTCCCCAAAACTGACCCCATCTAAGAAACTACACCCCTCAAGGTATTCAAAACTGATTATACAAACTTCATTAACCCTTTAGGTGTTCCTCAACAGTTAATGGCAAATGGAGATGAAATTTCAGAATTTCAATTTTTGGTAACCTTGCGTCACAAAAATGTAATATAGAGCAACCAAATATCATATTTACCCTAAAAATAGTCCCCAAAAAAATGCCACCTTATCCCGTAGTTTTCAAAATGGGGTCACTTTTAGGGAGTTTCTACTCTAGGGGTGCATCAGGGGGCTTCAAATGGGACATGGTGTAAATAAACCAGTCCATAAAAATCAGCCCTCCAAAAACCAAACGGCGCACCTTTCCCTCTACGCCCCGCTGTGTGGCCGTACAGTAGTTTACGGCCACATATTGGGTGTTTCTGTAAACGGCAGAGTCAGGGCAATAAAGATACAGTCTTGTTTGGCTGTTAACCCTTGATTTGTTAGTGGAAAAAATGGGTTAAAATGGAAAATTAGACAAAAAAATGAAATTTGCAAATTTCATCCCCATTTGCCAATAACTCTTGCGCAACACCTAAAGGGTTAACGACGAATGTAAAATCAGTTTTGAATACCTTGAGGGGTGTAGTTTCTTAGATGGGGTCACTTTTAGGGAGTTTCTACTCTAGGGGTGCATCAGGGGTCTTCAAATGGGACATGGTGTAAATAAACCAGTCCATAAAAATCAGCCCTCCAAAAACCAAACGGCGCACCTTTCACTCTATGCCCCGCTGTGTGGCCGTACAGTAGTTTACGGCCACATATTGGGTGTTTCTGTAAACGGCAGAGTCAGGGTAATAAAGATACAGTCTTGTTTGGCTGTTAACCCTTGCTTTGTTAGTGGAAAAAATGGGTTAAAATAAAAAATTTGACAAAAAAAAGAAATTCTCAAATTTCATCCCCATTTGCCAATAACTCTTGTGCAACACCTAAAGGGTTAACAACGTATGTAAAATCAGTTTTGAATACCTTGAGGGGTGTAGTTTCTTAGATGGGGTCATTTTTGGGTGGTTTCTATTATGTAAGCCTCGCAAAGTGACTTCAGACCTGAACTGGTCCCTAAAAATGTCGTTTTTGTAAATTGCTGAAAAATTTCAAGATTTGCTTCTAAACTTCTAAGCCTTATAACATCCCCAAAAAATAAAATATCATTCCCAAAACAATTCAAACATAAAGTAGACATATGGGGAATGTAAAGTCATCACAATTTTTGGGGGTATTACTATGTATTACAGAAGTAGAGAAACTGAAACTTTGAAATTTGCTAATTTTTCCAAAAATTTGTTAAATTAGGTATTTTTTGGTGCAAAAAAAAATATTTTTTTGACTTCATTTCACCAGTGTCATGAAGTACAATATGTGACGAAAAAACAATCTCAGAACGGCCTGGATAAGTCAAAGCGTTTTAAAGTTATCAGCACTTAAAGTGACACTGGTCAGATTTGCAAAAAATGGCCTGGTCCTAAGGTGTAAAAAGGCTGTGTCCTTAAGGGGTTAAGGGGTTAATCATATGCATGAGCTCCGCATTTTTCTATGTTTACTGTTGCTGGAATGAATAATGATTGATGACATACATGGAATGATATGATGTTTATTTTACAATAAATGTGTTAGTATAATTGTGGTGATAATAAATGTTATTTGTATGCAAAAGTACTGTGAGCCAGCCGTTTATTAGATTATTCATTTGTGTGATTACGGCCAGCTGGTAACTGGTAGGTTGAGCTCAAGTAGTTTGCTGGTTGAGCTTCTCTATAGTGTATTAACTTTTTTTTTTTTTTTTTTTTTTGTAATAGTTAGAATATATGATTTTAGATAGTGTTTTATTTTTTTGTATTTTTTTTTTGTATCTGCAGTAAATTTTTATACTGCAGTTTCTGTGACCAAACGTCAGCTTGTGTGTATTCTGTGTAAAACTGTTAAATAGAAATCAATTTTAGGTAGTGTTAGTGTAGATTTTTTTCATGCACATAATATCTGTGTGCGTGCGTCCTGCACCTGCTGAACGCTGATCAGAAACTTCCATTTTTCTGATCGGTCTGCTCAGTTTACTGTGCAGATTATTTTTTTTTCTGTATAGTTAGTTATATCTATATATAACTATACGGAAGAAAAATTAATCTGCACAGTAAACTGAGCAGACCGCTCAGCTCAGTGCAGGACGCACGCACACAGATATTATGTGCGCGAAAAAATTAATTAAAAATCTCCATATACATATATTTATAGAATTCAATTTTAGGTAGTGTTAGTGTAGATTTTTGTACTCAATATCTTTGTGGGTGTGTGCGTGCATCCTGCAAATTTTGTTTTGTACTTTTTTTTATACTCCTTTTCTCTATATATTCGAAATTTATTACAAGCCCCTTCATGTGTGAAAACACAACATCCACACCGCTCACACAAAATAAAGGTTTCCACATTTCACACGTTGCACCCCAATAAAATAAAAATGTCCCGTCCGTCCCAACGAGTATACTCAGCTGAAGAGGCATGCGCCTTGCTTGCCTCGGATACTGAGTCTGCCACTTTCCTCTACTCCTCTACCCCCTCATCATCATCATCCGCTGATAATGGATCCTCTAGAAGGCACCCCAGAACAACAGAGGCAGCCCCCCAGAGTGACCCCATATGGACCCCACCCCCTGATGATTATCAGCCCCAAATTCCGGATTTTATGGGCAGCTCCAGAATACAGATAGATTGTGCGGCTTTACTAGATTTTTTTTCAAAATCTTCTTCTCTGAAGATTTTGTAAATTTAATGGTGGCCGAAACCAATTTATATGCCCAACAATTCATTGATCAGAACCCTACATCGGCATACGTTAGACCCCAAGGTTGGACCCCAGTAAACGCAGCAGAAATGATGAAGTTTTGGGAACTCGTGCTGCATATGGGCGTTGTAAAGAAACCAAACGTTAGACAATATTGGAGTTCGGACATTTTCTACCAAACTCCAATTTATAGTAAGACCATGACCTGGAAGCGATTTGAGTCAATTAGGAAATTCCTACACTACGACAATGCACAGTTCCCACCCCAAAACGACCCAACATTTGACCGTCTGTTCAAGGTTAGGCCTTTCACTGACCACTTTAACACCAAGTTTGCTGAGGTGTACAACTCAGAGAAAAATGTCTGTGTAGATGAGTCCCTATTAATTTTCAAAGGGAGGATTAGATTCCACCATTACCTGCCTAGCAAACTGGCAAGGTATGGCATAAAGATATACAAACTTTGTGAGAGTAGCTCCGGGTACACCCACTAGTTCCGCATTTACGAAGGTAGAGATTCCCGAATAGAATCCCCAGAATGCTCCCCCCCCCATCCTAGGAGTTAGTGGGAAAATTGTGTGGGACTTACTGCACCCACTGCTGGATAACTATTATACCAGCATACCCCTATTCATGTCTCTAACTGCCAGAGGTACTGTGGCTTGTGGCACAGTGCGCAAACATCAGAGAGGTCTCCCTAGATCCCTGGTAGGGCAACCACTAAGAATGGGTGCAAGTACGTTTCTCCTCCATGAGAAAATGCTGGTGGTTAAGTACAAGGTCAAAAGGGACATCCTTGTACTGACCACCATTCACACTAACACCAGCTCCCCTGCCCCTGTACAGGGTACCACAACCACTACCCCCAAACAAGTTTGTATCCTGGACTAAAACAGATACATGGGAGAGGCAAATCAACTTCTGAAGCCCTACAGTGCCACACGAAAACGAAAGTGTGGTACGAAAAGCTGGCCGTACACATTATACAGATGCCAATGTGCAATGCGAAAGTGCTATTTCAATCTGAAGGCCACAGAGGAACTTTCCTTCAGTTCCAAGAGGTAGTTAAGAGGCACTATTTTTTCAAAACCAGGTCAGGGAGGGTCCCAGTACTTCTGGGAGTCATGGTGCCCGTGTCGTACCAGGGCAACATTTTCCAGGTCAAATCCCCCAGACAGCAAGGAAGGGAAGGACCCAAAAAAGATATTCCAATAGGGGAATGAAGAAAGACACTATTTACCACTGCGAAACCTGCCCTGAAAAACCTGACCTGTGCATGCAGGAGTGTTTTAAAATCTTCCACTCATCCATGGATTATTATTTTAATTTCATCCTTGATGTACCCTGTAGTTTTACCACCTTATATCTCTCATTTAGTCCACATAGCTTACAGATCCACTTTTCAACAACCACTACATATTCATTTCTGTGAAATACCTGTTAGATCAAAAGTTCATTTTCCACCCCTTAAAATGTTTGTATAGGGGTGCTCTTTCCAAAATGGGGTCACTTTTGGGCCAGTTTTGATTTCTGGGGACCTCAGAATTTTTTTTACTTGTGACATGGCACCTAAAATCCATGTCTGCCAATTCAGGGCTGCCAGCAAAATCCATATTTTGCTGTTTGCCTGCTGTGAGCCTATATAGCAGGCTACAAGCACATATGGGGTGTTTGCTGAATGGGGAGAAAAAGGGGAACACATACTTGGGTGCTTTTTCTCCTTTAACCCCTTGTGAAAGTAAAAAATTGGGGTCTGCTAGTAATTTTTCATTTTTACAAATGTGTGCTTTGAAATCCTTTAACAAGTGTTTCTGCCTTCTGCGAGACACCTGTTTGCTGAAAAGTACCCTTTCTACTACTTAAAATGTTTGTACAGGGGTGATCTTTCCAAAATGGGGTCACTTCTTGGGGTTTTTAATTTCTGGAGACCTTAGGAATTTTTTTAAATGCGACTTGGCACCTAAAATCCATGTCTGCCAATTCAGGTTATCAAAATCCTTTTTTGAGCACATATGGGGTGTTGCCGTATTCGGGAGGAAATGGGGAATAAAATGTAGGATGCATTTTGTCCTGTTACCCTTTGGGAAAGTGAAAAATTTGGGTGTAAAGCAACTTTTTTGTGATTAAAAATGCAATTTTTCATTTTCACTGCCAAGTTTTTCCTAATTATAGGAAAGACCTTTGAGTTCAAAGTGCAAACTACACACCTTGAATGATTCCTTGAGGGGTGTAGTTTCTAAAATGAGGTCACTTTTTGGGGGTTTCCACTATAGGGCCACCTCAGGGTGTCTTCATATGCGACATAGCTCCCAATTACATTCCAGCTAAATCCACTCTCCTAAAGCCATATGGTGCTCTTTCCATTCTGAAGCCTGCTGTGTGCCCATACATCAGTTTTTGAGCACATATGGGGTGTTTCTATAAACTCCAGATTCAGGGTAATAGATTCAGTTTTGTTTGGCTGTTAACCCTTGAGGTGTTGCTGAAAAAATAGATTCAAATTTAAAATCTGCTAAAAAAAAAAAGTGAAATTTTGATATTTCATTCCCATTTTCCTTTAATTCTCATGGGGCACCTAAAGGGTTAACAAAGTTTGTAAAATACGTTTTGAATAGCTTGATCTCACGGAAGGTGAGGGAAGGGAAGCAAACCAAATACCACAAAATGAAGCAAAACAGCAGGCTAGGCCCCACAGCTAGGGAACAGGGAAAGGTCACCTCCTGACAATCCCTGAGCCTTTCCCTGACTGCTACCAAAATGAACAAATCTCGATGGTAGAAGTGTTCATGCACTCGAACCTAAGCCCTGCTGCAACTCACATAAACCCTCTGGCGAAAAGACAACCGGTTCCTTGCACGAGATGAAGGAACCAGCATCTACCTAAGGCCTAGCCAGTACAAACAACAGAAGGGAAGGAAGGAGGACTTAACTGAAGACAAACTGGGAGCAGGAGATCCACCGAACATCAGCAGAGAACTTCAGGAGAAACTATAAACCTCAAGGGCTATAGTGAGAGGCAGGTATAAATAGCATCACTAACTAACTAATGAGCAGAACCTGTGAGGGGTGGGATTCCGCCCAAAACCACAATAAAGCAATCTGTCAGATTCACGTGCAGCAAGTCTGACAGATCTCAGATCACTCACAGGGCAGGGCGTGAAACTTGAGGGGTGTCGTTTCTGAAATGGGGGGATTTCTGGGTGGTTTCTAATAAGTAAGCCCCACAAAGTGACTTCATGACTCAAGTGGTCCTTAAAGGGGTATTCCCATCTGTAAGATCATATTTAATAAGTTAACTCTAATGCCCTATATAATTTTTCCAATTGGCTTTTATTATTTAAAATGCACCCATTTTGAAATATCCCCTTCCCTCTTACCCCATTGTTGACATCTGGACACAGATGACACTCTGCTTGAAACCGCAGACATCTGTGTCAGCTGTTTAACCCCTTCCATGCCGCGGTCCATAGGGGCCACTGTATGGAAGGGGTTAACAGGGAGAGCGCTCCCTCCCTCTGCCATCGGGGGCTGCTGTGCCTTTGCAGACACCCGATACTTGACGGGATCACAAAGGGAGGGGGCCCCCCTCCCTCACCCATCAGCGGCTGCTCTGTTGTGGCAGCGGCTAATGGTTACCATGGCAACCGGATGCCTTCACAGGCTTCTGGCTTGCCATGGTAAGCCTAAGATCAGGCTTCTGCTAAAGGCACAAGACACTACAGTACACTATGTAGTGTACTGTAGTGTATTATATAGGCATCAGATCCACTGGATCTTCAAGAACCAAGTGGGTCTGGGTCAAAACAATAAAATAAAAAAGTGAAAAAAAGTAAAAATAAAAAAATAATAATTTCTTTTTATAGCTGCACATTTATCACTGACTAAAAATTCAAAAAAATAAAGTACACTACACATTTTTTAAATCACCGCGTCCGTAGCGACCTGATCTATCAAAGGGTCTTATTACTTTCCCTGCACGGTGAACGCCATAAAAAAATAAATAAATAATGAAATTGAAAATTTTGCTCACCTCAATTCCCAAAAAAGGTTATAAAAGTGATCAGAAAAGTCGTATGTACGCCAAAATGGTACCAATAAACCGTAACCTCATCCAGCAAAAAATTAACCCTACATGAGACTATTGCCCAAAAAATAAATAAAAATATGGCTCTGACTATGGAGACACACTTTTGTGTGGCAGTTTTTAGTTTTTTTTTACGGTGTTCATCTGAGGGGTTAGGTCATGTAGTATTTTTATAGAGCAGGTTCTTACGGATGCGGCGATACCCAATATGTATCCTTTTTTTTATTTGTTTCACTTTAGCCCAATAGTAGAAGTTTTGAAGCAAAAAAAATGTTATAAATCATATTTTAGTGTTTCCATTGTCTGAGAGTAATAGCGTTTTTATTTTTTGACAGATTGTCTTAGGTAGGGTCTCATTTTTTGCAGATTGGTTTGATTGGTACTATTTTGGGGGGGCTTACACCTTTTTGATCGCTTGGTGTTGCAATTTTTGTGATGTAAGGTGAAAAAATTGCTATTTTGGCACAGTTTTTTTGTTTGTTTTGTTTTTACAGTGTTGACCTGAGGGGTTAGGCCATGTGGTATTTTTATAGAGCAGGTTCTTACGGACAAGGCAATACCTAATATGTATACTTTTTGTTATTTATTTTACTTTAACAGAATAAAAGCATTTTAGAAGAGTATTTAACAAAGAAATGGGTCTATATGACTCTAACTTTAATAAGTCCTTATCAGTCTTGGCAATTAGAACAATAACTGCCTCCTCTATAAAAGCAGGCAGTTTTTTTTTATGTCTTTGCCTCAAATCAGGGTCTCCATTAATTCCAGAAGTAACTCCTGACTAAACCCCTTATATATTTCAAATGGTAACCCATCCCCTCCCGGGGACTTTTTATCACTGGTTGAGTTTGAAGCGCTCACAGCAAGTCGTATATTTTCATCCAAATAATTTTTCTGCTCTTCAGTGAGCCACCTAAAGAGGGTACCACCCAAGTATTGACACGGGTCTCTTTTTTTTTATACAAAATGTTAGATTTATACAACTCTTAATAGTATTCCCCAAATGCATTGCTAATCTGTTCTGGAGTCTTGACTATATATCCCCTAACATTCTGTATTGCACTGTGGGGATTCGCTTTGGTAGGCAGGGTAAGGCTACTTTCACACTAGCGTTCGGGCGGATCCGTTCTGAACGGATCCGCCCATAATAATGCAGACGGAGGCTCCGTTCAGAACGGATCCGTCTGCATTATATTAGCTAAAAAAAGCTAAGTGTGAAAATAGCCTGGGACGGATCCGTCCAGACTTTCAATGTAAAGTCAATGGGGGACGGATCCGCTTGAAGATTGAGCCACATTGTGGCATCTTCAAACGGATCCGTCCCCATTGACTTACATTGTAAGTCTGGACGGATCCGCACGCCTCCGCACGGCCAGGCGGACACCCGAACGCTGCAAGCAGCGTTCAGCTGTCCGCCTGTCCGTGCGGAGGCGAGCGGAGCGGAGGCTGAACGCCGCCAGACTGATGCAGTCTGAGCGGATCCGCCTCCATTCAGACTGCATCAGGGCTGGACGGCTGCGTTCGGGTCCGCTCGTGAGCTCCTTCAAACGGAGCTCACGAACGGAAACCCGAACGCTAGTGTGAAAGCAGCCTAAGCGGACGCAGTACAGAGGCAAAAACAAGGTTTAAATCAAAGTTCAGTGTTTATTCACACATAGCAAGAAAACAAGCCAAAAGAAAGTGTTCAGTTTTGGTGCCTGTTCACACCACACAAAGTTCACAGTGCAAAAAGACGTCACCTGGTCAGCAGATGATCTTCACCCAGAGTCCGCAGCAGTCTTTAGTGGCCTGTTTCCCCAGCCTATGGCTCACACAAACAGATGACTCAGTGTCTCCAAACCACAGACTCCTCAGCTCCTCTGTCATGGAGGATAATCCACCACCTGAACATGCTGGCTGGGTTTTTTATATTCCAGCCAAAACCCGGCCTGGAACCGTGGGGAACAGCCACCCACCCTGCTCTTTGGCTGCTCCCAATAAGAACCGGCCCGGATTGGCTTTACAGCCATTCTAACAGTTGAAGTGTCAGATTGCACTACAGACCTGACACTTCAGGAAAAAACCCGGTTCTTACCTCACCGAGGCCAGGAACCTCGGTGACACGTATCTTCCGTCAAAGACGGCTCCTTGTTCCTTCTTACATACCTCCCCCCTTTGTTCAACCCTGAGGGGGTGAACACTTGCCAGACAGTGTACGCGGGATAGGGCATCCGCGTTTCCCTGTAACCTGCCTGCCCTGTGTTCCACGGAAAACTTAAAATTTTGCAAAGATAAGAACCACCTGGTGACCCGAGCATTCCTCTCTTTGGCCTGGCTCATCCATTTCAAAGGGGAGTGGTCGGTCACCAGACGGAACCTTCTCCCCAAAAGGTAGTAGCGGAGAGACTCGAGTGCCCACTTGATGGCCAGGCACTCTCTCTCCACTATACTGTACCTAGTCTCGGCTGGGGTGAGCTTCCGGCTGAGGAAGACAACGGGATGCTCCTCCCCGTCAATATCTTGAGATAGTACAGCACCGAGACCTACCTCAGAGGCATCGGTATGCACTATAAACTCCCTTTTGAAGTCGGGCGCCACCAAAACCGGGAACCCACACAGGGCCGACTTCAAAGCGGAGAAAGCCTTTTCCGCCTGCTCATTCCAGTGGACCGTCACTGACTTGCGTCCCTTCAAAAGGCCTGTCAATGGTGCGGCGACTGTAGCAAAATTGGGGACAAACCTCATATAGTACCCCACCATACCCAGGAACGATTTTACTTGCCGAGTAGAGACAGGTCGGGGCCAATTCCTAATTGCCTCAATTTTGTTCACCTGAGGTTTGATCACTCCGCGCCCAATGACATACCCCAGGTACTTGGTCTCTTCTAACCCTATTGAGCACTTTTTTGGGTTAGCGGTTAAGCCAGCCTTCCTAAGGGAGTCCACTACAGCCTGGACTTTAGGTAAGTGACTTTCCCAGTCGTTGCTATGGACAACGATATCGTCCAGGTACGCTGAAGCGTATCGACGATGTGGACGGAGTACAATATCCATTAACCTTTGAAACGTGGCGGGAGCGCCATGTAGACCAAAGGGTAATACCTTGTACTGATACAGCCCCTCTGGCGTGACGAAAGCCGTTTTTTCTTTGGCAGCCTCCGTCAAGGGTACCTGCCAGTACCCTTTGGTGAGGTCCAACACAGAAAAATACCGGGCTTGGCCCAACTTTTCAATAAGCTCATCCACTCGGGGCATGGGATACGCGTCAAACTTGGACACCTCATTAAGTTTGCGGAAGTCATTACAAAACCGCAATGTCCCGTCTGGCTTGGGTATTAATACTATCGGACTGGCCCACTCACTTTTTGACTCCTCGATGACACCCAGCTGGAGCATTAGCTGCACTTCCTCCGTGATGGCTTGTCGCCTAGCCTCGGGTACCCGGTAAGGTTTTAACCGGACTTTCGCCTGAGGCTCAGTGACAATGTCATGCCGGATTACGGACGTGCGTCCAGGGAGGTCTGAGAACACATCCGTATTCCGACTAATGAACTCCCTGGCTTCCTGAGCCTGTTTAGAGGAGAGGCTGTCAGCAATTTTCACTGTGACATCCGCTTCCCCTGCTTCAGACTGAGGGGCCAAAACCGCTTCCCCTAGGAACCCTGGTCGTGGGCTGTCTTCCGTACAGGTTTCCCTTTCCTTCCACGGCTTGAGCAGATTCACATGGTACACCTGCTCCGGCTTTCGCCTCCCTGGCTGGTGTACTTTGTAATCTACTGGTCCAATTTTTTCTAGTACCTCGTAGGGCCCCTGCCACCTAGCTAGGAACTTACTATCTACCGTTGGTACCAGAACCAACACCCGATCACCCGGGTTAAAGTTTCGGACCCGAGCCTGCCGATTATAGACCCTACTCTGGGCTCGCTGCGCTGCCTCCATATGCTCCCTAACCAGAGGTAACACTGTTTCCATCCGTCCCTGCATCTGGGTGACATACTCAACTACACTTTTGTGCGGTGTGGTTTGTTGTTCCCACGCCTCTTTGGCGACGTCTAATAAACCACGAGGGTGTCTGCCGTATAGTAGTTCGAAGGGCGAGAACCCAGTAGAGGCCTGGGGCACTTCTCGCACTGCGAACATGAGATAGGGCAGATGAAGGTCCCGGTCCCTCCCATCCTTAGACACCACTCTTTTCAGCATATTTTTTAACGTCTGGTTAAACCTCTCTACCAGGCCATCCGTTTGCGGATGATACACGGATGTCCGTAACTGTTTTATTTGGAGCAACTTACAGAGTTCCCTCAGGACCTTGGACATAAATGGGGTCCCTTGGTCAGTTAGAACCTCCTTAGGCAGACCCACTCTAGAAAACATTTCCATTAACTCCTTAGCTATGAGTTTGGCTGACGTATGACGCAATGGCACCGCCTCCGGGTACCGCGTGGCGTAGTCGAGGATGACCAGGATGTGCTGGTGCCCTCTAGCTGACTTCGGTACTGGGCCTATAAGATCCATAGCGATCCGCTCGAAGGGAACCTCAATAATCGGGAGAGGGACCAGAGGACTACGGAAATGTGGCTGGGGGCTGGTTATCTGGCAGGTTGGGCAAGACTTGCAAAACTCTTCTACCTCTCTGAACACACTGGGCCAGTAAAACCGCTGTAAAATCCGGTCCTGCGTTTTCTGCTGGCCCAGGTGTCCCCCAAGAACATGTTGGTGGGCTAATTTCAACACGAGCTTGCGATATGCCTGGGGCACCACCAGCTGTTCAATATGTTCACCCCGTAGTTTATTTACCCGGTACAGCATCTCCTGTTGAACCACAAAACGGGGGAACATAGATTCGGCCCCCGGTTGTTGCGGCTCACCCTCAACTACTACCACATTTTCCCAGGCTCGAGATAGAGTCGGATCCTGGTGTTGTGCTGTACCGAAATTATCCCTAGAGACATTGAGGTCTGCCAGCTCAGGACCCGGCGGCAAATCCTCTACGTCTCCCACCATCACACTTAACGGGGTTGTCTCCCCCTCTTCCACCGAAGTGGCGGTCACCCCTACAGCTGGTCCTTCTGACTCCGGTTCCCAAGGTTCTGGCCTCCCCCCTGAGTCAGGCCACTCTGCTAGGGGTACATCTGTCTCCCGGGTAACTTTCGTATCCGGCCAGAGTGCCGGGAACCCGGGGAAGTCTCTCCCAATGATCAAGTCATATGGTAGCTTTGTGGCGACGGCCACCTCATGCATCCACCTGCCGGCCACCATTGACAGAGAGACCAGTGCGGTGGGATACTCCTTTAAGTCCCCATGTATGCAAACAACACCGACTCTTCGGCCAGTATACTCAGCCGGCCGCACCAGGGCAGCTCTTACCAGGGACACCAGGCTCCCTGAATCCAGCAGAGCCACCGCCAGAGTGCCCCCCACTTCCACCTGGCACAGGTGGCTTTTGTCCATAGTCTCTGAAGTTCCTGTGGCACACAACATCCTGGCATATAATGAGTGGCGGAAGCCATAGTTGGTGTCCATGGGTTCCCCCCGATGGGGACAGTCAGCCCTTATGTGTCCAGGCTCCTGACAACGCCAGCAGACCACCGGGTTGGGGTCGGCAGGGGGTACATCCCGGGCGGGTCTAGCTGGCACCGGCCGCCGGGTCTGGGGTGGAGTTTTCCGGGGTTTGACTGGCCCCTTCCCAAAAGAACCCCCCTGTAGATTTCTGGTGGCCTCATAGCGCTCCACCAGGTCGACCATCTCCAGGGCATTATTCGGAGACACCTGGCCGATCCAGTGCTGGAGAGGGTACGGCAAAGCCCTCCAAAACACATCCGCCAACAGCCGATCCAACATAGCAGTGGGAGTCAACAGGTCCGGCTGCAGCCATTTTTGCAAACGGTGCAGCAGATCATAATATTGTGGTCTAGCGGGTTCAGCCGGGTTAAATTCCCACTGATGCACCCTCTGGGCCCGGACCAATACATTCACCCCGAGTCTCGCCAGGATCTCACCTTTTACTGTCGGGTAGTCGGCCGCCTGATCATCGGGGAGATCAAACAATACTTGCTGAGGACATGCACTTGTGCCCGGATAAACAAAAACTTTTCGGCCTTCAGGCCTGCCTCACTGCGTTTGCCCGCATCAGACACCAAATGTGGGGATTCGCTTTGGTAGGCAGGGTAAGCGGACGCAGTACAGAGGCAAAAACAAGGTTTAAATCAAAGTTCAGTGTTTATTCACACATAGCAAGAAAACAAGCCAAAAGAAAGTGTTCAGTTTTGGTGCCTGTTCACACCACACAAAGTTCACAGTGCAAAAAGACGTCACCTGGTCAGCAGATGATCTTCACCCAGAGTCCGCAGCAGTCTTTAGTGGCCTGTTTCCCCAGCCTATGGCTCACACAAACAGATGACTCAGTGTCTCCAAACCACAGACTCCTCAGCTCCTCTGTCATGGAGGATAATCCACCACCTGAACATGCTGGCTGGGTTTTTTATATTCCAGCCAAAACCCGGCCTGGAACCGTGGGGAACAGCCACCCACCCTGCTCTTTGGCTGCTCCCAATAAGAACCGGCCCGGATTGGCTTTACAGCCATTCTAACAGTTGAAGTGTCAGATTGCACTACAGACCTGACACTTCAGGAAAAAACCCGGTTCTTACCTCACCGAGGCCAGGAACCTCGGTGACACGTATCTTCCGTCAAAGACGGCTCCTTGTTCCTTCTTACAGCACCTATCCTTTCTATTATTATGTTTGCTTAAAGCTTACCTACTCTCTCCTCCTCAGCAAAATACCTAACTCTTGTATGCTCTTCTTCCCATTTTCTTGAATTTTCTGAGGAGTCTTCTACACATTGTTTTTTTTTTACGTTCTTTTAACCTTCTGTTCTGCTAGCACAATGTTGTTATTTGCCTGTTTTTTTACAGTTACTAACTTGCTATATAATATTCCCCTCAAAAATGCTTTTGCTGCATCCCAGACCACATATTTATTAGCAGAATCTCTGTTAACAAATTCCTGACCTTTAGGCCTCATGCACACGACCGTTGTTCTGGTCCGCATCCGAGCCGCAGTTTTTGCGGCTCAGGTGCGGACCCATTCACTTCAATGGGGCCGCAAAAGATGCGGACAGCACTCCGCATGCTGTCCGCATCCGTTGCTCCGTTCCATGGACCCCCGCAAAAAAAATAAACATGTCCTATTCTTGTCTGTTTTGCGGACAAGAATAGGCATTTCTACAACGGGCCGCCTGTTCCGATCCGCAAATTGCGGAAGGCACGCGGGCGGCTTCCGTGTTTTGCGGACTGCAAAAAACGGAACAGTTGTGTGCATGAGGCCTTAAGGAGTTTAAGCCAATGGGAGTTAAATCTAAATACCACAAGAGGCTGTTTAATCAAAGGCGCCATATCTAATATCATTGCACAATGATCTGTCATAACCGTAGTTACATACTTTATACATATTTTTTTATGTATTTTTATCTAACAATTTCCTGTTACCAAAGATCATAGCAATCCTTGACCATGTTTGGTGTCTTTGAATAATAGGAAAAACCCTTATCATCAGGATTATATAGTCGCCATACATCCACCCAGCCAAACTCGGTTATTCACCTAGCCAAATTAATATTACATTTCGTTATCTTACTCTTGGACATTCTGTCTCTACTTAGAGTCCATCATTGCGTTGTAATCCCCAACCTCGACCAATATACATTCTTGCCTCTCCCTCAGATATTTTTGTAGCTCATAAAGTACATCGGATTTATACGGCGATGGAATGTACAGGGAGTGCAGAATTATTAGGCAAATTAGTATTTTGACCACATCATCCTCTTTATGCATGTTGTCTTACTCCAAGCTGTATAGGCTCGAAAGCCTACTACCAATTAAGCATATTAGGTGATGTGCATCCCTGTAATGAGAAGGGGTGTGGTCTAATGACATCAACACCCTATATCAGGTGTGCATAATTATTAGGCAACTTCCTTTCCTTTGGCAAAATGGGTCAAAAGAAGGACTTGACAGGCTCAGAAAAGGCAAAAATAGTGAGATATCTTGCAGAGGGATGCAGCACTCTTAAAATTGCAAAGCTTCTGAAGCGTGATCATCGAACAATCAAGCGTTTCATTCAAAATAGTCAACAGGGTCGCAAGAAGCGTGTGGAAAAACCAAGGCGCAAAATAACTGCCCATGAACTGAGAAAAGTCAAGCGTGCAGCTGCCAAGATGCCACTTGCCACCAGTTTGGCCATATTTCAGAGCTGCAACATCACTGGAGTGCCCAAAAGCACAAGGTGTGCAATACTCAGAGACATGGCCAAGGTAAGAAAGGCTGAAAGACAACCACCACTGAACAAGACACATAAGCTGAAACGTCAAGACTGGGCCAAGAAATATCTCAAGACTGATTTTTCAAAGGTTTTATGGACTGATGAAATGAGAGTGAGTCTTGATGGGCCAGATGGATGGGCCCGTGGCTGGATTGGTAAAGGGCAGAGAGCTCCAGTCCGACTCAGACGCCAGCAAGGTGGAGGTGGAGTACTGGTTTGGGCTGGTATCATCAAAGATGAGCTTGTGGGGCCTTTTCGGGTTGAGGATGGAGTCAAGCTCAACTCCCAGTCCTACTGCCAGTTTCTGGAAGACACCTTCTTCAAGCAGTGGTACAGGAAGAAGTCTGCATCCTTCAAGAAAAACATGATTTTCATGCAGGACAATGCTCCATCACACGCGTCCAAGTACTCCACAGCGTGGCTGGCAAGAAAGGGTATAAAAGAAGAAAATCTAATGACATGGCCTCCTTGTTCACCTGATCTGAACCCCATTGAGAACCTGTGGTCCATCATCAAATGTGAGATTTACAAGGAGGGAAAACAGTACACCTCTCTGAACAGTGTCTGGGAGGCTGTGGTTGCTGCTGCACGCAATGTTGATGGTGAACAGATCAAAACACTGACAGAATCCATGGATGGCAGGCTTTTGAGTGTCCTTGCAAAGAAAGGTGGCTATATTGGTCACTGATTTGTTTTTTGTTTTTTTTTTGAATGTCAGAAATGTATATTTGTGAATGTTGAGATGTTATATTGGTTTCACTGGTAAAAATAAATAATTGAAATAGGTATATATTAGTTTTTTGTTAAGTTGCCTAATAATTATGCACAGTAATAGTCACCTGCACACACAGATATCCCCCTAAATAGCTAAAACTAAAAACAAACTAAAAACTACTTCCAAAAATATTCAGCTTTGATATTAATGAGTTTTTTGGGTTCATTGAGAACATGGTTGTTGTTCAATAATAAAATTAATCCTCAAAAATACAACTTGCCTAATAATTCTGCACTCCCTGTATATATTTGCAATTACCATCACCATATCATTAATTGTACACTGGAGGAAGAGATACCTGCCACTACAAGTAAAACATGTCAGATTTGTAAAATGTGTCTTGGTTCCTATGGTGAAAATTGTCTTTATCTTGAATCGGCTAAAATAATAAACAGCTTAGCTGATTTTAAATGTTTTCCTCTCTGTATAAAGTTATATGGTGGTAGGAAAGTGGTTAAAAGAATAATTTAAATAAGACCATCCATTATCTAATTTTTTTTTTTACTTTTCCACCTCATTATTTGCAAATTGGTTGTGGACCCATTCATTTCATTTGGGGCTGCAAAAAAATGCAGACAGAACACAGTATGTCCATCCTGCAAAAAAAATAGAACTTGTCCGTTTTGCGGACAAGAATATGCATTTGTACAATGTGGCCCACGTAAATTGCTGGATGTATACGGCCAGTATTCATATTTTGCAGATATACGGACCTCAAAACACATGCGGCCCTGTGCTCCTTAATCAAGGAATAATTTACCCTAAAACACCCATAGTAAGTATGCAAAGCATGTGTTTGAAATAGTTTGCAGTAGCCTTCCATTTAGGCCTAATTATTTTAGATACTGTGACAAAGACATGGGACTCAAATGTATTATATGATGTCATTTAGTTCAACATTATATTTTAGGAACCAAAAGAGCTATATGACGAGATGAAATGCGTACCAATTTCCAAGATTGACCGTATTGTAGCACGATCATCTATACGGAAGTACATAGAAGATGAAATGGCAAAGTACGTTTTTTAATGACACTTATTTGAACTTACCTGAATACAATACTGGGTTTCGTTTCTTTTCCCTATTTGCATTTCTTGTTTAAAAAAATAAAATAAAAATTCTTCCCTTTTTTCATGGTCAAATTGCATCAATTTTATAGATTTAAATGTGAGTTGTATTGACATCAGCTGTGATTTTCTTTTTTTTTTTCTTTTTGTAAGGTTGCCAGATACATTGGCTATTTCATGGCCTGATGGGGATGCTTTGGAAGAAAATGATATAAAACCTGCAGGAACTGTTATAGGTAAGTTACTCTGTTTAAATGTTGGAAGTACTGGTGATAATTTACTAAGACTGGCATTTCATACACCAGTTTACAGGCCTCCATACACATTACTGTATATACTCTAGCGTGTATGGTTCGCTCACAACTCTTCCACAATGGATGATGTTGGGGGAAAGAACGATTGGGCAGAATAAATATTTCCAGGATGCCCTCCATGACAGCACCAGTGGAGGTTGTTCTCTGTCGGGAAAGGAACTCAGAGAAGTTAAAAAGCCCTCACACCAACAGAGAAGAAAAAAGTTTTTTGCAGAATAACAGCCAAAAAAAGTCAAGGTATCAGTACCGCAGTCAGACCTCTAAAGATAATGGAAAGTTGGTGAGATGAAGCTTCCATAAAGGAGGCAAAGGTAGAGGTTTCTTGTTTTACCCCAATTTAAAACATAAGCAGGGACTCAAATATGGGAGGAGGACTTAGGCCTCTTTCACGCGAGCGTGTCCGGATGCGTCCCGATGCATTGCAGCAAACCCGCGCGAGTAGGTACCCAATTGCGTTCCGTTCAGTTTTTATTGCGCAGGTGCAATGTGTTTTGCACGCGCGTGATAAAAAACTGACTGTGGTATCCAGACCCGAACTTCTTCACAGAATTTCAGGTTTGGGTTCAAGGTTGTGTAGATTGTATTATTTCCCCTTATAACATGGTTATACGGGAAAATATTAGCATTCTGAATACAGAATGCATAGTAAAATAGGGCTGGAGGGGTTAAAAAAAAAAAAAATTATTAATAATTTAACTCACCTTAACCGCCTCCAGACCGCCTAACGCAGGATCGCGGTCCGGAGGCGGCAGCGCTGCGCAGAGTCACGCATATACGCGTCATCTCGCGTCTCGCGGGCCAGCAAAAGTTAGAGGGGGGTCACGTCACCAGCCTGCCAGCCAATTATCGTTGCTGGCAAGCTGGCGATTTTTAACAAAACGAATCACAAGCCATCTAACACATCATATTAGTAAATATGATGTGTTAAATGGCTTCCCTGCTCCTCTGCTGGTCCTTTTCGTCGGTTGGTTCCAGCAGAGGAGCAGGCTTCACAGTGAGTACACCAAACACTACACTTTAGCCCCAGATCACCCCCCTGCACCCCAATTAACCCTTTGATCACCCCTTGATCGCCCCTGTCAATCACTAGTGAAAGGAAAAAAGTGATCAGTGTAAACTGTCACTTTTTTTTTCACTGGTATTGACTGTTAGGTTTTAGGGATAGTTTAGGCCCCTTGGTTAGGTAGTTTAGCGATCGGTTAGCGCCCAGCCCACCGCACCGCAGTCACTTATTCGCTGATTAGCGTATCGCTAATCAGCTTTTGTACTTTTATAGTATCTGTAAGTGATCAAAACTGATCACAGTCAGATCTATAATTGTATTAGTGTCACCTTAGTTCGCCCTCCACCCAAAACGCAGTGTTTGCCTGATCAGGCCTGATCGGTCGCCCACACGTGCGTTCACCCACGCCCGCCCCACCGCAGTGACAAAAAATTATTATTTTTTGATCACTGCACAATCACTTTACACGCGCTCCGGCGATAATTTTTTTGTTTTGTTTTGATATTTTTTATCAACCGCAGCGGCCTCCGGTACTTCGCTAGCCTCCCATTTGTAAGACAGGCTTGCTTTTTTTCTTGGGTAGTCTCAGGGAATACCCCTAAATTTAGTAGCCCAAATGTCAAACAGGGGGTATTCTTCTGAAGAGGCCTACAGGCTTCTGACCCAGTCGGAAGAGGAATGGGAACCCTCATCTGATGAATCTAGCGGGTCAGAATATGAACCTGTAGAAAGCAGTGGCAGTCTGACCCAAAGTTCGGACGAGGAGGTTGAGTTCCCTGATACCACCAGGCGTACCCGGCCCCGTGTCGCTAGACCACAGGTTGCGCAGGATCCGCTTCAAGGGCAGCAGAGTGGGGCTGGCGCTGTCGGATTACGTGGTGAGGCATACACCAGCAGCGCAGCCCTCCCTGGACCTAGTACCAGCACTGCCGTACAACATGGTGAAGTGGCGAGCACCAGAAGGGCAGTTGAAGCTGGTACGGTGGCACATGCACAGACGGGCCCGTAGACCCCCTAGAATCCCTGAGGTGCTGGCAAATCCTGATTGGCAGTCCCCAACTTCAGCCGCACCAGTAGTTCCCCCTTTCACCGCCCAGTCTGGAGTTCGGGTTGAGACAGCTCAGATCGGTTCGGCCCTGGGATTTTTTTAGCTGTTCTTGACTGCGGAGCTCTTGGACTTAGTTGTGGCAGAAACAAACCGGTATGCCACACAATTTATATCCGCCAACCCGGGAAGCTATTATGCCCAGCCTTTCCGGTGGAAACCAGTCCCAGTTTCTGAAATTAAATTTTTTATGGACCTTCTCCTCAATATGGGTCTAACCAAAAAGCATAAATTGCGGTCATATTGGACCACGAACCCAATTCATCACATGCCCATGTTTTCTGCTGCTATGTCCAGGGCACAATTTGAGGCCATCCTGCGTTTCCAGCACTTTAGCGACAACACCACCTCCCGTCCCAGAGGCCACCCAGCTTTTGACCGGCTCTACAAAATTCGGCCCCTCATAGACCACTTCAACCAGAAATTTGCAGATTTGTATACCCCAGAGCAAAACATCTGCATAGACGAGTCCCTAATACATTTTACCGGGCGCCTTGGCTTCAAACAATACATCCCAAGCAAGCGCGCCCGGTATGGGGTCAAATTGTATAAGCTCTGTGAAAGGGCCACAGGCTATACCCACAAATTTCGGATCTATGAGGGAAAAGATCAGACCCTGGAGCCGGTCGGTTGCCCTGACTACCTGGGGAGCAGTGGGAAGACAGTCTGGGACTTGGTGTCACCCTTATTTGGCAAGGCGTACCATCTTTATGTGGACAATTTCTACACAAGTGTGGCCCTCTTCAGGCATTTGTTTCTAGAACTAGTCGCGCGGGCTTCCCCCAACGGCTCGTTACCACCCGTCTTGCAAGGGGGGAGAGGGCTGCCTTGTGTAATGAAGAACTGCTTGCGGTGAAATGGAGAGACAAGCGTGATGTTTACATGCTCTCCTCCATTCACGTAGACACGACAATACAAATTGAGCGAGCAACCCGTGTCATTGAAAAGCCCCTCTCAGTCCACGACTATAACCTTCACATGGGAGGGGTGGACTTCAATGACCAGATGTTGTCTATGTATTTAGTTTCCCGACGCACCAGACGCTGGTATAAGAAGGTGTCTGTATATTTAATTCAATTGGCTCTGTATAATAGTTTTGTTCTCTACAGTAAGGCTGGGAGAACAGGATCCTTCCTCAAATTTCAGGAAGAGATCATCGAGAACCTCCTGTACCCAGGAGGTTCCGTGGCCCCATCCACCAGTGTAGTTAGCCTTCTACACGAGCGACATTTCCCCAGTGTCGTTCCTGGTACCTCAACCCAACCTTCACCCCGAAAAAGATGTTGTGTCTGTAGCAGGAGTGGAATAAGGCGTGACACCGGCTATTTCTGCCCTGACCACCCTGCCCTATGCTTTGGAGAGTGTTTACGGAAGTACCACACAGGTACACCTAGGCATTGCATTGCTGTCAGATTACACACAATTCGGTGTATGCGGCGCTGCAAGACGAGATTTCTCCTCTGCAGTAAAAGATACGTTTGCCGAGGCATATGAGCTGAGGAGGTGGCGGTGTTCATATGCTTTGGCAAACACTTTGTATATAAAAAATAATAAAAATCCCGGCAATGATTTATTCATCCACATCGATTGATGTGAATGGAGAAATCGGGTTTGCCAGGGCATACGAGCTAAGTGGGTATGGATGTTGGGCGGAGCTCCTATGTCCTGGCAGACGCCTTTCCCCTCCTTTTTATTTTTTGGCAGAGATTTTTTCATCCACATTGATCGATGCGAATGAAGAAATCTGTGCCGTTCATTTTTTTCTTTCAGCCCAGAGGCTGAACGGAAAAAAAAAATCTCATTACCTGTATGCTCTATATAAGGAGGATAGCAGAAACTTCTAATGCTGGCCATACATGTAATGATTGCGGAGACCCTCAAATGCCAGGGCAGTACAAACACCCCACAAATTACCCCATTTTGGAAAGAAGACACCCCAAGGTATTCGCTGAGGGGCATATTGAGTCCATGAAAGATCGAAATTTTTGTCCCAAGTTAGCGGAAATTGAGACTTTGTGAGAAAAAAACTAAAAAAAAAATTCTGCTAACTTATGCCCAAAAAAATAATAGTTTCTATGAACTCGCCAGGCCCCTCATTGAATACCTTGGGGTGTCTTCTTTCCAAAGTGGGGTCACATGTGGGGTATTTATACTGCCCTGGCTTTTTTGGGGCCCTAAAGCGTGAGAAGAAGTCTGGGATCCAAATGTCTAAAAATGCCCTCCTAAAAGGAATTTGGGCACCTTTGTGCATCTAGGCTGCAAAAAAGTGTCACACATGTGGGGAATGTGTTTTGGGGTGTCATTTTACATATACCCATGCTGGGTGAGAGAAATATCTTGGTCAAATGCCAACTTTGTATAAAAAAAAAAAGGGAAATGTCTTCTTTTGCCAAGATATTTCTCTCACCCAGCATAGGTATATGTAAAATGACACCCCAAATCACATTCTTTAACTTCTCCTGAGTACAGCGATACCAGATGTGTGACACTTTTTTGCAGCCTAGGTGGGCAAAGGGGCACACATTCCAAAGAGCACCTTTCGGATTTCACCGGTCATTTTTTACAGATTTTGATTGCAAACTTCTTCTCACGCATCTGGGCCCCTAAAATTCCAGGGCAGTATAACTACCCCACAAGTGACCCCATTTTGGAAAGAAGACACCCCAAGGTATTTTGTGATGGGCATAGCGAGTTCATGGAAGTTTTTATTTTTTGTCACAAGTTAGTGGAATATGAGACTTTGTAAGAAAAAATAAAATAAAAAAATAGATCATCATTTTCCGCTAACTTGTGACAAAAAATAAAAAGTTCTATGAACTCACTATGCCCATCAGCGAATACCTTAGGGTGTCTTCTTTCCGAAATGGGATCATTTGTGGGGTGTTTGTACTGTCTGGGCATTGTAGAACCTCAGGAAACATGATATGTGCTCAGAAAGTCAGAGCTGCTTCAAAAAGCGGAAATTCACATTTTTGTACCATAGTTTGTAAACGCTATAACTTTTACCTAAACCATTTTTTTTGCCCAAACATTTTTTTTTTTTATCAAAGACATGTAGAACAATAAATTTAGCGGAACATTTATATATGGATGTCGTTTTTTTTTTGCAAAATTTTACAACTGAAAGTGAAAAATGTCATTTTTTTTGCAAAAAAATCGTTAAATTTCGATTAATAACAAAAAAAAGTAAAAATGTCAGCAGCAATGAAATACCACTAAATGAAAGCTCTATTAGTGAGAAGGAAAGCAGGTAAAATTAATTTGGGTGGTAAGTTGCATGACTGAGCAATAAACGGTGAAAGTAGTGTAGTGCAGAAGTGTAAAAAGTGGCCTGGTCATTAAGGGTGTTTCAGCTAGGGGGGTTGAAGTGGTTAATCCACTTGTTCGCGCAGCCGGCATCTCTTCTGTCTTTTTCTTTGAGAAATAGGACCTTTGATGACGTCACTGCGCTAATCACATAGTCATTCACCTGATCCATCACCATGGTTATGGATCATGTGATGAGCGTAGGGACGTCATCAAATGTCCTTTTCCTCACAGATGAAGACAGAAGAGACGCCGGCTGCGCGAACAAGCGGATTAAGGTGAGTTACTATTCAGAATGCTATTATTTTACCTTTTAACCATGTTATAAGGGAAAATAATAATGATCGGGTCCCCATCCCGATCGTCACCTAGCAACCGTGCATGAAAATCGCACTGCATCCGCACTTGCTTGCGGATGCTTGCGATTTTCACACAACCACATTCATTTCTATGGGGCCTGCGTTACTTGAAAAACGCACAAAGAGGTGCATGCTGCGATTTTCATGCATCGCACAAGTGATGCGTAAAAATCACCGCTCATGTGCACAGCCCCATAGAAATGAATGGGTCCGGATTCAGTGCTGATAATAAATATAACATTATTGAACAAATCGATAAAATATTGATGGTTTAAATCAACTGTACATCTCAGTATAGGATGCCGTCATATGCCTTCTCCAGGGGCACGTGATGAAGCTGCTCTCTCCCATGTGTCTCTCTTTGTAGTCCAGTTCCAAGAGACCCCGTGTTCCTGGCTTGGGGCTCATATATTAGCGTTAGAAACAGCTCACCTCCCCCCTCCTCAGGGATGTGACATCATAGTGTGACTGCGACGTATGCCTGCACTCAGGCCAGCCAGTTGGCTCTCTGAGGCTAGAAGCACCACACGCCCAGCCATGTCACAAACACAAGGTGGGGGAGAGCATAGTAACTAGGCTGATAAACTGGGGAAACTCAACAAAAGGCCTCAGATCTATTGATCCCTTAGCCTTTGAAGTCACCAGCCACCTGGAGATATATCCACCCCAGCAGGAACTGGCATTTAGGAGGGGGCTGGTTAGGCCGCATTTAAGTATATATATGTATATAGATACTTGGGGCGCATCTATATACACATATATACTCATTATAAACCTGGGGCATACATGGGCAGTTATAGGCCCACATATATATATATATATATATATATATATATATACAGGTCCTTTTCAAAAAATTAGCATATTGTGATAAAGTTCATTATTTTCTGTAATGTACTGATAAACATTAGACTTTCATATATTTTAGATTCATTACACACCAACTGAAGTAGTTCAAGCCTTTTATTGTTTTAATATTGATGATTTTGGCATACAGCTCATGAAAACCCAAATTTCCTATCTCAAAAAATTAGCATATTTCATCCGACCAATAAAAGAAAAGTGTTTTTAATACAAAAAAAAGTCAACCTTCAAATAATTATGTTCAGTTATGCACTCAATACTTGGTGGTGAATCCTTTTGCAGAAATCACTGCTTCAATGCGGCGTGGCATGGAGGCAATCAGCCTGTGGCACTGCTGAGGTGTTATGGAGGCCCAGGATGCTTCCATAGCGGCCTTAAGCTCATCCAGAGTGTTGGGTCTTGTGTCTCTTAACTTTCTCTTCCCAATATCCCACAGATTCTCTATGGGGTTCAGGTCAGGAGAGTTGGCAGGCCAATTGAGCACAGTAATACCATGGTCAGTAAACCATTTACCAGTGGTTTTGGCACTGTGAGCAGGTGCCAGGTCGTGCTGAAAAATTAAATCTTCATCTCCATAAAGCTTTTCAGCAGATGGAAGCATGAAGTGCTCCAAAATCTCCTGATAGATAGCTGCATTGACCCTGCCCTTGATAAAACACAGTGGACCAACACCAGCAGCTGACATGGCACCCCAGACCATCACTGACTGTGGGGACTTGACACTGGACTTCAGGCATTTTGGCATTTCCCTCTCCCCAGTCTTCCTCCAGACTCTGGCACCTTGATTTCCGAATGACATGCAACAGTCCAGTGCTGCTTCTCTGTAGCCCAGGTCAGGCGCTTCTGCCGCTGTTTCTGGTTCAAAAGTGGCTTGACCTGGGGAATGCGGCACCTGTAGCCCATTTCCTGCACACGCCTGTACACGGTGGCTCTGGATGTTTCTACTCCAGACTCAGTCCACTGCTTCCGCAGGTCCCCCAAGGTCCTTCTCCACAATCTTCCTCAGGGTCCGGTCACCTCTTCTCGTTGTGCAGCGTTTTCTGCCAGACTTTTTCCTTCCCACAGACTTCCCAGTGAGGTGCCTTGATACAGCACTCTGGGAACAGCCTATTCGTTCAGAAATTTCTTTCTGTGTCTTACCCTCTTGCTTGAGGGTGTCAATGATGGCCTTCTGGACAGCAGTCAGGTCGGCAGTCTTACCCATGATTGCGGTTTTGAGTAATGAACCAGGCTGGGAGTTTTTAAAAGCCTCAGGAATCTTTTGCAAGTGTTTAGAGTTAATTAGTTGATTCAGATGATTAGGTTAATAGCGCGTTTAGAGAACCTTTTCATGATATGCTAATTTTTTGAGATAGGAATTTTGGGTTTTCATGAGCTGTATGCCAAAATCATCAATATTAAAACAATAAAAGGCTTGAACTACTTCAGTTGGTGTGTAATGAATCTAAAATATATGAAAGTCTAATGTTTATCAGTACATTACAGAAAATAATGAACTTTATCACAATATGCTAATTTTTTGAGAAGGACCTGTATATACCTGGGGGAGAGCCATGGCAGATACACATATACAGATGTATGCACTGCATACACACATCTCCATATATACATCTACATAAGAGGGAATATATACACAGCCATACAGGGAATATATATCCCTATTGGCAATAAAAGGGGGTCCATATACATACATACACATATCAATAAAGGGGCAGATACAGTACAGACCAAAAGTTTGGACACACCTTCTCATTCTTAGCAGTGGTTTCCTAGCAGATATTCTACCATGAAGGCCTGATTCACACAGTCTCCTCTTAACAGTTGTTCTAGAGATGTGTCTGCTGCTAGAACTCTGTGTGGCATTGACCTGGTCTCTAATCTGAGCTGCTGTTAACCTGCGATTTCATTGGCTGGTGACTCGGATGAACTTATCCTCCGCAGCAGAGGTGACTCTTGGTCTTCCTTTCCTGGGGCGGTCCGCATGTGAGCCAGTTTCTTTGTAGCGCTTGATGGTTTTTGTGACTGCACTTGGGGACACTTTCAAAGTTTTCCCAATTTTTCGGACTGACTGACCTTCATTTCTTAAAGTAATGATGGCCACTCGTTTTTCTTTACTTAGCTGCTTTTTTCTTGCCATAATACAAATTTTAACAGTCTATTTAGTAGGACTATCAGCTGTGTATCCACCTGACTTCTCCACAACGCAACTGATGGTCCCAACCCCATTTATAAGGCAAGAAATCCCACTTATTAAACCTGACAGGGCACACCTGTGAAGTGAAAACCATTTCAGGTGACTACCTCTTGAAGCTCATCAAGAGAATGCCAAGAGTGTGCAAAGCAGTAATCAAAGCAAAAGGTGGCTACTTTGAAGAACCTAGAATATGAGATATTTTCAGTTGTTTGACACTTTTTTGTTATGTAGATTCACACTGAAGGCATCAAAACTATGAATTAACACATGTGGAATTATAATTCCACATGTGTTAATTCATAGTTTTGATGCCTTCAGTGTGAATCTACAATTTTCATAGTCATGAAAATAAAGAAAACTCTTTGAATGAGAAGGTGTGTCCAAACTTCTGGTCTGTACTGTACATATATATATCCATATACATACGCCAACCTAACTTCCCTCTACAATCCACCTGTTGTCGAATTACACGACAATAACTTGAGGGAAGGGTTAGGATGTATTTGCCCCCTTAACCCCACTCTTGGTGATAATTCAGGAAGAACTGGAGTACACTTTGGTTCTTAGGTACATAGACATCACCTATTCCGACCTGCTCTTCACCGTAACCAGCCTCCCCCATCCACAGGATATACCGTCGTCTTCTTCTTTTCGCAGGAACTTTCTGGACGTCTTTTGCTTCCATCTTCCGGTATCAGCCCCTCCTACTGTCGTCTTTTCCTGACTTCCGGAGTGGCTTGACCCTCACAGATCAGACCTTTCTCTTTCAGGGAACCATCTTCCGGTGTTGGCCACCCCCAATGAGTTTGGAGTGTCCACACCCCCACAGTCTCTCGGTATTAATGCCAATCTTCAGTTTTCGTCCACCCCCCAAGGAACCTGGAGCGAGTTCACCCTCACAGTCTCAATTTTACATCAGCACCAACTTTCTTTAAGCAAGACTTTGGTCCGACATCGCTTTTTCAGTCTTGAATGAAGGATGAGTTCGGTTCTCCCATGGACAGATAAGTAGGTCTTTACAAGGCAGGTCCGATTTTTCATTAAGTAAGGTGATGTCATGGTATCTAAATACTACCTGTGGGAAATAACTCTGCCACACTACCCATCCAGTCCTTCCCTTATGAACTTCACCGTGCCTGGGTTCAAGGTGGCAAATGGCGAACAGAGGGGGCCTGTCCCTAGTGTGCCCTACTCTTGTCCCCATTCGCACAAAACACATACACAGTTCCCCCCCCCCCCCCAACCCACTTAAACCCAAGGATATTTGTAAACAATATTCTGAGGTCTCAGGATGGCACATTTTACATCCCAAAACCTCATAGGAAAATTTCCCACTCCATGGGGTCTCAGGATAATTTTAGATTTTTCATCCTGGACTCCCACACAAACTGTCATGTCTCTTGGATTTTTGGCTCCAGGACTTTGGTGAGATTAAGTCCTGAGCCTCCGGCGGTTGAGTTTGTGAAGTTCTGTCTGGTTCTGGTTTGATCGGTCCGCAAGTCTCTTTGCCCTCCAGTACATTAGACACAGTCTCAAGTGGATGATGTTGACCAGAACCAGAAGAAACTGTACTGTAATCGCTCTTCCACCCGAACACAATCAAATCTTTCTCCAGCGCAATGAGAATGTTCCCGCTGGATTGTGGCACAGTTCTCTGTCTCCTGTACAAGGGTCGATAAACTGACAAAATCCAGTGGGATCCTCTGGAGCCTCACAAGAATGTCAGGGCAGATAGCAGTCATCTGGGTATTTTTCCTCTGCTCCGTAGCAAACACCTGGAATAGAAGAAAATACCAGGCGCTCCTGGAGGATTTCCCCTCACGGTGCAGTTAATTGTCCAACCCAGCTCCAATACCTTTGATCCATGAGTAGAGAAAGGTATTGGATTGACCTCCATCTCACAGGACCCCTTGTTATCCCAACACTGGTGTGAGAACACCCTACCGCGTCTCCCCATCCCTCTACACCAACAGATCAGTATGGGTACCTTACTAAGTTAGGATTACTGAGGGGAGCTGTGGATGAAGCACCATCTAATAATTGGTGGCACTGTATCTCTGTCCACTCATGTGTACTCAAGCTTATTTCCCCCTGTCATCCTGTTTTGTGGAGGCCAGCAGAATCCATGGCATAAGTCCTGCCTAGACTCTTTAGCACTCCACAACACAAGAACACAGTCCACACTCCGCTGCCAATCACCCTTAATCGCACTTAATTCTGGTCCGATCAGGTGGCACGCAATACACTAACAATACAGCACTAAATATACAGTACTAAACTACACTACACGTTCCCAAATTCCACCAATAAACTAACTATACAGTTCACACACACAAGTATTAGCAGCCCACCCACCTAGTACTACTTACTGTCCCTATGGGGTACGATGAGGGTTAACGATGGCACTGCAGGGGTGTATGCAGGCCACAGACACAAATACAGTAATTATTAGGGTTGCTGAGTAGATCAGGGAAGGGTTAACAATGGGGGTGATCAGGGCTGTACAGCAATGCAGGGGTTAATACCATGCAAGTGTACAGTGAGGGGGTGTGTGGCAGGGATTATTCAGGGGAGTAGGGGTTTGGATATGCAAGGGTTGTCACCAGGGGTGTAGGGGTTGTGGGTAGGTATGTAGGTGTAAGGGTTAAATCGTTGGTGGGTTAGTGGTAGGGGGTCAGGGATCGTTGGTGGGATAGGGTTGATACTTAAGGTATTCTTGCTCGTTCGTTCGGGATAGTCTCCTTGTGGGGGGCAGGGGGGGGGGGGGGTGGCACGGCACGGCTCTTCTCAGAGCGTCGGCTCTACGCTGCCTGAGTGCAGGGGCCGCCGGATATTTATCTCCGGCGGCCCGCACCGCCCACAAGGTGGCACGCACGCGCCTGCCCATCGGAGACACGTGGGCCGGCGCAGTGATATGATGTCACTGCACCAGCCCGCGCGTCCCCGAACGCGCACATTGGGGCCGCGCCATGTACTAACAGGCGGGAGAAGCCTTTGATCTCCCGCCTGTAGCACTCTGCATTCCGGCCAGCGCAATGGTAATTGCGCTGCCGGAATGCGCATAATAGAAGGAGGGGAGGTTTCTCCCTTCCGTCTATCATGTATAATTATCTCCAGCAGCGCTGGAGATAATTGCAACAAAGGACTCAGATTCTGTTGAATCTGAGTTCTTTGTAGTCCTCACGATGACCGGACCTTCGTCCGGTCATTCTGATGCAATCAACCAGATTGCATCAGTGTGAATGCTTGGGGCACAGTCACACTGATGCACCTGGTTACAGATATTGGGGCCTATGGATATGGGGGCATATATCTCATATTATAAGGGGGCACATATCTTATATTATAAGGGGGCACAGCCCCTACATTATAAGGCGGCACTTCTTCCAGGGACCACATATTTCCCACAGGGGCCACTATGAGCCCCTGTGGACCACCAAAGGCAGATGTGCGCAGATGCTGGGAACATCTGCGCACATCATCCTATAAAGTGACCATTAATGCATGCATATATATCATGCATGCATGCACGTGTTTGCATGCATATATGTATATATATAAATATATATATATATATATATATATATATGCATGTGTCTCAACCCTTCCTCAACACTGCTGCAGGGGTATACTTAGCCCTTCCAGGGTTACTAGGCCTTCTCCAGGGGCACGTGATGAAGCGGCTCTCTCCCATGTGTCTCTCTTTGTAGTCCAGTTCCAAGAGACCCCGTGTTCCTGGCTTGGGGCTCATATATCAGCCTCAGAAACAGCTCACCTCCCCCCTCCTCATGGATGTCACATCATATTGTCACTGCCACGTATGCCTGCACTCAGGCCAGCCAGTTGGCCCCCTGAGGCTAGCAGCACCACACGCCCAGCCATGTCACAAACACAAGGTGGGGAAGATCATAGTAACTTGGCTGATAAGCTGGGGAAACTCAACAAAAGGCCTCAGATCTATTGATCCCTTAGCCTTTGAAGTCACCAGCCACCTGGAGACATATCCACCCCTGCAGGAACTGGCATTTAGGAAGGGGCTGGTTAGGCCGCATTTAAGTATATATATATATATGTATATAGATACTTTGGGCGCATCTATATACAGGGAGTGCAGAATTATTAGGCAAGTTGTATTTTTGAGGATTAATTTTATTATTGAACAACAACCATGTTCGCAATGAACCCAAAAAACTCATTAATATCAAAGCTGAATATTTTTGGAAGTAGTTTTTAGTTTGTTTTTAGTTTTAGCTATTTTAGGGGGATATCTGTGTGTGCAGGTGACTATTACTGTGCATAATTATTAGGCAACTTAACAAAAAACAAATATATACCCATTTCAATTATTTATTTTTACCAGTGAAACCAATATAACATCTCAACATTCACAAATATACATTTCTGAATTTCAAAAACAAAACAAAAACAAATCAGTGACCAATATAGCCACATTTCTTTGCAAGGACACTCAAAAGCCTGCCATCCATGGATTCTGTCAGTGTTTTGATCTGTTCACCATCAACATTGCGTGCAGCAGCAACCACAGCCTCCTAGACACTGTTCAGAGAGGTGTACTGTTTTCCCTCCTTGTAAATCTCACATTTGATGATGGACCACAGGTTCTCAATGGGGTTCAGATCAGGTGAACAAGGAGGCCATGTCATTAGATTTTCTTCTTTTATACCCTTTCTTGCCAGCCACGCTGTGGAGTACTTGGACGCGTGTGATGGAGCATTGTCCTGCATGAAAATCATGTTTTTCTTGAAGGATGCAGACTTCTTCCTGTACCACTGCTTGAAGAAGGTGTCTTCCAGAAACTGGCAGTAGGACTGGGAGTTGAGCTTGACTCCATCCTTAACCCGAAAAGGCCCCACAAGCTCATCTTTGATGATACCAGCCCAAACCAGTACTCCACCTCCACCTTGCTGGCGTCTGAGTCGGACTGGAGCTCTCTGCCCTTTACCAATCCAGCCACGGGCCCATCCATCTGGCCCATCAAGACTCACTCTCATTTCATCAGTCCATAAAACCTTTGAAAAATCAGTCTTGAGATATTTCTTGGCCCAGTCTTGATGTTTCAGCTTATGTGTCTTGTTCAGTGGTGGTCGTCTTTCAGCCTTTCTTACCTTGGCCATGTCTCTGAGTATTGCACACCTTGTGCTTTTGGGCACTCCAGTGATGTTGCAGCTCTGAAATATGGCCAAACTGGTGGCAAGTGGCATCTTGGCAGCTGCACGCTTGACTTTTCTCAGTTCATGGGCAGTTATTTTGCGCCTTGGTTTTTCCACACGCTTCTTGCGTCCCTGTTGACTATTTTGAATGAAACGCTTGATTGTTCGATGATCACGCTTCAGAAGATTTGCAATTTTAAGAGTGCTGCATCCCTCTGCAAGATATCTCACTATTTTTGACTTTTCTGAGCCTGTCAAGTCCTTCTTTTGACCCATTTTGCCAAAGGAAAGGAAGTTGCCTAATAATTATGCACACCTGATATAGGGTGTTGATGTCATTAGACCACACCCCTTTTCATTACAGAGATGCACATCACCTAATATGCTTAATTGGTAGTAGGCTTTCGAGCCTATACAGCTTGGAGTAAGACAACATGCATAAAGAGGATGATGTGGTCAAAATACTCATTTGCCTAATAATTCTGCACTCCCTGTACACATATATACTCATTATAAACCTGGGGCATACATGGGCAGTTATAGGCAGTTATAGGCCTACATATATATATATATGGGGGCCCATATACATACGTACATACATACACATATCAATTAAGGGCCAGATACATATATATATATCCATATATAAATACGCCCACCTGACTTCCCTCTACACATGGTGTGAAAATAAGTATATAATGCTGTATCGGCACAGGTTTTGAAGGATTGAACCTGTCAAACAAATTTAATCAGTTTCTATAAAGATGTAAGTTCAAGACTCAACTGGGGTAAGTAAATTGAAGTCATATAGCTTAACTTGTACAAAGCATTTGATACTGGGCCACATAAAAGGTTAGCAAATAAAATCAGAATGCTTGGACTGGGGCGAAATATGTGTAGGTGGGTAAGTAACTGGCTGAGTGATAAAAAACAAATGGTGGTTATAAATGGTACATACTCAGACTGGGTTACCATCACTAGTGGGGTACCACAGGGGTCAGATTTGGGTCATATTCTATATTATATTTATTAAAGATCTTATAGAGAATTTGCACAGTAAAATATCCATTTTGTGCTGACAATATTAAACTGTTTAAAGTAATTAACAAAGAGGACAGTATACTCTGCCATCTACCTTATGAGGGTTTTTTGCCTTCTTCTGGATCATCTTTGCAGGATAACAGGCTGAACTGGGTGGATGGATGCCTTTTTTTCAGCCTTACAATCCATGTTGCAGTGTTAAATATCAAACCTTTTGTGCATCTTTGTACATGTATATTTTAAACTGACCACTTGAGCTGTTGACTATGTTTGTTGTGCTACAAGATATAGGGGGTATTACCAACATAGACATGTCATACAGGTGCACGTCTCGCCTATGGGACACCATTTTTCCTGGACCTGTTGACATTAACATTTCTAGAAAGGTTTGAACGATACAGACGTCTACAGTAGATGAGTTTTATGCATCTTACAAGTACTTTATTACAAATAAACTTCTGGCTTTAAAAATAGCTAAGGTGCAGTGAAGTAGTTTATTTTTCTTCGACTTAGATATATTTTATTACTTTTGTTCTTGAATGTTTCCAGGAACTTTACGTGTTGAAATTCTGAACAAGAAAGGAGAAGCAATGCAAAAACTTCCTGGTACAAGTCACGCCGCTTCAAAGAAGCTGTTGGTGGAATTGAAAGTTCTGTTGCATTGTAAGTATGTTTAGAAGTTCACATGTCGCAGAGGATGAAGTCTGCATCAAATCCAAATGAAAATCTTAAATGAAATCTTAAATGGATTTTAAAACACAAGTGCAGATTTTAAATTTTTGGTGCGTTTCTGACAAGTATTTTAAAGAACCCTTGTTAAACCAGGCAAACTACCCCTGGTAGGTGTGATCTTGCTGATTAAAATCATACCTTTCTTTTGTCTGTATGTTAAACTGCAGATATATCTTAATTTTTATTCATAAGCAAATGAGCATGTTAGAGCATCGTGGGGTAGAATCCTTGGAGCACTGCTTTTGTAACCTCACTCCGCTCAGCATACTTCCCTTGTCCCCTTGATTGACAGGGCTAGACATCAGCATTCTGAACGGAGAGTTGTGTCCTAGCATGTTTATATCATATACAATACTTACTATAGCCATACCATGTTTAGAATAGTGGTTTTCTATGCTTAGAAAGCTAATGCATGTTACTGATTTATTCACAGGCACTATATATGATTATAAAGTAAGCAGTAATATGTATTAGGTTTCTAAGTATAGAAAACCACTCTTCTCAATATGATAATGCTGTAGCCTGGAGGTAAATGGGCAGCTTTGCATGTACGTAGATGTCCTAGGTTCACATCCCAGGAGAAATTTCTAGATTTTTTTCTTCAGTTATTTTTCTCTCCCCCTTATTTAATATATAATAAAAGGCTATATTACTATATTGATCTATCTACTTAAAAAGCTAATATGTATTACTGGAATTTTTATAATCATATATCATGCCTGTGAATAAACCAGCAATGTGTATTCTCAATATACAGTCAAGTAGAGCTTCAACATGCAACAAGAAGAAATGAGAGCGTGACAAAGCATTTTTTGAGCATTCAATTTAATGAAAACAACGAATAAAGTAGTTTAGGATCACATGCCTTTAAAAGGCCAAATCTGTGCAAAGATGAAGATTCATTGTCATTTTCTGTCAGGTAGTCACACGTTGTGATGGCAAAGGCAAAAAAACTCTCCCTTTTTGAACGTGGTCGGGTTGTTGAACTGCATAAGCAGGGTCTCTCACAGCGCGCCATCGCTGCTGAGGTGGGACGCAGTAAGACAGTCATTTTGAATTTCTTAAATTCTTAAATGATCCTAAGGGTTATGGAACAAAAAAGTCAAATGGTAGACGCAAAAAAAAATTCATCAGCACTGAGCCGGAGGATCCAATTGGCTATCCGTCAAGACACTGGACGATCGACCCAAATTAAGGCCCTTACTGGTGCTGACTGCAGCCCCATAACCATCAGACGGCATCTGAGACTGAAGGGCTTCAAAAACAAAAAAAGTATTCAAAGACCTCGTCTCCTTGAACGCCACAGAACTGCTTGTTTGGACTCTGCAAGAGAGCACCAAACATGGGACATTCAAAGGTGGAAGAAAGTTTTATTCTCTGATGAGAAAAAATGTAACCTTGATGGTCCTGCTGGTTTCCAACATTACTGACATGACAAGCAGATCCCACCTAAGTTGTTTTCTACGCGCCACAGTGGAGGGGGCGCCATAATGGTCTAGGATGCTTTTTCCTTCAGTGGAACAATGGAGCTTTAGGAAGTGCAGGGGCGTCAAACGGCCGCTGGCTATATCCAGATGTTACAGAGAGCATTCCTCATGACTCAGGGCCCTCGTCTGTGTGGTAATGACTCGGTTTTTCAACAGGAAAACGCTACAGTACACAATTCCCGCAGGACAAGGTACTTCTTCCAGGAGAATAACATCACTCTTTTGGCCCATCCTGCGTGTTCCTCTGATCTAAATCCAATTGAAAACCTTTGTGGATGGATGGCAAGGGAAGTTTACAAAAATGGACAACAGTTCCAAACAGTAGATGGCCTTCGTGCGGCCGTCTTCTCCACTTGGAGAAATGTTCCTACTCACCTCATGGAAACGCGTGCATCAAAAACGAATTTTGGAAGTGATAAACATTAACGGCGGAGCTACTCATTACCGAGTTCATGTTTGGAGGTTGGATTTCTGTTTTGGGGGGGGAGGGGGGGGGTGTTAAGTTTTTTTTGGAGGTGTGGTCCTAAACTTTTGATCAGCTGAAAAACAGCCTGTTTCAGTTAATTCGTTGTTTTCATTAAACTGAATGCTCAAAAAATGTTTTTCTCACTCCCATTTCTTATTGTTGCATGTTGAAGCTCTACTTGGAACCTTGTTAAGATCCAGCCATGCTAAATATAATTTTTTGCCATTTTTCAAGTGGTCTTAAACTTTTGATCATGATTGTAGTAAGGCTATAGCCTTTTATTATTGGTTAAATGTGGGAGTAAAATATTAACTTAAAGGGAAACTGTCACCTGGGTTTTGGGTATAGAGCTGAGGACATAGGTTGCTAGATGGCCGCTAGCACATCCGCAATACCCAGTCCCCATAGCTCTGTGTGCTTTTATTGTGTGAAAAAACAACAACGATTTGATACATATGCAAATTAACCTGAGATGAGTCTTGTCCCTGAATTGCTTTTTTTTCCAATTCCACCACATTTTGATTTTTTTTTTTTCCGCTTCCCACTTCATTTTGTACCATAATTAATGGTGGCATTAAAAAGTATAACTTGTCCTGCAAAAAATAAGCTCTCATACAGCTATGTGAACGGAAATACAAAAAAAGTTATGGCTCAAAGAAGATAGGGAAGAAAAATGACAAACACAAAAAACAAAAAAAACTCCAGTAGTGAAAGGGTTAAGCAGCAATCCATATCAGTATGTAATTCAGAGTTAGAAAATGATATGTTAGATACATACATGTGTATACTTACATTGTGGTATAATAAAGGGTGGCCCACCAAAAAGTAGCCCACCTCCAATGTCTCCAAATCAAGCTGCCTAATAGTAAATCTGTCTTATTTGTCCATAGCAACCAATCAGAGCTCAGCTTTCATTTTTTCTGATTTATTATTCAGTTTGATAAAAGCGGCCTATTGTGTCAGAAATATGGTATTCTCCCTGGAACAGGGAATAGTGATTGTGGAAGGCTATGTACAAAGCAGATTGATTAATAAAATACAAGAGACTTTTGCCGACAGGTTCCCAGGAACAAAACCGCCAGCTAAACGTTGTATTTAGAGTCTGGTTTGGAAATGGCATCAAACTGGCTCTGTTGCAAACATGAAGAAACTGAGGCCTCCATCAACCAGGACGGCTGAAGATGTGCATGAAATTCAGCAGCGGGTTGCAAGTGGGCCCCAAAAATTAACTCGAAGACTGTCTCAGCAAGTTGGTGTATCACAAACGTGTCAGCGAGGGCTGAAATCTCTGAACCTGAAACCGTACCTAATAACCTTTGTGCAGGAACTAAAAGAGTCTGACAAACCTAAATGTGTAAATTACTGGACTTGGTTGCTGACTATGATTGCTGACAGACATTTGGACCTTTGCTGTACTTCATGATGGACGAAGTTTGGTTTCAGTTATCAGGTCACGTAAATTCCCAGAATACAAGGTACTGGTCCGCTGAATCGCAATCCACTTGCTCGTTCATTTTATCATACAATCGCTGGAGACGGGCTACATTTTTGTGGGCCACCCTGTATATTAGCATATAGGTTCTGAATAATATAGGTAGGAGGCAGTCTTATTTAGGTCTTGTGTATGTACTGTAACCTTAGGCTGTGTTACGGTATGTTCACATATCAGTATAGTCTAGCAGCAATTGAGGTGTGTATTATGATGATCTGCAGCAGCAAAGTGTTGAAACAAAGTTTTATGCGAATTAACTTCGGATGTTTCCTCTGAAGTCGATTCGCTCATCCCTAATTATGATGTTAGTGGAGCACTTTTTTTGTTGTTCGCCCTGTTGGCTGTTTTGAATTGGTTTTAAGTGTGTGTATGTGTGGGTGGGGTACACACCGAAATACCTTGTCCCAGCCCTGTTCACAATAACCATAAACTGCTGTAATAACAATACATTTTAAGCCACTTTAAAGGTCCATTCACACGTCCTCAAAATGGGTCCGCATCCCTTCTGCAATTTTGCGGAACAGGTACGGACCCATTCATTTTCAATGTGGTCGGAATGTGCTGTCCGGATCCGCACTTCCGTTCCGCAAAAAAATAGAACATGTCCGATTCTTTTTCGCAATAGCGGACAAGAAAAGGCATTTTCTATGAGAGTGCCGGCGATGTACGGTCCGCCAAATGTGGAACGCACATTGCTGGTGTCCGTGTTTTGCGGATCCGCAAAACACATACGGACGTGTGAATGGACCCTAACAGTTAACACTAATCTGAAGCTTTACAATGCTGATATTTTGTTTTTGCACATTTATTGAAGCACCAAGTGGAGATAAAGAAATTATTTCCCATATAAGTCAGCATGGAGGAAAATGGCCGTACTGGTTTAAGAAAATGGGTAAGCTATTGGACAAGAATATCTTTTAGAATTATGTTTTCCATAGATTGAAACTAGTGATGAGCGAAGCGAGCTTCGGTTGCTTCATCCAAAGTCGCTTTGTTCAAAACTTCCGAATAATGCTGTATGGAGATCCGCCCCCATACAGTGATGTGACGAGACCAATCTCGCCACATTGCATTGGAGAAGCCTGGTTGCCTGCCTGCTCTCTTTAGACTATGGTCCTATGTTGAAACGCTTCATTTTCCCCTGCAAAGACATGAAAGCTGGGTCATTTGGTACTTACCCTATTTGAACAGTGATACCCCAGATAGCTATGCCATGGAGCCCATTCGGATAACGAAAGACTATGTGAAAGAATTTTCTTTGTGTATTTGTGTAGTCTGAGTGCCATTCACCTAATAATTTCTCTTTTGTCCTAAGAGATAATTGGAATTACTCCTAATAATATGCACTCAGACCTGAGCTATCTGGGGATATGTTAAATGTCTATGTTTACTGTAATGGTTGTGACATTGTATATTTGAATAGTGATTTCTGTCCTGTTGTCCCCACGTGTACAATGGCGATGTCCCTTTGTCCTGAGAGATAATTGAATTACTCCTCGGTTGTCTCCAGGGCAGAGAGGAGGAAACCAGGATGCATTGTGGGGATGTATTGTGTCTGTGTATCCTGAATTGCTGCTTATCTGTCCTGTGTCACAGTCTTCCATCTGGTCCCCCTAGGGGAGTGTCCACCAGATGGGGACCTGCATAAATACGGACGGGTAGCCCTCAGTAAAGAGAGATTCTGACCACTGCTTGACCCTCCACACGACGCCTTGTCTCGTTCTTGGGAGGATTTATTGTATGCTGTTCCAGTTCGACTGCTAGGAGCGTAAACCTTTCATATGGTTTTTCCTATTCGGCTGTATGCAGCATTCATATGGTTTCCAGTTCGGGAGATTGGTGTCTTTAGTAGCTGCCTTTGCATCTGGAAAGGGAATATCTCTTAATCGGCTTTTACCCCAATTTTTGCCCGGGGTGCCGTTACAAGTATTAAAATGTATGGGCTCCGATGAGCCGAAGTTAGTTATTCATGAAGTTGCACGTGACTTCGTTGAATAACTTCGTTAGTTGATTTTTACAGTGAAAAACCATTTTAAAACTTGAAACCAAATTCAGCTTTGGTTCCGACTGGTAACATCCTAAGCTTACTTTGCTCATCACTAATTGAAACTGTATCTGTCACCAGTCTAAACCCCCTGATCTAGGATCAGCAGATGCTGTTGCACCATCAACACATGTTCTATTATAGCTATATCTATGTAGATTGCAATAGGTTTTGTACTAGCCACTTTTCTAACTTGTATCTTTCAGCCTATTAAACCAAAATCTCACTTTTGCTAGTTTGATTAATTCTACTTTGTCACATTACTCTATTTGTTATGTTACTGCCCTGTATTTACCTCTATAATTATTATTTGCCTTTTTCTTTTATAAACGGGTCATGCATACATAGGTTACTATTAGCAGTACTTTTGTCTTTTTCTTTTATAAACGGGTCATGCATACATAGGTTACTATTAGCAGTACTTATCAGTAGCGTTGAGCGAACTTGTGTTTTAAGTTCTGCGTCCAAAGTTTGGGTTATCGAAGAATCCCGTTATGGATTCAGCTACCACGGACCATAACGGAATTTGGAATCCATAACGGAATTCTTCGATAACTCAAACTTTGGACTCAGAACTTAAAACACAAGTTCGCTCAACACTACTTATCAGTGTTCCTATGAAGAGCTGTTTGAAAAGGCTTTTAGACTGGCCAGACAGCATAATCTGCATGCAAATCACTACTAATTGCAGGGTTGCACCTGTACTTGATGCCCAGCACCTGTACATGCTGTTTTTTCATGCACAAGCACAGACCAGCAAGTACTACTGCAGCCCAGCAAGTAGAAGTGAACTGTATGCAGATCCTGATGCTAGTCCACACCAATTATTATCAGCCTTAGGTTCCTTTCACAAGGGTGAGAAATCCACACGGGTGCAATGCGTGAGGTGAACGCATTGCACCCGTACTGAATCCAGACCCATTCACTTCAATGGGGCTATTCAGATGAGCGGTGATTTTCACATATCACTTGTGCGCTGCATGAAAATCGCAGCATGTTCTATATTCAGCGTTTTTCACGCAATGCAGGCCCCATAGAAATGAATGGGGATGCGTGAAAATCGCAAGCAAGTGCGGATGCAATGCGATTTTCACGCATGGTTGCTAAGGAGACGAGGGATGAGTTACCCGGGACCCCATTTACTATATTGTTTTCCATTATAAAATGCTTAGAATGGAAAATAATAGAATTCTTTAATTCAGAATGCTAAGTAAAAGGTCCATTGTGGGGTTAAAAAATTAAATAAAAAATGTAACTCACCTCATCCACTTAATCGCGCAGCCGGGCCCGTCTTCTTTCTTCTTCTTGCAGGACCTGGCTGAAAAAGGACCTTCAGTGACGTCATCGCGCTCACCACGTGGTGAGAGCGGCGACGTCAGCGCAGGTCCTGCTGAATAAAGATAGAATATTTCTATCTTCATTCAGCAGGACCTGCGCTGACATCACCTTGCTCACCTCGTGGTGATCGTGATTACATCACCAAAGGTCCTTTTGCAGGTCCTGAAAGAAGAAGCAAGAATAGGATGCCGCCTGCGTGATCAATTGGAACAGGTAAGTAAATTATTATTATTTTTTTTAACACCTCAATCTACATTTTAGTAAGCATTTTGTATTCAGAATGCTATTATTTTCCCTTATAACCATGTTATAAGGGAAAATATTAAAATATACAGAACACCTAACCCAAACCCGAACTTCAGTGAAGGTACCACAGTCAGTTTTTTATCACGCATGTGCAAAACGCATTGCACCCTCGCGATAAAAACTGAACATCAGAACGCAATTGCCTACCTACTCGCCCGATTTTCCCTGATCGCAGACGCAGCGCATCCGGACCTAATCAAGGCACGCTCGTCTGCATGGCGCCTTAGTCTCTTAACAAGGAGCTTCAGTTCCACTGATATTTGTATTTGTCATCAATTCTTAAAAGGCTAATCTGAGTCTGCAAACACCTTTCAGATGGCCAGGCAAGATTCAAGTGTTTAAAAAAAAAAAATCTCAGCTGTCGCTGGTGCTCTGGGTCCACTATTGAACTCCTTTCTCCATCTATCTGGCCTCCACTGGAACTGAAGTGTGAGATGGCATCTACATGCACTTCACCTTTGCTGGCCAATCAGTAACCTCAGTGCTGATATGTGTAGGTATGGCATTTAACACTGAGCCTGAAAAGTTACAATTCTGGTGCAGTAGGGACTGGAGGTGGAGGAGAAGGGAACTCTGCACTGGACCTGAAGCACAGGTTTTTATTCTTAACATTTATACCCTGCCTGGCCATCTGAAAAGGGGTTTCTGGTCTTAGAGAAACCCTTTCTTTCCTCATAAATGCATCGTTTGCTCTGTATACTAAGAACTCTTGGTATACATTTAACTCACAACTGTTGGAGTGTAGCCAAGTGTGGCTACATTCCAATTGGTTTTGATTCCTGGAAATCTATGAACACATTGATAACGTGATGTTGCCTCTGTCAATAGGATGTGTTCCTATACAGTCTCACACATACCCCATTCACAAGGGAATTGGTAACCTTTCCAGAAGAAATTACAGTTTAACAACGCAAACGTTGTATTAGAAGAAGCTCCAGAATTATTTCAATGGGAATACAAGTTTTTACTTAAACATAAATTTCAGGAGCTCTGCTAGGGCTTTGAGAAAAAACAGTTCAGTATGAGCGGCGCTCAGGCAGCAGGGTCAGGAGGAGGGAGGGGCTGGTTTAACCTCCTCATATCTCGAGCTGGGTAGCAGCTAGAGATATTGGCCTGGTCTTGTTTTTACACCGAAGCTTTAAAACAGGAAGAATTACAGCAGAATTACTCCTAAATAACATCTATATCTCCCAATGCAGTTACTTACATTGCCGGCTTTCTAGCAAGACCAGGCCCATGTATCTAGTTGCTACCTAAGCTATGAAGAGTTAAGGCAACTCTTTCCCCTTTAGCTGTCTGTGATCTAACCCAGTCTGAAAGAGGAGCGGGGGTCATCAAGAGTTGTACGAACAAATGACCGAGCACTAATCAACCAGCACCCAACATGGCACTCGGCCAAGGCCCATATAATACAAAGAGAGGTGATGGTAGCAAGGCATCTTACCGTAGTAATGTCTTCAATGGAGCTGCGTTCTCTGTTCCAAAACTAAGGGTACTTTTACACTAGCGTTATTCTTTTCTGGTATTGAGATCTGGTCTCAATACCGGAAAAAAACTCATCTGTTTTGTCCTAATGCATTCTGAATGGAAAGTAATCCGTTCAGTATGCATCAGGATGTCTTCCGTTCCGTCCCTTGTATGGTATTTGACCGGACAAAATCCCGGAACACTACCGCACTTGCCGGATCCGGCATTAATTTTTATTGAAATGTATTAATGCCAGATCCTGTACCAAGTGTTCTGGAAATTGCCGGACCTGGTTTTCCGATCGGCGCTTGCGCAGTTCTTTCTAGCTTTGAATTTTTTTTATACTGGATCCATTATTCCGGATGATACTGGAAAGACGGATCCGGTATTTTAATGAATAAGTCTTTCAATGAAGAAGTCTAACGGATCCAGAAAAAAAAGATATTTGTTTGCATACGAATTCCCGGAACGGAACTGCCTGCCGGATTCTAATAACGCTACTGTAAAAGTACCTCTTTCACAGTGGCGTTGCGGGTGACGTGCAGGAAAAGATGTGGGTGCGTTGCGGGAAATTGTGCCATTTTTTCCCCTGCGAGTGCAAAGCATTTTAATGCGTTTTGCATGCACGTGAGAAAAAACTGCATGTTTGGTACCCAGACCCGAACCCGGACATCTTCACATTTTATTATTTTCCCTTATAACATGGTTATAAGGGAAAATAATAGTATTCTTAATACAGAATGCTTAGTAAAATGTCCATTGAGGGGTTAAAAATAAGAAACAAATTTTACTCACCCCATCCACTTGGTCGCTTAGCGGATCTCCTCTTCTTTCTTCAGGACCTGGGTAAAGGACCTTTGATGACGTCACTGCGCTCATCACATGGTCCATCACCATGGTGATGGACCATGTGATGAGCGCAGTGATGTCATCAAAGGTCCTTCACCCAGGCCCTTAAAGAAAGAAGAGGAGATCCGCTACGCATTTTACTAAGCATTATGTATTAAGAATGCTATTGTTTCCCCTTATAACCATGTTATGAGGGAAAATAATAATGATCGGGTCCCCATCCCGATCTTCACCTAGCAACCATGCGTGAAAATCTCACCGCATCCGCACTTGCTTGCGTATGCTTGCGATTTTCACGCAATGAGGCCTGCGTTGCGTAAAAAACCGCACAATATAGAGCATGCTGCGATTTTCACGCAACGCACAAGTGATGCGTGAAAATCACTGCTCGTGTGCACAGCCCCATAGAAATGAATGGGTCCGGATTCAGTGCTGGTGCAATGTGTTCACCTCACTCATTGCACCTGCGCGGAAAACTCGCCCGTGTGAAAGAGGCCTTAGTGTTTTCTACACTTCTAGCCCCTCCTCAAGGTTAATACACATGTTCAGTTACTGTACCTCATACTGCAGAAGTGCTGCCAGGTATAGACATCACTAAGCAGTTACATAAAGTTAAAGGCAAGAACCAATTAAAACCCTCTCTTTACAGGGCTGCAGTACATGATCTGACAGCCTACAGTATAAGAGATAGGGCTGCAGTAAACAAATATTTTAGTAATCAAGTATTCTAACGATTATATTTCTCGATTCATCGAGTAATCTAATAAGAAAAACCTTCTTAAAATAATGTATTACTTTATAAAAATGTCCCCCTTTCCCAGTGCCATCAGTTCAGCAGCCCCTCCATGCCATGTCCCCTAGTGCCCCCATGATGGCACTGCCATCAGCCCCTCAGTCCAGATTGCCAAGATGTCCCCCTTTCCAAGTGCCTCTATGCCATCCACCGTGTCCCCCACTCCCCCAGATCAACCCCCCGAGTGCCTAATCACAGGTGCCCCCATTAACCCCTCCCCCCAATACTTTTATACATGGCAAATCATAGGTTCTCCCATTAACCCCTCTAACGCCAATAACGTTATACATGCCAAATCACAGGTGCCCCCCGCCAATAACTTTATACATTCCAAACCACAGCTGCCCACATTTGCCCATGCCAAATCACAGGTGCCCTCGTTTTCCCCAGCCCATGCCAAATCACAGGTGCCCCCATTTCCCCTTGCCAAATCACAGGTGCCCCCATTTCCACATGCCAAATCACAGGTGCCACCATTTACTGCCCCACCGCCTCTGCTAACTTTATACTTACCTTTCAGTGCAGAGTGCGCCGACACACGGAGTCCGCAGGAGACGCGTCTTCATCCCAGCCAGCATGCACTGGGGACCTAACGTCACACACAGCATCAGCCAGCGTGCTGACGATGTGTGAACGCAAGGTCCTGCAGCGCGGTGCCGACGGGAGGCCATGGAGCGGTGAATGAGAAGCTTAATTTCACTCACGCTCCGTGGTCATGTGATTTAAATGAAAAACTGCATCGAGGATTTTTTTGCCTTGATTACATTGATTAAATCGATGAATCGTTTCAGCCCTAATAAGAGAGAAAAAATATTTAAAAAAATCTATGTGGCATCATGATAATTTTAGTGACCCACATAATAAAATTATCATGTTATTTATACCGCAAATTGAATGCCGTAAAAATAAATCCCACAAAATAATGTTAAAACTGCCAACCTGGCAGACCTTCTAACAGATTAACTGTGGATCTGTGGTTATATTCCCAGTTTCAACCCTTAAACCAGCACTGTAAACAATATAAAAAAAGTTTTAGTTTTGTGCTGGCTTATTACGCAATCAAGGTGTAGTTGCAGGCAGTAATGCTGCCTAATGCATATTATAACGTAACTGAAATTACCGTATTTTTCGCCCCATAAGACGCACTTTTCCCCCCCAAAAAATCGGGGGGAAATGCCCCTGCGTCTTATGGGGCAAATGCTGACAATTTAACATCGCTGGATGCGATGTACAGTGAGCGGGGGCCGGGGGAGGGACTGGGAGGAGGAGCTGGGGGCCGGGAATAGCGGCGGGGCGGTGCAATCAATGTACTATAGCCCCGCCCCGCCGCTCCGGTTAATAATATTAAATGTTTTATTCAATTAAAATATATTAGATATGCCCCCTTACTCCTATATTGCTAATCGTACCTTAAATCCTATTCCTAGATGCTGTAATGCAGGCTGGGCGGGCGGCAGCGTAACTCCTTGATGTCACCTGCCTGCGCCGCCTACTTTATGAATGAAGCAGGCGGCGCAGGCAAGTGACGTCAGCGAGTGACGCGCCGGCCGCCCGGCCTGCATTACAGCACCTAGGAATAGGATTTAAGGTACGATTAGAAATAGAAGCGTGAGGGGGCATATATAATACAATTTAATTGAATAAGACATTTAATATTCGTATACTGGGGGCGGCAGTGGCGGGGGCGGCAGTGGCGGGGGCGGGGGCGGCGGGGGGGGGGCGGGCTTGGATGTTCGAGCTGATCAGTGGATGGCACAGTTAAGGGGGGGGGTCTGTGGATGCCACTGTTATGGGCTGGGGGGCTGTGGATGCCACTGTTATGGGCTGGGGGGCTGTGGATGGCACTGTTATGGGGTGGGGGGGGTCTGTGGATGGCACATATATAACAGTGCCACCCACAGATCCCCCCCTGTAACAGTGCCACCCACAGATCCCCCTGTAACAGTGCCATCCACAGATCCCCCCCGTAACAGTGCCATCCACAGATCCCCCCCCCCTGTAACAGTGCCATCCACAGATCCCCCCTGTAACAGTGTGTCAGTCATCCACAGATCCCCCCCATAACAGTGTCCGTCATCCACAGATCCCCCCCATAACAGTGTCTGTCATCCACAGATCCCCCCATAACAGTGTCCGTCATCCACAGATCCCCCCCATAACAGTGTCCGTCATCCACAGATCCCCCCATAACAGTGTCCGTCATCCACAGATCCCCCCATAACAGTGTCCGTCATCCACAGATCCCCCCATAACAGTGTCCGTCATCCACAGATCCCCCATAACAGTGTCCGTCATCCACAGATCCCCCATAACAGTGTCCGTCATCCACAGATCCCCCCATAACAGTGTCCGTCATCCACAGATCCCCCCATAACAGTGTCCTTCACAGATCCCCAGTAATAGTGCCACCCACAGACCACCATTAGTTCCAAACCCACCAAAAGCACACCTTTTGGTTAAAAATAATTTTTTTCTTATTTTCCTCCCCAAAAACCTAGGTGCGTCTTATGGGCCGGTGCGTCCTATAGGGCGAAAAATACGGTAGATTTTCTTGTGTAACATAATAGTGGATATTTATAAAAAGTGTCTAGAAGAAAAATGTCTTTGTTGCCTATAGCATCGAGGAGCACTGTAAGACAAAAAACTGTGATGGTTGCTGTGGGCAGCAAAGACAGTGCTTTTTTAGAGCAGTTTTCATAAATCTCCCCCAATGGTTCTTCTTTGTCTTTATTTCAGAGAACATTGCGAAGCTTGGTGATTATACACTGAAACTTCAAGTTGTGTTAAATGAAAGTAATGCTGACAAATATGGGGAAAAACCCCTGCCTTCCAAAAACATTTTGTTTAAGATTGTGGGTAAGTGTCTGTGGCTCCTGTGCATCTGTAGCTTTCTGTGTTGGTGTATCCATTCTGATTAAAACAATTGCTAAAGATTGGTCCCACAGTGTGTATTTTTTTTTCTTTCATAAATGTTTTTCTATTTTTATCTAAGGTTCTAAGGCTATGGAAACCACTCACATAGATAAAAATCGATTTTTATGGTAATCCTTTCTTAAATTTAGGTAACCACAAGTTTCAGTCTGAAGTCTCCATTTTCATTAAATTTCAGAGGCCAGGATGCTGCTGTCTTCACTAGCTCTCATATGGATGTAGCCAGTGTTATCTTGAAAGGCTTTAAGCGTTAGTAAAACAAAGTCACATTACAGAATACAAAAAATCGAGTTAGTGACCATCCCAGACGTGCCTGGAGTTAAAGGGGTTGTCCAGGTTCAGATCTGAACCCGGACATACCCATATTTTCACCCATCAGTGTATTTGGTGAAAGATGGAACTGAGCATGTGCAGCCTTCCTAATGAGCCGGTCAAAGAAATAAGAAATTAAGTGGCACGATACAGATACATTTTATTTGATAACCCAGTAGCTATACAAAAATTTTAATTACAGGCAATTGCAAAAGTATTCAGATGCAGGTGCTGGTTTAAAAACTGTAGAATATTTTTCGTGGGACAACCCCCTTAAGTGATTAAGCCCTCATAAATCTACATAGATGGAAAAATAAAAACGTTATAGCTCTTGGAAGGTGATGAAAAAAGGAAGGAAAACGCTTGGTCAGTAAGTCCGAAAACAGGCTGGTCACTAAGGGATTAGTCTACTGCTGATCTGTTCCATTTTTGGCTGGTGGCCGGATAAGTGGGTGGGACTTATTCATTTTGCCCTGCTGCAGCCTTACACATGACAAGTAGGAGGAATGGAGGAAATGCTGAGCTACTTTTTGTCCATGTTCTGTGTTCAGTTTTCCATCAGAGGAGTCCTGACACCTCTCCAGTGCCTGCTTGGATAATAACAATTGTGGAGCATCTTTTTTTATAACTTATGTTGTGTTGTTCCTGTATTATTCCTATTAGAAGAGAATAAAGGTACAAATGGGTATGACCCCTTGGGGGTATGTCCCTGGACAGTCTGACAGTGGCAGCAATAATAGAGAAATGGCACAAACTAAAGTATAAATGTTCCAAAATTTTCATTTTATTCGGAACACATTTTTTTTTCTAAAACAGACATGTTAGGAGTGGTGGCAGGTCCTCATTAAAGGGGTATAACAATTATATTATGTTATCCCCTATCCATAGCTGTAGCGCCCCCATCAATCACAAAAACTGGGGCCCTGTACCACGTGGAGACCCCCGAAATGGAACAGCCTCTACATTAATTTTGTGGGGCTTCTTGAGGTACTTCCTATAACTTAACTTTTAATCAATTTATCATAAAATATATCCAGTAAATCGGGTCCCTACAGGACCAATATAGCCGTAGTACCGCAATTAAATCGGAGAGCTATCACACAAGGACGGCTAGCTATTAGAGAAGACGGGTAGTGCAGACGGAACAGCACGTAAGAGATACCTATGCCTGCCCCTATGCTTACCCTAGAAAAATCTGCTCAGCCCAGAGATACACCTTGATGATAGGAGTACTCTGTCCACGTGCCGCGGCTAACCTCTTATGCAGCTCTGGAAATGTATCTGATACAATATACACAATCCCTTATCTGATACAATATACACAATCCCTTATCTGATACAATATACACAATCCCTTATCTGATACAATATACACAATCCCTTATCTGATACAATATACACAATCCCTTATCTGATACAATATACAAAGTCCCAACGCTTTTCCCCTGTAATAAACAAGGTTCGTCAGGGGACGGGATCAGTCTAATAATGGGATACCAAAGTGTCCAAAAATACAAGAGATAGGTAACATAAACTGGAGCGCCCCAAACCTGCAGTGGTAAAGAGACTGGTTGGTCTCTGTTACAGATAAACAATATGATACTCAATTAATTCAGAAATAATGCAGTTAACTTATCTGATAACGGTAGATGTGAACATCATCCTCTTACAGACCAGCATGCATGCTTAGAGGGCTCCAGGGGGCCAAACATGCAGCTCCATTTGATCAAGGAAATGTACTCGCTTTTAAATGTAGGATCTTGGGCAGACTAACGCCCCATAGGTGGATTCAGACTAACAAACTGCCCATCCAGCTCACGTGATCCTGGTATGTGCAGCTATTGGGTAAGTCATCCCCCTGGCTCCTCCCCAGCTTCTCGCCCCCTACACTCCCAGTGAGTTCACTGGAAGAGCAGAGTAATAAGGGTTTGCTCCACGCCATATCCACGTGGAGCGCATCTGCACATGCGGCAGACTAAACAGTCCATTGAAAAAGTGACGTGCTGGATCGCATATTGCACAATGAGATCCCACAATATCTCGCTAGAGATACAGACATATTGCAAACACATGGTATGCTCACGTGATCGCATCCAAGATGGCCGTGTGTTCCACCCATATTAGGTGTGGAATGCAGGATCCAAAATGACCAGTGAGGACATGGCGTGAGCGGAGGAATATATGAAAATTAACCCCATCAGCACCACATCCCCACACAGAAAGAGACCAATTGTGTGTGTGTGTGGGGGGGGGGTCCTATATCTCTTAATTATACAAACTGTGGTAACATAAAACAAAAGGTTCATAATCCAAAACCCTCAGAATACATAGAGAGGGGACAGCATGCCAAATATGGCTGACTATATGGACCACATCATATCACAGGGCATAAAACTAGTACACATATGCTCTGTAACAGACGCGGATCCACTATTCAGGGGGAGGTGTCACAGTATTTGCTGTGTATTAATGCTGTGTTCACGACATACACGGGGGGAGAAACCATAAACATCCAATACAGTGAAAAAATAGTGAGTGCTCCAATGACAGATGGCCGTTACTACTTTGGAAGATATTGCAAGATGTTTCAAAGAAAAACGCACAGATATCGAGTCATTTATTAGATAATCACATGACACTTCCTGTGTTGATAATTGTTTCCATGTGACATGGGAGGTGGAGCACTAAACGCAGAAAGGAGACTGACCATAGGTATGGGACAACACGGGGATCCAAATAAAGCAGGAAAAAGTGAGTCTCTCATTAAGTCCCCTGGGCGACGGATCGGAATCTGTATATCCATTCTGCTTCTTTTTGGAGGATTCTACGATCTCAGTCACCCTTTCTGGGAGAAGGTCTCACCAGTTCCAATGCAGAGAATGTCAGTAAGTTCAAATCCCCACCATAACATTCCCAGATATGGTTAGCTACCGAAGTGTTATTATTTTTCTTGATGTCATTTAAGTGTTCTAAGACGCGTCGGTGAAATTCCCTGAATGTCTTCCCAACGTAGTCCAGGGGGCAAGTGCACTGACAGAGGTACACAACCCCCTTGCTCCTGCAGTTCACAAAGTCCCTTACATCATACTTTTTGTTTGTAACTGAGCAAGTGTTGAATTTCGTATTTCTCAAAAAGCAGCAGGCAGAGCATGTCCAACAAAGCTGCATCTTTGGCCCCCTGGAGCCCTCCAACCATGCATGTTTATCTGTGAGATGATGATGTTCACGTCTACCGTTATCAGATAAGTTAACTGCATTATTTCTGAATTAATTGAGTATCATATTGTGTATTTGTAACAGAGACCAACCACTGTCTTTTTACCCCATCACAGACCACTTCAGGTTTGGGGCGCTCTAGTTTTTGTTACCTATCTCTTGTATTTTTTGACACTTTGGTATCCCATTATTAGACTGATACCATTCGCCCCCTGACAAACCTTGTTTATTACAGAGGGAAACGCGTCGGGACTTTATATATTGTATCAGATATGTGATTGTGTATATTGCATCAGATAAGTTATAGGGCTGCATAAGGACAGGTTAGCCAAGGCACGTGGACAGAATACTCCTACCATCAAGTGCTGTTCCATCTGCGCTACCCGTCTTCTCTAATAGCTAGCCGTCCTTGTGTGATAGCTCTCCGATTTAATTGCTGTACTATGGCTATATTGGTCCTTTAGGGACCTGATTTACTGGATATATTTTATGATAAATTGATTAAAAGTTAAGTTTTAGGAAGTTGCCCTCAGTGATATTTCTGTTATAGCAACTGTCTGTGAGATATTATTTTCAGTGATTTTGTTGCTTCACGAGGTGCACAACCCCTTTCAAAGGATAGGGAATAGCTTAAAGAGGTATTTTGGTTGTTCTGGGGTACAGTGCTTGACTACCTCCAGAATTCCCATAGAAATAATTGGAGTGGGCATGCCCGATATTTCGCTCCATTAATTTCAGGGGGGTTGCAGGGTGTACAGGGCCCCCATTCTCGTGATTGGTGGGGTCCCAGCGGTAGACCCCCACGGATCTGATGGTTATCCCCTGTCCTGTGGATAGGAGATAACTTCTAACAACAGGAATACCCCTTTAACATGCAATGGACCTTGAAAGTTTTGCTTTGCCCAAATTATACCATTTTCTTTCTTTCTTTTTTTTTTTTAAGAGGGCAAACCATTTAAATTTTTGGTTGGACCCCTGGATCAAGTTCAAGTTGGAATACCGTTCGATATACCGTTAAATGTTCAGGATGAGTTTGGCCATTCTACATTGCTTTCGGCGGACAGTAAGCCAGTTTTGGAGGGAAGGTACAGTATTTACATAGATATCTGAACGTTTTATTATGTTGTGTCCTAACCCCATGCAAACATTGTTAATATATAGATCAAAATATCCTTAACAAGCATCTCTCAGCATGATCAACCCTTATAAACCAGGCATATTGCTCCTGTGCTTCTAGCACTATGGCCAGCCCCTTGGTGCTCCAAATAGATAATGTACATAAATATAAAAATGTATTTTATCTCGGCAAAGCTGTACCTGAAATATATAGTGTAAAAAAGAATTTCTCCACTAGATAGGTGATAAATGTTAGGGCAGTGAAGGTTCTATTATTTAGAGCCCACCTGCCTAACGTTAATTACCTATCCAGATGGTAAATGTTTTAGGCTTGAGTACTCATTTAATTTGTTCACCTATTTCTTGCTTAGACTCCACAGCTGCTGGGTAAAAAAATACTGATGGCAGCCATTGTCCATAACTATTGATAACCATCACTTGACTTTATCTTGACTATGGTCAATATGTTTCTGCACCCATATCCTCACAGATTAAGGGCTCATGCACACAAACGTATTTTCTTTCCTCGTCCGTTCCGTTTGTCTTGCAGACCGTATACGGAACCATTCATTTCAATGGGTCCGCTAAAAAACGATAGTTACTTTATTTCCGTTCCGCTAAAAAATAGAACATTCCCTATTATAGTCCGCATTACGGACAGTTCTATTAGGGGCCAGCTGTTCCGTTCCTCAAAATACGGAATGCACAAGGACATCATTTGCGGACTGCAAAATACATACGGTCGTGTGCGTGAGGCTTAAGGGTAACTACACATGATGCGGATTACGTGCAGTTTTTCTGGGTGGTTTTTCATGCAGAAAATCTGCAGAGTCATACAGTACAAGCAAAGTGAATGACCTTTACCAAATCTTATGTACACAGTGTATATGTATGTGGTGTGGCTTTTAACCTCTTAAGGACCAGGCTAATGTTTGGTTTTGTGTTTTTGTTTTTTCCTTTGTACCTTCCAAAACCCATATCCTTTTACATGTTTCATTCACATAGCCATTTGATGACTTATTTTTTGCAATACAAGTTGTATTTTTTAATGACACAGTTTAATTTACCATATCTTCTTGTATTGGAAAGCAGTAAAACAAACTTTGTGGGGTGAAATAAAAAATAAATTAAAAAACCACAATTTCACCAAGGTCAATTTAGTGTTGCTTGTATCCTTGCGGCTCTGCAACATTTCCTATTCTTGTTTGTTTTGCAGACAAGAATAGCCAATTTTGCTATGAATCCAGCAAAAAGTGTGGGATCCATGCGAACAGCATCCATATTTTGTGGATCTGCGATTTGTGGACCACAAAGTGGATACGGTCATGTGAATGTAGCCTTAGTTGCATTATACAATCACTCCTTATAACACAAACTTTGTCTTGTTTTTACTATTTGGCCTGTTTTGGAAATGTCTGTATTTTATGCATTAACCCCTTCAACCACCATGACATACCGTTACGGTGGTTGAGGTAATTTATGGAGTGGGCTACTGCAGTGAGCCCGTTCCATACGTGGTGGTGGGTGGCGGTTGTATTATACAGCAAGCACCTGGCCGCAATTGGGCGATCCCGCAGAACCTTGTAATTTACCTGTGAGATAAGGCAGAGGGATGCGGTTCCCTCATCCTTCCGATCGGAGCCCCTGCAGTAAAATCACGAGGCTCCAATCGATTACCATGGTAGCTTGTGAAGCCCTGGCTGCCATGGTAATCTCCCTGCTGCTGTGTGCACAAATCACAGAGCAACAGGGAGCATGTAAAAATCCAATTCACCCTAATAGAGCTCTATTAGAGTGAATAGGATGGGGGGATCAAAAGATCACAGGTTCTAGCCCATTAAGGGAGCTAATGGTTAATAAATAAAAAGTTTAAAAAAGTAAAAAAATATATAAAACATATTAGAAGTTTAAATCACCCCAATTTCCCTATTTTACATATAAAATTATATTAACAATAAAAAAATGTAAAAATCCGGTATCGTCGCATCCAAAAATGTCTGAGCTATTCAAATATATAACAAAAATTCCTGTGCAGAAAACACCGTAACAGGAAAAAAAATTTAAAACACACAATTCGCCATTTTTTGTCACCTTTCCTCCCTCCCATAAAAAAAGTTATGGCTGTCAGAAAATGGTGATGCAAAGAAAATTTTGATTTTTAGATGTGTATTTTTATTGCGCCCCAGAAAAAAAAAAGTCATATTTTTAGAGACTGCCCTTATGTTTTTTTTTTTATTTTTTTTATTTATCCACACAAAGATTTTTTTCCCATTTTCCAATGGTGCCCTTAAAAAATTAAATTTATCCCGCAAAAAATAAGCCCTCATATGGTTATATGAACTGAAAAGTATAAAAAAAGTTATGGCTATTGGAATGTGGGGAAGAAAAAAGAAATGCAAAACCAAAAATGGGCCCGGAACTTAAGGGATTAAAGTTAACCTTTTAAATATTTCCTTTAGGGGAAGCGTGATGACGTGAACACGTCACGTTTCACTCTCTCCTGCTGGCCTCCTCCCCTCCATGCTCCCGGCTCCGTCCGATCCAGAGCGCTGATTGAGCGCCGACCGCCCCAGCGTGCTGCCATGTTCCAGTGCCGTTAGTTGTCCTGGAGTGCCGGGGGTCCTGCGATTTATTTACCGATCTGGCTGCTGGTTGCTGGCTCCCGTCGCTCCCTTCTGGCCCCTGGCTCCGGTCCCTGCCGCTGGTCTGCTCTTCTGTGTTCCGTGCTCCTGGGTCTTCCCCCGTCCGGATCTTCCGTCTCCCTTTTCTGCTGCCTTCTCTCCTCTGCGGTGTGGCGTGTGTCCGGATCGGCGCGCTCTGCTCAGCTGTTCACCAGCCTCCTGGTTCGCTTGCTGCTAGCTCCCTCTGCTGGTGATAGGTGGGATTTTTTCACTTTTCTTCATCTGAAAACCGTTTGCCTGCAGTTTCCTCCTTCCTGAAGTGGCCACTTGTCATCTGGATCTTTTGTCATCCTGAGGATCCTCGCCTCCCTCGTCGGGCCACGTGAGAAACTAACTATCGTGGCTTTATTGTTACTTGATTAAGTTTTCCGGCTGCACAGAGCCGGAATTTGGTGTTCCCCCTCCCTGTGCGGTGGTGGAGAGGGAGGGATAAAGGGGTGAATAGAGGGATAAGAGTAGAAAGGAAAGGGCCAATAAAGAGAAGTAAAAAGGGAGGAATAGGAGCAGAGGGGAAAGAAGTAAAGGGGATATAAAGAAGAGTGCAAATTAAAGCAAAGAAAAAAAGAAAAAAAAGAGAGTAAAAAGAGGTAAAAAGGAGAGACGGGAAGGAAAAAAAAAAAAAAGAAAAAGAAGGAAAAAAGAATGGCCCCAAAACGACGGTCGATTGACTCCACTGTAACAAAGCTGGGCTCCAAGACCCCAGAGAATAAAATTGATAAGTTCTTGAAGTCGCCCTTCCTAAATGAAAAGAACTTAGCCAAAACAAAGTCCTCTGCTAATCTGAATAAATCCGCAAAAACTCCCCAAACCGACGAATTTTCTGAGGACGGTTTAGTGGAGGTAGATCAGGAAGCAGGGGGGGAGGACCTATCTGCTCAGATGCGAACTGAACATGACCCTTTCGTTCTGGATAAAATTCTCTCGGCCGTAGAGCACAATGGCACTTTAGTGCAAGAGATGTCTATCCAATTAGGGTCTGTACAGAGCGACATTTCTGTAATAAGAGAGAACCTGGTAAAGATCCGCGAGCGAGTCCTTAATGTGGAAAAAATAGTGGACTCTTTGCAAACCGATATTAACATGTTAAAATCCAAAACTTTGTCTCTTGCTTCAGAAAACCAAGCACTACATAATAAGCTAGAGGACTTTGAAAATAGGTCAAGGCGAAACAACGTCCGCATAATTGGTTTCCCAGAGGGAGTGGAAGGCCGACACTTAGAGGAACAACTTAAAGATGTGGTCTTGCATAACCTAGGCAGTGACTATTTTTCTTCCATGTTTCAGATAGAAAGAGTCCATCGTATCCCAGGAGGGAAACCTATTCCAGGGAGGCCACCGCGAGCAATCTTAATGAAATTATTATCATCCATGGATAGAGATATGATACTGAAAAGAGCAAGAGAATGTACTCCTGTTGAGTACCAGGGCACTAGGTTGCTCTTTTTTCCTGATTTTGCTCGGCAGACTCAGGAAAAAAGAAGAAATTTCATAGAGATAAAGAAACGTCTGGCATCAAAGGGGATTAAATATTCCCTACAGTATCCAGCGAAACTAAGAGTGATCCATAATGGGACTTCTCTTTTTTTTTTGAAACACCACAGCAAGCGCTGGATTGGATGGAGCAAAGGGATATTTGAAATCGTGCATTATTATGATTGAAATGTTGGAGGGGGGATGGAGCGGGGGGGGGGAGATTGGCTTGAGGTTAGAGGTTCGCTGATTGGGCGGATCAATAGAGAGGGGGGGATGGGGGGGAAAGGGGAGGGGGGAAAGGGAACCCACCTTGCAGGTAGGGGTGTTTTTTTTTCTTTTTCCTTTTGTTTGTCCCGTGTCTGTTTCCGTAGTAGTGAAGGATGGCCACTAGAATTGTAACTTGGAATGTTAGAGGGCTCGGGGAAAGGGTCAAAAGGCAAGCTATTATGGATGCATTAAAAAGATACCTTCCAGCAATTATTTGCTTAGTAGAAACTCATCTCACTAAAGAAACTGTGTCCCGCTTGACAACGGGATGGTATTCTCAATCTTACCATTCCACCTTTAGCAGTTCCTCTAGGGGCGTTTCAGTTCTGATTCATAATTCTGTGGATTTTATCCTTATAGAATCCTACATAGATGATCAGGGCAGATTCATCTTTCTGCATGGTAAGCTGCATGGGCATAGTTATATTCTTGCCTTTTTCTATATACCTCCGCCTTTTTCAATGTACCCACTGACTCAGTTGATGCTTTTCTCTGAAAGGAGGCCAGAATGCCGGTTAGTCCTGATGGGGGACTTCAATGCGGTTATGGACCCCAACAGAGACAGATTCACATTAGACGTAGATCGAGGGAGGAATTTATGTAATTCACCGTTGCCACAGTTTTGCTCGGAGGTTGGAGTGGTGGATATATGGGAACATCTTGGCGGAGGAAAGAGAGTATACTCTTGTGTTAGCCGGGGTGGTAGAGCAATGTCTAGGATTGATTTAGCATTTACTAATGAGAGCAACTTGCGTAATATCCGGAAGATACGATATGGGGTAAGAACAGTCTCGGACCACTCGCCCGTACTGGTTGAGGTTTGCATTGGGGAGAATAAGGATAACAGGGGGCTAGGATTTAAGCTGAATCCATACTGGCTTACTATTATGGATAACCCTCAGTCTATTAAACTATTGATATCCTCCTTTTGGGAGGTGAACTTCCCCTCTGCTGACATCAATATAGTATGGGACGCCCTGAAAGCATATCTGAGGGGGGTGTTTATAAGTGAGATTGCTGCAGCAAAGAGAACATTTAAGAAAAAAGAGGAGGAACTGGTCAAGGCTGCTGCAGACACAACTGAACGATTTACCAGCCAACCTTCCGAGCATAACAGGGAAGAGATGCAGAAGGCCAGTCGTTCTTTGGAGAAATATATAATAGAGAAAGCAAACCATAGAGTATTCTTTAAGGGCTTAAAATATTTTTCGGAGTCCGGACGCCCTGGTAAGCTTTTAGCCAGGATAATTACACAACAAGATAAGAAAAATCAATCTATTGTCTCGATTCGTAACACAGTGGGGGAAATTATAACAGACCCAGAAGGAATTAGGGATGCTTTTTTAAAATATTTCTCTCGTGTATATAGCTCCTCTCTTGGCTTGTCATCCGATCTGGCGACGCAGTTCTTGGAGAGGATTCCACTTTCTACTTTAAGTGAAGCCCAAATAGAGTATCTGGAAGAGGAGTTGTCTCTTTCGGCGCTCCAGGAGGCCTTGGGGTCTATCTCGGGGAACTCGTCGCCAGGGATGGATGGCCTCCCATACGAGGTTTACCGTAAATACAGCGATGTGATTCTTCCCCAGCTACTAGAGGTTTTTTTCCCAAGCAATACAGGGAGGGGGTCTACCTTGCTCTATGATGGAAGCTCTTATTGTTCTAATTCCCAAAAAGGATAAAGACCCTATAGAAATGAGTTCCTATAGACCAATTTCTTTACTAAATACTGACGCTAAGCTACTATCAAAAGTTTTGGCTAGGAGGCTTTCACGGGTTATGTCCACCATTATCCACCCAGATCAAAACGGCTTTATGCCAAAGAGAGGCACCCATCATAATTTGCATAGGTTATTTATGAATATTCAGTCTCCGGGGTGCGGCTCCCGCTCCATCCTGTCGTTGGATGCTACTAAAGCCTTCGACAGGGTGGAGTGGATTTTTCTCTGGGAGGTGATGAAAAAAATGGGATTTGGTCCGAGATTTATGTCGATGGTGCAGTTACTATATGGCTCTCCAGCTGCCAGGATTAGGATTAATGATACGATCACTGAGAGTTTTTCCCTAGGAAGAGGCACCCGTCAAGGATGTCCTCTTTCCCCCCTCTTGTTTAACATTTATATTGAACCCTTAGCAGTTAGTATTAGGCAAGACTTGCAGGTGTCCGGCTTCGTGTAATGGGGAAGCATGATCGTGTATCCCTCTATGCAGACGACATCTTGGTTTTTGTCCATCAAACAGAAACCACTCTTCCTCGAATAATGGATTTGGTGGGTTCTTTTTCTGCTCCGTCTGGTTTGCAGATTAATTGGGAGAAGACTGTTCTCCTCCCTATAGATGAGCTGCGAGGCGACTGGGACAACCAGCTAACAATTTCCGATTCAATAAAATACCTGGGGATTTCAGTCTCTGCCAAACCTCAGGAATACTTACAACTCAATTTGATTCCCCTTCTGAAAAAGCTGAGGGCCAAAATTAAGATATGGCAAAAAATCCTGCCCGCAAGAGCGGATAGAATCTCTCTAATAAAAATGGTAGTGCTGCCCCAGGTTCTTTATGTCCTGCGCAACTCGCCTGTATGGATCACGGACAAGTATTTTAGATTGATAGAGCGGATGCTTAATGATCTACTATGGGGGAGGAAGCGCGTGAGACTGAAGGCACTCTATTTTTCCATGCCCTATAATCAGGGAGGTCTTAACCTCCCTTATTTTAAGGGCTATTTTGTGGCCTCTCAACTTTGTTTTTTTAATGATTGGGAAAGTAGCCATTTCTGCAACAGAGTGGTGAAAGACTCAGGTTTTTCAGATTTTTTTTACCGTACTGGAGTCCGATTATTTATCAAACCCACAGACTGGGTATACACTTTTTTGCAGAATGGCTATAAAGACGTGGTTAGTTATAAGGAGCTGGTGTGGAGTCAAGGCATCACTTATTTGTACTCCACTGTGGCATAACTCAAAGCTCTTGGAGTTAAGGGATTTGGGTTGTTGCCAGTATTGGAGGACTAAGAATGTTCAGTACTTATATCAGGTGGTCAGCGGCGGACAAATCCTGTCCCTGACAGAGCTAAGGCAAAGAACAAACCTGGGTGAGGTGGCTTGGTATGCATACTTTCAATTGAGGTCAGCACTTTCTAGTACTTTGAATAGTCACCTTTTTACTATAGATACTCCGCAATTCTTACATGATTTACTCTGTAAAAAAGCTGTCACGAGAATTAAAATATCACATTGTTATAGACACTTAATGAAAGAATTTTTTTTGGGTGTTCTTTCTCCAGGACAAAGATCCTGGTCTTCTGTACTTCTAGAGATGGGTCCCCCAGATTGGGAGAATATAGGGGAAAGTTTAAAATTCGTTTCACACAACTTTAATCACACTGTTGTACAATTTAATATTTTGCACAAAATATATGTGACACCTATGTGGTTATATAGGAGAGGACTTAGAGCCTCCTCTGACTGCCCACGCTGTGGCGATTCCGAGGCAGATCATTTACATTTGTTTTGGGACTTCCCAATGGTGAGCAGCTATTGGAGATCGGTCCAAATTAATTTGGCTCGTAAACTCAATATTGTTGTCCCTCTGTCCCCCAGGATATGGGTCCTGGGAGATTTATCAGAGGTTAATTACCAGCCTATAAAACGCCAACTATTGATCAAGGTAATGTTTTTGGCCAGGCTTCTCATTTCCAGATTATGGTTTTGCTCTTCTGCTCCAGACTGCAACCACTGGTTAAGCTTGGTTGAGAAAGTGAAAAGTTATGAGAGGATTTTGTATAAACAAAGAGGATCCTATCTAAAGTGGGGCAAATTGTGGGCAGACTGGGACAAGCCTAAATAATTAATCTGGGTTATTTTTTTATTTTTTTATTTTTAATTTTTTTTCCTGCAAGGTGGGGGGGGGGGGGGGCTTGGCGGGGTGGGCTGGGGATGATCCTATTAGTCCGGCCCTTTCTATATGAATCATAAATAGTAAAGGAGGTGAAGCTGCATTTGGGTACTGGAGTATCTCTAGGAATGCTGGGGGATGGCGGGACCTTCCGGCATTAAACAATGGCTAAAATTTTTAATTGAACCATAGTACCGTGCCGGTTATGGGTGGGGACCCGGGGCCCGGGATATTGGGCAGCCCGGTGACTGGGTGTGCCCTAGGACGCGGCTCTCTCTGTCAGACATGTGGCTCGACTTCAGGCAGTGATATGACACACGTTGTATGGGTACCAAGAGGTGTTTTCTCAGCGGGACAGAGCCGGTTTTAGGTAGTGCTCATGTTTACATCTTCCCTAAATGCCGGTGATCACCGAGTGATACTCGAGTTGAGTCCCTTTATATGTGAGACACTAATGTGGATATATGTGAGGTACGGTTAAGTCGGGCATTAAATTCCTAATTTAACTACATGGGGATGAGGCAGCAAAAGATGTAAGAGGTTCTTTTTCCACTGCGATAGAAGACTGCTGGACCCCCAAACTTGTTTTATGAAATGCTTGCGATCAAAGATTGCAGTAGGCCCACTACGTACGGTTAATGTGAGCATCGGATGAATGGTTATATGGCTGTCAATCCTGTCAATTTCTTACCCATGATCGGGGGAGAGAGCGCGGGGCGCGCGCTCGCTCCCTGGTGGCCGCCCGGGCTGCGGGCCCCTGACCTTTTTCCCCTGTATAGACAACAATATGTCAAGTGGGATGTTTTGTGTGTTTGTTTTGCCTTATTAGGCTGTGGATGACGGACGTATCCCGCTTTTCCCCCAGCAAGTGAGATCTCCATTTGTATTCTTGTTGTCTCCATAAGCATGGATACTTGTATGAAATTATTCTTAATCATGTTGCAAATCACAAATTTACGGACTGTAGGATTTTATAATATTATAATTGTAATATGGATATGAATTTTTGCATTATAAATTAATAAAACATATTTAATAAAAAAAATATATATTTCCTTTAAGTAGGACAATTGTTTTCTTTTGTTGAATCTAGTGGTCTAACGATTGAATATGAAGAGTTAAGCACAGCATCAGAATTTATTAAGGGAGTGATTGTTAGAGGACAAGTGAAGAGCTGCCAAGGCAAGGTAACAATACCTGTTCATTAATTTCCTGAAATGATTGTGGCTGTGCTGTCATACTTATTGTATTTTTAATTTGAATGTGATCATACGCCTATGTTTTTTTTTATTGTTTATTTTTTTAATTATTATTATTTTTTTATGTTACATCGTATCACATTTTGTATGCATAAAAGCATCTGAAGGTCAGATTTCTCACATTTTAGATTACTTTCTCCCATGCATTTGTCTCAACAGAATTTTACATTAAATGTTACTTTGCCTGGTTTAAAAGAAGCCTGTCAGACTACGAAGATCAAGTTATTACCCGGTGCGTATGTCTCAGAATTTTTACCATACATTGTTTCCTTATATAAAATGTAAAAAAAAATTGTCACGCACTTTAGGAGCCACTTAAAATTTTTCTTACTTCAATCACTTTTAATGTGTCTGAACATTTCTGGAAATAGAAGCTCATAAGGACCTCCTTATTCACTCTAATCACAGACGTTTATAGCATTTGAGTGGACAGCAGATCACAGTAGTCTCTGGTGGATTTGTTATATATTGTTATAGAAACAGAGTAATGATAATAATGGCAGCACTGGATCAGTCAGGTGACCGACACTGACTGTGCCTGACAGACCCCTTTGACTGTAATGGGTTTTATCAGGTTTCCATAATGGCGGCCCACATTTTACTGGAAAATACCATGCAACATGCTGCTCTATTGTTTCCAATTTTTGCGACTTAAGGCTACATTCACACAAACATATTTTGTTTCTGTGTCTGTTCTGTTTTTTTTTTTTGCGGACAGGATGCAGACCCATTCATTTCTATGGGTCTGCAAAGAATGCATACAGCACACAGAGTGCTATCCTCATCCGTATTTTTATTCCATAGCCCCGCAAAAAAGATAGAACATGTCCTATTCTTGTCCATTTTGCTGACAAGGATAGCCATTGTTACAATGGATCTGCAAAAAAACGGATGCCATACGGAACATCATCAGTTTTTTTTTGCGGACTGCAAAACACATACGCTCGTGTTAATGTAGCCTTAATCTGTGATCAAGTCACCCTTAGGCCAGTTTCACCCAAGTGTTAGTTGCATTTCCCAGAACAAACGCTGCTCCTTTGACCGAACTCACAACATCATATCGACTTATAATGCTGCAAATTTCTGCCTGACTACAGCAGACTCATAATAGAAAGATTCTATTATCTAAATGGCAAAATTTTTAACTACAGTAAAATGTAAGATGTGGCAAACAGGCACCTCTGAATACATTTGTCTCATCTTTGTGCTGGCTATGTAGCCGAGATCTGGTATACTTTTGTAATTTGTACCATTTATGCCTAAAAAGTGTATAAAAACATACTACTGCATGAATTCCATTTAAATGCAGGAGATAATGGCAAGTTCTCTTTTGTAGGGCCACCCAAACGACTTAAAGTGTTCCCAGATAACAATGATCTTATTATTGAAAATGGTTCACCTTTTCCATTTCAAATTGAAATCTTGGACGAAGTAGGCAATACTGTAACTCAGCCTAAGCTGATTGTTCATTGTAAGGTAAGTGTTAGAGATGACCGAATTTCATATTTTGAAATTCTTTCAAGCTTCGTTTAACGGTGAAAGGTGAATTGGTTATGGATTCCGTTACCACGGACCATAATTCTGTGACGGAATGCCTTTAGAGGCATACCGTTATTCCTTTCGTCATAATAGAAGTCTATGGCCTGCAAAACAGATCTCTCCTGCATAACTGAAACGGGAGCATTAACATTTTGTGGTATGGGCAGCATAACCTTTTTTTCAGGTGTACTTACTATGCTTTTTGTGTTTTTCAACAAAATATGTACTGCACATTAAATTCCCTAACTTGTATAAAGTGGCTAATTTCTGGAGACTTTTTTGGCATATACACCAACTGTAAACCAAAAGCATGTTGTGAACAGAGCCTAAAATGTCTTAACCCCTTCTCGACATCTGACGTTGGTACACACAAAAACAGTGTAAAAATAATATATTGATTGTGTGCAATCAATATACCACCACTCCAGAATCAGCGTCTTAAATTTAGAGTTTTAGGCTACTTTCACACTAGCGTTCGATCGGATCCGTTCTGAACGGATCCGCTCATATTAATGCAGATGGTGGCTCCGTTCAGAACGGATCCGTCTGCATTAGAACTTAGAAAAATGTTCTAAGTGTGAAAGTAGCCTGAGCGGATCCGTTCAGACTTTACATTGAAAGTCAATGGGGGACGGATTTGCTTGAAGATTGAGCCATATGGTGTCATCTTCAAGCGGATCCGTCCCCATTGACTTACATTGTAAGTCGGAACGGATCCGCTCGCCTCCACACGGCCAGGCGGACACCGGAGCGGAGGCTGAGCGCTGGCAGGCGGATGCATTCTCAGTTAATCCGCCTCCACTGAGAATGCATTAGGGCCAGACGGCTGCGTTCAGGGCCGCTCGTGAGCCCCTTCAAACGGAGCTCACGAGCGGACACCTGAACGCAGGTGTGAAAGGAGCCTTATTTGTTGTTAACCTGCTGTGTTAAAGAAGAAATGGATTCAAATAAAAAATGAGTTGAAAGTTTTTAAATTTCATCTCCACATTGGTTTGATTCCTGTGAAATACCTAAAGGGTTAACTAGTTTGGTAAATATATTTTTGAATAATTTGATGGGTGCAGCTTTTAAAGGGGGTTCCATTGTATAGGCCCCTCCAAGCCAATTAACGGCTGAATTAATGTGTAAAGAAAAATAGGTATTGGAAATTTCCTTGAAAATTTTTGAGATAGTTGCTAAACTCATAAACCTTCTCACATTCTAAAAAGTAAAAGGACGTTAACAAAATGATGCTAATCTAAACAGGCGTAGGTTAAATGTTGATTAATTACTTGTTTGTGTGAAATGGCTAAGGCTCATGCACACGACCGTATGTATTTTGCGGCGCTCAAAACACAGATCCGCCATCAAAACGGATGACATCCGTGATTTTTTTTTTTTGGGGCAAATCCACTGTAACAATGCCTGTCCTTTTCTGCAAAACGGACAAAAATAGTACATGTGCTATTTTTTTTGCGGAACTAAAATGCAGACACGGAATGCACACAGAGTTCTTTTACATTTTTTGCAGCCCCATTGAAATTAATAGTTCTGCATACAGGCCGCAAAAAGAAACGGAACGGACAAAGAATACATTAATGTGCATGAACCCTTACCTCAAAATTTGAGGTCTATGGCTTGGAAATTCTCCAGATCTCAATCCCATAAGAACCTCTGGTCAATCCTCAAAAAGCTGGTGCACAAACTAAAATGCTGAAATTATGAGAATCTCCAAGCACTGTTTAGTCAAGAATGGGTTGCCATCATAAGTTGATATCCAGCAGGCTAGGGTGAATTACAGAAGCCTTAAATAATAAGGATCAACACTGGAAATATTGAGTCTGCATACATTTGATGTATGTCAATAAAAGTAAAAAAAAATAATCTTCTAAAATGGATAGGTTTTATGCTCAGTATACCATAGGAACATCTAACAAAAAAAAAAACGCTGAAGCAGTAAACTTTGTGAAAACCAAAATGTTTGTAAATTCTCAAAACTTTTGCCCTTGACTGTACTTGGTTTAACAGTGAGTTTCCTGGTGACAGATGGCTTATCATGCAGCCTAAAGCCTGCATAGATGCCAGATCCCCGTTGGATCCCATTATGGTAGGGGAAGGCAACCTCCTGCACTACAGCTGTTGCAAAACTACCACTCCCAGCATGCATACTTGCTCTGCTCTTCTCAGAGCTCCCAAAGAAGTGAATGGAGCATGCTGGGAACTGTAGTTTCACAACAGCTGGAGTGCCAAAGGTTGCTGACCCCTGAATTATAGTCAATGGGATCCGGCTATGCCGTATACGGTGGTGAGGTGCGGCAGACTGTTCCGGAACAGCCTGCTGGATTTCTGTACACAGAAGTGAAGCTAGTGTAAGATATTTTCCTCCAGTTTTTGTAAAATGTGTATATTCCATATACTGTATTTTAGAGAAGCAGCATATGCTCCAATAAATGATCAGTCTTCACCAGTTTCTAGTTGTCTATGTTCCATAAGAAGTATTGCCCATGTAGGCATTTCACAGGCTTGGTTGCATGCATTGGTTTGCTTAAATGAGTATCCCGGTTACATCAAGTTATTCTTTATCCTGTGGGGGTCTGACTGCTGGGCCCCCCCACTAATCCTGAGAACGGATGACCTCAGAAATGAATGAATTGGTAGGTTGAGCATGCATTCATCTCTATAGGACTGCAGGATACAGCTGAGTGCAAGTGCTTAGATGTTTGGTCAGATCCCCACAATTTAATAGTTAGTCCCTATCCTGTGGATAAGGGATGATTTGATGTAACCAGAATTACCCCTTTAAGTTATTTGTTTTTAATTGTATCTCTTATCTTTTGATCACAGTTTATTGGGGCTCCGAACCTTCCTGTCTATCGGTTGGATTGCAGCACTACCGGCAGTGGTATTCTAACTGGGCCCCCTATTAAAATTCAAAATATAAAGAAAACACAGGAATTAAAAGCAAAAATTGAAATACCTGTAAGTATATTCAGATTATACAGTAATCCTAGTAATTAATGCTCCTGCTTCTTAGATCCACATGTTGTGACATAATATGTTTTAAAGCAGATACATCGCTTGAATGTGCTGCCCTGTTTATTGACCACAAATTTTAAGGACAGGTCTGCTGTCCCATTAGCCCAAAGACACAAAAGAATACTGTTATGTGGTTAATAGGGAGCAATCAAATAATTCTGCAAACTCATAGCTCCCCCGCCCTTCTCACAGGCTGACACACATAGGGCAGAGGGAATATTTCCCTCATAAATTCAGCAAACTTATAACTATATCAGTTTTCTATATTTGATTATTCATGTTAGCCAAACAGCACAATATTTTTGTGCCATGTAATAGGAGTCAGACTTGTCCCTGTGATGTGCTGCTTATAAAAAAATTTTTTCCATTTATTTTAGCCCTACTAAGAGACGTGGACATAAGATCTTTTGATCACTTAACTAATATATAGAAATATTCCTGTATTGCAGTTTTTTATGCCTGTGGGCAGCAGGGCTCTTTCACATGGTGTCAGCAGTAGTTCACACCGGGTATGGAAGTCTCAATACTTTGACTTCGGGTTCGGTTTCATACCAGGATTACCCAATTACCCGCTTTTCTTCACATCAGTTGCTAGAGAACATGCACAAGGACAGTGCGGTACACTCTATGGGCCAGATTTATCATTAGCTCAAGTCAGAATAATGGAGTGAAAAAGTCGCAAATTTTTGCGCAATCACTAAAACTGCGCAAAAATTAGCGACTTTTTTCTGCTCTGCACTATGCTCGCCAGTTTTCTGAAAGTGGGCGTGTTTTCTTATGTAAATTAATCTCTAGACAGATTTACTATTGAGACAAAAAATTGCGCAATTTCATTCCTCGCGGTGCTGGATGCTGTCGAATAAAGGACCTGTGATGACGTCATCACCATGTAACCGGTAACATCCATATGTTAGTGGTCACATGGTGATGACGTCATCACAGGTCCTTTACCCTACAGCAGGCATGCTCAACCTACGGCCCTCCAGCTGTTGTAAAACTACATAAATTACAGAGATTGGAGTTTCGTCTGAGTCATTTTAACAGAATATAAGTTACAGCTTACACATGCTGTGTCTGTTTTATTTCTCCTCCATACATTTATGGGATGGCTTTTCTGTTAAAGGGATTTGTCTCAAGTCAGCAAATGGCATTTATCATGTAGATAAAGTTAATACAAGGCACTTACTAATGTATTGTGATTGGCCATATTTCCTCCATGCTGGCTTGATTCATTTTTCAGTCGCATTATACAGTGCTTGTTTACAGGGTGTACGGCCACCCAGCAGTCCAGCAGCGGTGGCCATATTTGCATACTATAGGAAAAGAAAAAGCTCTGTGGAGGCCAAGACTTTGGGAGTGCACATGCACTGAAGCTCCTATCCCAGCCACCTCGTATCTGCGCTGCTGCGGTGGCCGTAACCCCTGGATACAAGCAGTGTATAATGTGATGGAAAAATGAATCAAGCCTGCAAAGAGGCAATATGGAGAATCATAATACATTACGAATAAGGATGAACGGACCTGTGGATGTTCGGGTTCGGCTGAAAATCTCGTAGCAGCTCTGCACTGATGCACATCTCTTGCCTGGCGCATGTGCTGAATTTGGTGGTGCAGAGATTCCTGAAAAATTACCCTGATATGTCAGAGGTGCTACAGAAAGTGAGGGCCATCTGTGCGTGCTTTTGACGTTCTCACCCTGCTGCTGCTCGCCTGTCTGCGCTGCAGAATAATAGTGGAGTTTCAGCTGCAGCACGCACGGGTGAGTCGCTCTGCGGAACAGCACCGCTTCACCACCAACGAGTGGGCCTCCATGCGGGACATGTGCCGTGTTGCGCTGTTTCGAGTACTCCGCCAACATGGCAAGTGCCGATGACGCAGTTCTCAGCGTTACTATCCCACTTCTCTATCTCCTTGAAAAAGCACTTCGGTGATGATGGAAGAGGATGTGGCACAGGAGGAAGAGGAGGAGGAAGAGGGATCATTTCCATGGTTATCAGGCAAGTCATTCACAAGTGGCTCAGAGGGTGGGTTCCTACACCAACAGAGGCCAGGTACACAACTGTCCAGCCAGGACAAGGAAGAGTAGGATGATGAGGAGAAGGAACCGTGTTCACAGCAGTGTGGCACCTAAAGCAGCTTATGGACATCAATGAAGCGTGGCTGGTGGGATACAGAGGACACAGACGATACACCTCTCACAGAGGACAGGTTGTCGTTGCCTCTTGGCAGCCTGGCACACATGAACGACTACATGCTGCAGTGTCTGCGCAGCGACTGCCGTTTTGCCCATATTCTAACCAGTGCGGATTATTGGGTGGCCACCTTGCTGGATCCCAGCTACAAGGACTACATGCTGTCCTTAATTCCGTCACTGGAGCGTAATAGGTAGATGCGCGAGTACAAACGCACGCTGGTACACGCGTAGCTGATGGCATTCACACCTGACATCTGGGGCTCAGTATAAGCACAAGTCGGAGGAGGAGGAAGAAGTCGCCAATGCAGCTGGGGCACTGCCGGCACCTCGGAAGGGAGGGTTAGCATGGCCGAAATGTGGAAAAGCTTTGTCAGCACGCCACAACAACCAGCACCACCAGCTGATACGGAACTACTATTAACAGGAGGCAGCATTTCAGCAACATGGTGGAGCAGTATGTGTGCACACGCCTACACGTACTGACTGATGGGTCTGCCCCTTCAACTTCTGGATCTCCAAATTGGGCACATGGCCTGAGCTTGCCCTTTATGCCATGGAGGTGCTGGCCTGCCCTGCAGTCAGTGTATTGTCTGAATGTGTGTTTAGCATGGCAGGAGGGGTAATCACAGACGAGCGCAGCCGCCTGTCCACAGCCAACGTAGACAAGCTCACATTCATTAAAATTAACCAGGCATGGATTCCACAGAACTTGCCCATACCTTGTGCAGAATAGACAAGTATACCGGCCGCATCCAGCAATTGTTATACTCCAGAGCACTTTCTCTTTGCAGTCTCTTTTCTATTTCCCAATGTTTTGGGGTCTTCCCAAATTTATATAAAAATAAATAAAGGGGGGAAAAAAACAAAAACAGTGTTGGCTTCCTCCTCCACTGCCGCCTAAACCTACACCGCCACGTCCACCACATCCTCAACCTCCTACTCCACTTTGACCTGGAGACGAAAGTCTTGCATGCAGGACTTTCGTCTCCACTCAAAAATCATGTTCTGAGCGGACACCGAACAGACCCCATTATAGTCTATGGGGTCTTTAGGTTCCGTTACGCTCAGTTATCTGCAGTGATGTGAACGAGGCCTAAGGCATTCACTTGACAGTACGCCGTTTTACATTTTAGAATTTTAAAAGATAAAGTGCTACTTTAAATTTTGTGTCCTGTTCTCTTTGTTATAGAGTTGCAAGAATGTAAAACATGTGGAAAAATGTATTAAACTGCAGCCAAGTAGAAATATTGCTAAACTCCAGATACTTAAAGTGGAGGGTCAAAAAGCTATTCACATTAAACACCAGGATGAGATCAAGTGGATGGCAGGAGACATCATGCAAAATCTTATTTTTCAAGTTTTTGATGAGGGGGATAGAGAAATCATTATCACTTCAGAACTTGCAGAAAAAGTCAAGGTTGGTGTTTTTTAGTTTTAATTCACTTATTCAATTTTTTTTTGTTATTTCTTACTTTTCTTTGAGTTTAGCTGGACTTTTACTGATTAATACATAAAGGGGTTGACCAGTTTCTGATATTGGTGAACTATCCTCAGGATAGGTCTAAATATCAGATTGGCAGGGGTCCGACTCCCGGCAACCCCACCAATCAGCTTTTTTAAGACAATGCAGCGCTCCCATGAGAAGTTTATGAATTAAAGGTACATCTGGGTATTAGCACACTCTGATGCTGTCCAATCACTTATGGCAGTGTAAGACTACTGTTATCGCTGCATACTCTTGTGTAGTGGCCTTGCTGGGTATTCCCATTTTCTCAATTTTGAGTGCTTAATTTTTATCTTTGGGACATGGTCTTCTGGTGTTAACACTGTAGTTTTTCCAGCACCAAAGTTCTGTGCAGAAAATCGATGGCGTTTACAGTAACAGCACATTTCACACATTACACATCCTTTTTCCCAACAAAATCTATACATCACTTGAAATGCAGTGTGTATCATATCAATGCAGCATGTTGCAGCCATGGATTTCATCCTTTGCAATGCACAGGGTGAAAACTGCAGCAGATCAGCAGCATTTCCTCAAGGAATTCTGTACCAAAATATGCACCATTGGGGTGCACGGATCAGCTGCATTTGGCTATATCTTTACATTGATATCTGTTCATAATTAATATTTCCTTCTGACCTCCTCTGTCAACAGGTTAATTGGACCCCGAAAGTTCCCAGGGAGAAACTGCTGAAAGGAATGTTACCTGATATTGAAGTGTCTACTTCCGTCACCAACGTTCAGTACTGCCAAGTGACTTTTCATGATGATAATGTTTCTTTGGAGAGTGCGTTCACTGTAAAGTATGTTTTACAATTATTACAATATTTGTACAATATATGAGCAGTATATAGGTCACTTGAGGGTACGGCCACACTGGACTGTATTTCAGTGCATATTTTGCCACGATTCCACAGCAAAATATACAGCAAAATCTGCATGTGTAAAGAAGTATGAAAGCTGTGGTGGAGATCTGCAGCATAAGTTGACATGAACTGCACTTCAGTTTAGGCCTCATGCACACAACAGTATTTTTTCACGGTCCGAAAAACGTGGTTCCATAATCTGTGTCCGTTTTTTTTTAAGGACCGCTTGGCCGTGACTTGAATGGGTCTGTGAACCATTGTCTGTCAAAAAAATAGGACAGGTATCACGGTAAACACGGATCACGGACGCGGATGACAAACGGTGCACCTTCTGAGTTTTCAACTGACCCATTGAAAGTAAATGGGTCCGCAGAAAATCACCGAAAACGGAACAACGGACACGGATGCACACAACGGTCGTGTGCATGAGGCCTTACTCTGCAGATTGTTTCAGCAGTCCGTGGATGAGATTTCTTAAATCTCCGCTGTGCTGGTACAGTAAAGCACTGTTGATTTGCTGTACACAAATCCACACCATAGCTGTCCCATGTGGACATACCCTTATCATTTCATGGTCTCCCAACTATATTAAATTCTTTGAATTTATTGTTTAACCATTTCAAGACCAGGCACATTTACCATTTTGCGTACACACGTCTTTGAAAGCCATACTTTTCCCCCCCATGCTTTTATGTAAACAATTTTTTTCAGTGTTATATTCTTTATTTTTGTAGTTTTTACTTTAGCATTTTTTCTGCTTTTATTTTTAAACCCGCGAAAATTAAAAAAAAAATGGTAAAACTGAACAGGTTTTTCACATTTACGTCATTTCTTTATTAATGGCATAAAGTTCAACTAAAATACTTTTTCTTTTCGTAATAGTCATTTTGATATAGGGGGATATATAGTTTATGATTGCCAGGGGCAGGGCTAGAAGCTTCCAGTGTGGCATGTGGTGGTATTTTTTGTTATAATTTTATTTATATGACCGTGTAGAGCTAAGTGTGGACGCCCTGGATGTGTATAGTCAGCGGGCGGGCTAGAAGCAGTTAGACACAGAACATTTTGGGGGAGATTTTTCAAGACTGGCACTTTCAATGACTGTCTTGATATCCCCTGCGCTGCCAGAGGATGTGCCTAATTTATGACAAGGCGCACACCTCACCTCATCATAAATTAGGTGCATTCTCCTGCAGTCTGTGTGCCAAACCAGAAGTCTACAACAGTTTAGAGCTGCCTTAGATTTCTAGCTTAATTTACGTCAGACAACTGGCGTACATGAAGATAAATTTGTCACAGCAGCTGGTCATGCCCCCCTTCCCCGCCCCTTGCCATGTCCCCTTTCAGAAAAGTGGCAAGGATGGTGAAAATTGGCAGATGCGACAATTTATTTTTATTTTTTGAAAGTTGCAATATATTATTGTACCTACAACTTTTTAATGGCACTTTTCAGGCCTTTGTTTTGTGTGAAGCTTACAGCACTGTTATTTCTCTTGGCCAGTAGGTGACAGCAAATATATATACAGACCATGTTGCACCATCTTTAGCTTGCTGCTTCTGAAAATGACAAAACAGACCTGTGATCCTGATGTCTGGTCCAACTAGACCCAGAACGGTTCTGACAGTGACAGTTTTGCCACTGAAGAAAAGTCAGCTCTCTTGACGAATGTGTCTTTTCACAGCCTGATAATGTCCAGTCTGTAAGCTTATCAGGGAGCAAACCCTGAATCCTAGGAAAAGATGCTCCAGACTGTTACAGCCCATTCACATATCTGATTTTGATGCTGTCAAAATCCACCGCTTTTACCGTGGTACAAACCACAGCAGTTTCTGTAGAATGAACAGCTTATTCTCACACAAGAATACAGATAGTATTTTTGCTTCTCAAACTGTGAGGGGAGCATCTTTGATGAGGTGCACCAAATTGATATTTCTCTTGAGAGGTTTCTAAAGTGCAGTCCTGCTGTCCCATGATGCTTCTGTCCCAGATGACTTTGTTTTGGAAGAGATTCTCTTGTGCAGATCAGCATAGGGCCAGGTAGTCTGTAAGAGCGCACGTATATTCTTCAGCTTGCATCGGGGGCTTTCTTCATAATGATGTGGAACCATTGTTCATACTAGGGACCTTGTGGTTTGCACTATTAAGTGAGGTCTCTTTGACTTTACCACATGTATAAATGTTACACTTCTACATGTCTGCTGGTTAGGCTCACATGTCTACAGTACTTGGCTAAGCTGGTGAGGCTTCTGAAGGAAAGGTTTGAGAATCCCTGGCCTGTGCAGGTATCAGATAATGCTTGATTGTGTAATAATGTGAAATTGTGTGTGACTTTTTCAGGCCTATACCTGATGAACCAAAACATTTGAAATGCAATTTGAAAGGAGAGAATATTATCCGTATGGGTGAAGAGCTAAAAGGTGAAATTGGTAAGGAACTTGTTCAAAATATAAATACTGAATACCTTTTGCTGCCATTAAAAAAAGGGCATGAGATTCTATAATGTAAAAGAAAAAATGCACAGTGGCTGGATAGGTGACCAAAGATCTTTTTCTATCCATTTGTACTGATCATTAGATTGGAAGCTGTGTAAGAACACGAGTGACATGGCTCATAAAAACGGTTTTGTCATCTGCGCAGAAGTGGCTTATAAGGTGGTATCAAATAAAACAGCCAGATGTTAGCTGCAAGTGAATAGGGAATTATTAAGTGCATTAAAACAGTACAGGTTTTTGCAGTTGTTTTTTTTGTTCTAGTCTCATTTGTGCATTTTTACTATTTTGGAGGTTTTTGCCATGCTCTAGGCATGTCTTTTTTTTTCTGGCGTTTTCTCATAGAGTTCTATATAGGAGAAAAACACAGGAAAAAATACATATGAGAAATGTGTCACCAAATAAAGGACTCAAAATAGTTGTGAAGGAAGTCTTATAGAAATGTGTCCAGGGTTTTCTTAGGTCTAGTTCACATTTCAGTGATTTGGTCAGTAATTTCCATCAGTTATTGTGAGCCGAAACCAGGTGCAGACACAGAACAGGAGGACATCTTCCCATTATACCTTATCTCTCTAGGCCCCACTTCTGATTTCACTTATCAAATCACTGAACTGTGAACTAGGCCTTATAAAAGCACTCTTCCAAAATGAAGTCTTTTGGTTAGTGCAGAGAAGCAGAATAGGGATAGAATACACCCCTCCAGATAACAAGGCTCCAGGGTGCTGATTTTTTAGAGCAGGACCACGGAAAATGGCTCAGTACTCACTTTGAAAATAGAACATAATGTTTAATAAAATGTCTTTCTTGATATAGAGCTAAATGACCGTGTTCTGCTATATTGTTACTATTGTGTCCTATTTTTACAATTTACAGAATTAATTGTAACGGACCAGTTTGGGAATCCGATGGAAACAATGTTGCCTTCATGTCTTGAAGGCCTTCATGTTTCGGGAAAAAATCTTGACAAAGGAAAAATCAGAAAGAGCTTTCAGGTTTGTTTGTAGTGACTATGATCATGCGTCAAGATAAATCTTTTAGTGAGCTGCCCATTATTACTTTCCATCAGATGCCACATCAGTTTATGTTTCATCACTTGAGCTATTAAGCATCTTGACTATATACAGACGTGGACAAAATTGTTGGTACCCTTTGGTCAATGAAAGAAAAAGTCACAATGGTCACAGAAATAACTTTAATCTGACAAAAGTAATAATAAATTAAAATTCTATAAATGTTAACCAATGAAAGTCAGACATTGTTTTTCAACCATGCTTCAACAGAATTATGTAAAAAAATAAACTCATGAAACAGGCATGGACAAAAATGATGGTACCCCTAACTTAATATTTTGTTGCGCAACCTTTTGAGGCAATCACTGCAATCAAACGCTTCCTGTAACTGTCAATGAGACATCTGCACCTCTCAGCAGGTATTTTGGCCCACTCCTCATGAGCAAACTGCTCCAGTTGTGTCCGGTTTGAAGGGTGCCTTTTCCAGACTGCATGTTTCAGCTCCTTCCAAAGATGCTCAATAGGATTGAGGTCAGGGCTCATAGAAGGCCACTTTAGAATAGTCCAATTTTTTCCTCTTAGCCATTCTTGGGTGTTTTTAGCGGTGTGTTTTGGGTCATTGTCCTGTTGCAAGACCCATGACCTGCGACTGAGACCAAGCTTTCTGACACTGGCTAGTACATTTCTCTCTAGAATTCCTTGATAGTCTTGAGATTTCATTGTACCCTGCACAGATTCAAGACACCCTGTGCCAGACGCAGCAAAGCAGCCCCAGAACATAACAGAGCCTCCTCCATGTTTCACAGTAGGGACAGTGTTCTTTTCTTGATATGCTTCATTTTTTCGTCTGTGAACATACAGCTGATGTGCCTTGGCAAAAACTTCGATTTTTGTCTCATCTGTCCACAGGACATTCTCCCAGAAGCTTTGTGGCTTGTCAACATGTAGTTTGGCATATTCCAGTCTTGCTTTTTTATGATTCGTTTTCAACAATGGTGTCCTCCTTGGTCGTCTCCCATGTAGTCCACTTTGGCTCAAACAACGACGGATGGTGCGATCTGACACTGATGTTCCTTGAGCATGAAGTTCACCTTGAATCTCTTTAGAAGTCTTTCTAGGCTCTTTTGTTACCATTCGGATTATCCGTCTCTTAGATTTGTCATCAATTTTCCTCCTGCGGCCACGTCCAGGGAGGTTGGCTACAGTCCCATGGATCTTAAACTTATGAATAATATGTGCAACTGTACTCACAGGAACATCTAGTTGCTTGGAGATGGTCTTATAGCCTTTACCTTTAACATGCTTGTCTATAATTTTCTTTCTGATCTCTTGAGACAGCTCTTTCCTTTGCTTCCTCTGGTCCATGTCGAGTGTGGTACACACCATATCACCAAACAACACAGTGATTACCTGGAGCCATATATATAGGCCCAATGGCTGATTACAAGGTTGTAGACACCTGTGATGCTAATTAGTGGACACACCTTGAATTAACATGTCCCTTTGGTCACATTATGTTCTGTGTTTTCTAGGGGTACCATCATTTTTGTCCATGCCTGTTTCATGAGTTTATTTTTTTACATAATTCTGTTGAAGCATGGTTGAAAAACAATGTCTGACTTTCATTGGTTAACATTTATAGAATTTTAATTTATTATTACTTTTGTCAGATTAAAGTTATTTCTGTGACCATTGTGACTTTTTCTTTCATTGACCAAAGGGTACCAACAATTTTGTCCACGTCTGTATTTTCATATTTATCGTCATATTGTTGATATAATGTTATCACTTATGAGTCACGTCTGTTATTTCTCGCCCATTTTCCTTGGGGGACACAGACCTTGGGTATAGCTCAGCTCCCTAGGAGGCGTGACACTAAGTAAAACTGTTAAGCCCCTCCTCCATCAGCTATACCCTCAGCCTGGAGATAGAGGCTACCAGTTTTAGCTTAGAGTCCAAGGAGGCAAGACACTCCCTGCTACTGCAGGGCTGTTTTCTCCTTGTTATTTTTACTTTTTCTTCTAATTTTGTTATTTTATTTTTTCCTAGGGATACCAGAGACGCATTAGACCTCTCTGCTCTCCCGGGGTTGAGCTGCGCCAGTGCCAACTTATCTGCACTGCTGCCTCCCCCACAGAAGCAATAGGAGGATCTGGGCAGCAATGGCTCCCCTACATCCCGCCAGCTAGGGGGTCGCCCGCACGCCAAGCCCCTCTTCCAGCTTCCTGCCACTGCGGTGCCAGTGGCTGAAGGGGCGACCCTGCTGGAAAGGACTGAGGGTGAAGACGTCGGACGGTGAGATGGCTATTCCAGCCCATACCCCGTCCCTATCTGCAGCATCTACCCCTCTGGGTAAGGGGGGCACCCGTGGTCGCTCATTCTGAGCGCTCATCTGCAGGACAATGCAGCACAGCAGCATCCTCAGCACCCCCACGCCGTTCCCCCCCACGCTGCTATCTTTCTCTCCCCCCCCCCCCCCCCTCATTCGGGGCTGACTCCATTTTTCTCTTCTCTCTCTCCCCCTTCCCGCCGAGACCGGGGGGCGGGGCTTAGCGGTCCCGGCAGGGGGCGGGGCTTACGCGCGCGTCATTTTGGGGGCGGAGCTACGTTCTCCTTCACAGGAGACATTTCAAGCGCTGGAGGGGGCGGAGCTTGTTCCCCGTGCTTTCTGCTGAGGTTTCCCGCGCTTCCTCACTCCTGACAGGAAGCTGGGACACGGTGGGGGACTCTAACCTCCTGTGTACATCGCTCGGCTTCTGTGGGCGCTCTCTGCTGCTCACTGCTGTTCACTGCTTCTCTGCTGCTGCTGATCTGGGCCATCTCCTGACGTTCTTCTGAGGCACTGGTAGGACAGTTAACCCTCTCCTAACCCTCCTGGTAATAGCTGCTATAACCCTTTGTGGTCTCTATATTAGAGTACAACCACACTTCAGCATGACAGATCTCACAGGTGCCCCCAAACCCTGGTACCATGCCTGTACCGCCTGTAAGGAACTTTTTCCGCGTGGGCAATCTGAGCCGCATTGCCTTGCATGTCAGGCCCCGGTGCAGGGCCCGCTTCCCGCTGCGCCCCCCGGTGCCTCTGAACCCCCTGACTGGGCTAGGTCTCTGTCTCAGGCGGTGGAAAGCCTTACACACGTAGTGGGCCGTCTCGTGGATAGACCGCCTCTCCCGCAGGCTGCCACAATCCCTGTCGCACCCGCTGGGACTACCGTTTCTGCCGCCCCCACTGGTTCCCTGCCTCCCAGCGAATCTTCCAGGGCCCGGCATACTCAGAAACGTTCAAGGGTTGAGCGCACATCTTCTCCAGATGCTTCGCTCTCTCCGCCATGCGTGCGAGCTCAGTCAAGTCTATCCTCTCAAAGGGATACGCTTTCTGAGGGAGAACTGGCGGATTCGGACGTGGACATGGACTCAGAGCTTCCGTCCAAATTGGCGTCCGCGGTGGGGCATCTTGTCACTAGCATCCGTGATACCTTTCAGCTACACGATGACCCCCCCAGCTCTGAACAGGCTGGCGTGTCCTTTCTCCGCCCCAAACAGGCCTCCAAGGTTTTTCCCATACACGCTGATTTTTCTTCTGTGGTATCCAAGGCTTGGACTCGGCCTAACGTCCGCTTTATTACACCCAAAAAGCTGGACATTTGTTATCCCTTTCCAGCGGATTCTGTGACCACGTGGACATCCCCGCCTAAGGTTGATCCTCCCGTGGCTCGCCTGTCCAAAAGCACTACTATTCCTGTACAGGACGGATCTTCCCTCCAGTCTGTTGAGGACCGTCGTACGGAATCCCTCTCCAAGGCCATATTTACTGCCTCTGGTTCAGCCCTTAGACCGGTCTTTGCCTCCGCCTGGGTTGGCAAAGCGGTCTCTGAATGGGGTTTGCAACTGGAACGGGAGTTAGGGTCGGACGTCCCTGTTCAGGACCTCCGTTCCTTAGCCCAACTAATTGTTCAGGCCGGAAAATTCGTCTGTGAGGCCTCCCTTGATGCGGGTGCCCTCATTGCCCGTTCCTCTGCCCTGGCAGTTTCTGTCAGGAGGGAACTCTGGCTGAAGGTTTGGGCGGCGGACGCCGCTTCCAAACGCTCTTTGGCCGGCCTACCATTCACGGGTTCCCGCCTGTTCGGAACCCGTCTGGACGAACTTATATCAGAGGCCACGGGTGGGAAGAGTACTCACCTCCCCCAGTCCAGGCCAATGGGCGCCCCCCTTTCGCAAGCCCACCGGGTCTAGACCCGCGGCCAGTTCTTCTTCCTCTGGCCCAGCCCAGGATAGACGCAAGAAGCCGTTTTTTCGGACGCAACCTACCTGGCGCAAGTCCCAGCCTGCACGGGCTCCCACAGGCCAGCAGCCCTCTGCCTGAAGGTGCGCCCCCACCCACCCGGGTGGGGGGCCGCCTTCTCCTATTCAGGAACGTATGGCGGGCCCACATCTCAGACGCATGGGCGCTCGAGATTGTATCTTGCGGATACAAAATCGAATTTGCGTCCATTCCGCCAGACCGTTTCTTCCGATCCCGTCCTCCGCGAGATCCCGTACGAGTGGCTGCCTTCTTCGCGGCCATTCACTCTCTAATGGACAAGGGTGTCGTCGCCCCCGTGCCTCCGACGGAAAGGTTCAGGGGGTTCTACTCGAACCTCTTTGTGGTTCCCAAGAAGGAAGGCTCAGTGCGTCCGATCTTGGACCTAAAACGCCTGAACCGTTTTCTCCGACTGCAGAGATTCCGGATGGAGTCTCTCAGGTCCGCAGTGGCCTCCCTGGAAAGAGGGGATTTCATGGCCTCAATCGACATTCAGGATGCATACCTCCACGTTCCGGTTGCTCCATGTCATCACCGCTTCCTGCGCTTCGCGGTGGGGGACGATCACTTCCAATTCGTCGCCCTTCCCTTTGGTCTGGCGACGGCTCCTCGAGTGTTCACCAAGGTCCTGGCCCCTGTCTTGGCCCTTCTACGTTCAAGAAGTGTTTTTCTTCTCCCATACTTGGACGACATCCTGGTCAAGGCACCCTCCTTCTCTCAGACATCCCGCAGTGTGGAACTCACTCTGGAGACCCTGACGCGGTTCGGTTGGATTATCAACCACCCCAAATCTTCCCTTACCCCCTCCAGACGGCTGATCTTCCTGGGGATGCTCCTGGATACAGAGTTGGCGGAGGTCCGCCTTCCGTCGGACAAGCGTCTGGCCCTTCGCGGGTCGGTTCGCAGTCTCCTCCGTCATCACCGCCCTTCCCTCAGATCCAGCATGCGGTTATTGGGAAAGATGGTTGCCTGTTTCGAAGCGGTGCCGTTCGCACAATTCCGATCCCGCACCTTTCAGAGGGCAATTCTGTCGGCCTGGGACAAATCACCGAGGAGTCTGGACAGGACCTTTCTTCTGCCTCCCCTGGCTCGGGCTTCCCTCGGCTGGTGGTTGCATATCCCTCTAAGGGGGAAGTCCTTCCTTCCACTGAACTGGCTGGTGATTACCACAGATGCCAGCTTACGGGGGTGGGGGGGGGTTTTCCCTCCCCGGTCCGTCCAGGGCGTTTGGTCTCTATCGGAGTCCAGACTTCCAATCAATATTCTGGAACTGAGGGCGATTCTTCTGTCCCTCAGACACTGGACCCATCTGCTGAGGGGCCACCCTGTTCGGATCCAATCGGACAATGCCACGGCTGTGGCATACATAAACCATCAGGGAGGCACTCGCAGCGCTGCAGCGATGCAAGAGGTGACCCTCATTCTCCTCTGGGCGGAGACGCACGTGCCGGCCTTATCTGCGATTTACATCCCGGGGGTGGACAACTGGGCGGCGGATTTCCTCAGCCGGTCCACCATCGACCCGGGAGAATGGTCCCTGCACCCAGAGGTGTTTGAAGCCCTTTGTCTTCGCTGGGGTCGCCCCGACGTGGACCTCATGGCCTCCAAATTCAACCACAAGGTCCCCCTATACCTGGCCAGGGCACGGGACCCGAAGGCATACGGCGCCGACGCGCTCGTCCTTCCGTGGCGCGAATTCTCCCTTCTGTACGTCTTTCCTCCTTTTCCCCTCCTGCCACGGGTTCTTCGGAGGATCGCGGCAGAGGGCGTCCCCGCGATTCTAATCGCCCCGGATTGGCCCCGCCGGTCTTGGTACGCCGACCTAATGTTGCTGTTGGCAGACGCACCGTGGCCACTGCCCTCCAGGGAAGACCTTCTCTCTCAGGGACCGATCTTCCACGAGCATTTAGGCTCGCTACGTTTGACGGCGTGGCTATTGAGACCGCCGTCTTAACGCGACGGGGTTTCTCCGCGGACGTAGTCCGCACCATGATCCGGGCTCGTAAGCCCGTATCCTCTAGGATCTACTATCGGGTTTGGAGGTCCTATCTGGGGTTCTGTGAGTCCCGGAGCATCCCACCTCTCCGGTTTTCTCTTCCCACAATCCTGTCCTTCCTCCAGTCGGGTCTGGACCTGGGGCTGTGCCTCAGTTCTCTGAAGGGTCAGATTTCGGCGCTGTCTATTCTTCTCCAGCGTCCCCTGGCCCCTCTAGGGCCAATTAAGACCTTTTTACAAGGGGTGGCTCACTCTGTTCCGCCGTACCGCCCTCCAGTTCCTTCCTGGGACCTGAATGTGGTGCTCTCGTCGCTCCAATCAGCCCCCTTCGAGCCTTTACGGGAGGTCTCCCTTCGCCTTCTGTCCTGCAAGGTCATCTTTCTTGTGGCCGTCACGTCTCTCCGACGGGTGTCGGAGTTAGCGGCTCTTTCTTGCTCCGAACCTTTCCTGATCTTCCACCAGGATAAGGTTGTGCTTCGGCCTGTCCCGACTTTCCTGCCAAAGGTGGTCTCCGCCTTTCACATCAATGAGGACATCGTCCTTCCGTCGCTCTGTCCCTCTCCTTCCCACCCCAGAGAACGGGAACTGCACCGTCTGGATGTGGTCAGGGCGTTGAGGATTTACTTGGAGGTCACCGGGTCCTTTCGGCGCACGGACTCCCTGTTTGTGGTTCCGGAGGGTTCGTGCAAAGGGTTGGCGGTCTCCAAGGTGGCTATTGCCCGTTTCATTAAACTGGCGGTGTCTGAGGCTTATCGAGCCAAGGGCAGACCTCCGCCTTTCGGCGTCACTGCTCATTCCACCAGAGCAGTCGGAGCTTCCTGGGCGCAGAGGCATCGGGCCTCGGCTGAACAGTTGTGCAAAGCAGCCACTTGGTCCTCTCTGCACACTTTCACAAAGTTCTATAGGGTGCATACGCATGCATCAGCGGATGCTGCTTTGGGCCGCCTGGTTTTGCAGGCAGCGGTTTCCTGATGCTCTGGTGGTGTTCCGCCTTGGGTTTGTGGTCCCTCCCTTCTTGGACTGCTCTTGAACGTCCCAAGGTCTGTGTCCCCCAAGGAAAATGGGCGAGAAAAGGAGATTTTTGTATAACTTACCAGTTAAATCTCTTTCTCGCTCTTCCTTGGGGGACACAGCACCCACCCTTCTGTGTTTGGTTACAGGGTTATGGTCTGGCGCCCCGTTGGGTTGCTGGCTGGTTGTTTCCGTTATTGGTTGTTATCCTTTCACTACTTGGACACGCAACTGGTAGCCTCTATCTCCAGGCTGAGGGTATAGCTGATGGAGGAGGGGCTTAACAGTTTTACTTAGTGTCACGCCTCCTAGGGAGCTGAGCTATACCCAAGGTCTGTGTCCCCCAAGGAAGAGCGAGAAAGAGATTTAACTGGTAAGTTATACAAAAATCTCCTTTTTCATTGTTTTCCTTTTCCAGCAGAGCAGAACAATGGAAATATATAGCAGTGGTGGGAACTCACCCTTACCTTGTGTGCTTCATAACTGTCATACATGTACTGATTCTTATGGATGTCTGGGAATTTTTGGTGTGTTTATTGCACAGCCATGCATATTTTGGCAGACCAATTATGTTGCTGTCTATTACAGGTTTTAAAAGACATCTGTCAGGAGACTTGTACCTATGAAACTGGCTCCATGTGCACTTGGCAGCTGAAAGCATCTATGTTGGTCCCATGGTCATATGTGCCCACATCGCTGAGGAAAATGATGTTTTAGTATATGCAAATGATCCTCTAGGAGCAACAGGGGCGTTGCTCTCTCTGAAATTGCCACGTCCTCTGCACTTTGACATGGAGAGGCAGTTTAAACGTGATCACACCTGTTCTTGTCAATCATAGCACAGAGGTTGTGGTAGTTGCAGAGAGAGCAGAGTCTCTAGGAGTAACTGCAATGTCCCCAATGCTTCTAGAGGCTGGATTGCATGTATTTAAACATAATTTGTCTCAGTAATGTGGTCACATATGAAGATGGGACCAACACAGATGCCTTTAGCTGCTAAGTGCACATGTAACAGGTCAGCCAGTTTCATAGGTACAAATCTGGTGACAGATGCCCTTTAAATCTTTTCTAATCTTGCCTAGCGGCTCATTTAACATAGGTACATGATTGTGTGTCTGCCTCTCTTCTTGTTATATACTGAGTCCTTAAAATGTTATTGTTATCTCTAATACAATTACAGTTATTGTGCTGAACTTGTTTTGCTTTCCAACTAAATGTTTTCCTTTTTGCATGACTTTATATCAGAGTATGATTTCTGCTGATAACATCAGGCAGCATTATTAGCCCCTCGTTTATACATATAATGAGTACAGCAGGTATCTGGAATCTAATGTGCGTTTGTCTACATCACTGGAGGACCACTGATGAAAATCACTACCTAGTTTGGTTTGTGACTTTTTCCATTTTGCAGGAAAGCACTCAATCTATAATTGTCAAAGGAATATCATTCTATGTTGGCGGACCTTTAGAGGACATAGAGTTATGTTTTGCATGGAGAAGTTTTTCAGCTTATTTGCGACTGAGGCTTGTTGCTGGGCCACCTTCCCAAATTAGTCTGGGAGAATGGAATGAGGTTAGTTATTTTCATGTATTTTTATTTATTTATTTTTAAAGCAACAATGTGCTTGTTAGCACTCTCCCTGCCAACCCCCCCCCCCCCCCCCCCACACACACACACCCCTCACCCCCTCCAAAAAAAAAAAATGTGTTGAGAATGTTATGAATAAATAGGGCACAATACTCCTCTGCTCATTTCAGTGCCTGCCTCTGTTCCCTACATTTTTTTTACTGGCATTGAAGTGATCACATGACCGTTGTGGTCACATGGGGCACATCATCACTGCCCCATCACTGGGAGCAGCAGCCTTGGAACACAGGGGATTGAGCAGATGAGTATTGAGTCTCTTTTATAACTTTTCAACCCTCAGCTAATTTTTTTGGGATCATGGAGAACCCGTGTAAGGTGTTCATACAAGTAGGTAACTTATCTATAGGTTTTATTTGGTTATCTCTGACATAACTTAATACATTAGTCTATTACAGTGGTCTCTGGAAAAAAGGTTCAGAAGCCTCTAATTATCCAGTTATATGACGAGTGTGGTAATCCATCTCCTGAGCCGAATTTGAAGGTCACATTGATGAAGGACAATGTTCTAAAGGTACCAGATTAAATTGGGTATTGATTGTCTACTGAGCAGGTAACCAAAACTTGCTGCTTAAATTTTACTGCATAAACATACAGTAATCCACAATGTTATAAAACTGTCTATAAGAAAAACTGTCTGTTTTGCCCTTAGCAAGCAATCACAGCACAGCTTTCATTTTAACCACTTTCAGACTGAGTGAGTTTTCACCTATCTGACCAAGCCTACTTTGCACATCAGACGTGCAATTTTATGTTAGTGGTAAATTTGGGACAATCATGTTTTTTACCTTTATATTTATTTTAAAAAAATCCAAATATCTGAAAAAATTTTCAATTTTCTAAATTAAAATTTCATTGCTTCTCGGTCCTGGCTCTGTGCTCACCACTCCCTGGTCCTCGTCTGCCAGCACTGCACGCGATGCTGTGACCTGTGCATAGGTCTTATTAACATTGGGGGTTTGATCTGAGGTCTGGTTTATTTTTACAAAGGCTCGATTGAGGTGAGCTGAAACGTTGTTTGGTGTAATAAAGGAGCCACTTTTCTTCACCTATATTTTTCCATATATACATATACACATATATATATATATATGTATATATGGACATATATATATATATATATATATATCTATATATATATATACAGACAAAAATAACTGGCAGCACCACCTTGTTGGTGGGTGCAAAGTCCAAGTACGGCAACTGGATATTACCCACTTCAATATGATGAAAAAATTGGACTGCACTCCAGACGGTTCCTTATGGTAAAACGAGTGAAGTTTATTCACACATGTGATAGCAGCAAAAGAGCGACGTTTCGGCTCAACATGAGCCTTTCTCAAGGCTTGAGAAAGGCTCATGTTGAGCCGAAACGTCGCTCTTTTGCTGCTATCACATGTGTGAATAAACTTCACTTGTTTTACCATAAGGAACCGTCTGGAGTGCAGTCCAATTTTTTCATCATATATATATATATATATATATATATATATATATATATATATAATTGAAAAGTAGAGCAGCACTCCAAATTGTGGTAAAAAAAAGGGAGTTTTTTTTCACCTATAAGTGACGCGACGTTTCAGCTCCAACATGTATCCTTTCTCAAGCAATGTGAACAATGCAAAATGAAAATATATATATAGTGAAAGGAGGTGACATCATCAGATTAAAGTGCTTACAAATTAAGCTGGCGTTAACCCATGCCGGCGTGAATGACATTATATATACAGTAAAATACTACATTTCATCATAAAACATGTGTAATTGATCAATGATACAATACAATAAAACAATATCATAAGTGTCCGTACAAAAGTAAGTGCGAAATCACTGTGCATATGCAATGCATATAAAATTGCTCCCAACGATAAATAGTTAAAAAAGACAATTGCAGTTCATTATACATGGGGAATGGCAGAACCACATGGCGGTGGGTGTAGGTAAAGGCACATAACAAGGCAACTTACAAATATATATATATATATGTTTTATATGTATATTTATTAGTATTGTATTGAGACAAAGTTCTGCTCAGTAGTAACCTTCTGATGAGCATCAAATGGCAGTAAACAAACAATAAGGTTGAAGAGAGGGACATAGCAGCCAGCACTGGGAGGTGACCCTCACACTGCTGGTTTATTTGTAGCCCCCCTGAGGCTAGCATCAGAGCATCTCATGCTTCGATGCGCTCCCTTGCCCTGTGCTAGATCGCGCAGGGCACGGGCTCTTTTGTTTATCATAGCACACCGCCCGGCAGTGTGTTCGGTGGCGTCACTGGCTCTCATGGGCGGGCTTTAGCGTTGCCATAGCCGGTTTACTGGCTAGGGCAGTGCTAAAACTGGGCTTCCTGGCAGCCCGGTACGTCACTGCATCTCCAAAAAATGCCTTTGCCCTGCGCAATTTAGCGCAGGGCAAAGGTGAGCATCGGAGCATGAACTGCTTTGATGCTCAAGTCAGGGGGGCTGCCTGGGTGAAAATGGAGGTATGTCCGGGTTCAGCTCTGAACCCGGACAACCCCTTTAAGTGCTGCCCAGAATTGGCATCATTGGCCTTTTTCATGTTGGTATTAGAGGAGTAACCCTGAAGTTGCAGAGGACACAGTGAAAGCACACTGTGCTGCTGGGCTAGAGGAGCGAGACCCTGTCTTGACTGATCTGTACTTTGACACCTGTGAGCAGTCAGAAGGAGGGTCTGTTTTGTGATCGTAGATTTACATGGTTTCCTCCTAGCTCCCATTACAGTTAATCATCCTGTCACCTTCAACAACTCAGACATCTGCCATAATGACATCATTTACAGATAGCTCTGCCAGATCATTAAGGAAGCGTTCACGGGGGCCTAGAGCTGCTGGGTTCCCCTGACTTTGGACTATAAGACGCAGGCACTTTATAGTAAGATATACATATATATATATATATGTGTGTGTGTGTGTGTGTGTACAAATTCGGATATTTGTTGGGAAAATATTCAACAAAACTTTTAATTTGTACATTTATATCTCTGCACTTTATGAATTTAAAGGGAACCTGTCACATCCCAAAACCATCCCAAAGCGGCCTCCTTGCTTCAAGTTACGGTAACCGCGCCCCCTTTGCTGTGACTGACAGCTGGCTGTTCGGCAAAAGCAGCCGAACTCTTGTGCATAAGCGGGGTCAGTCACAGCGAAGGGGCAGGAAAGGGGGTGTGGTTACCGTGACTTGAAGCAAGGAGGCCGCTGCCTCCATGACTTCAAGCATGTGTGGAGAAGCGCACCGGGCAGGGGATAAAACAATGTTTTCAGTGCTTTTGCTGTATCTGCCTTCAGGAAGAAAGGCTTCATCAGAAACACACTGCTGGCGGCTTGGGATGGTTTTGGGAGGTGACAGGTTCCCTTTAATGCCAACCCCAGGCAAAAATTATCAGTGATTGATAGCTGTCTATGTATGCACATTTACACAGGGCATGCTATCAGTCACTGATACAAAAATAAAAAAAAGCTTCTGTGTACAACTGAAGTCAGACAAAGCAGAGGTATAAATGTAGAAATTACAAGTTTTACTGAAATAATTTCCCAACAAACTATGTCAATCTGCTCACCTCCTTTTGCTCTATAACATGCTGCCTGCAGATTGCACTGCATTTTGTGATGACGGGTTCTCTTTAACGGGTTCTAGGACCCAAAGGTTTTAATGTGCAACCGTAGCATATTTTGTGTTAGGGTACTTTCACACTAGCATTTTTCTTTTCCGCCATAGATTTTCCGTCACAGGGGCTCTATACTGGAAAAGAACTGATCAGACACATCCCCATGCATTCTGAATGTAGAGAAATCCGTTCAGGATGCATCAGGATGTCTTCAGTTCAGTTATTTTGACTGATCAGGCAAAAGATAAAACCGAAGCATGCTACGGTTTTATCTCCGGTGAAAAAAACTGAAGACTTGCCGGCATTTTCCCCCATCGGGATGTATTAGTGCCGGATTCGGCATTCAAAATACCGGAATGCCCGATCCGTCCTTCCGGTCTGCGCATGCGCAAACTGGTAAAAATGTGAAAAAAGATACAATACGGATCCGTCTGTCCGCATGACAAGCAGAGAGACGGATCCGTTCTTGCAATGCATTTGTGAGACGGACCCGCATCCGGATGCGTCTAACAAATGCTTTCGGTCATATCCAGATCGGCGGATCCGGCAGGCAGTTCCGACGACGGAACGGCTTGCCGGATCACACTGCCGTAAGTGTGAAAATAGCCTTAGACCTGTTAAAGGGGTTCTCCCATCTGGAAATTTATGACATATCCACAGGGTAAGCCATAAATATCTGATAGGTGTGGGTCCCACCTCTGGGAACCACTTCTATATTTAGAACTGGGCACTGTTTCTTACCACCAGGAATGAAAAAGCGTCAGTGCATGCACAGCTCTATCCGTTCACTTATATGGGACATCTGAAGATGCACTGCTATTTTCGGAAGTGAATGGAGAGGGCTGCTCATGCACGGGCTCTGCAACTTTCTTGGTGATGCAAGATGGGGCTCTGTTCAAGAAATAGGAGTGGGTTCCAGGAGTGAGACCATTTCTAGCATATTATAGCAACCCCTTTAGGAGACACAATGGATTGTCAGCTCAATAAAGGATCAGATTACGAACTACCTTTAGAAGTCTGTGGAGAGGCATTGGTAAGGCAGTACAGAGAAATACAGACACACATGCTGTCCGTGGAAGTCTATGAAGTGGGGAGGTAGGAGCAGGAATGAACTGCTAGAGGATTAAGGATGTGTTTCTATGATAAGATATATTACAAAGTGTCTTATATGCACTTGTATTATTGATTTATTTCAAAGTTAAGATTAGTGACCATTTAGGCTTCTAGGCAGTATTTGTCATTTTATAATAGATGTAGTTGGCTGATGGTACCTGCTAACAGGATGAGAGGGAAAGATGGCTATGCATGTGTACATACGTCTTTCACCTTTATACGTACGGTATTTGGCAACTACTAAGTGCACTTGCCTAGCCATCCATACAGGCTTCTTTTACTAGCATACTTGTACTACACAGTGGTCAGAAAGAAACCCAAGAAAACCTACCAATACACTTTCACTTTGTCTCTTGCTCTCTGTCCCGTTCTCTTGTATTACTATTTATTGCCTTGATAGTATGTTCACTTACCTAACTTTTTGTAAAACAAATATTTTGTAGATGAGTCCTGGTCCTCAGCCGCATAAAACTGATGCTAAAGGTGAAGCGAATATGGGATTGTTTACTTTCACTGCACCTAAGTAAGGATACTTTAAAACTGATACTTTAATATAAAAATTGAATTGTTGAAATGTTAGGGTACTTTCACACTTGCATCAAAGTTTTCCGGTATTAAATTCTGTCCTAGGGGCACAATACCGGAAAAAAACGGATCAGTTTTATCCTAATGCAATCTGAATGGAAAGCTTTCCGTTCAGGATGCATCAGGATGTCTTCAGTTCAGTCCTTTTACGGTATTTGGACGGAGAAAAAAAACGCAGCATGCTGCATTTTTTCTCTCCAGCCAAAAATCCTGAACACTTGCCGGAATGCTGGATCCGCCATTTTTTTCCATTGGCATTTATTAGTCGCATCCGGTCTGCGCATGCGCAGACCTTCAAAAATGTGAAAAAAATACAGGATCATTTTTTCCGGATGAGTATTGCAATACATTTGTGAGACGGATCCGGATCCGCCTACAAATGGTTTCCGTTTGCATGCAGATTGGAACTGCCTGCCTGCCGGAATCCAGCAACGCAATGGTGAAAGTTCCCTTAGTCATAAAATTATTCTTCAAAATGTGCTTAATGTCAGGCTGACCGTAAGCAAAAACTGTTGGCTCCTTCTGTAGGTACTAAGCTAATGAGTTTTAGCTTGACATGGTTCCTTATGCCAAAATTTTATGCACCTCCACTTCAGCAAACCATGCTCTTCTGTTTGTAAATCGGCTAGGCCTTTGAATTTTTGCATCATGCCTCCCATCTGTGCCTGAAAACAACTCTATTTGTGGTTTTGTTTCCTACCTCAACTGCCTAGTTAATTTCTTGACAGGTGAACAGTTTCCAACGCTTAAAAAGTTTTTTCCGATGTTTTCTAACTGATGATGGGTTATCAATATATGATTGTGGGGGTTTGACACCTGGGACCATCGCCGATCAGCTGTTTGAAAAGGCAGCGGCACTCGCAGTAGCACTGTGGCCTTCTCTCAGCTTTTCCTAGAATGTGTGATGTAACGTTTCTCGGTCACGTGGCCTAGTTGCAACTCGGCATGAAGTGAACGGGGCTGAGTACGATAACAAGCACAGCCGCTATACAATCTACTGCTCTGTGCTTGGTGAGAAGAGAGAATGCAGATGTGCTGATACACAGATACTGACACATGAAATACTGCTGTAGGCAGTAGTGCTGTATTAACTATATTCATATATGCTGCATCTCAGTAATCTGCTATTCACCTGTTAGATACAGTATCTGGACAGTTAACTGAATACCAGAGGTCGCATAACAGGCTTGAGGGTCACATTACTGATACCATCTTTAGCCCTATTTAGATCTACAGATTCATTTTACAGGACTATTATTGGCGGTACCATTTTTTTTTCTTTAGAGAAAGGCTATTGTGCGAATATAATAAAAGTCTGGGAGTAAAATTTTTATTACATGTATATTGGAAAATTGTATAACTGTCTATTCGCTAAATAAAGAAATTAATAAAATATACCTCTTCAATGATGAAAAGTATCCACAGATTACATTGTTTCTGGATTTCCAAAAATGGTAGTGTACTTTTTTCCATGAAGTTCAATTCCTTGCATCCATCCCAGATAGCTGTCTGGAAAAACGTTTCCCCAGGCCAATTGCCTCCTATATGTGTCATTACACAGTAGAATAAAGTGGGCAAGATTGCTTATTAAAGAGGACCTTTCACCAGAATAAAACTTCTAAACTAACTATACAGACATGTAGAGCGGCGCCCAGGGACCCCCCTGCACTTACTGTTATCCCTGGGCGCTGCTCCGTTCTCCCTGTATTGCCTTCGGTATCTTCATAGTTAGGCTCCACCCAGGGGAACCTGCCGTCGGCTCATTCTCCCATGCTGTAGCGCTGGCCAATCGCAGCGCTCAGATCATAGCCTGAGAGAGAAATAAACCTCTCAGGCTATGAGCTGTGCGCTGTGATTGGCCAGCGCTACAGCATGGGAGAAGGAGGCGCCGACAGGTTCCACTGGGTGGAGCTTAACTGTAAAGATACCGGAGGCAATAACGGGAGAACGGAGCGGCGCCCAGGTATAACAGTAAGTGCAGGGGGGTCCCTGGGCGCTGCTCTACATGCCTGTATAGTTACTCTAGAAGTTTTATTCTGGTGAAAGGTCCTCTTTAAGATCTAGAATCACCTACTTGGAAATACTATACAAGGAAGCACTTTATTTCCTTTTTTCCTAGATTCATTATTGGACATAAGGTTAGGCTTTTAGCCCATGAATAATATGCCGCAGGCAGTCTATCTGTCACTGGCCTATTGAAATGACTAAAGTGGGATCTGCACTGCACTTTGGCCTTAGGCCTCATGCACACGACAGTGTTTTTTTACTGTCAGTAATTTGGCTTCAGTGGTCCGTGTCCGATTTTGCTTCAGTTGTGTTTCCTTGTGTCTTCTTTTTTTTTTTTTTTTTTTGTCTGACGGGAAAAAAAAGGAAGGTTAATGAAAAGTGTAATTTTATTGCACCAATGTAGAAAAAAACAGACACGGAAGAGGACACGCACGACATACCAGTTGTGCATCCGTTTTTTTTTTTTTTACGGACTCATTGACTTGAATGGATTCCACAGACAAGAATAGGACAGGTTATATTTTTTTGACGGACTGGAATCACGGTCGCGGAGAAAAAATTGAGGACTATCATTTTTTTTTCACAGCTCAATAGAAATGAATGGGACCTCCGCTAAACTGTGAAAAATGACGGAACGGACGCGGATGCACACAACAGTCGTGTGCATGAGGCCTTATTCACATAGTCAGTGTTTGATCCATTAGTGCCTGTGAGCCAAAACTAGGAGTCGTGCCTACACAGAGATAAGGTATAAGTAAAAGATTTACACCTGTTCTGTGTTTCTGACCAGTGATGGCCAGTTCGCCGTGTTCACCCGCGAACACGTGCGAGCTGCCCTCTTAACTCACAAGTCCAGCGAGGCACGGGTAAGTCCTTACCTGTGCCTGTGCACTAGCCGGTCTGAAATGAAATGCGGTCTCCGGGTGCAGGCAGGTCTGAGAACAGCCCGATGAAAGCCCCCGGAGGCAGTTCTCGGAACTGCCTGCTCCCGGAGACCGCATTTCATTTCAGACCGCCTTGCGTACAGGCACAGGTAAGGACTTACCCTTACCTGTGCCTCGTCGGACTTGTGAGTTAAGATGGCAGCTCGCATGTGTTCGCGGGCGAACTGGCCATCACTGTTTCTGACCTGCACTTGGTTTTTGCTCACAATCACTGATAGAAATCACTGACCAAACACAGATGTGTGAATAAGGCCTTTGAATGTGCCAGTCTAAACTCTCTTGCTGTGTGTTCGACGGTGGCTGCCTAATTTTAGAGCGTTTTTAAGCAGAGTATACATATACCATAGCTGGTTTGTAAACTGCCCAGAATTTTTTAGGCTTAGTTAGGTCCAGGAGTGAGATTTCTGTTAGTTTTAGGTATCCATCTACAGAAGCCACCTTGTCATTGGTAGATGGGCCTGACATTATTTTGATAAAAAATGTGCGCAAGGAACTTCAAATTTTCATGCATAGTAAGTATAGTAATGATGCAATTCAGATTAACCGCTATTTCCATTGTTTGCATGAAAATCAGCTTTAAAAACATATTAATGGGATTGATTCTGCAGCATTCACATGCAGTTATGTTAACTGTATTCAGGTAAATAGGATATTTCAAAGAAATTTGTGCAACAAGGCTGCTGCATGTGAATTTACCCCAAAAACTGTATGATGTTGCATGTGTAGATTTCCTTTCTTGGAAATTCATTTCTTTTCAGAACTAAAATTCTAGTAGTACTTTGCATTTTTAGTACTAACAATGTTCAATTTTGCCTTAATTTCAGGGGTATATATTCTTTGCGCTGTAAAGCTGTGAATAATAAGTATAATGTGGAAAGTTCTCCAATAAAGATAAAAGTTGTGCCTGATCCTGAAAAACCAGCCAGTGTTTCTGTAAAATTTGAAAAAGGTGTGGATTTTACTGCTGGAAGTGTTTTTCCTGGTAAGTGTATAGGTTATTCAACGTTTTGTTTTAAACAGTACCTTTTGTAGTCAAGAACTGAAAAGTGAAATCACCTTTCAGATTTCACAGCACTTTTCACTGTTAGAAAGAGAAGTGAAATCTCCATCGAAAGCTACATAAGTAATGTGTTGATTGGCTGCTGGTTTCTCCACAGAAATTGTGCCCTATGTGAATATAACCTGTTCTAGTAATTACAGTATTTGTGAAATTTACATCTTGGTAATTGTGGGTGTAGTGGGAGCACAGAACCTGCTGACAGCTTGGCTCCCGCTATAAAAGCAGGAATTGGAGGTAGTGGAGATGTTATGAAATTTGTTCACTCTTCGTTTGGTGTTAAAAGCAGAATTGCGTTATGGATTCCGTTACTACGGACCAGGGGAGGACTCCCCTGCATAACAGAAACGGGACGAATCCGGTTTGCAGCCCATAAACTTCTATTATGACGGAATGCTTCTAAAGGCATTCTGTTATGTATTCCGTCATAGAATTGCGTTAAGGTCCGTGGTAATGGAATCCATAACGCAATTCTGCTTTTACCATCAAGCGAAGTGTGAGCGAATTTCAAAATATATGAACTTCGCTCATCTCTACGAGGTAGCTTTGTGAACCGGCTAGGTACTATGGTCAATAGTGAATGCAGAATCTAGACAGTTAGACAGAGAGAGTGGGTCCCTCTTTGTCTATCACCCCACCCCCACAAGCGCATTTGGGGGGTGCTGATGCATTGACATGCTAGCTGAGGACTTAACAAAGGCCCCCAGACCTGCCATGACTATATGCCATGAGCACAGCCTAATAGACAGCTTGTCACTGTTAGGCCTAATGCACACAACAATATTTTTTGGTCCATGTCTGTTCTGCATTCTGCAGATCGTACACGGAACCATTGATTTCTGTAGTTCTGCCCCCCCAAATTTTTTTTTTAAACGGACAGCACACGGATATCATCTGTGTGCTGTCCGCATGCGTATGGCCATGCCGCAAATTATAGAAAATGTTCTGTTCTTGTCCGTTTTGCAAACAAGAATAAATATTTCTATAAATTGGACTGAGAAAAAATGCGTCTAGCACATGGAAGGTATCCGTATTTTGTGGTTCCACAGTTTGCAGGCCCTAATGGCGCTAGAATATTATAATTAAAAGTTATTAAAGTTCATAAAAAAAAAGTAAAAATTAATATTTTTCTCTTTATATGAAAAGTGTTCTTAAGTTAAGCAGACATGTATAAATATGTTATGGCTATGTTCGTCACAAAACTTTCAAAAGTAGTAAACATATTATACATATATGGCATCACCGTAATCATACTAACCCGTAGAATAAAATTAACCTGGAAGTTATGCCACACAGTGAAAGTCACTGATGTAATGGTGAATGTCATAAATTTGAAGTGCAAAAAACAATGGCAGAATAGTTTTTTTTTCCATTACAGCCCTCAAAAAAGTTAATAAAAGTCAGTCAATAAATAATATCTACTTAGAAATGTTGTTACAGCTCATACGGTTGTGTCAGTGGGAGAAAAAAAAAAAAAGTTATGGTTCTAAAAATGCACTGACACGTATATGAAAAAATTCCAGTGGGCCCTAAGGTTTGGTACTGAAAGGGGTTGTCCAGGCTTTTTCTATTGATGACCTATCCTCAGTATAGGTCATCAATATCAGATCTGCGGGGGTCTGACACTCCGCACCCCCGCCGATCAGCTGTTTCAGGAGACGGCACACGCAGTGCGCACGTGCAGTCTCCCGTCTCTCTTCCTGTCCGCTGCTGCTGTCCCATAGACTTCCAGCAGCTAGCAGGAAGAGAGAAGGGAGACAGCACATGGAAACTGTGTGTGCCGTCTCCTCATACAGCTGATCACCAGGAGTGCTGGTTATCGGACCCCCACCGTTCTGATATTGATGACCTAACCTGAGGATAAGTCATCAATAGAAAAGACCGGACAACCCCTTTAACTGGTTAAGTAATTTATTGTATGCCGTATGGTTGCTTTCACTTCTTTCTGTTCTCCAGTTTTTATTGCCCATCTCCTGGTCCCACCAGTCCATCTCCACATTGGTTCTGACACTGGAAGGGAGTCATCCCTGTACCCTCTTCTCTGTGTTGTCAGATGGTTGTTAATGTGCTGCCAGGTGGCTGTCTGCCTCAGTTCAATAGCTGAGCCAGCCCCTCCTCTGACTCTGAATCAGCTATAACAGAGAAGTGGACTAGCTTGGCTTTTGAACCGAGACAGGCAGCCTCGGGGCTGGGGAGGTGGAAAGAGTGCCCTTTCTGTGATGGGTCCAGTGCAAAAGTAAAGTTGCTGGTAGCAGCAGACAGCTGCTAAAACCAGGACATTGCTGCAGAAACTTACATAATAGAGTATGTTAGCAAGTTTAGATTTTGTGCCCAATATACATATTTTCTTTTTCCTGGACAACTCCTTTAAGAACCTGAATTTAAGGAAAATGAAGGTAGAAAGTACACAAAAAAATCTAACATTCCCTACAGTTCCTCCATCAATATCCTTATTCGCTATTTCGCCTCCTCCTCCACAAGCATGTCTGACTGTAAGGAGAAGGACCCATCTTAGAGTGAAGCAACTGAAAGGATGAGAATGAAACTAATGTAAACCTATTTAATCTGTCTGTTTAGACTTTGTAGTAAGCATTCTTTCTGAAGATGGCTATCCCATTAGGAACCTTAAATCGGCTTGCTGTTCCATGAAAATTTGGAAGTCACAAACAACTGGTGGAAAACCTCCAGCTACTGTAAGAGCAGATAAGTTCATAAACTCTTCAATATTATACACATCATGTACATAAGGTAGCCAGAATCATTTACTTGTCTTTGTCAAAAGTAGAAAGTGGTTTTGGTGGGATTTACTATGCTTCAATAAAGTGTACAATTCACCAATTCCACAATTTTTTCAACTATAGCTCCAGATGTACCATGGTTAGCACTCCCGCTGTTAACTCAAATTTCTTAACCCATTTCATTATCTTGAGACAAAATCCATTGAAAAGCAATTGAAGTTGTTTGCTTAGATTAGATAACCAAACTCAGAAATCTCAGAAAAAAGGAGTGCTAACCATGTGACATCTGTATCTATTTCATAAAGTTGAAAGCATAGTCACGTGGTAAAGAGCTGTGGTGAAAATGGTGTAGGCTTTGTTTGGCAATACTATTTTTAAAGGGAACCTGTCAGTCGTTTTATGCTACCCCAACAATGGGCAACATGAAATACCCACTGGCTCTCTCATCACAGTGGACTATATTTTACTTTGAAATTCTGCATGGCACATCTCCACTGCAGACATTCGTAGGAAAGTAACAGTGAGCGCTCTATACAGTATTAGAATGTATTGGCTCAGATGAGCCGAAGTTAATCATAAATTAATTTGTACTGTAAAAAACCATTTCCCGAACTCTGGTTTGGTTCCAAGTGGTACTTCGCGAAGCAATATCTTCGGCTTATCAGAGCTCCTACTCCATACAGTATTGGAACGAAGTTTTATTCGAATCGACTTCGGATGTTTCATCCGAAGTCGATTCACTCATCCATAGTCGAAGGTCTGAGAGGTGGCAGATTTTCCAGGTGACTAATACTTAGGCCACTTTTAAACGGGCAGTGTTTGATCAGGATTTCCATCAGTGATTGTGAGCCAAAACCAGGTGCACATCAAAATCACACAGAAGTAGAAATCTTTCCATCATACCTTACTCAATGTAGGCTTCACTCCTGGTTTTGGCTCACAATCAATGATGGAAATCACTGACCACATTCACATGAATGAAGAATAACTTGGGTAAATGTATTGGTCCTATTGTTTTAACGATACTTTAACTGGAGTCGCTTTTTTCCAAGTATATCTCTCACTGGGCAACTGTCTTGGAACAAACACCTTTAATCATGCCTCAGTATTTCTTTTATTCAGGCAAAAGAGCTTAACTGCAATAAACCAAGAGATGGGGACAAAAATGACTGCTTCTTTTTCAGGTATTGATAATGTGCTTTTTTCCTATTTTCTTCATTTATTGATAAGCCATAACATTACTGCAGGAAGCTGCATTTAAATATGTTTTTTTTTTCTTTGTTATGTTTGCAGTATAAGGCTACATGCACACGAACGTTGTTTGTTTCTGTGTCCATTCAGTTTTTTTTGCGGATAGCATGCGGACCCATTCATTTCAATGGGTCCACAAAAAATGCGGACAGCACAACGTGTGCTGTCTGCATCAGTATGTCCGTTCCGTAGCCACGCAAAAAAAATAGAACATGTCCTATTCTTAAGTTTAAAATTAGAGGTTTAGAGAGGCTCACCTACTAATCAAGAACGGTATGGGTGCTCCCACAAAGAGGATTCACCCAATCCTCTAAAAGTGATTAAGAAAAAATGTATAGGGTAGTAGGGCACACCACCACTTGGTTCCACAAGGAGAATTGGTATAACAATATATTTATTTATTCGTTGTGACATATAATATTTATTCAAACATGCTAAAATACATAGCTAAAATACTGCTTTAAAATTCATAAAACATCCATAGTACAATAGTATAATTTAGTGAAATTCAGTGCTTTTCTGTACTTAAACAGAGTTTTTAAGTGAAAGTATGCAGTCTCTCCAAAGGGTTAATTAACCCAATTGATATCCCGGTGGGTAGCATTTAACTGTTGGAGATCGATTTAATAGTGAGATACGGTTTTAAAAAAAAAGATCTTTTGTATCCTTTATAACTTAGTCTCCACTTCATATAATCGGTGTAGTACCGCTACAACATCGCTGCCTATTTGTGGAAATAAATAATTGCCGCAAGGTTTGTGAAGGTCTTTTTGCAGGATTCGGGATCCTCGGTGGTCGTATATAGCTGTGCTGTCCTAGAGATCCCGTGGTGGTAAATTCCTTCTGCGCTGTATGTTTCAATTGCGCAGGGTTAATTCTCACCAGGGAAGAGGATCTCAGCAAGAGAAGACAGGTATCCAGCTTCTCTTTGAAAACGAATATTCACCGATCCCTTTCTCTAAGCACTTTTGGTCCTCCGGTTCTGTGCTTTATCTAATGGGATTAATTACCATACGCATTTCGGAGTGAACTACGACTCCTTCTTCAGTGGTTGAGTTTCCCATGGAAATGACCAGTCTTTATACACCTGAACAGGTGTGGTCTAGATTAATTGGCTTATGCTGTGTATAGGAAGTGACTTGAGTTTCCTTTTTTGATCTCATGATGACGGGACATATATATTATTTAAAAGACGTTTATTTCTCAAGTTAAAAGTATATATTAAATCAGTGCATAAATATATATATCACCTTATACTAAAACTATACGATAAAATACATAAAAAATACATTAAAAATATATCGGTCTGAAAGTGACATAAATATGCCAAACAGGTCCACATTTATAAATAGAGTAGATAGAGTCTATGTACTATGTTTCGTAGTGTTAACAATGTAAGGCAGGGGTAGAGAGCTGAGTAAAAATGCGCACCGCTCGCTATGCGGTAATTCTGCGCTTTTTATGCATTGCAGTGATTCTGAGAATTTTTTGCATTGCGATAAATAATCAGATTGCATTTTTACTCTAGTTCAATTCTCTATCTATATTAATACTGCCAAACATGTGTCAACCTACATTTAAATCATACAATCATGCACTGTTTCTAATTTTGTGTATAATAAATATGTAAAATTATTATTATATCAAACAACTATAATTGTCTATATTCTTAAGAGGTAAAGGACAATATCTGCTTTATAATAAAATATATATATATTCAGTTTGACGGAGGCATATGTCAAGAGACATATATTTCAGGAAGGGTATGGGAGTCCTCCACCGGGGGGACCCGGAAAGTCTTAGTAACTCACGGGTCCCTCCCTGGTGAAGAGTCCCCCCCCCCCCAATCTGCAACATGTCATAGGAACCCATATATTTCGATTTTGGCATTTAATCCAACTGGTAACAGGGTATTGAAGTCAAAGATATGTCTTGACTCAATCCTCAACATTCTTTTGATGTGATTTCCACCCCTCCAGTCTGTTTCTACTTTTTCAAGGGCCGAAAAGGTGAGTCCCTTTGGGTTTTGATTGTGTGCGGTTTTGAAATGATTCAACAAAGTATGTTTTTCATAACCCTTTCTTATATTCGAGATATGTTCAGCTATGCGGACTTTAAGTTGTCTTTTAGTTCTCCCCACATATTGTCTTTTGCAGGGGCATTGTATGATATAAATAACACTATTGGAATTACACTTGAGAAAATCTTTGATCGTTTGTTCATGGGTATTTGTCGTGGACTTTACTATAGATGTTTTTTTTAGAGAACGTCGTATTTTTACAGCCCATACATTTACCGCACCGGAAAAAAACAGTAGTGTTTGTCCATTTTTGTATGGATGAGTCTACTTTATTTTTATTAGTTTTTGGAATTGTCGGTGCCACTATAAGTGCTAAATATGGTGCTTTGGTGAAAGTGACCTGTGGAAATTGTGGAACTAAGTGACCTATTGTTTTATCTTTATTTATAAAGTGCCAGTGCTTATTAATTATATAACTCACTTTTTTATAATGGGTGTTAAAAGGAATAATTTTCTGCAGACGCAATCCATTATATTAATGGAAATGGTCATAAAACGGAGATCTCAGATTTTGGAGCAATTGACAATCCAGATAGAAGAATTAAAAGCAACCATAACAAATTTACCCAAAAATGAAGAATATAAATTATGGCAAGAAAGAATTTGAAAAAATATTGACAGAATTGAATATGATATAATCTCTAAAAAAAAAAGTAAGAAAATTCGAAATACAAAAAAGGAGCCGAAAAAACAAACAAAAAAAGATGAATAGTCACTATACAAAGCAAACCACAGAAACAGAGATAGTACATAATGTAGATCAAGGAGAATTCAGTATACCAACCTCCAACAGATATTAAATATTTGCAGAGAATCATTTTTTAGACCAAACACCACCCCATCACAAAGTAAGGTCACAACAGAAAACACCAAGACGATCACCTCAGCCACACTCAACACAAAGAGAGTCCCCAGTACACCGATACAATTTAAGACACAGGGATATCAGTCGGGACCAGTATCACCACAAAACACATCAACAATACAAGACTCCACAATCACGAACACGACACAAGGAGCCACAGAACACACAAAGACACCAATACAAACCACAAAAACACGAAAAAGGAAATTACGTAGAGGACTCAAACAGAAGAAAATACAACAATCACGACAATTAAAGGATTCAGACGCAATTGTAAACTTGAGCACGATCACTCTCACCCCTTCACAGATAAAACTACTAAATAAAGGTCTTAAATTTGCACCCTCAAATCAATTGAATACATTTGATACACTAATAGGCATAGAAAAATATATTAGGAAGCTATGCCTAAAGAAATATTTCATCAAGAACCCAATAATGAGTGCAGTGAACCCAATAGAGGGAAGGAAATATGTACACACAGATGTAAAAAGTAAATCGGCAAAATATCCACGTCAAGAGATCAGTGAGGAAATGATAGCTTTTAAACAAGCAGTGGAATTTGATATTAGGAAAATAAAAATAAGTAACAGTAGAGAAAATAATCTATCAAAAGCAGAGATGCAGGCAATAAAACAGCTACAGAAAGATCACAAAATAATAATACGTCCAGCAGATAAAGGTGGAGCTATAGTAGTGTGGGATACGGACAATTGCAATAAAGAGTGTATCAGACAACTGTCGGGCACAACTACGTACAAACGTTTACGTATTGACCCCACTGCAGAGTTCCAAAAACAATTGATAAACCTATGTGAAGAAGGCCAGAGATTGGGTATTTTATTTCAACAGGAATATCATTACATTACTAATAGTCAATGTAGATTACCAGTATTCTATTGCATTCCTAAACTGCACAAAGACCCTACTAACCCGCCAGGACGACCAATAATTTCCGGTATAGGCTCGCTTACAGCAAACCTGTCACATTATATAGACAAATTGTTACAGCCGGTAGTTAAAACAATTAAATCCTACATAAAAGATACAACTTCCACAATACAAGTGGTAGAGAAACTGCAGTATAACCTCGAATGGATTATAGGGACATTAGATGTACAGTCCCTATATACAGTGATAAATCATAAACAAGGGATAGAAGCTATGGGCCAACAACTACAAGAAAATAACTAATTACCCATAGAACAGATTGAATATCTTCAGATGGTCACACAATACATCCTGGACCATAACTATTTTTGGTTTAATTCAGATATATACCTGCAGATATGTGGTACTTCAATGGACACCAGGTTTGCCCCCAGCTACGCTAATTTATTTATGGCGAATTGGGAGCAAAAAATTATTGACCCCAAGCTGGGGACAGACCTGGTGCTCTGGAAGAGGTACATCGATGATGTCCTCTTCATATGGAAAGGCGATCAGGAATCATTGGACAAATTCTTGGAGGATATTAATAAAAATGATTGTAACTTACGGTTTGCAGGAAAGACTAGCCAAACGATAGTGGAATTTCTGGACCTGCAAATTAAAATAGAAGAGAATAAATTAGTGTGTAATACGTATCGGAAGCCAACCGCAAAGAACAGTTATATTTTGTATAATAGCTGCCATCTACCCCAATGTCTCCTAAACATACCGACAGGACAGTTTAGACGAATTAGGAGAAACTGCTCAAAAATAGAGGATTTTGAGGAGGAGGCAGTAATTTTGAAAAATCAATTTTTAGAAAATCAATACCCTACAGAAATTCTGGAGACAGCATTAGATACAGTTAGACAAATGGATCGAAAGTCGTTTTTTTATATAAAAACTAAAAAGGAACAGAAAGATGAGAACACAAGGATTTTTTTTATCTTTCAACACCCATCATAAAAGTGAGGTATATAATTAATAAGCACTGGCACTTTATAAATACAGATAAAACAATAAGTCACTTAGTTCCACAATTTCCACAGGTCACTTTCACCAAAGCACCAAATTTAGCACTTATGGTGGCACCGACAATTCCAAAAACTAATAAAAATAAAGTAGACTCATCCATACAAAAATGGACAAACACTACAGGTTTTTTCCGGTGCGGTAAATGTATGGGCTGTAAAAATACGACGTTTTCTAAAAAAACATCTATAGTAAAGTCCATGACAAATACCCACAAACACACGATCAAAGATTTTCTCACGTGTAATTCCAATAGTGTTATTTATATCATACAATGCCCCTGCAAAAGACAATATGTGGGGAGAACTAAAAGACAACTTAAAGTCCGCATAGCTGAACATATCTCAAATATAAGAAAGGGTTATAAAAAACATACTTTGTCGAATCATTTCAAAACCGCACACAATCAAAACCCAAAGGGACTCACCTTTTCAGCCCTTGAAAAAGTAGAAACAGACTGAAGGGGTGGAAATGACATCAAAAGAATGTCGAGGATTGAGTCAAGACATATATTTGACTTCAATACCCTGTTACCAGCTGGATTAAATGCCGAAATCGAAATATATGGGTTCCTATGACATGTTGCAGTGGGGGTGGGGGTGGGGACTCTTCACCAGGGAGGGACCCGTGAGTTACTAAGACTTTCCGGGTCTCCCCCCCCCCGGTGGAGGACTCCCATACCCTTCTTGAAATATGCCTCCGTCAAACTGAATATATATATGTATACATATATAAGAGAAAAAGAGTAAAATTCGTTTGAAAAAAACTTTTTGGATGTGACTGTCTTTTATTATAAAGCAGATATTGTCCTTTACCTCTTAAGAATATAGACAATCATAGTTGTTTGATATATAAAATTATTAAAAATTATTATTATATTTATTATACACAAAATTAGAAACAGTGCATGATTGTATGATTGAACTAGAGTAAAAATGCAATCTGATTATTTATCGCAATGCAAAAATTTCTTAGAATCACCGCAATGCATAAAAATCGCAGATTTACCGCATAGCGAGCGGTGCGCATTTTTACTCAGCTCTCTACCCCTGCCTTACATTGTTAACACCACGAAACATAGTACATAGACTCTATCTACTCTATTTATAAATATGGACCTGTTTGGCATATTTATGTCACTTTCAGACCGATATATTTTTTATGTATTTTATCGTATAGTTTTAGTATAAGGTGATATATATATTTATGCACTGATTTAATATATACTTTTAACTTGAGAAATAAACGTCTTTTAAATAATATATATGTCCCGTCATCATGAGATCGAAAAAGGAAACTCGTGTCACTTCCTATACACAGCATAAGCCAATTAATCTAGACCACACCTGTTCAGGTGTATAAAGACTGGTCATTTCCATGGGAAACTCAACCACTGAAGAAGGAGTCGTAGTTCACTCCGAAACGCGTATGGTAATTAATCTCATGAGATAAAGCACAGAACCGGAGGACCAAAAGCGCTTAAAGAAAGGGATCGGTGAATATTCGTTTTCAAAGAAAAGCTGGATACCTGTCTTCTCTTGCTGAGATCCTCTTCCCTGGTGAGAATTAACCCTGCGCAATTGAAACATACAGCGCAGAAGGAATTTACCACCACGGGATCTCTAGGACAGCACAGTTATATACGACCACCGAGGATCCCGAATCCTGCAAAAAGACCTTCACAAACCTTGCGGCAATTAAGATCGCACTACACTGCAGCCTATGAGGATTGTCAGCACGTGGGGCGCCACGAGTGATATAACAAACCCGGCACTAGTCCAAAACAGTGAGTAAAACCATTCCGGTTTATTTCCACAAATAGGCAGCGATGTTGTAGCGGTAGTACACCGATTATATGAAGTGGAGACTAAGTTATAAAGGATACAAAAGATCTTTTTTTAAAAACCATATCTCACTATTAAATCAATCTCCAACAGAAATATTAAATGCAGGCTTCAAAGTTTTTTCACTACTATCTTTTTTGTTATTTAGATTATTATATTTTCTTTCTGGCTTCTTTTGAAAAATGCGGTGTTCTATAGATAACATGCACAAGACCAGGTTTGCTGTGTTAGCTGCTTTAAAATTGCTGATGCAGCTGTTAGAAAACATGTCCCAGTGAGAACTGCAAAAACCTGCAGCTCTCATTCCCGACCCGATTTACATGTACATATAAAAAAAAATATATTTTTATGGCGTTCGTGGAAGGGAATAATAAACGTGATATTTATGTAGTCCAGTTCGTTACGGACGTGGCAATACCAAACATATGGGGGTTATTTATTTTTTTTTATATTTTTTTTCATTGGAAAGCTTATTTTCAATGGAAAAAACAGCCTGCTAGAAATTACTCAAGGCTGGTTTGGAACCTACACGAGACCCCAGCCAGCCTTCACACTAGGGCTGCACGATATGGGAATTTTGTGCGATTGCGATTAGGGCCCTAAAAATTGTGATAACGGTATGCGATGCGATATTTTAAAGGAATTGTGCTAGAGGTCTATTTGCTTGGATTTTCCCATATGAGCCGCTGACACGGCTGGGTATGACATAGTTATGGGGATCTGTGGATGACGCTGAGTTGTGGGGGATCTGTGGATGACGCTGTGTTGTGGGGGATCTGTGGAGGGTGCTGTTATATGGGGGATCTGTGTAGGACGCTGTTATATGGGGGATCTGTGGAGGGTGCTGTTATATGGGGGATCTGTGGAGGTTGCTGTTATATGGGGGATCTGTGGATGACGCTGTGTTGTGGGGGATCTGTGGAGGGCGCTGTTATATGGGGGATCTGTGGAGGGTGCTGTTATATGGGGGATCTGTGGAGGGTGCTGTTATATGGGGGATCTGTGGAGGACGCTGTTATATGGGGGATCTGTGGAGGACGCTGTTATAGGGGGGATCTGTGGAGGGCACTGTTATATGGGGGATCTGTGGAGGGCGCTGTTATATGGGGGATCTGTGGAGGGCGCTGTTATATGCGGGATCTTTGGAGGGCGCTGTTATATGGGGGATCTGTGGAGGACGCTGTTATATGGGGGATCTGTGGAGGACGCTGTTATATGGGGGATCTGTGGAGGCCGCTGTTATATGGGGGATCTGTGGAGGGCGCTGTTATATGGGGGATCTGTGGAGGACGCTGTTATATGGGGGATCTGTGGAGGGCGCTGTTATATGGGGGATCTGTGGAGGGCAATGTTATATGGGGGATCTGTGGAGGACGCTGTTATATGGGGGATCTGTGGAGGGCGCTGTTATATGGGGGATCTGTGGAGGGCGCTGTTATATGGGGGATCTGTGGAGGGCGCTGTTATATGGGGGATCTGTGGAGGGCGCTGTTATATGGGGGATCTGTGGAGGACACTGTTATATGGGGGATCTGTGGAGGACGCTGTTATGGGGGACCTGAAGTAGGAGGAGCGTTATTAAGTGACGTCAGTCACTCGCCGGCCGGCCACCTCGCTGCAGTGCATTGCATTCATAGTGAGTACAGAGGCCGGACCTGTTAGGAGAGAGATTGTTTCACCCACACACACACTAGTAAAACACTTTACATGCAAAAGGTAGTTATGTGCGCGGGGCCCCTTTTATATATAATCGCAGCATTTTCGGGTCGGCCAAATCGCCATATCGCATTTGGCGATTATAGCGATTCGATTATTTTTTCGATTTATCGTGCAGCCCTACTTCACACACATCGGATCGCATTTGCGGGGTGCCGATGGTAGACAGAGGGGGTCCGCTCCTTCTGTCAGCGCTTTACATGTGGTGGGCGCCATTGCCCGCGACATGTAAAGTGTTAAACAGCCCGGATCGGCACTCCTTCCGGTCCAGGGTGTTAGAGCAGGTCCGCGGCTCTTATTTGAGAGCCAGGGACCTGTGCAGCGCTTAGAATGGGCCACTGTAAAAAAAGTGGCGGCCCATCCTAAGGCCCCTTAGTGAATGCCGTAAAAAGGCGTATGGGTGGTCTCTAAGGGGTTATAGCAGCAGGAGAGGGGAGACCAGTGGGGGATTTACTGACAGACTGGATAACTGTACATGTCTCCAGGTAGAGAGTGACATGGACTTCTGTGTTTGTTATCAATCTCCCCACCATGAAACAAAAGCAAACTTGCTCTCTTATTATCAAATATGTATGGTCTTTTCCCAGAAACGTAGTGAGAAGATAAGCACTTGCTCATCTATTCAACCCACTGTGTCTAATTAGGACATTCATTGATGCCACATCCAGACATTTACTAGTGTCCAGATCATGGCACCAAAAAGTCACACAAAACACTTGTACCCCACAAACAAAAGCATCAATAAAGCTTCCAATTTAACCCGGACAGTACCAGCGCCGTACATGTACGGCGCTGGCTACTGTATTTAGAATCCCAGTGCCATAGTCCAGCAGTCAGTGATAACCGGACCCCTGCTGTATGCGCCGGCATCGGTGAAAACACCGATGCCAGCGCATTAACACTAGATGCCCCGCGGTGCTGACTGCTGATGTCTGTGAAGGGTGGGAGCTGACATCATGGCTGCCTTCCTGTAAGCCTGTGAGATTCAGCCCCCTGGGGGATGTAACACTGGGGTAGTCACTTGTAGGGAAGGATTTGTGTGTCCTTGTAGATTGAAGATTAAATAACAGCATACAATGTCAATCAGCTGCTTCTAAGGCTACCAGGATATTCTCATGTATTAGCGGAGACATGGACTCGCGGGGCAGGGATGTAATATTACGTTGGTGCGGCCTCATCTGGAATATGCAGTTCAGTTCTGGACACCAGTCCATAGAAAGGACACACTACAGCTGGAGAAAGTACAGAGAAGAGCAACTAAACTGATAAGGGGCATGGAGGGTCTTAGTTATGACGAAAGATTAAAAGAATTACACTTTTCTCGCTCATATCATTGGGGGGCACAAGACCATGGGTATAGCTTGCTGCTGCCACTAGGAGGCGAAACTAGGCTGAAAACTGTTAGCTCCTCCCCTGCAGGCTATACCCCCTCCAGCCTGGAGAGTGCATTACAGTTTTTAGCTTAGTGTCGAAGGAGGCAGACCTCCCTTTTATTTTATTAGGTTCACGGGCACAGATTCGCATGGCGTCTCTGTCTCCCTGGGAGGCTAGCCGGTGTCGGTTGTCCCACCGTCTTGCCCCCCCCCAAGAAGACAAGTGGACCAGGGCAGCCCTGCTTCCCACCAGCAATAGGGCCACCTACTCACCAGCCCTATCCTGCCCGGACCCCTGATGCCTTCTGCCAGCGGTCGTTGGGTGGCCCTGCTTGGACGACATCTAAGGGCGAAGTCCACAGAAGACAGGTGAGGATTACTCCCCTCTCTCCCTCCCTTAGCTCCTCACCCCTGTCTGCTGGGTAGCGATCTCCATCCTGCGTCCTCAGATCCTCAGCGGCGGTGGTACGGCACTGCGGGGGTTAATGTCGGCAGCATCGCGGCTGCAGCGGCTCTGCTACTACAAGGAGAGTGGTCCGATCTCTCCCTCTTCAGCACTCTTCCTCCCCACTCCACTTCTTAAGTCTCCAGGCTTCGCCTGAGGCAACATTTCCGGCGCTATATTTAGGGATGCACCGAAAGAAAATTCTAGTCCGAAACCGAAAATTCAGGATGCCCTTGACCGAAAACCGAAACCGAAACTGCCTTTTTGCCCAAATACTTTTAAAATACTTTTTTTAAGTAAAAAAAAAGGAAAGTGAATTAAAATATAAAGTTAAACAGATACATAGATATTATACACACAATGCCACCCAAAGTGGTTATTTTGAAAAAAAAAAGTCACTCCCCCCCCCCTCCCTTGTCACTCTCCCCCTCCCTTGTCACTCTCCCCCTCCCTTGTCACTCTCCCCCTCCCTTGTCACTCTCCCCCTCCCTTGTCACTCTCCCCTTCCCTCCTTTGTCACTCTCTTCCCCCCCCTCCCTTGTCACTCTCATTTCCCCCCTCCCTTGTCACTCTTATTCTACCCCCCCTCCCTTGTCACTCTCATTTTACCCCCTCCCTTGTCACTCTCATTCTACCCCCCCCTTGTCACTCTCATTCTACCCCCTCCCTTGTCACTCTCATTCTACCCCCCCTTGTCACTCTCATTCTACCCCCTCCCTTGTCACTCTCATTCTACCCCCCCTTGTCACTCTCATTCTATTCCCCCCCTCCCTTGTCACTCTCATTCTACCCCCCCTCCCTTGTCACTCTCATTCTACCCCCCCTCCCTTGTCACTCTCATTCTACCCCCCTCCCTTGTCACTCTCATTTTACACCCCCCCCCCCCTTGTCACTCTCATTTTACACCCCCCCTCCCCCTCCATTTCCTGTCAGTCTGGCCGGGTACAGGAAACAAAAGCTCCTGTACCGCGGAACGAACAGAGCTCGGCCACGCTACACTAACAACAGCAGTAGCACAGAGCAGACACGGCAGCACTGAGCCGGAGATTCTTTAGAGCGGCAAGCGTTTAGGAGGCACAGCATAAGGGGCGCCGCCGGCCGGCCGCCCGAACGTATATAACCAACCATATTTTCTGCCGATATGTACCAATATCGGCCGAAATGGATTAGGCCCATTTTCGGCCGATAATATTAACCCCTTCCCGTCTATTTCCCCGCAAGGGGGCGGAGTCTATTTTCCCACCGCGGCACTCCGGAAGACCTCTCCAGCTCTCCCTTGCCACAAGGACACAGGACCTGGGACTTCTAATGGTCGCTACCCCCTCCAGCATAGAGAAGCCACACAATGTCAGACCCAACCAAGACCCCTCCCCAGGCACCCTGCAGGACCACTTATTATGCCTGCACTTCATATTCTGTTAAATTTCCTCGTGGACAGTCACTCTCACTATGCTCTGCATGTCAGGCGGCCCCACAGAGCCATCCATCCATATTGTCACAACCCTCAGGAGTTCAAGACTGGGCAAGGTCCCTGTCCCGGGCAGTAGAAGACCTCTCCAAAGTCTCCCATTCCACCCTTTCATTACTGGGTCATTTGGTAGAGAGATCACCCACAGCGCAGCCCTCACCTTCGCAAGGCGCACAAACTAGGAGCAGGCTTACTAGCAAGCGTCCCAGATCAGGTCGTCATTTCTCTTCTGACGCCTCTGCATCCCCTCCCCCTCCCGGTTCCCGATCTCAGACGTCCTCCATTTTAGGTGACGCACAATCAGATGGTGAGATTGTGGATTCAGATACCGAGATGGACCTGGAGCAGTCTTCCAAGATTGTGTCTATGGTAGATAGTCTGATTTCAGCTATCCGGGACACTTTCCAAGTTCAGGAGGAACTCCCCTCCACCAGCCACCAGGGACCCCTAAGTCCTTCCCTGTACACGATGACTTTTCCGTTGTTGTCGCAAAGGCTTAGGACCAGCTAGGTTTGCGCTTCATTGTCCCAAAGCTGTTAGACTTGCTCTACCCTTTTCCAACTGATTGTGTGGAAAAATGGGCCTCACCTCCGTAGGTAGACCCACCAGTCGCTCGCCTCGCAAAGAACACGACTATTCCGGTGATGGATGGCTCCTCTCTCCAGGACCCAGTAGTTCGGCGCATTGACTTGCTATCGAAGTCGGTCTTTGCAGCCAGTGGTTCAGCCTTACGCCCGATCTTCGCATCGGCATGGGTAGCCAAGGCGGTTTCAGAGTGGGCCCTCCGTTTGAACCAAGACCTTGCGACCAATCTTCCTCTGGTGGAACTCCAGTCCTTGGCGGTACAAATTTTGCAGGCAGGAAAGTACCTCTGCGAAGCGGCTCTGGACGCAGGGACGATGGTCGCCCGTTCCTCGGCTCTCGCGGTAGCTATTCCCCGAGAACTGTGGCTTAAAGTCTGGTCTGCCAATCGTTCTCTTTCAAGACTTCCCTTTGCCAGGTCTCGACTTTTTTGTGCCCGGCTAGATGATATTATTTCGGAAGCAACAGGAGGAAAAAGCACCCATTTACTGCAACCCAAGGTGAAACGTTCCTTTCGTCCTAGGGTCACATCTTCCCGTTATCAGTCCTTTCGTAGGTTTGCGGGCACTCGTCCGACGGCCCCACCTGCATCTAGGCCACCCAATCAGGACCAGCGAAAAAGGCCCATCCTTCAAACCGCAGCCAGCATTGTGTCCGCGAGCGCAACAGCCTCATTCCGCTCCCGGGAAATAACCCTCAGCATCCTTCTTTTTCAGGAAATGTGGTGAACTCCTATATCGGACGCTTGGGCACGAGAGGTAGTAACATCAGGATGTAAGATAGAATTCAAATCTATCCCACCCAACCGTTTTTTCCTCTCCCAGCCGACCAAGGATCCAGGTTGGGTGGCTGCTTTCTTCCAAGCAGTCCAGTCCCTTCTTATACGGGGCGTGATAATTCCGGTCACCTTACACAAAAGATTTACGGATTTTTATTCAAACCTTTTTGTAGTACCCAAAAAGGAAGGCGATGTTCGCCCAGTGCTGGACCTCAAGATAGTGAATCTCTTCCTCCGCATTCAACGGTTCAAGATGGAGTCACTCCGCTCCGTGATTGCCTCTTTGTTACAGGGGGAACTCATGGCATCGATAGACATCCAAGACGTCTACTTACACGTTCCCATCGCACCCGCTCATCAATGTTTTCTTTGTTTTGCCATTCATTCATGTCACTACCAGTTTGTCGCCCTGCCATTCGGCCTAGCGACAGCTCCAAGAGTGTTCACAATGGTGCTTGCCGCCCTCCTGGGTCTCCTGTACTCCAGGGGCATCACTCTCCTCCCGTATCTAGGCGATATCTTGATCAAAGCATCTACGGTCTCCCAATGCGAGGAGAGTCTTCAGATCACTTTGAGTACCCTGTCCCGCTTCGGGTGGATAGTCACTCGGTGGAAATCCTGCTTATCTCCCATCACACAAATCAGGTTTCTAGGCATGATACTAGACTCAGGTGCAGCCGTGGTACGCCTGCCATTGGACAAGAGCGTGGACATTCAGAGATCTATACGCATATTACTCCAACGCCGCAATACGTCTATCCGCAATTGCATGCAGGTGCTGGGCATGGTGGTGGCCTCCTTTGAGGCCATTCCCTTTGCTCAATTTCACACGAGGTGTTTTCAACTAGCCATTTTGTCATCTTGGGACAAATCCCCGGATTCTCTGGATCGCCGGATCCGGCTGTCCCTCCAAACACGTACAGCTCTCGGTTTGTGGACAGAGTCTGCGCATCTGTTGGCGGGGAAATCCTTCCTTCCAGTGATATGGATGATCATTACAACAGACGCCAGCCTTCGCGGTTGGGGCGGAGTTCTCGCCACACGGACGGTCCAGGGTGTTTTGTCTCCATCGGAGTCCAAACTTCCCATCAACATACTGGAACTCCGGGCCATTTATATCTCCCTTGTCCATTGGTATCCACTACTGCAGGGTCGTCCGATCAGGGTGCAGTCGGACAATGCCACAGCTGTGGCCTACATCAACCACCAAGGAGGGACTCACTTCTGGTGATGCAGGAGTCTGCAAAGATTTTGCAGTGGGCGGAGTCCCATGTTCCGATGATTTCGGCAGTCTTCATCCCGGGAATGGACAACTGGACGGCAGACTTTCTCAGCCGGACTACAGTGGACCAGGGGGAGTGGTCCTTGCATCCGCAGTTGTTCGAGGCCATCTGTCTCAGGTGGGGACGTCCGGAAGTGGACTTGATGGCGTCCAGGTTCAATCACAAGCTCCTGTGCTTCCTCTCTCGCGCAAGGGATCCAACAGCACACGGCGTGGACGCTCTCGTGGCGCCTTGGGACAGCTTCGCGTTTCTTTACGTGTTTCCACCGTTACCACTTCTACCTCGGATCCTACGCAGAATCAGGAAGGAAGGCATCAAGACGATCCTGATCGCCCCAAACTGGCCTCGACGAGCTTGGTACTCAGAACTCATTCTTCTGCTAGGAGATGCTCCGTGGCCTCTGCCAATCAGAACCGATCTACTCTCCCAGGGCCCAGTCTTCCATCAGAGTTTAGATACGCTGCGTTTAACGGCTTGGCTGTTGAAACCTTTCTGTTAAAACGCAGGAAACCTTCCTCTTCTAGGATTTACTACCGGACCTGGAAATCCTTGTTGCGTTTCCGAGAGGAACGAGATCTTCCTCCCAGGCGTTTTTCCCTTCCGATAGTTCTAGCGCTCCTTCACTCAGGATTGGACCTGGGCATGGCTCTCAGTTCCCTCAAAGGGCAGGTCTCGGACCTGTCAATTTTTTTTCAACGTACTCTATCCGTCCTAGGTCCGGTCAAGACTTTCTTGCAAGGAGTAGCTCACACCATTACCCCATATCGGCCCCCATTACATTCTTGGGACCTGAACCTGGTTCTCGTTGCACTCCAGACAGTGCCGTTCGAACCTCTAAGTGAAGTTTCCGTCCGTCTACTTTCCTGGAAAGTGGCTTTTTTAGTGGCCATTACCTCTATTCGACGGGTTTCGGAACTGGCAGCTCTCTCCTACAAGGAACCCTTTTTGGTGTTTCACCAAGATAAGGTGGTTCTTCGTCCAGTGCCATCTTTTTTACCAAAAGTTGTTTCTGCCTTTCTCGTGAATGAGGACATTGTTTTGCCCTCAGCCTTCTCATCCGCGGGAGGTCTCCCTCTATCGTCTGGATGTAGTACGGGCCTTGAAGATCTATGTGTCAGTGGTGGCCCCCTTTAGACACACTGACGCTCTGTTCGTTATCTCGGAAGACCCTCGTAAAGGTTTGGCGGCTTCAAAGGTGACTATTGCTCGGTGGATTCCCTCGGCCATTGCCGAGGCCTATCGTTCCAGGGACAAGGTTCCGCCACCCGGGATCACGGCTCCCTCTACCAGAGCAGTCGGGGCTTCTTGGGCACACCTCCACCACGCTTCTGCGTCTCAGTTGTGTAAAGCAGCGACTTGGTTCTCTCTACACACCTTTACTAAATTTTACTGGGTGCATTCATTGGCCTCGGCGGATGCTTCTCTCGGCCGCAGGGTTCTGCAGGCCGCAGTTCAGTGACTTCCATAGCGAGTTGGTTTGGGAGAATTTTGTTTCCCTCCCCGGGGACTGCTTTAGGACGTCCCACGGTCCTGTGTCTCCCAATCATATGAGCGAGAAAATGCGATTTTTGTGAACTCACCTGTAAAATCTCTTTGTCGCTTGATTCATTGGTGGACACAGCACCCACCCACATATTGTTGTGGGGCAAGTGGGGTTCCTGTTTTGTCTGTTGGGACCTTGTGTTTGATTCGGTCTCATGACAGTGTACAGTTTTCTGTTGATTTTTACTTTAATTTGGTCTCTCCTACTGCTGGAGCACAAACTGAAATGCTCTCTCCAGGCTAGAGGGGGTATAGCCTGCAGGGGAGGAGCTAACAGTTTTCAGCCTAGTGTCGCCTCCTAGTGGCAGCAGCAAGCTATACCCACGGTCCTGTGTCCCCCAATGAATCAAGCGAGAAAGAGATTTTACAGGTGAGTTCACAAAAATCTCATTATTTAGTTTTGGAAGAGACGTCTAAGGGGAGACATGATTAACCTATACAAATATATTAATGGGCCATACAAAAATTATGGTGAAAAGCTGTTCCATGTAAAATGCCCTCAAAAGACAAGGGGGTGCTGCCTCTGATTGGAGAAGAAAAAGTTCAGTTTTCAGAAGCATCAAAGCTTCTTTACTGTAAGAACTGTGGAATAGTCTCCCTAGGACGTGGTCACAGCAGGAACAGTGGACAGTTTTAAAATAGATTAATTCTTAAAAGTGAATGACATTAATGCTTATGAAAACGTGTAGAGTCTCACTTCCTTCTGGGATTCATGTCCCCACCTATCCCTTGGTTGAACTTGATGGACTTATGTCTTTTAAGCCTGTTTTTGGTATAGAATAGAAATCACTCTACCAATGAAAACTTCATATCATCCATCAAAAAAGCAAGCCCTTACCAATTTACACCATAAAAACTAAAAATGTTATGCATCTTGGAATGCAGCGACAACCAAAACAAGTTACTGTATTTTTCGCTTTATAAGATGCTCCTGATGATAAGACGCACCTAGTTTTAGAGGAGGAAAATAAATAACTTCTTTTTTTTCATCAGACTCCTAATTAGCCCCCCAATGTTAATCAGGCCTCAGCTTAGACCCCCATATCAGCCCTCAAATCAGACCCTGTCAGAGTTAAAATAAATTAAGTTACCTCTACAGCACTGATTCGGTATTCTCCTGCATTCACCGATCCCTTCTCTGGGCCCGCGCTGCACTGTGACTTTGTACAGTGAGTTTGTACAGCGTTCATACTACTTCCTGGCGCTGTACGCAGTCAGGACAGTGCAGCGCCAGGCAGTAGAGCCAGCTCTAGCAGCGCTACAGTCACCATACCACTTACTTCCTGCTTTCTAATGAGTGCTTCCATAATGGAAGTGCTCACTTGTATTCACTTAGTAAGACTCAATTACATTTTCCCCACTTTTGGGGGGGAAAGTACATCTTATAAAGCGAGAAATATGGTATTTTGGTAAAAAAAAAAAATATTTATTGTCCAATTAATACAACATAATACAAACTATAGAAATTCGGCATCTTTGTAGTCGTACTGACCCACAGAATAAAGCTGTTATTTATTTATACCACACAATGAACAATGTAAAAATAAATCCCATAAAACTATTTTTTTCATCTCTACCCTCACTAAAAATTCTGAAAGTTATTTTTTACATTATATGTACCCCAAAATGATTCCTTTTAAAAACTGCAACTCATCTCACAAAATGTAAGATTTCATACAGCTACATTTAAGATAAAAAATGTTTAAAAAGTTATGGCCACTGGAACACAAAAATGTTACTCGTCCTTAATGGAGTTCACAGGTAAAAATGCCTCACCCAGCTAGCGATTCAGAATTACCTGCACCCTGACGCTTTGGTCCTCCTCTCTGCCTCCTCTGTGTCCATATTCCAGTCCCTGCACTGTTTACATCCACCACAGCACTGCATGGTCACCTTCTTGTCACCGCTGAAGCCAGTCATTGGCTTCAGCAGAACATTTGACCATGCCAATGCTGCAGGGGATGTAAACAGTGTGGGGACCGGAAGATGGACACAGAGAAGATGGCGGGGAGCAGGTAAGTATAAATCCTTTGCTTTGTGGGGTAAAATGTCATTACCGGAGACCCCTTTAAAGGGCATGTGTCAGCAGATATGTACCTATGAAACTGGCTGTCCATTTGCTTGTGTGTTTGACAGCTGAAGGAATCTGTGTTGGTCCCATGTTCATATGTGCCTGCATTGCTAAGAACTATGAAGTTTTAATATATGCAAATGAGCCTCTAGGATCAACAGGGGCGTCGCTGTTATTCCTAAAGGCGCAGCGCTCTCTGCAACTGCTACATCCACTGCACTTTGATTACCAGGGCCAGATGGGATCACGTTTACACTGCCTGCCCCTGCCGCTCCTAAACTCTTGCGCTGTGCCATGTGCTTCAGCATCTGTCTCAGTGCTTGAAAGAGAACTACTGGCGAGCCTCTTTTCTGTACTATGCCTGTGCTGGATACTGAAGTGCACAGTGCAGTGCAGGACTTTAGGGAGAAGTCGGGGCCAGAAGTGATGACATTTATACTACCTGGCCCTGTCAAAGTTCAGAGGGCGCAGCAGTTGCAGACAGAACAGAGGCTCTAGGTGTAATGGTAACATCCCCATTGCTCCTAGAGGTTCATTTGCATATACTGACGCTTCATTTTTCGCAACTTTTTTTTTAAACTCTGTATCCACAAACTTGAAAAAAACATTTTTTTTTATGTCAGAGGAGCCCATAAAATTTAAGCTATTTATATATATATATATATATTTTTTTTTTGCAGAGATAAAATGATACCTGAGCGTGTTGAAAAGTACTGTATCCAGTTTATGTATATGGGTGAGAAGGCTCCTGTACTTTATAGTGAACAGGTTTGTAACCCTTTAGGTCCACAGATCTCTTTTCCATTATGGCATAGACCTCTTAAAAATATTTGTTACTTACATACATTTTGCCTTCTTATTTTTAGTTTTTAATAGATGTTGTTGCCAACAAGCCTGTGAAATTGGTTCCACTCTCAAACCCTGCCACTCCAGCAGTGTCCAATGTTAAAGATGAGGACAACCGCACTTTAATCAAGAATTTATGGCTAAAGACTGTGGTAAAGCTTTATTTTATTTGTATTTAAACATTTGCTGAAGAACGGGTACAGTTTTTCTGAAGAGATTCTCCAGGATGAAAAAAAAATATAAGGAAAATGTATTCACCTGTGTCCCACCACTCTGATGTCATCTGAGCATACAGTGGTCACTTATCGGTTATAGTTCATGTGACTGCTGCACCTAGTAGTTAACCCTGTATGAACGATTGTGACCATGAGATCAGTGATTGGCAGCAGCAGTCATGTGAACGATAGACAGCACGTGACCTATGCAGGCCTTTCCTGCAAGTGTTTTCAAATTCCGTAAAACGCTTATGGGGTCAAAGTGCTCAGTACACCCCTTAATATATTCTTTAACCACCTCAGCTCCCCTAGCTTAAACCCCCTTAATGACCAGACCACTTTTTACAATTCCGCACTACACTACTTTCACGGTTTATTGCTCGGTCATACAACTTACCACCCAAATGAATTTTACCTCCTTTCCTTCTCACTAATAGAGCTTTCATTTGGTGGTATTTCATTGCTGCTGCTGACATTTTAACTTTTTTTGATATTAATCGAAATTGACCAAAATTTTTGCAAAAAAAATACATTTTTCACTTTCAGTTGTAAATTTTTTCAAATAAAACTACATTTCTATATAAAACAATTTCTAAATGTATTGTTCTACATGTCTTTGATAAAAAAAATGCAATAAGTGTTTATCTATTGGTTTGCGCAAAAGTTATAGCGTTTACAAACTATGGTACAAAAATGTGAATTTCCGCATTTTGAAGCAGCTCTGACTTTCTGCGCACCTGTCATGTTTCCTGAGGTTCTACAATGCCCAGACAGTAGAAACACCCCACAAATGACCCCATTTCGGAAAGTAGACACCCTAAGGTATTCGCTGATGGGCATAGTGAGTCCATGGAAGTTTTAATTTTTTGTCACAAGTTAGCGGAAATTGATTGTAATAATAAAAAAAAAAAGTCTCATATTCCACTAACTTGTGACAAAAAATTAAATTTTACATGAACTCACCATACCCCTCACGGAATACCTTGGGGTGTCTTCTTTCCAAAATGGGGTCACGTGCAGTATTTATACTGCCCTTGCATTTTAGGGGCCCTAAAGCGTGAGAAGTAGTTTGGAATCCAAATGCGTAAAAATGCCCTGTGAAATCCTGAAAGTACTCATTGGAATTTGGGCCCCTTTGCGCATCTTGGCTGCAAAAAAGTGTCACACATGTGGTATCGCCGTACTCAGGAGAAGTAGGGCAATGGGGTGTCTTTTTACATATACCCATGCTGGGTGAGAGAAATATCTCTCTAAAAGACAACTTTTCCCTTTTTTTTATACAAAGTTGTCATTTTACAGAGATATTTCTCTAACCCAGCATGGGTATATGTAAAAAGACACCCCAGATTTGTATTTTTTTGGCACAAGTTAGCGGAAATTGTTATTTATTTATTTTTTTGTCTCACAAAGTCTCCCTTTCCGCTAACTTGGGACAAAAAGTACAATCTTTCATGGACTCAATATGCCCCTCAGCGAATACCTTGGGGTGTCTTCTTTCCCAAATGGGGTCATTTGTGGGGTGTTTGTACTGCCCTGGCATTTGAGGGTCTCCGCAATCATTACATGTATGGCCAGCATTAGGAGTTTCTGCTATTCTCCTTATATTGAGCATACGGGTAATGAGATATTTTTTTTCCGGCACAGATTTCTTCATTCGCATCGATCAATGTGGATGAAAAAATCTCTGCAAAAAAATGTGCCAGGACATAGGAGCTCCGCCCAACATCCAAACCCACTTAGCTTGTATACCCTGGCAAACCCTATTTCTCCATTCACATCAATCGATGTAGATGAATAAATCATTGCCGGAATTATTCTTTTTTTTTTTATATAAAAAATGTTTGCCAAAGCATATGAACACCGCCCCTCAGCTCATAAGCCTCGGCAAACGTATCTTTTTTACTGCAGAGGAGAAATCTTGTCTTGTAGCGCCACATACACCGACTTTTGTGTAATCTGACAGCAGCGCAATGCTTCTGTCAGAATGCACATCAGTGCTGCAGCTGGTCGATCGGTTGGTCCACCTAGAAGGTAAAAAAACAAAACAAAAAAACAAGCCGCAACGCAATAAATTTATTAACATTAACTTTATATAACATTTGAAACAGAACATTAGAAACTTTATAGAACTTTTGGAACATTTACTTTTTAGCTTACCTGTGATTTTTTTTTATTTTTTATTTTTACCTTTTATAGGACAAACCTCTCCTTTCCCATGGGACAATGTGCAAAGCGCCCAGAGATGTGGCGAGGTACATTATGCACTTTGTCCCAGGTGAAAGGAGAGGTTTGCAGCAGCTGTGAGTGAAAGGGCCCTAAGCGCCCTGTGTGCCTGTCCTGTGTCACGCAATCCCTATTCTAATAGTGTACCTGTGTGTGGTCCTTCCGGAAACACTTCCCTAAGCATAGGACAGGGTGGTCAGGGCAGTCAGGACAGAAATAGCGGGTGTCACGCCTTATTCCACTCCTGCTACAGACGCAACATTTTTTTCGGGGCGCTTGGTTTGAGGTACCAGCAACGACATTGGGGAAATGTCGCTCGTGTAGACGTCTTACTACACTGGTGGTTGGGGCCACGGAACCTCCTGGATACAGGAGATTCTCGATGATCTCTTCCTGAAATTTGAGGAAGGATCCTGTTCTCCCAGCCTTACTGTAGAGAACAAAACTATTGTACATCGCCAATTGAATAAGGTATACAGACACCTTCTTATACCAGCGTCTGGTCCTGCGGGAGAGTAAATAATGAGCCCACATCTTGTCATTGAAGTCCACCCCTCCCATGAGCGAATTATAGTTGTGGACACAGAGGGGCTTTTCAATGACTCCAGTTGCTCGTTCAATTTCGATTGTCGTGTCTGCGTGAATGGAGGAGAGCATGTAAACGTCACGCTTATCTCCCCATTTCACTGCGAGCAGTTCTTCGTTACACAAGGCAGCCCTCTCCCCCCTTGCAAGACGGGTGGTAACGAGCTGTTGGGGGAAGCTCCGGCGACTAGGTCGCGCGGTGCCACAGCAGCCAATCTGTTCTAGAAACAAATGCCTGAAGAGGGGCACACTTGTGTAGAAATTGTCCACATAAAGATGGTACCCCTTGCCAAATAAGGTTGACACCAAGTCCCAGACTGTCTTCCCACTGCTCCCCAGGTAGACAGGGCAACCGACCGGCTCCAGGTCTTCACCCTCAGGGACTCGTCTATGCAGATGTTTTGCTCAGGGGTATACAAATCTGCAAATTTGGTGTTAAAGTGGTCTATGAGGGGCCGAATTTTGTGGAGCCGGTCAAAAGCTGGGTGGCCTCTGGGACGAGAGATGCTGTTATCACTAAAGTGCAGGAAACGCAGGATGGTCTCAAATCGTGTCCTGGACATGGCAGCAGAGAACATGGGCATGTGATAAATTGGGTTTGTGGACCAATATGACCGCAATTCAAGCTTTTTTGTCAGGCCCATGTTGAGGAGAAGGCCCAGAAAAGTTTTAAATTCGGAAACTTGGACGGGTTTCCACCGGAAATACTGGGCATAAAAGCTTCCCGGGTTGGCGGCTATAAATTGAGTGGCATACCGGTTTGTTTCTGCCACGACTAAGTCCAAGAGCTCCACAGTCAAGAACAGCTCAGAAAAAAAAACTCTGCCGATCCGATCTGAGCTGTTTCAACCCGAACTCCAGACTGGGCAGTGAAAGGGGGAACTACTGGTGCGGCTGAAGTTGGGGGCTGCCAATCAGGGTTTGCCAGCACCTCAGGGACTCTAGGGGCTCTACGGGCCTGTCTGTGCGCTGGCTGTAACAGGGGAACTAATGCACGTACCACCGTACCAGCTTCAACTGCCCTTCTGGTGCTCGCCACTTCACCATGTTCTACGGCAGAGCTGGTACTAGGTCCAGGATGGGCTGCGCTGCTGGTGTATGCCTCACCATGTAATCCGACAGCACCAGCCCCACTCTGCTGTCCTTGAAGCGGATCCTGCGCAACCTGTGGTCTAGCAACATGGGGCCGGGTACGCCTGGTGGTATCAGGGACCTCAACCTCATCATCCGAACTTTGGGTCAGACTGCCACTGCTTTCTACAGGTTCGACCCACTGGATTCGTCAGATGAGGGTTCCCATTCCTCATCCGACTGGGTCAGAAGCCTGTAGGCCTCTTCAGAAGAATACTCCTTACTTGCCATTTGGTCAACTAAATTTAGGGGGTATTCCCTGAGACTACCCAAGAAAAAAAGCAAGCCCGTCTTACAAATGGGAGGCTAGCGAAGTACAGTAAGCCGCTGCGATTGATAAAAAATATCAAAACTGATTTTTTTATCGCCGCAGCGCTTGTGAAGTGATTGTGCAGTGATAAAAAAAAAATTAAAAATTTTTCACTGCGGCGGGGCGGGCGTGGCATGTGTAGGCGACCGATCAGGCCTGATCGGGCAAACACTGCGTTTTGGGTGGAGGGCGAGCTAAGGGGACACTAATACTATTATAGATCTGACTGTGATCAGTTCTGATCACTTATAGATACTATAAAAGTACCAATGCTGATTAGCGATACGCTAATCAGCAACTGCGGTGCGGTAGGCTGGGCGCTAACCGACGCTAACTACCTACCAAAGGGGCCTAAACTAACCTAAAACCTAACAGTCAATACTGATGGGAAAAAAATGTGACAGTTTACACTGATCACTTTTTTCCCCTTTCACTAGTGATTGACAGGGGTGATCAAGGGGTTAATTGGGATGATGTAGGGGTGATCTGGGGCTAAATGTGTTGTGTTTTGTGTACTTACAGTGATGTGTGCTCTCTGCTGGAACCAACCGACGAAAAGGACCCAACAGAGAGCACAGAAGCCATTTAACACACTATATTTATAAATATAGTGTGTTAAATGGCTTCTGATTAAATTTTTTAAAAGTCACCAGCCTGCCAGCGATGATCATTGGCTGGCAGGCTGGTGACGAACTTGTGTATGCCGGCTATGCTCGAAATCTTGCGTCTCGCGAGAAGACGCATCAGCGCGTCCAGGAGGAATAACCCTGCCGCCACCAGGACGCAATCCTGCGTTCGGCGGTCCTGAGGTGGTTAAGGGGTGTAGTTTCCAAAGTGGGGTCACTTTTTGAGGGTTTCTACTGTAGGGTACATCAGGGTCTCTTCACATACAAAATGGTTCCCAAAAACCATTGTAGCAAAATCTGCCTCCAAAAACCATATGACGCTCCTTTCCTTCTGACCACTACTATGTGCCCCTACAGCAGTTTACCACCTCATATAGGGGCTGCAGAATCAGAGTAATGTATATTGAGGTTTATTTTGCTGTTAACCCTTGCTGTATGGCAAGAATCTACAAAAAAATGAAATTTTTAAATTTCACCTCCATTTTCTTTTATTTCTTGTGGAACACCTCAAGGGTTAACAAAATGTTATTTTTTTTCTTTAAAATCACTTTATAACTGAATTGGTGCTTAAAAAAATGGTTTTGGAAATGTTCATGAAAATTTGCTGATGCTAAGCCAGTGATGGCGAACCTTTTACAGACAGAGTGCCCAAACTGCAACCCAAAACCCACTTATTTATCGCAAAGTGCCAACACTGCAGTTTAACCTAAATACCAGTATAGTATATCTTCCATGTACTTTATCATTTAGCTATAATAGCCCTGCGCTGATGAATGGCAGGAAACATCTTAGGCATATTAGTACACCACAGACTTTTTCCAGGTTGGGGGTGCCCACAGAGAGGGTTCTGAGTGCCACCTCTGGCACCCGTGCCATAGGTTCGCCACCACTGTGCTAAGCCTTCTAACATCATAAAAAATTAAATGACTTTTACAAATTGATGCTAACATAAAGCAGACATATGGGAAATGTAAAGTAATAAGTATTTTGTGAGGTATCGCTGTATGCCATAAAAGTTGAGAAATTCATATTTAGAAAACTTAAATTTTTTTCTCAAATTTGGGGATTTTTTTTTATAAATAGAGGTAAAACATATTGACTTAAATTTATCACTAACATGAAGTACAATGTGTCATGAGAAAACAATCTCAGAATGGCTTGGATAAGAAAAAGCTTTGAAAAAATCGGCCTGGGATTTAACACCTTCAGGACCTAGGACGAGTATACTCGTACTGGAGCAAGGGTACTTAGCGCACCAGGACGAGTATACTCGTCCTGGCATTAAACTGTCACCATGTCTGCAGACATGGTGACAGCGCTGAGTGCCGGCTGTTACACACAGCCAGGCACCCAGGGTCAATGCCGAGGGGGGTCCTGTGACCCCCCCATATCGGCGATCGCTGCAAACCGCAGGTCAATTCAGACTTACGGTTTGCAGCGCTTTATGTAGTTTCTGATACCTGCGGTCCCTGACCGCAGGGATCAGAAACTTAAAAATGGCCGAAGTTTAATTTTTTTAACCCCCCGCACCCCGAATGCATTTATGTCGGCGGGGTGCAGGGGGGGGGCGCGGTTTGTGGGCGTTTGCGGGGCGGTGCGGGAGGCGGGTGTCACGGAATGTGTACAGGTAACAAGGCAAAGCAACATGTATAAACGACTCGCTGGATCCAAAAACTAAGGAACCAAGGGAGACCCCTGCAGAAGACCTGGCACTTTCCCTGGCTGCTCAGCCTATGCAAAGATCCGAATGGTGGAGGTTTGCATATCCACGAACCTTGACTATAAAGCCCTGAGCACCCTACAATAGTGAGGGGACACGACCACCGGCTCCCTACACAAGACACGGAGGGAGTCAGGGTCACCTGGGATCCAGCAAACAGATATTAACAGATAACGGTACACTTAGCTTTGAAGCAAACAGGAGGACAGATCAGCGTGCACACACACTCCAGGAAGTAATATAAGCCGCCCAGAAAAGCATTCTGGGGAGGCATTTAAAGGGAAGCAATTAACACATGACAGCTGAGAGAGGCTGACGAGAGGAGGAGCTGAATACCACAACACAGAAATTCAAGGAGGAGGTTCTGAAAGGCCTCTGTCAGAGCTTCTCAGCTGTCTGGTTGTGACAGTACCCCTCCCTCTACTAGTGGACTCCGGACACTCAGAACCCACCTTCTCAGGATGGGACCTATGGAAAGCCCTGATGAGACGAGAGGCCTTAATGTCCGTCACTGGGACCCACATCCTCTCCTCAGGACCATACCCCTCCCACTGAACAAGGTACTGAAGAGAACCGCGGACAAGACGAGAATCCACAATCCTAGATACCTGAAATTCAAGATTCCCATCAACCATAATCGGAGGAGGAGGCAAAGGCGAGGGTACAATGGGTTGAACATAAGGTTTCAATAAGGACTTATGAAAAACATTATGGATCTTCCAAGTCTGAGGAAGATCAAGACGGTATGCAACAGGATTAATGACAGACAGGATTTTGTAAGGCCCAATAAACCTAGGACCCAACTTCCAGGAGGGAACCTTCAATTTGATATTCTTGGTAGACAACCACACCAGATCACCAACATTCAGGTCCGGACCAAGCACACGTCTCTTATCAGCCACACGCTTATATCTCTCACTCATGCTCTTTAGATTATCTTGAATCTTTTGCCAAATAGATGACAAAGACGAGGAGAATCTGTCCTCATCAGGTAAACCAGAAGACCCCTCTCCCGAGAAAGTCCCAAACTGTGGATGAAACCCATATGCACCAAAAAATGGTGACTTATCAGAGGACTCCTGACGACGGTTATTTAAAGCAAACTCAGCAAGGGACAAAAAAGAACACCAATCCTCTTGATTCTCCGCCACAAAACAACGCAGATATGTCTCCAGATTCTGATTGACGCGCTCTGTCTGGCCATTCGACTGCGGGTGGAAAGCAGAAGAGAATGACAACCGAACCCCCAAGCGAGAACAGAAAGCCTTCCAGAATCTGGAAACAAACTGCGTGCCCCTATCAGAGACTATGTCTGAAGGAATACCGTGCAATTTGACAATGTGATCAACAAATGCCTGCGCCAGCGTCTTAGCATTGGGCAAACCAGGAAAAGGGATGAAATGCACCATTTTGCTAAAACGGTCCACCACCACCAGAATCACAGTCTTCCCCGAGGAACGAGGCAGGTCCGTGATAAAGTCCATGGACAGATGTGTCCAAGGACGGGAAGGAATGGGTAAGGGAAGGAGAGGACCTGATGGCCGTGAATGAGGGACTTTGGCACGAGCGCAAGTCTCGCAGGCTGCCACAAAACCCTCAACCGACTTACGAAGCGCAGGCCACCAGAATCTCCGAGCGATGAGATCCAGTGTGGCTCTTACCCCCGGGTGCCCAGCAAGGACCGTATCGTGGTGTTCTTTAAAAATCTTGTGTCTTAAAGCGAGAGGCACAAACAACCTCCCAGGAGGACAAAGATCAGGAGCCTCTGACTGGGCTGCCTGCACCTCTGCCTCCAATTCAGGAAAAAGAGCAGAGACCACCACACCTTCAGCCAAAATGGGACCCGGGTCTTCAAAATTCCCGCCTCCCGGAAAACAACGTGACAGGGCATCTGCCTTCACATTCTTAACTCCAGGGCGGAACGTGACAACAAAATTAAACCTAGAAAAGAACAACGACCATCTGGCCTGTCTCGGGTTCAGACGCTTGGCTGACTCCAAGTAGGCCAGATTTTTATGGTCAGTAAATACGGTAATAGGGTGTCTGGCTCCCTCTAGCCAATGGCGCCATTCCTCAAAAGCCAACTTGATGGCCAACAATTCCCTATCTCCCACATCGTAATTTCTCTCTGCGGAGGAGAGTTTTCTTGAGAAAAAGGCACACGGTCGCCAATTGGCAGGAGAGGAACCCTGAGACAAGACCGCCCCCACACCCACCTCAGAAGCATCAACCTCAACTATGAAGGGTAACGAAACATCAGGTTGCACCAAGATGGGAGCGGAAGCAAAACTCTCCTTGATATCAGAAAAAGCCTTACGCGCCTCTACTGACCAAGAAGAAAAATCTACCCCCTTTCTGGTCATATCAGTGAGTGGTTTAACAATAGAAGAATAATTCAAAATGAACTTCCTGTAATAATTGGCAAAGCCCAAAAAACGCATCAGCGCCTTTTGATTCTCAGGAAGCTCCCACTCAAGCACAGCGCGGACCTTCTCGGGGTCCATGCGAAAACCAGAAGCGGAGAGAAGAAACCCCAGAAATTGAATTTCTGGAACCGCAAACACACATTTTTCCAGTTTCGCATATAATTTATTCTCCCGCAGGATGAGCAAGACCTGACGTAAATGTTCCTTATGAGTTTTGAAATCAGGAGAAAAAATCAAAATGTCATCCAAATACACCAATACAAATTTTCCCATCAAATGATAAAAAATGCTGTTCACGAAATGCTGAAAAACGGCTGGGGCATTCATCAAACCAAAAGGCATAACCAAATTCTCAAAATGGCCCTCAGGGGTATTGAAGGCCGTCTTCCATTCGTCCCCTTCTCTGACCCTGACCAGGTTGTATGCCCCTCTTAAATCTAATTTGGAAAAGACTTTAGCCCCAACAACCTGGTTAAACAGGTCCGGGATCAGAGGAAGCGGAAAAGGGTCACGAATTGTGATATTGTTCAGCTCCCTGAAATCCAGACAAGGTCTTAAAGAACCATCTTTTTTCTTAACAAAGAAAAAACCAGCGGCAACAGGTGACTTTGAGGGTCGTATGTGTCCCTTTCTCAGACTCTCAGAGATATAAGCACGCATAGCGATCCTCTCAGGTTGGGAAAGATTGTATAAACGAGATTTAGGCAGCTTGGCGTCTGGGATGAGATTAATAGGGCAATCGTACTCCCTGTGCGGGGGCAAATCCTGAACTCCACTCTCAGAGAAGACATCCGAAAATTCAGAGAGAAAAGATGGTACAGTCTTAGTAGCAACCTCAGAAACAGATGTCGTGAGGCAATTCTCTCTGCAAAAGTCACTCCAACCATTTATTTGCCTTGCTTGCCAATCAATGGTGGGGTTATGTTTAGTGAGCCAGGGTAGCCCCAACACTAGAGGAGTCGGCAAACCGCTAAGGACGAAACATGACACATCCTCAACATGAGCATCACTCACAATTAAACGGATATTGTGAACTATGCCCTTTAATGACTTCTGAGAAAGTGGAGCGGAATCGATAGCAAACACAGGAATATCCTTTCTCAAAGCGCACACCTGGAAACCATGAGTTATCGCAAAGTGATTATCAATGAGATTGACCGCTGCTCCACTATCCACAAAAATCTCACAAAAAATGTTCTTGCTCTCTAGCGCCACCCTAGCCGGCAGGACAAAACGGGAACTACAAGCAAACGGAAAATCTTCAATCTCCGCCTCAATCCTGCCAATAGTAACAGACGGAACATTTTTCAAAGATTTTTTTCTCTTTGTTTCTTTATTATACCCAGAGAACTGCCTGAATCTCCTAGAGGGACAAATATTTGCCAAATGATTAATACCTCCACAACAAAAACAAACCCTCCCATGCGGGCTGAATCTTCTATTGTCAGAAGCAATCAACCCCAGCTGCATGGGCTCCTGCTCAGAAGGGGCTGACAGCGACTGAGACCCCTGCGCAGAGAATGGGACCGCTGCACAGTCCTGGGACCGAGTATGACAGGAAGGAGAGATCTCTCCTCTCTCTCTAAGACGCCTGTCAATACGAACGGCCTGAGACATAGCAGAGTCCAAAGAAATAGGCCTTTCATGAAAGGCAAATGCATCTTTCAATCCCTCTGAAAGACCATGGCAAAATTGACTTCGGAGTGCAGCATCATTCCAACCAGTATCAGCTGCCCAACTCCGAAATTCTGAGCAGTATATTTCTGCGGATTGTTTACCCTGGCATAGGAGACGTAGTCTAGACTCCGCCAGAGCAATACGATCCGGATCATCATATATCTGACCCAGGGCTAAAAAGAATTCATCCACTGAACGGAGGGGCCGTGCCCCCTCCGGCAGCGAAAAGGCCCAGGACTGAGCGTTACCCCTGAGCAGCGATATAATGATCCCCACCCTCCGTTCCTCATCACCAGAAGAATGGGGAAGAAGGCGAAAATGGAGTTTGCAAGCCTCTCTAAAACGCACAAAATTCTCACTACCCCCGGAGAACGTATCCGGGAGCGAGATCTTAGGCTCAGAACAAGCTCCATGAACGCAAGCTGAACCGGTCACTTGAAGCTGAGAAAGAGTCTTACGGAGGTCAGCTACCTCAAATGAAAGACCCTGGAAGCGTTCAGCCAAAAGTGAAACCGGATCCATGCTTAAGACGGTTTTGGCGGCTTATAATGTCACGGAATGTGTACAGGTAACAAGGCAAAGCAACATGTATAAACGACTCGCTGGATCCAAAAACTAAGGAACCAAGGGAGACCCCTGCAGAAGACCTGGCACTTTCCCTGGCTGCTCAGCCTATGCAAAGATCCGAATGGTGGAGGTTTGCATATCCACGAACCTTGACTATAAAGCCCTGAGCACCCTACAATAGTGAGGGGACACGACCACCGGCTCCCTACACAAGACACGGAGGGAGTCAGGGTCACCTGGGATCCAGCAAACAGATATTAACAGATAACGGTACACTTAGCTTTGAAGCAAACAGGAGGACAGATCAGCGTGCACACACACTCCAGGAAGTAATATAAGCCGCCCAGAAAAGCATTCTGGGGAGGCATTTAAAGGGAAGCAATTAACACATGACAGCTGAGAGAGGCTGACGAGAGGAGGAGCTGAATACCACAACACAGAAATTCAAGGAGGAGGTTCTGAAAGGCCTCTGTCAGAGCTTCTCAGCTGTCTGGTTGTGACAGCGGGATCGCGAACCCCTGCCCGCCTCCCGCTTAATTTTCATTGGTGGTCAGTGGTATACCAGAGTGTCAGCACATTGCTGACACTCTGGTATAAATGGCTGACATCGCTGAAGCATCTATTCTTATGTCTCTATGTTGTTCCATTCCTTTTTTTATTTCTACTAGAAGTTATGAATTTATTGCTATTATCCTTCAGTAAGGGTACAGAGGGGAGGTAACAAGTTGGGGGGGTGTACCTGCACAGTCTGAAAATGGAAGCACTGATTGGATAGAGTGAGTCTGTGCAGGGTCTTGCAGAGGCATGTCATTAAGTACAATGTGCCATGAGCAAAAAATCACAGAATGTCTTGTATAAGTAAAGGTGTTCCAAAGTTATTACCACATATAGTGACACATCAGATTTGCAAAAAATGGCCTGGGCAGGAGGGTGGTAAAAGGGGCTAAATCCCCTAAAACTTCAAGACTTATCAGAATTTTTGATTAGTCAAATGCCACAGTTAAATAATTGTACTGTTTTAATATATTGATGAAGAGGATACAGTTTAAGACTTTATTGCAATAGAAATGTACTTTATGTATTTATTTGGAGATTCTTAAAATGTTCACTTATTTTCTTGTTAGGATGAATACAGTAACTTGGCAGGTGTTGATTTGAATGGTAAGATCATTGCACAGATAATAAGCAGTTCGGAGACCGAGAAGGAAATTCCACGTTTCCAGTCAAATACAGATACCCTTGAGTTCACTTTTAAGAATGGATCTGCTGACATCCCTGTGAGTAATCTGCCTAATACATACATACATTCGGTTATGGGAAGAAAAAAACAATACTTGTAGTGATTATATGGTGGTTAGTTTTTTTAAAGCATTATCTTCTGATTTGTTACTTGTAACCATTAAAGGGATTATGTCACCTCGTTTTAGCCTATAGAGCTGCGGACATACACTGCTAGATTGCCTGCTAGCATGTCCGCAATATACCTGTCCCGTATCTCTGTGTGCTTTTATTGTGTTAAAAAAATTATTTTATAGATATGTATATGAGCCGGGTAAGGAGCCCTAACCTTCTTGGAGCCCAGTCACGCCCCCCTGTGAAGGAGCCCAGCACCGCCTGCGTCCTCCGAATCTCCTCCTTGCTCACAGTTAGATCGCCGTAATCTTGCGATGCACAGTGCCGGCATAGTGTTCCTTCCCTGTGCTGGCATCAGCCTCATGGAAGGAACTGCGCATGCTCGAGCTTGCGCATCACGAGATTACGGCGATCTAACTTTGTGAGCAAGAAGGTTAGTACAGCCCCTTGGGCTCCTTACCAGGCTCATTTACATATCCATAAAATCATTTTTTTAACATAATAAAAGCACACAGAGACAGGGACAAGTATATTGTGGACATGCTAACGGCGATCTAGCCGTGCATGTCCGCAGCTCTATAGGCTAAAACGAGGTGACAGAATCCCTTTACAGTTGTGAAGCAGCATTATTAGCAGTTACTTGGAAGTGATAGAGAACAATTTTTCTGTTTAGTGTTCTATGTGCTTGTCCCAAGGAGTTTTTCCAGTTTTTCCTCAACATTTTCCCATATATATATAACTGTGCTGTGATTATTTATAGCCTAATATAATGTTATTACCTGTATGTCCCTCCTATCTTCATTTTGCGATGGCAGTCAAATGACCCTGTCCATAACCCTTTGTTTTCACAGGCTTAATTCTGCATCTTCATGTTTTTTCATGGTCCTGGATGCTTTCCTGCCCATCTACCGTATTTTTCGCCGTATAAGACGCACCGGCGTATAAGACGCACCTAGGTTTTTGGGGAGGAAAATAAGAAAAAAAATATTTTTAACCAAAAGGTGTGCTGTGGGTTTGGAACTAGGTGGTCTGTGGATGGCACTATTACTGGGGATCTGTGGATGACGGACACTGTTATGGGGGGATCTGTGGATGACGGACACTGTTATGGGGGGATCTGTAGATGACGGACACTGTTATGGGGGGATCTGTGGATGACTGACACTGTTATGGGGGGATCTGTGGATGACTGACACTTATGGGGGGATCTGTGGATGACGGACACTGTTATGGGGGGAACTGTGGATGACGGACACTGTTATGGGGGGAACTGTGGATGACGGACACTGTTAGGGGGGAACTGTGGATGACGGACACTGTTAGGGGGGAACTGTGGATGACGGACACTGTTATGGGGGGATCTGTGGCTTTCACTGTTACAGGGGGATCTGTGGATGGCACTGTTATACATGTGTCATCCACAGACCCTCCCAGCCCATAACTGTGCCATCCACAGATCCCCCGCCGCTCCTGTATACTAATATCATATGTCTTATTCAATTAATAGTTTTTAAATATGCCTCTTTATTCCTAAAAGTACCTTAAATCCGAAGCGCTTCAGTACAATGCCGGCAGGCCGGGCAGCCGGCGCGTCACTCACTGACGTCACTTGCCTGCGCCGCCTGCTTCATTCATAAAGTAGGCGGCGCAGGCACGTGACATCAGGGAGTTACGCTGCCGCCCGCCCAGCCTGCATACTACTGAAGCGCTAAGGATTTAAGGTACTATTAAGCATAAAGGGGCATATTTAATAACCATTCATTGAATATGACATATTTTATTAGTACACCGGAGCGGCGGGGCGGGCCTTTAGTACAGTGACTGCACCGCCCCGCCGCTATTGCCGGCCCCAGCTCCTCCTCCCAGTCCCTCCCCGAGTCCTCGCTCTCTTTACATCGCTGCCAGCGATGTAAAACTGACTGCATTCGCCGTATAAGACGCAGGGGCATTTCTCCCCCATTTTGGGGGAAGAAAAAGTGCGTCTTATACGGCGAAAAATACGGTAATTTACATGGGTAGGGAGTAGGTGGCATAATCAGATCTTTTGAGCTATAGAATGCAAGAGATCTGATGATGTTGCCTACTTCCCTCCCAAGTAAATTAGATGGGCAGGGATGAAGCCAAAACCAGGAAATAACATGAAGCTGGTGGACGCAACGTCACTGGAAAAGACAACTAATACTATGACAGGGTTACTTGACTGGCATCGCTATCTTAAAGGGTTTGTCTCACTTCAGCAAGTGGCATTTATCATGTAGAGACAGTTAGTACAAAGCATTTACTAATGTATTGTATTAACTTCCTCTACATGATAAATTCCATTTGCTGAAATGAGACAACCCCTTTAACCTGTTACGGACACGGCGTACAGGTTCGCCCTGATGTCCTGGTACTTAAGGACACAGGGGCGTACCTGTACGCCCTGCGTATTTCCGATCACCGACGGGCAGTGATCGGAACAAGGTGCCTGCTCGAATCATTGAGCAGGCACCTTGGGTCAATGCCTAGGGGCGTCCTGTGAACTCCCCCCCCCACCCCACCTTTCCCCCGTGTCGACGATCGCAGCAAACCGCAGGTCAATTTAGACTTGCGGTTTGCTGCGTTTCCGGGTTATTCGGGTCTCTGGTGACGTCCGCTTGTGGGACCGCGCTGAAAAATCAACGTGGCCTCCCTACCCACCCCCTCCAGGTACCTATCCCCAGGGGTAAGACCCGTGCCCTTACCAGTGGAAACCTGTTACTGGTCAGATATAAGGACAAGAGGGATGTCCTTGTACTGTCCACAATTCAGAGAAACGGCATCACCCCTGTCCCTTTGCGAGGTACCGCGGCAACGGTCCTCAAGCCTGATTGTATCGTCAACTACAATTGGTATTTGGGAGGAGTTGATCTCTCTGATCAAGTCCTCAAGCCATATAATGGCATGTGCAAAACCCGGGCATGGTACAAAAAAGTTGCGGTCTGCTTGGTACAGGTTGCCTTGTACAACTCTTTTGTGCTGTGTCGGAGCGCTGGCAACACAGGGGAACTCCTGCAGTTCTATGAGGCAGTCCTCAAGGCCCTGATCTTTTCTGACCGTGAAAGGGCAGGCCAGAGTTCCTCAGGAACTAGAGGCGCCCGGATAGTCCCTGGCCAACACTTTCCAGGTGTTGTCCCCCATACTGGAAAGAAGGGACAGTCCCCAAAAAAGTGCAGAGTGTGTCACAGGAGGGGGATACGGAAGGACACCACCACTCAGTGTGACACGTGCCCCGATCATCCGGGCCTCTGCATTATTGGTTGCTTCAAGGAGTACCACACTTCCATGGAGTACTAAATTTATATTCCCCTTCCCCAATTTAGCCACTGACAATCGGGAAAAAAACTATGGTTCTCAGACTTAGACACTAAAACAAAAAATTATTTTTTTCAAAAATATTATTTTGTAAAACTAAAATAAATAAAAATAGTAGACATATTAGGTATCGCCGCGTCCGTAAGAATCTGCTCTATGAAAATACCCCATGACCTAACCCCTCAGATGATCACAGTAAAAAAAATAAAAAAAATAAAAAAGGTATTCTTTGGTTACCTTACATCACAAAAAGTGTAATAGCAAGCGATCAAAAAGTCATATGCCCCCCCAAAATAGTGCTTATAAAACCGTCCTCCCGCCAAAAATGAGCCCCTACCTAAGATAATCGGCTAAAAACAAAAAAAAAATGATTTTTAGACTATAGTGATACTAAAATGGTTTGGTTGGATATTAAAATGGATAATATATTGTAAAATCTAAATAAATTAAAAAAATTGCCATATTAGGTATCGCCGTGTCCGTAAGAATCTGCTCTATGAAAATACCCCATGACCTAACCCCTCAGATGAACACGGTCAAAAAAAAAAAAACGCTGCCAAAATAGCTTTTTTTGGGCAAATTTTCGATTTTAATCTGTATTTCCAGTAACAAAGCAAGGGTTAACAGCCAAACAAAACTTAGTATTTATTACCCTGATTCTGCAGTTTAGAGAAACACCCCATATGTGGTCGTAAACTGCTGTATGACCAAACGGCAGGGCGCAGAAGGAAAGGAACGCCGTATGGTTTCTGGAAGACAGATTTTGATGGCCTTGTTTTTTGGCACCATATCTATTTGAATAACCCCTGATGCACCCCTAGAGTAGAAACTCTATAAAATTGACCCCATCTAAGAAACTACAACCCTCAAGGTATTCAAAACTGATTTTACAAACCTTATTAACCCTTTAGGTGTTCCTCAACAGTTTATGGCAAATGGAGATGAAATTTCAGAATTTCTATTTTTGGTAACCTTGCCTCACAAAAATGTAATATAGAGCAACCAAAAATCATATGTACCCTAAAAATAGTCCCATCAAAACTGCCACCTTATCCCGTAGTTTCCAAAATGGGGTTACTTTTATGGAGTTTCTACTCTAGGGGTGCATCAGGGGGGCTTCAAATGGGACATGGTGTAAATAAACCAGTCCAGCAAAATCTGCCTTTGAAAATCCACACGGCGCACCTTTCCCTCTACACCCTACCTGTCGGGCATATTTATATCTGCACATTAAGGTCTGATAATATTAGAACCAAAATGGAGATTCACAATACCTTTAAGAGGCCAAACTCTCTGTTGGAAAAGTTTAACTGGTACGGAAACTCACTGGCATGCAATGTATATTGTTTTAAAGTTATGGCCAACAGATGTGGTATCTTAAAGAATATAATGGGTCTCACGTAAACTATCTTAAGTATCGGGGTCAAGAGAGGTTATTGCTTAAAACACTGGTATGCAGCGTTATTCCATATAATCACCAGACTAAAGTATATTCACGTGTGATTGCATATAATTTAGTATATTTTAACCAATGATATATATATAATGTTTGTATAATCATATCCAGTTATTGATAATGTATCATTGTATCCGTTTATATATGTATTATGCTACATATGTATCAATGAGAGTATATTCTGTAGAAGCATATAAGCTGGTTTTCTACTAAGAGGATCTTCTTTTAGAGAAGAGCTTAATTATCTTAGATGATAATTAACCAGTCATTTGGATGGCTAAGATACACAAACTGGGTAAAACTTTCTAAGGACCATTGTATTCTTATCTGCCGCGTAAATTCAAGGATTAGGGAAACTTCTAATACTGCCAGTCGGTCTGAGCAAAGTGTCAAAGAAGAATCCCTCCTAATTGATTTAAGGTGGAAAAGAAGTGTGTAATGAAGCCATATATATGTGTTAATTCTTAAAATATTTAAAATTGTTATATGATACAATAGTGCCATCAAGTTGTAGATGGGCAGAAGTTTCTAAGGAATGCCAATAAAGTGACATCATCTCCATGATTAACATACGTCACACCCACCTTATCTGATTGGAAATCCCTAATCTAGAAAGGGATGAGTTCTTAGATAACATGGGGTATAAAGTATGCATGTGAGAGGTTAGAAAAAACTTCAACTAAGACCTCAACTAACAACTTACTTCAACAACTAAAATACAACTACAACACAAGAAAATCTTGCTACAAAGAGACATTGGCACAGAGAAAATTGCCCATAAGAAGGATTTATCACAAAGACACTTGGATTAATTTTACTTTGTATACTGGAAAAGTTTTTTGGAGAACTGATCACATCCAAAACTCTGTTCATCCTTGACCCGGTAATGTATATTTATACTTACTGATTGTGGTATTAATAAGATATTCCTCTCGGCATATAGTCAAGAGTTACCATACTGTGGGAACACCTCCCTAATGCTAGTTATCCTCTTAGCAAAGGTGCATATTGCTAATGGGAGAGTAGACATTATCTGAGTAGAGGAAAAACTCTGGGAAATTATATTTCCATAGTCTGATTGCCGGGTGGGGTATAATATCATATTAATATATATATATCTTTGATTGGTTATAAGGACACAGTGGATCAGTTATTCTTCCTGTATTAATCCGTGTTTATTCTTTTTATCTTCAATTTTGATATTATCCTTGTATTAATTTGTATGCTATTTTTATTGTTTTTATTTGTAATAAATTATATTTTATATAATTAATTGTACCCTATTTCATTAGCTGCACAAATTGACTTTAGATCTCATCAATAAAAGAACTGGCGTTTATATGTTTGCCAATTAAATTTTTCATATTTCATAAAAATATGAAATCATAATTTTTATGATTTCATATCTTATATGAAATAAATACTCGACATACCGTGTGCCCGTACAGTAGTTTACGGCCACATATGGGGTGTTTTTGCAAACTACAGAATCAGGGCAATAAATATTGAGTTTTGTTTGGCTGTTAACCCTTGCTTTGTTACTGGAAAAAATTTATTAAAATGGAAAAATTGCCCAAAAATCGAAATTCTGAAATGTTATCTCCATTAGCCATTAACACTTGTGGAACACCTAAAGGGTTAACGACGTTTGTAAAATCAGTTTTTAATACCTTGAGGGGTGTAGTTTCTAGAATGGGGTTATTTTGGGTCTCACAAAGGGACTTCAGACCTGGACTGGTCCTTAAAAGTGGGTTTTTGAAAATTTCTGAAAAATGTCACGATTTGCTTTTAAACTTCTAAGCCTTGTAATGTCCCCAAAAAATAAAATGTAATTACCAAAATGATCCAAACATGAATTAAACATATGGGGAATGTAAAGTAATAACTATTTTTGTAGGTATTACTATGTATTATAGAAGTAGAGAAAGTGAAACTTGGAAATTTGCTAATTTTGGGTAAATTTGGTAATTTTTTTTACTCAATTTTTCCAGTGTCATGGAGTACAATATGTGAGGAAAAACTCAGAATGGCTTGGATAAGTAAAAGCGTTTTAAAGTTATCACCACATAAAGTGACACTGGTCAGATTTGCAAAAAATGGCCTGGTCCTTAAGGTGAAAATGAGCCCTGTCCCTAAGGTGTTAAGAGAATGGCAGCAGACAGGGAGATATAAAGCATGCTGTTATGTACTGCTGACATTAGCACATCGCTAATGTCAGTCAGCTACATAACGTTATTTCTGATGACAGAAACCGTTTAAGACTATATCTGCCAATGATGCTGCCACCCGCTGGTAACCAGGATAATTACATGAACCATTACGGTACATTTAACATAGGTTTATATGCACATTTCTGGAGGACATAAGCAAAATCACATCTGTATAAAGGCTCTTAGAAGATAGTAGCGGGGTAGAGGCGTGTAGTAACACAACTCTGGGGTGTTACACATACACCTTCACTCGGTCAGCATTTGCTGAATAATCCATCAGTATTGCTAATGACTCCTTAACCTTCCTAGCGGTATTCCCGAGCGTGACTCAGGGTTAATTTTCGCTGCCAGGAGCGGTAACCCCGAGTCACGCTCGGGGTAACATTGAAAAGTTGTCAGCGGAGTCCCCTTACCCTCTCCGCTGTGATCGCAAGAGAGAGTGCCGGCCGGCATCTGACTTCCTGGTTCCGTTCCCTGCGAGCACCTGCGGCGCATGGGAGCGGAACTGGGCGGCAAATTCAAAATTATAAAGTGACACACACACATAAAAGAGGTAATACATTGTAATCTGAGAGGATTGCACTGTATCACCTCAGATCTGACAGTTGATCACTGTAAAGTGCCCCTTGCCTGCCATTTGTGTTAATTTATAACATGGCTTCAAAAAAGCGCCACTGTACTACAAAAGTGTGTTTTGACCAGTTGAGTGACAGTGACACTGAGGTGCTCGCAGAACTGAGCGATAGTGAGTCGTGGGGAGATTTGTCGTATGACACTGACACTGATCTAGAAAGTGACAACGGCGATGATCCTGCACCTGACCTCAGCCATGTGCGCAATTGGTGCCCTATTGACTGCGATACGGACCAGGTAGTGCCCCCCCCCAAGATTCCCGTTCACTGGATCACCTGGGATGAAGGCAGATGTTGAGCGTGACAACCCTCTGGCATACCTGCAATTATTCCTCACTGGGGAGGTAATTGAAAAAATTGTCACGGAGACAAATCGCTACCAACAGCAGCAATCCGCTACGCAGCATGCCACGTTTTCCAGAAGCAGAAAGTGGGAACCGGTGACCAAAGAGGACATGTGACAGTTTCTGGGACTCATCATTCTTCAGGGGGTGATTGGGAAACCTCTCCAGAAATGATACTGGACCACCAATAAGTTACTGGCCACTCCATTTTTTGGCACCGTGATGTCAGAATACCGGTTTTCCCTCATCATGTAGTATTTCCACTTCACGAACAACGAAGAATTTGATGAGGCCACGCATCCTGCGCCCAAACTAAAAAAAATCTGGGAGGTATGGCAAATGATTGTGACCAATTTCCAGCGGACCTTCGTGCCAGAAAGGGATGTCAGCGTCGACGAAAGTTTGATGGCCTACAAGGGACGCCTAAGCTGGATACAGTACATTGCATCCAAAAGAGCGCGGTTTGGCATCAAATCCTACATGCTCTGCGAGTCATCCACTGGGTACATCTGGAACTCGGTCATTTTCACATCGGTAAAGGCACGAAGTTTAACCCCAGGTACAGCGGCTATGGGATGGCCACATCATCTGTCCTTACACTGCTGGAGCCATTGCTGAACCAGGGATATTGTGTGACCATGGACAATTTCTACACGTCTCCGGAACTGTATGAGGTTTTGCTACAAAACAAGACTGATGCATATGGTACCATTAGGCCTAACCGACGTGATATGCCATCTATGTTTTCCAAGAATAAACTCAAAATCGGAGAAATGGTTGCCTGGCAGAAGGGTAAGATGATGGCAATGCGATGGCGTTACAAGAAGGACGTGTGTCTCATGAGTACTGTGAACAATACCTCTACTGCCATGGTCCACACAAAAGGTGGGAAAGATGTGCTGAAGCCGCAAGTCGTGATAGACTATAATTACACTATGGGAGGTGTCAACAGAGCCGATCAGACAATGACATTTTATCCGGCTATGCGCAAACAGCAAAAAAAATATTATAAGAAGACCTTCAGGCATCTTCTGGAACAATGCCTGTGGAATGCCCACATTCCGTACAGAGCAAAGAGTGACAAGCCTCTTGTTCATTCTGACTTTATATGGAAGGTGGTTGAGCGGATTTTTGTCAACCACCAGACGCCATCAGTATCTGTGAACAGACCTGGACGTCGTGCTGTTGACGTTGTCAACCCAGAATGCCTGACTGGTCGCAACTTTATGGACTACATCCCGCCAACTCCAAAAAAGGCAGCACCTACCAGGATGTGCGTGGTTTGCTGCTCAAAGAGAGATGGCAATGGAAAGAAAGTCTGAAAAGAAACCAGGTTCCATTGTCCTGATTGTGACGTCGGACTTTGCGCAGTCCCATGTTTCAAAATGTATCACACTCAGGATGTTTATAGAATTTTCTTTGTTTGACAAATTTCATTATTCTTTATTACATTATTGAATAAATTTGAATAAAATTATTGAATAAAATTAATTAGATTATAATTCATGATTTTGTGTTTCAAACTTTAGTAAGTAAGTAATTAGTTTAGTAAGTAATTACTAAGAATTGCAGGCCTACAATACATAACACCAAATTTCCATGCAAATAATTGTACCACTTTTGGTACAAAATTCCTGACATAATCAGACCGCCAGGGAGGTTAAGGAGTTAAAGGATAACTGTCATATTTTTATTTTATTTGCTAGTTTATTTATTTATTAGTTTGCCTGAGTTAGTCAGTCAATGATTGCCAAAAGATCTGTAATTACCTTATAATAACAGCTTTCATTCATGTCTCCTGTCCCTTTCCACTGCTCCCTTAAAAGACCGTTGCTATGGCTCATCGGTCTCCGGCTAGGAAGACAGAGGGGCGGTCCTTCACACTGCATGCCTGCATTAGGCTTCAGAGTGAGGAGGCCTGTCTCTCAGCAATCCAATCTGATTGGCTGGCAGGAAACTGCTGGCTACAGCAAGTTTGAATGTGACCTGAGGGAATGCAGTTTTGGCCTCAGAGAACTGGCAGAGGATCCATCTTGAGAAGATCCTCATAATGTAGGATTCAAAACAACCGTAACTAAGGGCAAAACTCAAGGAAAACAGTGGTAAGTGAAGAAACAAAAGATTTCTTTATGCATAATGCTGCTGCAGCAGTAGCATATGCTAAAATAGATTTTTTGATGAAAATATGACAGTTATCCTTTCAGATAGGGGCCATATGGATAATAACATGTTAGGAAATGAGCAATCATAGGACAGTGGTATACGGTATATGAGAAAAGATTGAGAAAAAGCCTTTAAAGGGATTCTGTCAGCTAGTTTTAGCATATACAGTTGTTACATGTGCTGCTAGATTGCCACAAGCTCATCTGCAATATACATTTTCCGAAGCTATGAATGGTTTTATTTTTATTTTGTAATCTCGCGCATGCCAGCTAGCGCATGCACGGATCTTTCTTTGAGTCTGCTGCCAGCACAGTGAAGGAACACCATGCCGGCGCTGACATGCAGCATACTCGTACATGCGCGAGTTTACAGCTTTTCAACTGTGTGACGTTGGGGGAGTAAGGAGGGGATTTGGAGGATCTGGCCAGATGCTGGGAACCTTCACAGTGGGCGTGGCTGGGCTCCTGAAACATTGGTAGAAGCCCCTTGGGCTCCTTACTAACCTCATTTGCATGTAAATAAAATAATTTTTCTGACTAAATAAAAGCATTCATAGCTATAGAAAATGTATATTGAGGACATGCTAGTGGCGATCTATCAGCACATGTAAAAAGCACTATATGCCAAAAGTAGCTGACAGAATCCATTTACAGACTGTACACATTTGGGGGCAATTTTTATTATATTATTGCATTGTACTCATTTTGAGCTAAAAATTATTTTTTAGTTGGTCTTTATTAAAAAATATGGAGTCATCTTTTCTGTACAGAGCTGACTTGCTCTAGTAGCACCCTTTGGATTTTCTGTCTTTTCCATCAGAACAGGAGCAGGCGGACTCTTACTGATAAGAATGTGGCTTAAATAAGTGTGTATGAACTCTCAGTAGTTTAGAGATAAGGTTTATAAAAATAGGATTCACACAATTAGAAAAACAGCTAACCCTTTGTGACAGAATGACTCAATATTTTTAATAAAGGCCCCAAAAAAGATTTTTATCCAAAAATGAGTGATACGCAATCATAAAAAAAATTCTCCTAAAATGTACATAGCCTTTAATGCTACATTATAGAAATAAGACTGTTTATTACATTGATGACCATTTGTCATGTTACATCTAAGCCTGGGGCTGGACATTTATTTTTTAATTTTAAAAAATCTACAAAAGTGCCTGTAATTGAAAGAGATTGATGGCATTTCAAGAAAACCTGTCACTATTAAATGTAATGAAATCTGCTTGCGGCATGTTATTGCGGCATGCGTTCTGATGGCACTTTTACACAGTCCATATTAACACGTTTAGGACCTTGGACGATAATGCTCGTCCTAACTTGCAGGCACTTAACGCACTAGGACGAGTATTCTCATCATAGGGAGAAAGCGTTGCCGCGATCAGCAGCAGGGGCACGGCTGATACTGACAGCCGGGCCCCTACTGTATCTGCCAGCATCAGTGAAAACACAGATGCCGGCAGATTAACCCCCTGTATGCCACGGTCACATTGACCGCAGCATACAGGGGGTTTGCGGTAGCTTGTATATCCCTATCGGGTCCCCGTGCTGCAGTGACGGGGACCCGATGATTGCTGTGGCAGCCCCGATGCCTTGAACAGGGATCAGTACTGCCAGCTACGGAAGCCCAGGAAATCCAGCCACGGGGCTGGGTCTCCTAGGCAACTGTTAGCGTCTTCCAGTGTACTGACAAATGTATTCTGCTGTATTGAAACAGGGATCAGACCCTGAAATGTTGAACTACCATAGTAGGACAAAAAATAAAGTGAAAAAAGAAGTTAAAATAATAACGTTTTACCCAAAAAAGTTTCAAGTAAAAAAAAAAACGCCCTTTTCCCGAAATAAAGTAAAAAAAATTGTAAAAAATAGGGGGGGGGGGGAAGAAAAGTAGACATATTAGGTATCACCGCGTCCGTATCGACCGACTCTTTAAAAATATCACATGATCTAACCCCTCAGGTGAACACCGTCAATAAAATAAAAACTGTGCTAAAAAACTAAATATTTTTTGGTCATCTTACATCACTAAAAGTGCACCACCAATCGATCAAAAAGGCGTATGCCCCCAAAATAGTACCAATCTAACCGTCGCCTCATCCCGCAAAAAATGAGCCCCTACCTAAGGGTCCATTCACACGTCCAATATCCGGAACGGGTGCGGACCCATGCATTCTCAATGGGGCAGGAATGGATGCAGAGAGCACACTATGTCCTCTCCGCATCCGCATTACCGGAGTGCGGCCCCGATCTTCTGGTCCGCAGCTCCGGAAAAAGATAGAACATAGTACACCCCAAAATCGTACCAATCAAACCATCATCTCATCCCGCAAAAAATGAAACCCTAACTAAGACAATCGCCCCCCAAAAAAAAATAAAAATTTGGCACTCAGAATATGGAGAAACTGCTGTTATTGTGTAAAACGTAAATAAATTTTAAAAAAGTATACATATTAGGTATCTGCTCATCTGTAAGAACTTGCTGTATGAAAATGTCACATGAACTAACCCCTCAGGTGAACACCGTAAAAAATAAAAATTAAAACGGTGTAAAAAATGTAATTTTTTTATCACCTTATATCACAAAAAGTGTAATGGCAAGCGATCAAAAAGTCATATGCAAAAATCCAGTGCACAAGAAAAATTGCGGCACTTACTTTCGGATGTAAAAAACGTTCTTTATTCTTCCATTGCTTAAAAATGGGTCAGCGGGACAGACAACATTAAATTCACATGTAAAAATACGGCGATGGCCGTTTCGCGATTGTATGCGCTTTCCCACCCACATGTTTTGATCGCACAGATCAAAACATGTGGGTGGGGTGGGTGGAAGCAGCCATTAGCAGGCCGCGATGGTGAAGAGCAGAGATATAAAAGCAGATTATTTTTTTCCAACAAAGCTATATATCAATTTGTTCAGCACCTCCTGCGCTATAACATGCCGTCTGCAGATTGCATTTCTTTTTGTGGTGATACAGCATGCTTGTATGTATGTGTGTGTATACGTTTATTGGCAAAACATAAATAATGCACCCAGATAGAAATGTCAGATTGCTGTAAAACTTGGTATGCATTTATACTGTTGGATCTGAGTTTTCATGATGTGAAAACTCAGTTCTGAAAAAGCTGTTATGCAGACGCATCCGTTCTGAACGGATGCAAGCGTTCGCATTATAGGTGCGGATCCGTCTGTGTAGATACCAGACAAATCCACACCGAACGCAAGTGTGAAAGTAGCCTTAGTTATATCTAAGTGATTAAAGGTGTGCTTTGATTAGATACTAGGTCATTCCATTGTCCTATTTAAAAAAAAAAAGGATCTTAGAGGCTGTTTTTGGGTAGTGTACCTCTTGGTGAGAAATCATTGACTGCTAAACATGCCTCTACAATGCATTTTAAGACAATCTGCCCAGCTGACAGACTTTGAGAGGTGACGCATCATTGGAGAGAAGCATGATGGTTGTTTTGATGAATTGCCTGCCATCTAGTCTGTTCTGACTCACCTCTTAGGAAGTGTTGGGAGCAGTGGTTACGTGAGGGCACCGAAACATGGCGATTAGGCTCCAGAAAGCCCACACAGATCACCAGTAGAGATGATTGTTTAAAAGGGGTTTCCAGGATTTTGATACTGATGACCCCTCCTCAGGATATATCATCAGTATCTGATTGGTGGGGGTCCAACACCCGGGACCCCCACCTATCAGCTGTTTGAGAAGACACTGGCGCTGTGAGTGCTGTGGGCTTCTTGCAGCTTACCAAGCACAGCGCTGTACATTGTATATTGACGAGACTGTCCTGTACAGGAAGGTTTTATCGCTTCAATAAAGTATTCCCCTTTGCTACCAGAATGAGCAGGATTCTACGTTTTGTTTCTAAAGTGGCTGTGCTTGGTATCACGCTCAGCTACATTCACTTCAATGGGGCTTAGCACGATACCAAGCATGGCCGCTATACAATGTACAACGCTGTGCTTGGTAAGCACGGAGAGGGCCATGGCGTTCACAGGAACATAGGTGCCTTCTCAAACAGCTGATCGGCAGGGGTCCCGGGTGTCTGATCCCCACCGATCAGATACTAATGACCTATACTGAGGATAGGTCATTAGTTTTAAAATCCTTGAAAACCCCTTTAATCCGCCAACAAGCTGTGACAGTTTTGTTGTCCACCATCCAGACACAGGTGTCACCTTAATTACACACCCCTGTCTTTCACCAGACCATTTCCAGGCCCTTAGCAGAAGAAAATTTGGTGTCACAGCACCCATTATTTTTCCTGCCATTGACAGCCATCCACCATCATTGTGTTTGTTTGCAGTGTTGTAGTGAAGGAGAAACCCGGACTGCTGCAGACTGAATTGTCTTTAACAACAAATCCACGTTCTAGTTGGGATCCCATGACAGTCAAGTTTGATTATGGAAGCCTGGGGGTCAGCACATCAATCCAGTCGCGTGAGGCTCTAGCTGTGGAGCCGGGAAGCAGTCAGGCCGGCTCACTCTCCACCCCATGCTCAGTTCTCTTTTCCTGATCGGGCTACTTTGCAGCTTCAGCTCACTCTCCACTATGTCCTGATGCACACAGTGTGAGAACGTAGTACGTGGATATACGCACTATGACCTGACATTGTGCTCATCAGGTCACAGTGGAGAGCATGTCAGACCTGCAGAGTAGCAGGTTCCCGAGCAGGAGCCCAGTGCCTGATCAGGAGAGGGAAGAGATTTTTTTAAATTATAGAACTGAGCATGGGGGTCTGATCTAAGCATGGGAGTTTCTGATCTTGGCAATGGGGGTCTGATATAAGCATGGGAAGGGTCCTGATCTGACCATGAAGGGGGGGTCAGATCTGAGCATGGGGGGGTCAGATCTGAGCATGGGGGGTCTTGTTTGAGCATGGATTGGTTAGGTCTGAGCATGGGGGGGGATCTGAGCACTGAGGGTCTGACACTGAGAGAGTCTGATTTGTGTTGTCTGATCCGAGCATTGGAGGTCTGATGAGGTTTGGGGATCTGATTTAGGAGTCTGATCTATTTTTTCTTTTTTTTCTCTGCTAATAATTTTTCTTTTTTAAAAACTAGGTGCATCTTGTAGGGCGAAAAATACAGTGACTCGTGTGTAAATGTATAGCTTGTGGCTCCTGGTAGTCATAAGTTTTTTGTGTTTTTTTGCTTTTTTTATCTGTAAGGTTGGCCACCCCTGCTGTAGAGCAACACACTGCCCCAACTTCTGTTGTGGTTATCTGAGGACCCATTTTATATGACAGTCAGATCCCCTAATAATGATGTAAGGGGCACTAACAGCTCAGTAATATGTGCAGGGTATCCTGGGGCCATATTTTTTTAACAGAATAATACTGGCCCACACACAATAAGGGTCTCCCAGGGTTACAAATCGTTCCACTATAACATACTTTGTGTATAAAAGTTCACATTCCCAGAATGGTTCTTTGTGAATTGCCTGTCACGACCATGTTTATGGCCGTGACTCCTTGGGAGCCGCATACAGTTGCCCGCGGTTTGGGTTGTAGTGTCAACCGCAGCTGGAGGCATAATGTTGTTAGCCCCAAGTGCAGTTGCCGCGGACAACAGCTATGTGTGCGGTTCCCTTGGAGTTGTGTGCGCGTATGTATGCACTTTGGTATGTCTGTGTGCACTCTGTGTTATGTGTGGTGTGCACTCACATCTTCCCCTCACTGTGGTTGCCCGTGGCAACGTTTGGTCGTTGTGTGTTCATGGTGGTGGCAGTATCCCGGCCTTCGGGCTGACTCCCAGGACACGGTTGCCACCCATGTCGTTGCCTGCGGCAACAGCCACAGTGTGTTTTGTGTTTTGGACACTTCCCCTTTAAGTTGTGTTTTCCCAAAACACACTGTGGCTGTTGCCGCAGGCAACAACATGGGTGGCACTCATGTCCTGGGAGACATCCCGACAGAGACATGGGTTGCCTGTGCCATCGTGGAGTAGAGGGACCTGGGAAGGTAAAGTTTCCCTTCTTATTTGTAGTCCCCCCTTTTTCATCCACCAGTCCCTTTCCTCCTTCCCCATCTGGTTCTGTAAGGTCTTAAGAACTTTCGGGAGACAGGAGGAGTTATTTCAGGAACCTGAACTGTGGCCACTTAAGACAGGGGTCTGCTTAGGTAATTTGGCAGCCATCTTTGCCGCCTGATCTGCCGTGGCTTTCCCCTTTGCCTCCTCTGCATCTGTTTACAGTGGCCTTTCGTTACTATCATCACCCCTCATGTTAGTGACAAGAGGGCTTCCATCAGAGACCTCACTGCTTCCCCATTTTCGATGGGTTTACCTGAAGCGATCAAGGAGTCTCTGGCTTTCCATATGGGCCCATAGTCATGGGCTATCCCAAAGCACACCTGGAATCAGTGTAAATGGTGGCTGTTTTTCCATCTGCATATCTGCAAGCCATCTTCAGAGTCTTTTAGCTCCACTTCTGAGCAGACATGTGTGGTAGTTCACATTTAATCACCACTGCCTAACCTGTGTAGTACCTGCCATCCTGGCCATACATCGATCCATCCACAAAGAGCACATGATCTAGATTACCTAATGGCTGATTTACCAAATCCCACTACCTCTTGTGACATCATCTGCAAACAGTCAGGAGCCTCTTCCTCTGAATCTGGAAGAAAAGTTTAAAGTGCGGTGCCCTAACTCTTCCCTCCCCCCTTGGTCCAGAGGCAACAGGGTGGCTGGGTCCAAAGTATTACACCTTTGGAGAGCAACATTGTCAGGCAACAAAATGGAACAATAATGGGCAACAAAACAATTATTTGGATTGTACGTTCATGAGGATAGATGTAATATCACCATTACTTTGTGGTTCAGAACTATATCAGATCTTTCATCAAGCATAGCTAGTACAACTACTAAAGCTCTGATGCAGACAGGGGCACCTCTGGCCACGGGATCAAGTCTGACTGAATAATATGCTACGGGACGTTATTGCTGGCCATGCAGTTGGGTGAGGACAGCTGAGTCATGGCCACTCACTTCATAACAATACAATCTAAATGTAATAATCTGATAGGCTCAGTGTGGGGGAACACAAAATTGCCAGTTCTAGGCATAAAAAACATCTACCACCTCATCTGTGAGGCGGTAGGGACTAAAGGACAAATCAATCACAGTGGAGTGAGTAGGGGTAATGGGAACCTGAGCCGACAAGGTATCTGTGTGTGTTGGGCACGATGTGGGTGTTAGAAACTGTGGCTTCATTAACGGCATGTAGGTCATGTACCATCCAATGGTGAGTGGTTTGTTTTTCTCAGCTTCTGGGAGTACTGATACAAACATGGACCAGGGAATTTTATCACTAATGGCCAACAAACAAAGTTCTTGGTCGTGGAGGGCACCTGTAAGCTTCACAGTGCCGTCCTCCTGATGTGAGATACCAGCATGTACTTTTGCAAACAAATCTGCACCTAGGATGCAATAAGGGGCGTTACCACTGACCAGCAAACGGGCAAGCGCATCTTGGTTAGGGGCAAATCTAATATGGATGGTTTCTGTTGAAAAAAAAAAGGGAGCGTACTACTTTCCCATCCACTTCTACCCAAAGGCTGGTGTCCTTGGAGAGTAAATCAGGGGAGGCCATGTTTGCTGTGCACAACTGTCTTGGCTGCTCCAGTATCAATCAAAAACGGGACTACTTCTTTATCACCCAGAGTGAGGGATATCATTGGGCCAGACTGAATCTGCTAAAAAAATAAAATAAAAGTAGAGCCGATACTGGATTTCCTGTTTCCTAATCTTGATCTAACCCCCCCCCCCCCCCCCCTCACCTGTCTGTGTTCTCCTTATGACAAAAAAACATGGGTGTCTGTGGGGACAGACAGTGATCCGGGCATGGTCAACATAGAATACAATCCTCTCGTGTGGTGTGGACGAGGAGTACCATACACACCACAACACTCTCTCTTCTGGGATCTGGGTCCCACAGACTCTGCAGGCCCATCATATGGTGGCAGACTTACTTTTTCCCTCACTTCAATGAGGCGTTTGACATCAGGGCTGAAGCAATGCCAAAGGAACACTACCTATGGTTGGCACCACTGAACCACCCAATGCCGCTTGATGTTACTCTGCATTTTGGCTTACAGAAGTATCCAATTTTCCCTATCGCGGAATTAATAGACTGGAAAACAAAACAGGACTTCTCATCTTCCATGGGAGTGTCTTATAACTAGGGGATGGGCACAAGGGCTGTCGTTATCTGTAACATCCACCCCTTTCAGTCGGACGCTGTGGTCCTTCTTCTTTCTGTCATTAGTATGCCAGCTGTCCATAAGAACAGAGCTCTGATGTGAAGCACAACACTTAACATCTGACAATACAGACATGAACACACACAGGGTCCATAAGAAACTTTTCATTGACTTTAATTTAAAAATAAAATAAATAAATAAAAATGTACAGCTTGATCAATGCTGTTGGCACCAATAAAAACCCCAAAACTTCCAAGAAAAATAAAATAAAATCCTCAATGCACGTATTATTTAAAAAACAAATACCGTACTCCATACGCATTCATATATATTTTCATGTACTCATTTTCATTAACAGCTCATAATCAGTCTTTACACATATTCGCCTCAATCACAACTCAAAGCCACACCCATTCACATTCCACTGAATCATTTATGTCTTCCAACCCACATTGTTTCATCCCAAAACTTGCAGCACAGACAAACATAGCTTTCCTGGAAACAGATAGCCACACCACACCCAGAATTGCTGATGGTCTGTCACTGTAAGACAATATACATGTTATAATCATACAGTCATTTTGTTAAAAGCTGGATTCCCACAGTACACTGCTTGGGAAAGAAGAAAGAAGAAAGAAAATTATTGAACAATTCTTTGTCTTGTATAATATATTGCACATCACTTACTCTGCATCATTCCCTCATTCCCTCCCCCCTTTTTCCTTCGCCTGCTCCCCTTATCTCAGGAATGTTTCTGTTAAGGTGGGGGAAGTGAGTCTCTGTAGCTCACACTGGATACAACACCTATCCATTAACTGACCATCTTTTACTGCTGTAATCTCTAGGATATTCCCTAGTTAAACACACACATATTATTAGGGTAACAAAACTTAACCGGTTCGTTTCGGAACATTTAACACAAGCGCCGTTCTGATTGCAGACACTGGGGCACTTTCTTTCTTTCTTGTTAATGCCATCAATTAACATCCTGACATTGCTCTGTTTTCTTCACTCACTCAACCAATAGTCTGAAATCATACATCACTCTGGTGTGTATATGTTTTGTGTGTGTCTGTGATTTATGTGAGGAGATTTTTGAGAACTCCCCCCTCAAAATCACGGGAGTTCTGATGCCCACAGTCTGTAAGCTCTAACTTCACAGATTCTTACAGATCTTCATCCCTGTTGCCAGGGGGCAACCTCAGTCCGAGTCTACACTTTCTCTAACATTCTTTTTCACATTTTAACTTTCAGTTCTTCCCTCGCTACTAGCTAGGGGCTGTATTTTCTCCTTCATAATACTGGGACTGACCCATATCAAAACAACAGTATTTCAGACTGTCACACACACAAAACAGAGGCGTGATCAGCACCTTTAGCCCTTTCTTCCGCAGACAAAGGATTCACCCTCCCCTCTGGTTTGCTCAAATCTGACTATCACGTCTGACTAGTCAGCCGGGACTCCCCGCATGTCTTCCCCAAAACCAGGGGTCAGGCGGGCTCCGTCGCGTCTTCCTGGGGTCAGGTTAGGTAGAGAATATCACCGCAGTCTTCCCCTAGATCAAAAGGTCATGAGAGGTTCTACCATCTTCCTAGGGTCAGGTCAGGTAGTCTCCGCAGTCTTCCATTAGATCAAAAGATCATACGGCTCTACGCATCTCCCTGGTCAGGTCAGCCGGAGTTCCTTTGTCCCACACTTCGGCGATACAGCGCCTCCTTCCAAACCAGGAGGTTACTGTCCCCTCCCTTTGTCTGTGGTTTTACCGTCTGTGCTCAACTCACTCCTCACATAAATCACAGACACACACAAAACATATACACACCAGAGTGATCTATGATTTCAGACTAATGGTTCAATAGACTCCAAGCTTTCAGCATTACAGCCGACTACTATACTTACATCGGTACCACCTCACAGCAGACTGAGCTATCTGAGCATGACGAAGTAAATAGCAGAACGGCAGATGAGATAAAAAGTTTTCTCACCTTTCTTTGAGGTTGCAATCCTCTCCCCTCTGCCGTTCGTCAAGCTCAGGGGCCCGTTTTGTCAGCTGTCTGATGCTACTTTCGCTCAGAGTCCCTTCGTGGTCGCCATTTGTTAAAACCACCCTAAATTAGGGCATTTAAGATACAATCTGGTGTTCCAAATCAATGTACCCCCCCCCCCCAGGGGGTTAACATCCACACGTGGCTGAGAGACTGAACACTGACACAGAAGTTGGTCAAAGCAATCTCTAACTTTAATTACATGGGGGTAAGCATATATACATCTTCAGAAGAGGGCAGTCCTCACTGAGGCTAAAACATTGTTTCATTGGTCAAAAAGGAAGAAGAGATAAGAGAGAGGAGATAGCACCCTGGCTTCTGTGCACTGGGTCCTACTTTGGAATGTGAACTAATGTAAACATCTGGTTACCATCGCCATTTTGTAATGGAGTTTATTCTAACAAGAATACTGCCTACGTCATATGTGACACTTCAAAGAGGTGCTTCTCTATAGGCAGTGAATAATATATACATATCATCAAGCCATATGATTGGCTTACGCATTCCACCACACTCTATGGGACACCTATAGAAAGATAAGAAATTAGACACTTCCCACAGCATAGCTCTTTGCCCCCTCTCTCTCCTCTCCAGTCTTGAAACAAAGAGGGGGGTGGGTGGGCACTTGGAAGTAGAACAAGTTAACTCATTACAATCCTAGATATACAAAATACTGTATAGAATAAAATTCACACATCTTTAACACATACCTACCACCCTCAAAGTACCCCTTTGCTGTGTTGCCGTTGAAGGCCAATGTGCTAGAGGTCTGCTTGTCATATGCTACAACGTAGTCTTGTGTATTAGTGCCTGGGCATTCCGTTGCCCATAACGAACAGATGGTGGCAGCATGGTTTGTGGCTGTGCGAGATGTTTTGGGGGGTAAATTTCTTAACTCCTTGGTAGCCTAGTGCATAGGTTAGAAGCAGAGTTCTCCCTTACAGTCACATTCAAGGTTACATGTACAGCGAGTGCTAGAGTGTCCCTTTGTGGCCTGTCAGAATACATGTATGCCTGCATGATATTGCGATGCCCAGAAATGTCTCTGCCAGATTTTATTCCCTTCCTTGGCCTGCTCGTTTGCCAGATTTATCAGAAACCAAGCATTTATGGGACAACAACTTCGGAGACCCACAAGTGAGCAGAATCTAGAGGCCTAGCTACAACAAATGTGAGCAAATGTGCCACAGGATACCATATGGAACCTCTTTCTCATCTTGTATCCAGGCTAGAGGCGGCCCAACTGGGTACTAGAGCTTTCTTTCAGTTGTACAGTTTCATCCAATAAATGTATCCCTTCACTCTAATAATGTAATTACTTACATAAATCATCATTACATTCACACATATATTGTTTTATTTGATTCCAACAACTTTCTTGGTATATACTTTTTTAATTTAGTGCTCACTTACAAAATAAATAACACACCAACACATATTGCCACAGGATGTCCTGCACATATCGCTGAGCCGTTACTGTCCGTCGTATCACTACTAGGGTGTCACGGTGGACAGGATATCAGATACACAGAAAAGTAAACAAACAAGTTTCTAGGCGAGAAGCTGAGGATAATGGTCACCTCCTGGCAAATCCCTACCAGCTCTCCCTATACTGCTATGCCCACGTTCAGACCCTTAAGGTGGGAATAACGTGTCCTCGTGCCTGGGCTGAAAATACCCTAAAAATCCCTAAGATGGTAAAAGGGGAATAGAGGCAGCCTGCTCCCTCAGAACCAGGAGGGGACAGGCGTCTCTCTAACAGCCTAGACAGCAAACCACCAGATAACAAAAAAACAACTTATCTTTTCTGAGCAGGAACAGATAATCCTTCCTTCCTTGCTTTCACAGAGACAGACAGAAGCTATAACCCGGGGAGTGGGGGTAATTTAACCACCTCAGCTCCCCTAGCTTAAACACCCTTAATGACCAGACCACTTTTTACAATTCTGCACTACACTACTTTTACAGTTTATTGCTCGGTCATACAACTTACCACCCACATGAATTTTACCTCCTTTTCTTCTGACTAATAGAGCTTTCATTTGGTGGTATTTTATTGCTGCTGACATTTTTAAATTTTTTGTTATTAATCGAAATTTACCAATTTATTGCAAAAAAATGACATTTTTCACTTTCAGTTGTAAAATTTTTCAAATAAACTACATTTCTATATAAATTTTTATCTAAATTTATTGTTCTACATGTCTTTGATAAAAAAAAAATTGTTTGGGTAAAACAAAAAATTGTTTGGGTAAAAGTTATAGCGTTTACAAACTATGGTACAAAAATGTAAATTTCCGCATTTTTAAGCAGCTCTGACTTTCTGAGCACCTGTCATGTTTCCTGAGGTTCTACAATGCCCAGACAGTAGAAAACCCCCTCAAATGACCCCATTTTGGAAAGTAGACACCCTAAGGTATTCGCTCATGGGCATAGTGAGTTCATAGGAACTTTTTATTTTTTGTCACAAGTTAGCGGAAAATGATGATATTTTTTTTTTTTCTTAAAAAGTCTCATATTCCACTAACTTGTGACAAAAAATAAAAACTTCCATGAACTCACTATGCCCATCACAAAATACCTTAGGGTGTCTTCTTTCCTAAATGGGGTCACTTGTGGGGTAGTTATACTGCCCTGGCATTTTAGGGGCCCTAATGCGTGAGAAGTAGTTTGAAATTAAAATGTGTACAAAATGCCCTGTTAAATCCTAAAGGTGCTCTTTGGAATTTGTGCCCCTTTGCCCACCTAGGCTGCAAAAAAGTGTCACACATGTGGTATCGCCATACTCAGGAAAAGTTGGGCAATGTGTTTTGGGGTGTCTTTTTACATATACCCATGCTGGGTGAGAGAAATATCTCTCTAAAAGACAACTTTTCCAATTTTCTTTATACAAAGTTGGCATTTGACAGAGATATTTATCTCACCCAGCATGGGTATATGTAAAAAGACACCCCAAAACACATTGCCCAACTTCTCCTGAGTAGGGCGATACCACATGTGTGACACTTTTTTGCAGCCTAGGGGCGCAAAGGGGCACAAATTCATTTTAGGAGGGCATTTTTAGACATTTGGATTCCAGACTTCTTCTCACGCTTTAGGGCCCCTAAAATGCCAGGGCAGTATAAATACCCCACATGTGGATAAATACCCCATTTTGGAAAGAAGACACCCCATGTTATTCCATAAAGAGCATGGCGAGTTTATAGAACATTTTTTTTTTTTTGGGCACAAGTTAGTGGAAATTTTTTTTTTTATTATTATTTTTTTTTCTCACAAAGTCTCCCTTTCCGCTAACTTGGGACAAAAATTTCAATCTTTCATGGACTCAATATGCCCCTCAACGAATACCTTGGGGTGTCTTCTTTCCAAAATGGGGTCATTTGTGGGGTGTTTGTACTGCACTGGCATTTGAGGGTCTCCGCAATCATTACATGTATGGCCAGCATTAGGAGTTTATATTGAGCATACGGTTAATATTGAGCATACGGGTAATGAGATTTTTTTTTCCGTTCAGCCTCTGGGCTGAAAGAAAAAAATGAACGGCACAGATTTCTTCATTCGCATCGATCAATGTGGATGAAAAAATCTCTGCCCAAAAAAAAAAAGGAGGGGAAAGGCATCTGCCAGGACATAGGAGCTCCGCCTAACATCCAAACCCACTTAGCTCGTATGCCCTGGCAAACCCGATTTCAATCAATCAATGTGGATGAATAAATCATTGCCGGGATTTTTTTTTTATATATACAAAGTGTTTGCCAAAGCATATGAACCTCGGCAAACGTATCTTTTACTGCAGAGGAGAAATCTCGTCTTGCAGCGCCGCATACACCGACTTTTGTGTAATCTGACAGCAGTGCAATGCTTATGTCAGAATGCACATCAGTGCTGCAGCTGGTTCATCGGTTGGTCCACCTAGAAGGTAAAAAAAAGAAAAAAACAGGCTGCAACGCAATAAATTTATTAACATTATAATAACATTTGAACAGAACATTAACTTTTATAAACTTTATTTAACTTTTTGAACAGAACATTAACTTTTTTGCTTACCGGTGATTTTTTTTTTGTTTTGTTTTTTTTTTTTACCTTTTTTATAGGACAAACCTCTCCTTCCCCATGGGACAATGTGCAAAGCGCAAATCGCCCAGAGATGTGGCAAAGTACAATATGCACTTTGTCCAAGGTGAAAGGAGAGGTTTGCAGCAGCTCTGTGTGAAAAGGCCCTAATAGCCCTGTGTGCCTGTCCTGTGAGATGCAATTCCTATGCTAATAGTGTACCTATGAGTGGTACTTCCAGAAACACTCCCCTAAGCATAGGTCAGGGTGGTCAGGGCAGTCAGGACAGAAATAGCGGGTGTCAGGCCTTATTCCACTCCTGCTACAGACACAAAAAAATTTTTGGGGGTGACGCTTGGGTTGAGGTACCAGAAACGACATTAGGGAAATGTCGCTCGTGTAGACGGCTCACTGCACTGGTGGATGGGGCCACGGAACCTCCTGGATACAGGAGGTTCTCGATTATCTCTTCCTGAAATTTGAGGAAGGATCTTGTTCTCCCAGCCTTACTGTAGAGAACAAAACTATTATATACAGCCAATTGAATCAAATATACACCTTCTTATACCAGCGTCTGGTGCAGCGGGACACTAAATAAGGAGCCAACATCTGGTCATTGAAGTCCACCCCTCCCATGAGCGAATTATAGTCGTGGACTGAGAGGGGCTTTTCAATGACACTGGTTGCTCGTTCAATTTGTATTGTCGTGTCTGCGTGAATGGAGGAGAGCATGTAAACATCACGCTTGTCTCTCCATTTCACCGCAAGCAGTTCTTCGTTACACAAGGCAGCCCCCTCCCCCCTTGCAAGACGGGTGGTAATGAGCCATTGGGGGAAGCCCTGGCGACTAGGTCGCACGGTGCCACAGCAGCCAAACTGTTCTAGGAACAAATTCCTGAAGAGGGGCACACTTGTGTAAAAATTTTCCACATAAAGATGGTACCCCTTGCCAAATATGGGTGACACCAAGTCCCAGACTGTCTTCCCACTGCTCCCCAGGTAGTCAGGGCAACCGACCGGCTCCAGGGTCTGATCTTTACCCTCAGAAAGGCCCAGAAAAGTTTTAATTTCGGAAACCTGGACGGGTTTCCACCGGAAAGACTGGGCATTAAAGCTTCCCGGGTTGGCGGATATAAATTGAGTGGCATACCGATTTGTTTCTGCCACGACTAAGTCCAAGAGCTCCGCAGTCAAGAACAGCTAAAAAAATCAAAGTGCCGAACCGATCTGAGCTGTCTCAACCCGAACTCTGACTGGGCGGTGAAAGGGGGAACTACTGGTGCGGCTGAAGTTGGGGGCTGCCAATCAGGGTTTGCCAGCATGTCAGGGACTCTAGGAGCTCTACGGGCCTGTCTGTGTGGTGGCTGCGACGGGGGAACTACTGCACGTGCCACCGTACCAGCTTCAACTGCCCTTCTGGTGCTCGCCACTTCACCATGTGCTACGGCAGAGCTGGTACTAGGTCCAGGATGGGCTGCGCTGCTGGTGTATGCCTCACCACGTAATTCGACAGCGCCAGCCCCACTCTGCTGACCTTGAAGCGGATCCTGCGCAACCTGTGGTCTAGCAACACGGGGCCGGGTACGCCTGGTGGTTTTAGGGACCTCAACCTCCTCCTCCTCAGGCCTGATCGGGCAACCACTGCGTTTTGGGTGGAGGGTGAGCTAAGGTGACTATTATAGATCTGACTGTGATCAGTTCTGATCACTTACAGATACTATAACAGTACAAATGCTGATTAGCGATACGCTAATCAGCGAATCAGTGACTGTGGTGGGCTGGGAGCTAAACGATCGCTAACTACATAACCAAGGGGCCTAAATTATCCTAAAACTATCAGTCAATACCAGTGAGAAAAAAAAAGTGACAGTTTACACTGATCACTTTTTTTCCTTTTCACTAGGTGATTGACAGGGGTGATCAAGAGGTTAATTGGGGTGATGGAGGGTGATTCGGGGGCTAAGTGTTGTGTTGGGTGTACTCACTGTGAACTGTGCTCCTCTGCTGGAACCAACCGATGAAAAGGACCAGCAGAGGAGCACAGCAGCCATTTAACACATTATATTTATAAATATAATGTGTTAGATGGCTTCTGATTCGTTTTTTTGAAAATCATCAGCCTGCCAGCGACGATCATTGGCTGGCAGGCTGTTGACGAACTTGTCCTGTAACTTTTGCCGGCCCGCGGGCCGGCTGTGAGCGCGAGATGACGCATAGATGCGTGACTGTGCCTGAGTGAGCCGCCTCTGGAACGAGATCCTGCGTTAGGCAGTCCGGAGGCGTTCAAACCAATGACCCCACCCAAAACAAAACAAAGCAAAAGACTAGACACGTGCTAAAGTCCTGGCAGCCATGGTAAAGTGTAGTGGGGAGCGGGGGAGCAGCATACTTACCATCCGCGCGGCTCCCGGGGTGCTCCAGAGTGACGTCAGGGCGCCCCAAGCGCATGGATGACGTGATCACATGATCCATGCGCATGGGGCGCTCTGACATCATTCTGGAGCGCCCCGGGAGCCGCACGGACTGTAAGTATACTGCTCCCCCGCTCCCCACTACTTCTATAATAGCGTCCTGGCTGCCATAGTAACACTGAAAGCATTTTGAAGACGGATCCGTCTTCAAATGCTTTCAGTACACTTGCGTTTTTCCGGAGCCGGCGTGTAATTCCGGCAAGTGGAATACACGCCGGATCCGGACAATGCAAGTGTGAAAGAGGCCTTAGCTGTATATGAGGTAGATCTGTTTGATCTCTCTTTGTCTCCACATAGGCATCCAATAGGGGACTGTGTATATAGTCCCTGTCTACTGCATATCATCCTTATAACCTAATTGGATGTCAATGTTGGTATTTCGCTAATATAGTTCAAAAATATATAGTAAAAACGTATATTCAAAATATGGTACTATTGTCTCTCTTTCTTTTCAAAATAACACATATTTGTCAGCGATATGTAGACAAATCATCTGTTCCAGAAGATATTTGGTATTATTGTGCACATATATAATTAATTTATGTTCTAAATGCGTTAGTTTTCCGGTTCACCTTTATATTAGTAATGATATTTTTCTAAATCTGTTTGATCTCTCTTCATCTCCACATTCTAGTGGGTCCTTGATTCTATAAATGATAAACAATAATACCATTGGTATATTAGTTAGTGGGTTATTTTAGTGGGTCCTTGATTCTATAAATGATAAACAATAATACCATTGGTGTTATTGATTATCATTTATAGAATCCAGGACCACATAAAGTGCAACACCAAGCCATCAAAAAGGCATATGCGTACCAATAAAATAAAAAATTTTTGTCAGTTTGGGATTTTTTCCTAAATAAAGGTGAACTATATTGACTCAAGTGTCACGAGAAAACAATCTCAGAATGGCTTGGATAAATAAAAGTGTTCCAAAGCTATTACCACATATTACCACAAGTGACACATGTCAGATTTGCAAAAAAATGGCCTGGGCAGAAGGGCGAAAACTGGCCTGGGGTAGAAGGGGTTAAGTGTGTGTGCCTTGTTTTTATTTTTACTTTTATATATCTACATTTCAGTCATATGTTTATATTAGATATAATAAATGATTATATGGATTACATACATTTGATGTCTCTGGATTGTTCCTAATGAAGTGTGCCTTTCTACAGTGATAATACATATAACCAGGTTTGACAGGGTGAGTCATAGAGCCAGAGCACCTTTATCCAGAGCAAGAAAAGGGGTGATCCGCTAAAATAAACAATTTTGTTTCACATTTGTATTTGAATCTTCAGAACGTGGCGTCATGTGCTGCTTTTTGAGACATTTTAGCCTATATAAGTGATGTTTAGGCTCAACAGGTCTGGCAGTAATCATATCTGGGTGCGATTAGTGAAATTGAACCTAATTGTCCACTAAATTTGGTTACGGCCTCTTTCACACAAGCTAGGGCAGACCTAAAGCCCACTCATTAGTTCTGGTGACATCCCCGGGAACACTGCTAGGCGGCCGATCATAATGACATACTAGTACATCAGTTTGGGTGATCACTTCCTGCTGTGATGTACTAATACGTCAAATGTCGCCAAGGGGTTAATGAATAGGGCTAATCGTAGGAGTGCAGTATTTGTGTCGTAGGAGTGTCAGTATTTGTCAGCGTGTCCTAGTTTTGTGTATATTTGCTTCCAAATGCGCCCATTATAGTTTATGAATGGTGCGTCAAAAATGGAAGGAAGGAGTACGTACGCATGTAAATCCGGATTAATTACTGAAGGAATACTGATGATGAATACTGTAGTCGCTTTCACACAGGCAGTGTTTGTTCGTTGTTTGATCAGTGATTTTCATCCGTGATTGTGAGCCAAAGTCAGTTGTGAGTCCAAAACACAGAAGCTGTGCAAATCTTTCCATTATACCTTATTTGTGTGTAGACTTCACTCCTGGTTTTGGCTTACAATCACTGAGGAAATCACTGATTAAACATTGATTGTGAGAATGCGGTGTGGGGTTTTGCTCTGATAGACAGGCAATCACAAAGTCTTTAACTTAAACAGTTCGGTGTTTATTCACACATAAGGAAACACAAAATGACCGTTCACAGTCTTGGTGTTTGTTCACACCATGCAATGTCTATAGAACAAAACTTTCACCTGGTCAGCAGTTTTTCCCCCAGCCACCCACAGCAGGCTTTAGGTGCCTGTTTTCCAGCATGCGGCTTTCAAACATTTAGCACGGCACCACAGATCCCAAAACAGAGTCTCCACAGCTTCCCTGTCAGATGGAGGATCATCCATACACACAGCTGAGACTGCTGGCTGGGTTTTTATAAAGGACACCCACCCAGCACTTTGGCTACTCCCAGTAAGAGCAGTCCCGGATCGGCTTTACAGCCATACTAACAACAGTGTCAGTCAGCACTAGCTGCTGCTGACACTTAAAACTTCCGGCTCTTACCTACTGAGGCCAGGAACCTCGGTGACACATACCTTCCATCAATGACAGCCCCTAATTTAGTAGCTATGGGACAATTATTTTCACATAGGGCCACGTTGGGCTGAGCAGCAGTTTTCTTTTGTCTAATAGAGTAGTTTGATTATCTGAAACATTTAAGTGTAAAAAATATGCAAATATGGAAGACTTGGGTAGAGTGTGAATACTTTTTCACAGCACCAAAGTAAAAAAATATAAATATAAGGAGAGTTTTGCATCTGTGGCAGATACTTGAGCAGAAGCCTCCATTGCAGATTCTAGCAAAAGGACAAAATACCATTGCTTGCAGTGGTATTTTGTCTGGTAGAATGGCTGAATTCATACCAGAAACTAATGGACTCTATTACAGTCAGTACGCATTCACACAAACTTGTGACGGCTGTGTCCATTCTGCGGACTGCAAACATGGACAAACGGCCATGTGCACCTTGCATTGTTATGCGGACCCAGTTACTTAAATGGGTCCAAGATCCGCAAGATGTAGCCAAAGATAGGACTTGTCCTATCTTGTGTGGCACGGAGGCATATACCATCAGGCTCCAGTGTGATTTCAGGCTTATCCCAGATCCACAAGTTCTGTTTCTCTGTTGCTATACATGAATAGAAAAAAATACTTTCATTGCAGATCTGAGCTTGACATAAGCTATAAAAATCTATTGAAATGTTAATATCATATGTTAGTAGAAATGTAACATTTTTTTTAATTACAGAGCCTAATTCTTGCTGAACATAGCCCAGGAACGGACAGCACAGAATATAAGATTATGTTTTCACTTGTTTGCCAAACCATGGAACCAGTGGATGTAGAGCCCTATTACCTCCCGTTCATGTTTTGCAATGGTAATGTAAAATCTTCATTCTTGTTTACAGCTATTCACTTGCATGATTACAGGCAGTTCCTTGTTGCAATAATTAATTTTGTGTGTCATCTTTTCCCATTTAACTTTGTACTAAAAGCAAATTATGCAGTATAATGCAGCATTTAAATTTAAGATCCATTCCCCTTTGCTTTTCTAACTCCTTAACAACTGCTGTATAGTGTTGTTACAGCATCTGTTCAAGGAACGTCTTTTGCTCTCTGATCATTTGACCCTTTAGATGCCCGGCTAACAGTAACCACTGCATTTAAGCTGTTTGACAGAGGGGCAGAAGGCTCCCTCTGTTAGCTAATCAGCCCACCATGGCGAAGTTGCAGAAGGCAAGGATGCAATGTTTTATTTAGGCACTCAGGGACCTAAAAATGCTCCCTGGCATGCCTTATTAGTTTGCCTTTCAGTGCTAAAATAATGCTTCCCTGGGACACCCAAAAATAAGTACAATTAAACGCTATGTTAAACTTTTGGGGCTATTTTTTTGTTATTATTGCATTGTATTCATTTTGAGCTAAAAATCATTTTAATTGGTCTTTATTAAAAATTTTGTAGCCCTTTCTCTGTACAGCTTTCTGGTTCTCTAGCAGCAGGATCTGTGTTTTTTACTCTGTTCCGTCAGGCAGCTAAGCTGACTGCTCCTTATATGTGATCTCTGACATTATTAACACTCATTATAGCTCAATTCTTATCTTACTCATAAGAATGTGGCTTAAATAAGTGTTTTTGAGCTACTAGTGATTTAGAGATAAGGGTTATTAAATGACTGGCACAAAGTGAAAGTACCATTTACACAGCTAGACAAATAGTTAACCCTTTGGACAGAACAACTGAATAATTTTAATAAAGACCAATTGAAATAAAAATTATATTTAGCCCAAAATTGCCCCCGAAGGTGGACATAGCCTTTAACACGTTAAGGACCTATGACGAGTATACTCGTCATGGAGCACTGCTACTTAGCTCTCCATGACAAGTATACTGTCACCATGTCTGCAGACATGGTGACAGCGCTGAGTCCCCGGCTGTTACACACAGCCAGGCACCCAGGGTCAATGCCTAGGGGGGTCCTGTGTCCCCCGTATCGGCGATCGCTGCAAACCGCAGGTCAATTCAGACCTGCGGTTTGCAGCGCTTTCTGCAGTTTCTGATCCCTGCGGTCCCTGTGCCTTTGCAGCCCCCAGACAGGATGGGGGGACAGAGGGAGGGAGCTCCCCTCCTTCCCCGTCTGCTCAGTTGTGGCAGACGGGGAAGGTTCCCATGGCAACAGGACGCCTTCTCAGGAATCCTGCTGTCCATGGTGCTGAACAGATCTGTGCTAAAGGCATAGATCTGTTCAAAGTGTAAGTAAAATACAGTACAATACACTATATAGTGTACTGTATTATACAGACATCAGACCCACTGGATCTTCAAGAACCAAGTGGGTTTGGGTAAAAAAAATGTAAAAAAAAAAGGAAAGAAAAAAAAACATTCATCACTGAATAAAAAAATAAAAAAAAATACACTACACATATTAGGTATTGCCGCGTCCGTAACGACCTGATCTATAAAACGGTCATGTTACTTTCCCTGCAAGGAACGCCATAAAAATAAAAAAATAAAAACTTTGAGGAAATTGAAATTTTGCCCACCTTACTTCCCAAAAAAGGTAATAAAAGTGATCAAAAAAGTCGCATGTACGCCAAAATAGTACCAATCAAACCGTCACCTCATCCCGCAAAAAATGAGCCCCTACAATGGCCCAAAAAATAAAAAAACTATGGGTCTCAGACTATGGAGACACTATAACATGACTTTTTTTTGTTTCAAAAATGATATTGTGTAAAACTTACATAAATAAAAAAAAGGATACATATTCGGTATCGCCGCGTCCGTATCGACCAGCTCTATAATAATATCACATGCCCTAACCCCTCAAATTAACACCATAAAAAATAAAAACTGTGCTAAATAAACAATTTTTTGTCACTTTACATCACAAAAAGTGTAATGGCAAGCGATCAAAAAGTCATATGCACCCCAAAATAGCGCCAATCAAACCGTCATCTCATCCCGCAAAAATCATACCCTACCCAAGATAATCGCCCAAAAACTGAAAAAACTATGGCTCTTAGATTATGGAAATACTAAAACATGATTTTTTTTTGTTTCAAAAATGAAATCATTGTGTAAAACTTATATAAATAAAATAATTGTATACATATTAGGTATCGCCACGTCCATGACAACCTGCTCTATAAAAATACTACATGATCTAACCTGTCAGATGAATGTTGTAAATAACAAAGAAAAAATGGTGCCAAAAAAGCTATTTCTTGTTACCTTGCCTCACAAAAAGTATAATATAGAGCAACCAAAAATCTGTTATGTACCCTAAACCAGTACTAACAAAACTTCCAGCTTCAAATGGGACATGGTGTCCAAAAAAAACAGTCTAGCAAAATCTGCCTTCCAAAAACTGTATGGCATTCCTTTTCTTCTGCGCCCTGCCGTGTGCCCGTACAGCAGTTTATGACCACATATGGGGTGTTTCTGTAAACGACAGAATCAGGGCCATAAATAATGAGTTTTGTTTGGCTGTTAACCCTTGCTTTGTAACTGGAAAAAAATTATTAAAATGAAAATCTGCCAAAAAAGTGAAATTTTGAAATTGTATCTCTGTTTTCCATTAATTCTTGTGGAACACCTAATGGGTTAACAAAGTTTGTAAAATCAGTTTTGAATACCTTGAGGGGTGTAGTTTCTAGAATTGGGTCATTTTTGGGTGGTTTCTATTATGTAAGTCTCACAAAGTGACTTCAGACCTGAACTGGTCCTTGAAAAGTGGGTTTTTGAAAATTTCTAAAACATTTATAGATTTGCTTCTAAACTTCTAAGCCTTGTAACATCCCCACAAAATAAAATGTCATTCCCAAAATGATCCAAACATGAAGTAGACATATGGGGAATGTAAAGTAATAACTATTTTTGTAGGTATTACTATGTATTATAGAAGTAGATAAATGGAAACTTGGAAATTTGCTATTTTTAAAAAAATTGGGGTAAATTTGGTATTTTTTTATAAATTTAAATGTATTTATTTTTACTTCATTTTACCACTGTCATGAAGTACAATATCTGCCGAAAAAACAAAAGTGACACTTTTCAGATTTGCAAAAAATGGCCTGGTCCTGAAGGTGAAAATGAGCCCGGTCCTTAAGTGTTAAAGGGGTTATCCAAGACTAAAGAATGTCCCCTATATGTCCGGGCCCCTCACATTGAATATACTTACCTAGCTCCCTGAGCTACTCCTGGTACCCGCACCGCCGCTGCTGCTTCGTGTGGGAGCAGCCAATGGCAGGCAGGGACGAGCCTCCCTAGCATCGCGGGTGAAGCAATGGAGGCTGTCCAGGACCAGGAGCGACGAGGGGAGCCAGGTAAGTACCCGTATAGTCAGTGTGAGGGGCCTGGGCATATGGGGGGCGTTTTTAGACTCTGATAACCCTTTTAAGTTTAATCAAGTTTAAAAACAATGGCCTACCCCAAAAAACAATTTTTCTTTTTCATTTTTATATAGTTCACTATATTTTTACTGCACATGGACAGAGCTGTGTAGTTTCTCTGCTTTGTGTAAGAAGCTGATTGGCAGGAATGACCTATCCTAAGAAAAAAAAGCGTTCACAGCACAGGCCTTTGGTTTCCCTGATGGGATAAATGGGTGCAAATAGTCCAAGGAGTGACATAATCCAGTAGGGCAAGGGTCAGTAATCTTTTTTGTGGGATGTGCCAGTTTAAAAAGAGCTGAAGCACTCGGTGTGCCCTTCACAGGAAAGTCATTTAAAGGGAACCTTTCATCACCTTTATGCTGTCCATACTAAAGGCAGAATAAAGTAGAGACAGGTGAGTTGATTTCAGCAATCTGTTATTTATAAGTTAAAAGTAAGTGGTTGCCGAGAACCAACATCACAATCATTGCAGACAAGGCCTTGAAAAGAGTCACGGCCACCTGAGAAGAGTCCTGGTTATTCATGAATTCCTGCCCACCTGCTGGTGACTGACAGTCTTCTACCTAGTTTTCTCCCTTTCTCTCTAGGAGAGAACTGCCAATCATCAGAAGATGGGTGAGAGTGCAGGAGATTATGAATAACTATGACTCTTCTCTGGTAGATTTGACTCTTTTCAAGGCCTGGGCTGCAAAGATTATGATGCTGGTTCTCGGCAACCACTTACTATTAGCTCATGAGTGACACACCGCTGAAATCAGCATTTCTGTCACTATTTTATGCATAAAGTTCATGACCGGTTCCTTTTAACAAACTGAATGTCAGATAAACCAAATAATTAGTTAAATTTGCCATTCAGTGCCACCCTTGTTCCAGGCTTTCTTTGCAAAACCAATCCAGCTGTGGTTCATACAAGGTGACTTTGAGCTGGATACAGACCTCAGAATGGTCTGCAGTAAGCGTGCTTCATGAGGGGAAGTAGATGAGATTGAGATATGTGAAAAGATCTGCTCGCTTAAGCACAGCCTCTCAAAGACTGACAGCATTGCAAAAGCAGTCTTCTTCACACAGTTAAATGTCTTTGGAAGTGATGCCCAACACATGTGTATTTTATTTTGATGTTTCAAGTGATAGCACTGCTCCTCTGAATCCACCTAAGGGAACAATATATGAGGGGGACCCCCATCAACAGTACAGTGACTGACAGAGCTCACTCCCATGCACCAATCACATCCATATCTCAACACCCCATACAGAGTAATTACATTTAGGTTCACCATCCTCCCCTCCAAAGTATTCAGAAAGCTTGCTGCCCATATTATCCTCCCAACCGGGTCCATGGGTCCACAAAAAAACGTAAGTTGCTCCTTGTGCATTCCATTTTCGTATGTCCGTATTTCCGTTCCGCAAAGAAATAGAAAATGTCCTATTACGGACAAGTATAGTACTGTTCTATTAGGAGCCTGCTGTTCCGTTCCGCAAAATATGGAATGCACACGGACGTCATCCGTGTTTTTTGCGGTCCGCAAAATACATATGGTTGTGTGCATGAGCCCTAAAAGTAATAAAAATAAAGCATAAAAGAAATGCTGTCCTGGTCCCAATTCTAGCAAGCTTTGTGGGGCTCTTGCTACAGCTGCTAATAAAAAAGATCAACAACATAAGGCAATAAAGTAATTGTAGAATATCTACAATTCGGTTAAATGTCCATATAAATAGATCTGGAGAGATTTATCAGTCAATCTGCGCCAAAGAAATATTGAAATTTCTGCCTAAATTACATGTTAATGAATTGTGCCAAATTAATCACATGCCTATTTTAGTATTCACTCCAAAAAGGATTCACACCAAAATACAAATCCACTGAAAAAAGTGGGTGTGGTTAATAATGTGGCGTTACCTGTCACACAGAACAAGCAATGGCCGTGTGCATGAGCCTTTAAGTCATAAGGGGTTGTACCAGATTAGAAGAAAGAGTCTGCATTTTTTTTACCTAGAAACAGAGATACCAGACACAACCCACAGACAAGTGTCAACGTGGCCCCCTTTTTTTTTTTTTTTTTTGTAAATAGTAGCCTATATGGTATAATAATGTGTAGGGCTTCATTGTCCTTGAAGGGAATGATGACTGTTCACTTTGTTTTCAAGATTTTAAGAAGCAACAGCAGATTGCACAGCTTACAAAGGAGAAAGACAATTTAACAGAATCAATTAAGGTTTTTAAAGGCCTTTTTGATGCAACAGATCACCTGATCAAAGAAATGAAATGTAAGTTTTTAAACATGTATGGTGCAGATTTAGCTTATTTGTGTACAGGGCCGGCTCTGTCATAAGGCAGCCCAAGCGGCTGCTTGAGGGCGCGGAAAACAATTAACTTGCTAACTTACATTTACCTCGCTGAGCCTGTGTGCCGACGCCCTCACTCACTCTCTCAGTCACAGAGCGGCACGCAGCTGACAGGCTGCTACACTCTGAGATACGAGACCCTGGTGTATTTAAATCTCATTTAGCATGTCTTTCAGAAAAGTTTCTCCTGGAATTCGAACTCGCAATCTTTACACATCAGAGGCAAGGCATTTACCCACACAGCAATGACAGCTGTATAGCCAGTTACTTAAAAAAATATATATATATAAGACTTCTACTGTAGATACCTAGTGTAGCAGAGCTGGGTGTGTTGGGGCAACTGTCATGTGTATGGTTGTACCCTAGGTATCAAAGTTATCTACAGTAGAAGTCTTATTTTATTTTATTTTTTTAAGTAACTAGCTATACAGCTTCCATAGCTGTGTGGGTAAGTGCTTTGCCTCTGATACAGAAGGTCATGGGTTCGAATCCCATCACAAACTTTTCTGAAAGACAGGCTAAATAAGAACACGAGCACCAAATCTTCAACACTAGAGGCTGCTGGGAACAGAGGAAGAGGCTGCATCGCATCGCTGACATGGAGGTAAGTATAAAAGTTTTTTTTTTTTTTTTAAATACCGGACTGTTACTTTACTGCCATGGGGTAGGGGCTATTGGCGCCATGATACTGGCACATGGAGGGGGGAGGAGAGAGGCACTTCATACTGGCACATTAGGGGGCAGGGGGAGAGGATGGCACTATGATATTGGCACATGGGGGGGGCAAGAAATGGATATTAATAATGAGGGGCAGAAATGTGAAATGATGGGGGAGGGGGGGGGGGCAAGAAATGGACATGAGTCATGAGGGGCAGAAATGTGAACTTTTTTTCATGTTCTTATCCTCTAACCATATATGCCAGGAATAGAAAATCAGATACCCATCTGCTCCTTGTGTCCCTTGTTGCGTGCTGATGTGTTGTCCATCATGATAAAGCATCAGATGACTGTAGCCATTTCCAGGATAGAGCTGTAAGGACCAAGTGGACGGACAGTCACTGTGGACAAAACATCAGCCCACACAAAGGAACACAAAGATCCCCTCTAATGGGGAAGGTCCTAAGAGTTATCAGTAAGGCATGTATATAAGGCTACTTTCACATTCGCGTTTGGTGCGGATCCGTCTTGTATCTGCACAGAGGGATCCGCACCAATAATGCAAACGCTTGTATCCGTTTATAACGGATCCGTTTGCATTATTCATTCAAAAACGGATCCGTCTTGACTTACATTGAAAGTCAATGAGGGACGAATACGTTTTCAATTGCACCATATTGTGTTAGTGAAAAACTGATCCGTCCCCATTGACTTACATTGTAAGTCAGGATGGATCTGTTTGGCTCCGCATAGTCAGACGGTCACCAAAACGCTGCAAGCTGCGTTTTAGTGACCGTCTAAAAAACGCAACGGAGACCAAACGCAGCCAAATTGATGCATTCTGAACGGATCCTTATCCATTCAGAATGCATTGGGGCCGAACTGATCCGTTTTGGGCCGCTTGTGAGAGCCCTGAAACGGATCTCACAAGCAGACCCAGAAACGCCAGTGTGAAAGTAGCCTTATTTTTTACATCTGATTTAAAGGGGTTCTACAGTTTGTTTAAACTTATGATCTATCCTCTTGTTAGATCATCAGCATCTGATCGGCGGGGGTCTCGGGTGTCGGACGCCCGCCGATCAGATGCTGATGATCTATCCAGAGGATAGATCATCAGTTTAAACAAACTGTAGAACCCCTTTTAAAAAAATCCCTGAACAGCCATGGTTAACTGACTGCATGGTTTACTTTTTGCATGGTTTTACTCTTATGTTTCTCTGACATAAAAAACATTCATGCTCCTGTTCAACCACATAATGTTTTCTATATTGACTAAATTTCATCCACATCAAGGAGTATTCACAGGCATAGACATGCACATAAGAGCGTACAAATTTGCAGCCATACTTTGACAATAAATAATGATTATATGCAATACACATAGATAATTATACTATATTATACACATAATTTAGTTAACCGTACATGTATACAAACAGGTGGCACAATATGTATAAACTACTATAGCACCTTATCCATGCAGTTTTTTCCATTTAAAATAAAGAAAAATAGCAGGGTTTTTGTGGCACAGTAATGGAGTATCTGTCTACTGCACCGTTCAGCTGTGTGAATGTATCCATAGTGTTGAATACATACTTTGGAAAAATAATCCAGCAGCTGTTGAGTGGTAAGGTCAGCTGTTGTCCTCTCTCCCATATTTCCAGACAATTTTATTTTTATTTTTAAAGACCTTTGTATGTGTATTCTATAAGGGTATTGGATTCCAAGTTTGAGAAAGCATTGTCTGCATTACAGGTAATGACAAATAACGGATTTAGTGACAATGTGATATAACATTTAATTTTAATGTATAATTGTTTATTAGGCCAGTCGGAAGAGGCCACGGGTAAAGAAAGGATCCTGAAAAATGAATTAGAGAAAAATAAAATTGATTTGCCAGTAAAAAACCAGGTAACAAATTCAAGTATACTTTTGGAGTTGTATATAGAATTTAGTGTTATGTATGTTTTGTATAACCAGTATTTCTTTATTCTTGCAGATAGAACACATTAATAACCTCATAAATAAAAAGATGGCTCAAGCAGAGACCTTGTTTAATCAGCCTAGACGGAAATGTTTACTGCCTTCTTTTTCAAATTGCAGAAAGGATGTGTTAGGAAAGGTGAGGTTCCAACCCCTTTGAAGTCTATGGTTTCATATATATCATATGGTAAAAAGTATGTGGACATGACCATCAAGTTCCATTCCAAAACTATGAGCATTGAGGCCCCTTTGGCAGCTGTAACACCTTAGTGACCAACCTGTTTTGGCCAAGCGTTTTTCTTCCTTTTTTTATCATCACCTTCCAAGAGCTATAACTTTTTTATTTTTCCATCTATATACAGTATCTCACAAAAGTAAGTACACCCACCCCTCACATTTTTGTAAATATAAATTTTGTTACAAATTTTTATATATAATTATATCTTAACTCTCTTGGGCATAGAGTTCACTAGAGATTCACAGGTTGCCACTGAAATCCTCTTCCACTCCTCCATGACGACATCAAGTTGCTGGTGGATGTTAGAGACCTTGCGCTCCTCTACCTTCCGTTTGAGGATGCCCAACAGATGCTCAATAGGGTTTAGGTCTGGAGACATGCTTGGCCAGTCCAGCATCTTTACCCTCAGTTTCTTTAGCAAGCAGTGGTCGTCATGGAGGTGTGTTTGGAGTCATGTTATACTGTAATATTAGTCATGGAATACTGTCCTGTGGGCCAGTTTATGAAGAAAGGGCTTCATGCTCTGCTTCAGTATGTCACAGTACATGTTGGCATTCATGGTTCCCTAAAAATCTTGCAGGAATTATAGATGTTGTCTTCCAACTGGCCTTGCACCTTAGAATTGTAAATAAAGGACCTAGTCCTGCACTGATCCTAGTATGCCCTGGCAAAGCTATAAGACCCTAATGACCTCCTAATACAGAGTCATCGCCCTGAAAAGAGCGGCCCCGTCCGGAAACCTTTCCCTATTACAGGACTCTAGACAACTCTACCACTATACAAAAAATACAAAATCTCTAATAACAAAGGAAATAAATTGGTGGACCGACGCGTTTCATCCAATTGTAGCCCCAGAATCATCAGGGGACACTGGGCTGGAGTGTGATATACGGAGATGAATGTTGTAATACCACTATGGTGCTAGAAACGTGACCCAAAAAATGCATATAATATAGAATACCACATTACCTAATATCACTGGAAAGTGGAAGAAACGGATGTCACCGCACCAAAAGTAGTTATAAGTGGGACAAGGTCATAGTCCCTACTCCATATCAGGGATGGTAGCGTGGTTGTGGCAGCCCTAACCAATCCCAGGACAGGGACACTTCCTCGTCACAGTTTCCCAGCGTTGGCACACTATATTTTCAGTAAGTGCTTATGGGCCACATCAGACTGATGATTTAAAAACAGCTGGGCAATCCCGCCTAATATTGCGTTGCCTGACGCTGGTGTGTCTCCACATCATCAGGAGAAACGTAAACTGTGTCATTGCACAATCCGGAGCATGCGCATTGCGATTGCAAAATATCACGTCTCCACGTCATGCAGAGCGTGCGCATTACAATTGTGAGAAACCACAGGGGAGCGTGGTCAGGAACACCCTAGTCACAGGGTGTAATCCTGCCTATATGATAGATTTTTTTGAGAGGAGGGGGCAAAAAACAGGTTAAAGCAATAACCTCCTCTTAACAAATGTAAGCCATATGTTTAATCATAGGCTCAAGATTAATAAGCGTAGTATGATTACTTTACTCACACTCAAAGGCAGAGAATGGACATTTATTGGCTGGGTTTCTGACTGACATATCAAGACAAGTAAAGAGACAAAAACTATGGTACTCCAAAAAGAAGGGAAAGTTACATGTATGTACCCTATATTATTGCTCAATTAACAAAGATATATAGAGAGCTCAAATAAAACAACCAAAATTGAGCTGCTCGTTGAGACCATGGGGATTGGAGGTGTTTATTTTAAAAATCCACCAACTCTCCCTCTGTAGGATGTATCTCTCCCAATTACCGCCACGTGGTGACCTGTTGACACGTTCAATCCCCTTAAATTTAATGCCTGTTGTAAGCCCTTCATGGGTCATCTGGACGTGTCTAGCAACTGGGGTCTCCCTATTAAGTATGTCATTCAGGTGTTCACCCATGCGGCGGTGAAATTCTCTTCGCGTTTTCCCTACATATCTAACACTACTTTCACAAGTCATTAGATATATTATCCCTATGGTGCAACAGTCTCTAAAGTCTTGTAAAACCGTAGCAAACTGTCTGTGCTTACGTTTGCAAGTACTGGCCAATTCTCCTGATGGACCCTGGAGTATCAGATGTACTCCCTCCATGCCCTAGTATTACCTTCAGAAGGAGTAAGTGTCTCCATGACCATCTAGTACAGTGATGGCAAACCTTTTAGAGACCGAGTGCCCAAACCGCAACCCAAAACCCACTTATTTATCGCAAAGTGCCAACACAGCAATTTAATCTGAATACCAATGTAGTATATCTTCCATGTACTTTATCATTTAGCTATAATAGCCTGCCTGCATTCAATGCGCTGCCCGTGCCGTTCATAGTGCGCCCTGCGCTGATGAATAGCAGGAAAAGTCTAAGGCATATTGATGCACCATAGACATTTTCCAGGGTGCGGGTGCCCACAGAGAGGGCTCTGAGTGCCGCCTCTGGCACCCGTGCCATAGGTTCGCCATCACTGATCTAGTACATAGTCATTATACGAGACCAGCTCTTGGGGGCACGTGGTTAGATCGCAAACCACTAAGCATGTTCCGGTGCGGGTCCTGTATGGCATGTAGCTATGTGAAAAATACGAAAGTTAATATCTGTTCGTCACCAAGAAAAACTATGACATCAGAGACTTTATACATTGTAGGAGCAAGGGGGTGGTATACCTTGCACAATCTACCTGCCCCAGGGACTATGTGGGCAAAACCTACAGGGAATTCCGGAGACGCATTCTGGAGCATATCAACGATATCAAAAAGAAGAAAGACACCCCGATAGCAAACCATATGTGGGAGTTTCACAATGGTGAACCCACGTCCCTGTGTTTCTCAGCCCTAGAACTGGTAAGACCATCTCCTAGAAAAGGTGACTGGGACAGTAGGATCCTTCAGAAAGAAACCGAATGGATCTATAGGTTCCGCTCCCAGTCACCGGGAGGGCTTAATGAGAAACTAACCTTTTCATGTTTCCTGTGACTCGTTCAATTCTTTGATCCATAGGCCTTTTTTCCTTATTCATAATTTCTGTCCTCAGTAAATGATAGAAATAGACATCGACACATGAAGTGTCAACCTATTACTATAAGGCTTAGGGCTCTTTCACACCTGTGTTCTTTTCTTCCGGCATAGAGTTCCGTCGTCGGGGCTCTATGCCGGAAGAATCCTGATCAGTTTTATCCTAATGCATTCTGAGAGGAGAGAAATCCGTTCAGGATGCATCAGGATGTCTTCAGTTCAGGACCGGAACGTTTTTTGGCCGGAGAAAATACCGCAGCATGCTGCGCTTTTTGCTCCGGCCAAAAATCCTGAAGACTTGCCGCAAGGCCGGATCCGGAATTAATGCCCATTGAAAGGCATTGATCCGGATCCGGCCTTAAGCTAAACGTCGTTGCCGGATCCGACGTTTAGCTTTTTCTGAATGGTTACCATGGCTGCCGGGACGCTAAAGTCCTGGCAGCCATGGTAAAGTGTAGTGGGGAGCGGGGGAGCAGTATATTTACAGTCCGTGCGGCTCCTGGGGCGCTCCAGAGTGACGTCAGGGCGCCCCAAGCGCATGGATCACGTGATCGCATGGCACGTCATCCATGCGCATGGGGCGCTCTGACGTCATTCTGGAGCGCCCCGGGAGCCGCACGGACTGTAAGTATACCGCTCCCCTGCTCCCCACTACTACTATGGCAACCAGGACTTTAATAGCGTCCTGGCTGCCATAGTAACACTGAAAGCATTTTGAAGACGGATCCGTCTTCAAATGCTTTCAGTTCACTTGCGTTTTTCCGTATCCGGCGTGTAATTCCTGCAAGTGGAGTACACGCCGGATCCGGACAACGCAAGTGTGAAAGAGGCCTAACTCTTTACCTGAGTGCCACTTCTCTATCACACATATCTGTCACATGGCAAAGACGCTATGGTGTCCGTATGCACTCGTAGAACTACCCCCCAAGGTTGCCCCTAGTAACTAGTTAACCCCCTAACCACCTTTATCTAAAAATGGAGATATGGAATAGGGAGGTGGCAATAAGAGGGTTAATTTATGGTCCGCTCTAAGCCCCGTACTTGTACATCGAATGGGCAGGGTATATTGTGATTTGTTTCCTGACGGGATCTCATTATCATGGACATGCATGTTAATGTATTGGAACGCACAACCATTTGCCTGGAACGCATGGCCACTCTATCTTTAATGATTTTTGCCATTTTGGAATACAAGTGTGTCTATGAGCCGTCGGCTTAGTACATCTATCTCCACCCACCGATGTGCTACATCCAGTGACGTGCGCGTCAGTACAATGGAACGCACGGCCATCTTTAAAGTTCCCCGAAACGCAAAGCCACCCTGACACGCCCCCTTTTCTGGGCAGCGAGCGCTTCGCTCAATATGTATGTACGCCAGTACTGTACCCTTTGTAAATGAGCGGCCGACGTGTTACAATCCCTTATCCGGGGGAGGTTAGAAAAGAAACTGATGAAGTGCAAATATTTCCGGGACGGCGTTGTAACGCACAGCCATCTTGACACGCCCCCTGCAACCAGGTTGCCGTGCGTTCCATTTATATAACATGCTTGATCTCTTCAGAATTATGCAGGTAGCCCTCAACTAATTGTTCATACACTGGGGCCACCTGTACTCTGTAACTCTTATCTACAGGATCTCTAAAAATTGAGTTAAAATATTCCCATTACCTGCCCAGATAGCCTGACCACATGACGAGATGTGTAGCTCAGGATAGGCTGATGACAACACAGGACCGCCCCTCTTTGGGGTTTAAAAGTCAGTATGGGTGAATGCACTAATTGGAGCCACATCTTTTTTGCCCCCTGGAGCACCGCAAGCCCTGCACCACCGGTCTGTGAGCTGAAACTGAAGTTCATGACCAGATAAGTAATTCACTGGTATTCAGTACGGTTTATTTTAACATAGTAGCTACACACATTTTGTGTTCATTCTTATAGACCAGTGCTGGCTTGTGTGTGCTCCACTTTTGTTTTGCTTCATTATTGATTTTGGTCGGTCTCTGTCTGTGCATCTGTGCCGTCTGTGACACGTATCTGTGACACGTATGCCTTGACAAAAGATTGTTGGATATTTGCGTCCCCTGATAACCCTTCTGAATAAGAAGGGGAAACGCGTCGGGACAAGTAGTGTAACATCACGTTTTGATCAGGGACTGTATATCTATACTGTTCTTGTTAAATCATTTATCTCGCATGTATCACACCTAGTGTAGATTGAGACCTAGGTATAATTTTTCTTGGTAGATTACGTATAGTGTATTTATACGTAAAGCAAGGGCTTTATAAGGACAGGTAGAAAAGGCACGCGGACAGAGTGCTCCTACCATCCAGGTGCATCTCTGGGCAGAGGATATGCTGAGGGATATTTAGGGACAGACACTAGGAACCTGTACGTGTTGCCCCACTCCTCCATCCAGCAGCAATCATTGTCCACCTAGCCTTGAATAGCTCTATTGTGTGTTTGTTCATTTGTTTTATTGGTCCCCTCTAAGGGATCCGTGTTTAATGATCTTTAATAAAAGTTACGTTTTAGGTAGTTGTTATCAGTGATAGTGTCTTACGTTCCTTAAGGTCATATTGAAAATGTTCAATGGTGTTCTGTAAATGGTTTTCCTTGTTACTAAATTTGGGTTCCTGCCTGGCATTGACGTGATGACGTAGAGGACGTCGCGCTCTCCGCCTCCCCCCGGCTCAGCTGTCCCGCTGCTTTGAACATGCTGGCGTTCTCGTGCCGAACCTTCCCCGCACCCTCTCTATGACCGTGTGTTAAGCGCTATCGCGCTACAGCGCTACTGCCTCTCGTCTACAGCCTACTACGCTACTGCCACCGACTGCTGAGCTCGGACGTGGGGCCTGCTTTTTGCTTATTGCCGATCCTGCCGCTCCTGCCGCTTCCTCCTCTCCTACCCTCCGTGCCGTCGCGAACAGTTCGCTATGTGGAGTTCTTCCGTGGAGTGCGTCTCCGGTCCCTGTTGATCTGATGCTCCCCTCCTGGTGTCAGTGTGAGTAACACCTCTGTGTTTCCCTTACCCGATGGTTTGTTGGACAAGCTGACAAGTTGAAGAATCATACCTAGGACTGCTGCCGATTCTCCTTCCTCTCTCCTCATGTTATTGTATATGACCTGGCCCTCTCCTCGTGTTTTCAGCTTTTCTCGATTTGTTCTCTCTCCTCTTTGATGTCGTGGTGACTAACCTCCCTATGATTGCTGACTCTAACTAACCCTGAGTGGAGATCGATAAGTTGCTGGAGGACTCTTCAGGGGGCTTGTATGAAGTCCATGATATATTTAACCCCGTTTTGTGCCTTTAGATTCTGTCCAGTATTTTTTTTAATTATTTTCCCCTTTTTTCCTCTATACTGCTGGGACTAATTCTATTGACCCTACTCTGACAGGCTGCTGGTGTTAATATTTTTGGGGAAAAAAAAAAAAAAAAGTGAGGTGCCTATGATTATAAAAGAAGTGAACTATAGAATATAAAGCATAAGGTGGAGAAGGGGAAAAAAAAAAAAAAAAAGGAGGAGAAAGAGTATAAAGAAGAGTGGACAAATAAAAAAAAAAAAAGGGAAGAAAGGGGAAAAAGAGGAAAAGAAAACAAGAACAAACAAGAAGGGAGTGAAAAAAAAAGGGAAAAAAAAATAAAGGGCGAAAAAAAAAAAAAAACAAGAACAAACAAGAAGGGAGTGAAAAAAAAAAAATAAAGGGCGAAAAAAAAAAAATAAATAAAATAAGAGAAGGGAAAGAAGGAGAGCGAAGAAGAAGAGATATATACTCAAAAGGAGAGAAAGAGGCGGAACAAGGGGAAAGAAAGAAAAAAGAGGGGAAAAAAAAAAGCAGGAATAAGATATGGCCCCAAAAGCTAGTAGGCGCTCGACTGATCTCTCAAGTCAGAAACACGGGTCCAAAACTGTTGAAGCAACAAAAATAGACCAGTTCCTGAGGTCTCCGAGGGTTAATACGAGGGGCGGACAAAAGGAACTTGTCACAAAAAAAAAATGGCCTGTGGTGCGTCAAAGTAGGTGTGGTTTCCCTTCTTTTAGTCTATTATTATTATTTTTTTCCCTCTCTCCTGTTTCTTCATTTAACCATTGTTGATGATGCTGACTAGAATTATTGCTTGGAATATACGTGGTCTGGGGGATAGAGGTAAGAGACAAGCGGTTTTTGACTTGACTCAGGCCCATTTACCAGCAATAGTATGCCTGTTAGAGACCCACCTCACTGAGGAGACCACTAGAGTGGTCGACAGGGGATGGGCTGCGCACACGTATCATTCTACCCTCTCCAATTACTCGAGAGGTGTTACGGTGTTGATACATAGACTTATTGATTTCGTTTGTGAGGCATCCTCTGTCGACCAACAGGGGAGATTTATTTTTTTATATTGTAGGTTAGGGGGGAAGATATGTATTTTGGCCTTTGTCTATATCCCACCGCCATTTTCCTTTTCGGTTCTTAATTCTCTTTTATTATTCATGGATAAATGGCCAGAATGTCCAACATTGATTATTGGCGACTTTAACTGTGTCATCGATCCTCTACGTGACAGGGTCTCTACGAGTGCCAGGAGTGACAGTCCGGTCCAGGGGTCTCCCCTGGCACGGTTTTGCCTGGAGGCTGGATTTGAGGATGCTTGGGAACATCTGGGACAGGGGAAAAGGGTTTTTTCATGCTTTAGTAAAGCAGGTAAATTGTTGTCCAGAATAGATCTTGTATTGATAAATAGTAAACATGTGAAACTGATAAAGCGAATGAAATATGAAACAAGGTCAATATCTGATCACTCTCCACTATTACTTGAATTATGCTTATCTCAGGAAAGATATACACCAAAACCTCCCTTTAGACTAAATCCTTATTGGCTATCAGTTATAAAGACACATGAAATAATTCGAAATGAAATAGGCCGATTCTGGGATATTAACTATGGCTCAGCAAAAATTCAAGTGGTATGGGATACCTTTAAGGCGTATATGAGGGGATTGATGGTTAGTAATATCAAGAATCTTAGAAGGGAATATGGAAAAAAACTGAAAAATCTAGAAAAACATGTAGTGTTGGCGACAGAATCCTTTCACATGAACAAGACGGAGAAGAACAGGGAAAATATGCAAAGAGCCACACAAATATATGCTAAGTTTTTATTGGATAAGGCCCAACAGAACCTTTTCTTTAAAGGGCAAAAATATTTTACAGAGTCAGGGCGACCTGGTAAACTCCTCTCCAGAGTAATCTCCAATCAACAACCCAAAAAACATATAGATAAGGTTCGATTGAGTGATGGTAGGATAGTCACCAGACAGGGCCCGGTGGAGAAGGCCTTTCTTGATTACTTCCTTGATCTGTATAAAGCTGACCCCAACATTACAGATGATAAGATAGATTTCTATCTAGACAGGATCAAATTTCCAACTATTACTGAGACGCAAAAGAAAGCACTAGAATTGGAGGTCTCAATTCAGGAACTTGAGGGAGCTATTAAACTATGTTCAGCTAACTCCACTCCTGGTTCAGACGGGCTTCCATATGAATTTTATAGTAAATATGGGGACTGTATTCTTCCCAGACTGTTGGAGGTCTTTGCTGAATCAATGGAGGATGGGATGCTGCCAGATTCAATGATGGAGGCTACAATAATATTAATTCCAAAAAAAGGCAAGGACCCTTTAGATTTAGAATCTTATAGACCAATTTCACTGCTCAATGCAGATGTAAAGCTTCTTGCGAGGGTCCTGGCTACAAGGCTTTCTAGGGTCATTTCCTCCATTGTCCATCCGGATCAGAGCGGTTTCATCCAAAATAAGGGTACACATCATAATTTACATCGGCTCTTTTCTAATATCCAGGCCCCTGGGGGGACCGCCCGCTCCATCCTGTCATTGGATGCCTCTAAGGCCTTTGACAGGGTGGAGTGGCGTTTCCTCTGGAAGGTTCTTGCCAGGATGGGCTTTGGAGAAAGGTTTATACGTACTCTTAAGCTACTGTATAGATCTCCAAGGGCAAAATTGAGTCTTAATGGAATTCTGAGTAGTAGTATTGATTTAAACAGAGGCACCCGCCAGGGCTGCCCATTATCTCCCTTGTTATTCGATATTTATATCGAACCCCTTGCGATGGCCATCAGGCAGGATGATCAGGTTAAAGGATTCGGTACGCTAGGAACACAAGACCGTATCTCATTATATGCAGATGATGTTCTGTTTTTTATAGACCATACGGAAATTACTCTTCCTAGGATTATTCAAATGGTTAAAGTATTTGGTGAGGTGTCTGGTCTTCTTATAAACTGGGCCAAGACCAGTCTGCTCCCAATAGACCCCCTGCCACAGAAAGAGGTTCCTGTCACACAGTTAGATATTGTTGATACTTTTCAATACTTGGGTTTGACTATATCGCCTCGGGTCGAAAATTTTGTACAACTTAATTTGATCCCCATAATGGTAAAGATTAGAGCTAAAATAGGAATCTGGCTGAAACTTCCCCTATCTAGAGCTGATCGAGTTTCACTAGTTAAAATGGTGATATTACCACAATTTCTTTATGTGCTCAGGAATACACCTATTTGGATACAAGACAAACATTTTAAACTTATGGAAAGAATAATTAATGATTTAATATGGGGAAGAAAGCGAGTTCGAATTAAGCTGGAATATTTGTATAAATCAGTGGAGTGTGGGGGTTTAAATCTCCCCTACTTTAAAGGGTACTTTATTGCAGCCCAGTTATTGATGTGCTATGAATCAGAGAACAGTACACTCCTGGGGAAGTTGGTAACTAGCCATGCCCACAATAATATTTTTACCTTGTTGGAATCTGGCCTATTGAAGAGTTATGAGCAAGGCTACAGAGAGACTATAAAACTACTCCTGAAAGTGTGGGCTACAACTAGGACATGGTTGAAGGTTAAGGGTTCACTTACATTTACGCCCCTCTGGCATAATTTGTATTTACAAAGGCTAGATGAAATTGCAGCTGACACATTTTGGCAGAAGAATAAAATTTTATATATTTCACAGGTAGTTAAAGATAGAGAAATTAAATCTTTTATAGAAATGACACATAATATAAGAAACCTTTCATGGTTTAGGTACTTTCAATTGCGATCTGTACTATCCAGTTTGGATGATAAGCGGCTGTTGGATATAGATAATTTATCTTTTTTGAATGATTGGGTAGGGGGTACACCTTCTAGAACAAAAATTTCAAATATATATAAGTTATTACTTAAGGCACGGTTTAGTGATACACACTCACCAGGACAAAAAGCGTGGGAGGCGGATTGTCCGAATTTACAAATAGAAGGGTGGGAGAATATTTTTGGGAATTTGGTTTCACTATCCCAGAACTTCAACCATGTTCTAATACAATTCTATATTTGTCACAGATTATATATTACTCCCCTATGGATGAATAAATGCGGGTTAAGAGACACGTCCAACTGCCCCAAATGTGACACTGCAGGAGCGGACTTTCTCCATATGATATGGACCTGTCCAGAACTTATAAATTACTGGAATAGTATTAATAATTGTATTATGTATAAACTAAAAATTCGAATTCCTTTTGAACCACAAGTATTTGTGCTTAATGATCTTTCCAAACTAAAAAATCACAAGTATCAAAAGATCTTCCTGAGCAGAATACTGATGTTGGCTAGAGTTTTGATCAGTCGGACCTGGTTTGCCCGATCCACTCCAGACATAAATACATGGATAAATTTAACTGATAAGGTAAAAAACTATGAGAAAATTATATATAAACGGAGGGAAATTGAGGACCAGTGGAATAGGATATGGGGTGGTTGGAGGATTGACTAGCTGAGGTCAAGTTGTTTCATTTATAGGGGTCCTACTTTGACGCACCACAGACTAGGGGGGAGGGAGGGGAGGGTTTTCTAAATGTAACGAAAAGATGAGTTGAATATATTTATATCTATATATAATTAGTTGGGTCACTAAGAATTGAGAGATTGTAAAAATTTCTATTGTAAATGTTTTATAGTTTTCCCAATAAATTTTTGAAATAAAAAAAAAATAAAAAATTTGGGTTCCTGACTAAATTTCCTGGTTATTCCTATTTGCTCATGTAATGTATTTTCTGCTTGCTCTAGTGTAATCCTCTTTTCCTCCAGTAATAGCTGCATAAATCGGAGGGAGCTATTAGTCGCCCTCCCTCTCCCGTTTCTTCATAAGTTCGGGATTTCTACAGCGATTAGCTGGAGTTAGAGTAAACTGCAGGCCACAAGGTACAATGCCTTGTTTGATGTAACTTTCCAGGCCTTGCACCTCCCACCAGGTAATAATATGTTCCTTATACAGTGTAGTCAGTTTATAAAAAGCTCCATTCAATGTTGGGGTATATTTCTTCTGAATAAATGTATTTTCAGATAAAAAACACTTTGGCTTTGGTTAGCCACACATTCTTGTCTAGACCCGCAGTCAGAAATCCAGCCATGTCCTGTACAAAGAACCAAAAATCTGTAAAGATGTGCCCCTCTGAGGGGGTACAAGATGTACCTCCCTCAGTCTACCGCAATTGACTAAAGTATATTTTGAAAGGGAACAGTAGTATTGAATAAAACTCAGCTGTTAATAAGCTGTTAATATTATAGTAGTTAAAAAGATGAATAAACAAAACCATCCTCTAGATCATCAATCCCCCCCCTATTGAAACAACAAAGTAGTCCAAAATGGACCAAAAGCACGCCACATATAAGCTAAACAGATAACTCTAAGTAAGGTGTGTAGGTAAAAGATATAAATGGTTCTTACGGGTCCATTGGTTCAATAGAGTATGGACGTGGCTTTAGATCAGGGTAGGTGTGTAGTGGCTCTGTTCTCTTGCTGCCGTGCCTTTATCTGTCATCCAGTATCACATCAGTTCATGGACATGGCAGGATATGCATCAAATTCCGTAACAGGTTGTATAGATCACAATTCAATTTTGCAGGAATTATAGATGTTGTCTTCCAACTGGCCTCACACCTTGTAAATATAGGGTCTAGTCCTGCACTGGCCCTAGTATGCCCTGGCAAAGCTATGAGACCCTAATGACCTCCTTACACAGAGTTATCTGTTTAGCTTATATGTGGCGTGCTTTTGGTCCATTTTGGACTACTTTGTTATTTCAATAGGGGGGTTCATGCTCTAGAGGATGGTTTTGTTTATTCCTCTTTTTTGCTCAATACTACTGCTCCTTTTCAAAATATACATTTACTGTTCCCTCAATGAACTGTAGCTCCCCACAGCTGGCAGCACTCATGCAGCCCCAAACCATGACACTCCCACCACCATACTTGACTGTAGGCAAGACACACTTGTTTTTGTACTTCTTACCTGGTTGCCGCCACACACGCTTGACACCATCTGAACCAAATAGGTTTATCTTGGTCTCATCAGACCACAGGACATGGTTCCAGTAATCCATGTCCTTAGTCTGCTTTTCTTAGGCAAACTGTTTGCAGGCTTTCTTGTGCACCATCTTTAGAAGAGACTTCCTTCTGGGACTACAGCCATGCACACCAATTTGATGCAGTGTGTGGCGTAAGGTCTGAGCACTGACAGGCTGACCCTTCACCCCTTTAACATCAGCTGCAATGCTGGAAGCACTCATATGTCTATTTTAAAAGGACAACCTCTGGATATGATGCTGAGCATGTGCACTCAATTCTTTGGTCGACCATGGTGAGGCCTGTTCTGAGTGGAACCTGTTTTGTTAAACCGCTGTATGGTGTTGGCCACTGTTCTGCAGCTCAGTTTCAGGGTGTTGGTGATCTTCTTATAACCTAGGCCAGTGATGGCGAACCTATGGCAGAGCCCTCTCTGTGGGCACCCACACCCGCACCCTGGAAAACGTCTATGGTGTACCAATAAGCCTTAGCCTTTTCCTGACATTTATCAGCACAGGGCGCACTATGAACAGCACAAGCAGAGCATTGAATGCTGGCAGGATATTATAGTACATGGAGGATATTCTATACTGTACTGTAGTATTCAGGTTAAATTGCCGTGTTGGCACTTTGCGATAAATAAGTGGGTTTTGGGTTGCAGTCTGGGCACTCAATCTCTAAAAGGGTCACTGCCCTGGCCATCTTTATGTAGACCAACAATTCTTTTTTTTTTCAGATCCTCAGAGATTTCTTTGCCATGAGGTGCCATGTTGAACTTCCAGTGAGAGAGTGTGAGAGTAATAACACCAAACTTAACACATCTGCTCCCCATTCACACCCGAGACCTTCTAACACTAACGAGGCACATCACACCGGGGAGGGAAAATGGCTAATTGGGCAATTTTCACTTAGGGGGTGTACTCACTTTTGTTGCAAGCGGTTTGGACATTAATGGTTGTGTATTGAGTTATTTTGAGGACACAGCAAATTTAGGCTACTTTCACACTCGCGTTTTGGGCGGATCTGTCACGATGGGAGACGGATCCGTTTTCTATTGTACCAGATTGTGTCAGAGAAAACTGATCCGTCCCCATTGACTTACATTGTGCGCCAGGACGGATCCATTTGGCTCAGTTTGGTCAAGCGGACTGCAAAACGCTGCAAGCAATGTTTTGGTGTCCGCCTCCAGAGCGGAATGGAGACGGAATAGAGGCAAACTGATGCGTTCTGAGCGTATCCTTTTCCATTCAGAATGCATTAGGGCAAAACTGATCCGTTTTGGACCGCTTGTGAGAGCCTCTGACGGATCTCACAGACGGAAACCCCAAAATTTTGTGTGATAGTAGCCTTACACTGTTATACAAGCTGTACACTGACTACATTGTATCAGTGTCATATCTTCAGTGCTGTCCCATTAAAAGATATAATAAAATATTTACAAAAATGTGAGGGGTGTACTCACTTTCGCGAGATACTGTAGCTGTGTGAGGGCTTGTTTTTTTTTGCGGGACAAGTTGTAGTTTTTAATGGTGCCATTTTGGGCTACACATAACTTTCTGATTAACTTTTATTAACTCTTTCTGGGAGAGAGATGTGAAAAAACAGCAATATTGCCACTGAGTTTTTACATAATAAATTTTGCAGCGTTCATTTTTTGGCATAAATAACATTATTCCACCGTGAAACACACAAATGACATGGTAACCGTATTTTGCATGTCAGTACGATTACAGGGGCGCTATATGTTTTGCTACTTTAAAAAGAATAAAAGCCGTACATTTTTCTTTTCTTTAGGTCAGGTCAGCACTGAGTCATTTTTCTGACACCCATAACATTTTAGTATTTCCTTCTACACAGCTGTTTGAGGCCTTGTTTATTTGTGGGGCAAGCTGTAATTTGTATTGTTACCATTTTAGGGTATCTAAAAATTTTGGCAACTTTTTATAAAATTTTTAGTTTTATTTTTTTGGGGGGGGGGGGGAGGGACACCGAAAGCAGACACCAAAAACAGCAAATTAATCTGTAAAAATTTTTTCTTTTAAAGTAAAAATTATTTTTATAGTTCTGACATTTTTGGACGCAGCAATACCAATTTTGTTTATTTTTGGCTTTAATACTCATAGGAGACTTCAATAAAGTATTGATTCCCACATTAGACAAGTCTCACACTAAAACTGGGAAAGGAGACTTTGAATTTTTAATATTTTTTGTTTCTTATATATTTTTAAAAACTTTTATTTTGCTTCAATTTTTAGTCTTCTTGTTAAATATGCGATTTTTTGATTGATTGTACCATAGAGTGCAATAGAACACTATTGCTGTCTATGTGATTCTTAAAGACTTCCTATGAATTTCCGTGTCCACAGGGCCCCAGTCATCTCCTGTCGTAGTCATTGTGACTGATTGTCAACTGTATTACACAGCTGGTTCCTGCCCCATAAGGAACGGGCTAAGCTCTTGAGCCCGCTTCATACGTCTCTTACATGCAAATGATGTACAGTTACGTAATTTTGCATTATGGGTTTTTTAAAGGCCACTTAAGTTCTGCCACACCAACGTCATCACACCATGTCTTTTTGGACCTCACTTTCTAGTCATGCTGGAAAGGGCCTACTCTAAACTGTTCCCACAAAGTTGGAAGCGTGCAGTTGTTTACAGTGTCTCTGTATGCTGTAGCATTATTTACTCTTCACTGGAAATAAGGAGCCTTGTCCAAACCCAGAATAAAATTGCCCCATACCATTAACAGTCCACCAACAAATATTTACTGTAGGCACTATGTTTTCCAGTAGGTATCTTTTTCCAGCATCCACCAAACCTATATTCAGACTGACAGATCTCTGAATGGTATTTTGGAGCAAAGTCTTACATTCATTCTTACAGTTCACCAATATTTGTGTAAAATATTTTGTAAATTGTAGTTGTTTTTTGCTTTTGTCCATTTAGATTGCTCATTTGGCATGCATCGAAGATGAACAAGCTGCAATTGTAATTTCATGGCACCTAGTTAGTGATATGGACTGTGTGGTTACACTGACGACTGAGGCTGCCCGTCGTATTTATGATGAGACTAAGGGTCAACAACAAGTCCTACCATTAGATTCAATCTATCGGAAAGGTTTGCAAAGCTGGGGAAGGTAAAATCATTTCTTATGCTTTGCTACTACTAGCACATATGACTGCAAGACCAGGAATAGGAATTTTGATAAAGAACAGGAGTGTAAATTTATTCAGCATATAATTATTGTTTTACGGTGGAATTGTCTTTTGTTTCGGATGGTGTTCAGTAATGTAGTTTTGTTTTACACCACGGAGCTCTGGTGCTGGGGAGCTATACCATAAAGGAAGCTACAGGTTAGGTCTCATGCACACAACAGTGACGTTTTTTGCGGTCCGCAAACCGCGGATCCGCAAAAAACGGAAGGCAATATAAATGCCTATTCTTGTCCGCAAATCGCAATTTTTTAGCGGGGCTGCGGAACGGAGCCACACAGAGTGCTGTCCGCATCTTTTGCGGCTCCATTGAAAAGAATGGGTCCGCGTCCGAGCCGCCAAAACGGCGGCTCGGATGCGGACCCAAACAACGGCCGTGTGCATGAGGCCTTAGGGTGGTGAAGATTTGTAGTCTGTATCGATTGCTACTCTGACCACTTGATACTGAGCTTTACTGCAACCACAGGGGTGACTGCATGGGGGCTAGTACATGCTCAGACTCAACAGAGTGTGCTTATAAGAGAGGTGTTAAAGAGTTGGCTGTATGTGTAGGAGAAAAAAGAATTGCTGCGACCATGTGTGACTGTGATTAATGTTCTGCTGGTGAAAAATGTAGCAGCATTCTTGTACAACAGTGACCAATTGTTGATGCAGCTATGTGTAACTTTGAATACAAGCTTGTCTAGTTAAGACTACTCTCAACTGAACCTGTGTGTGGCCGTGTTCTATATTTGCCACATATGATGCTGTCCGTTCTAGCCAACCCGCTGGTCTCTAACGGTACAAAAGGTATGATTTGGTGTTTGCCGCTCAGGCCAATTCAGTCTTCGTCTCAGGCAGCCGGAAGGCTAGGTGCACCTCTGTGTGTATATCAATATTTTTTCTACTTGAAAATAAAGCTCATAATATTTGTTTCTTTAAAGGCCTTTACCACACATACGTAATGGAGCAAGTTGCTTTGAAGCTACGGGCAATCCAGTTTATGCAAGAGACCTTCTGGTATTCTCAGAAAACAAGGAACAATGTGAAATAGGTAACATATAGTTATAAATATATTCAAACATAATACATAATCACCTCAAACTTTGAGTGTTGATATTTCCCTATTTAATCTGTCACCCATAGTGCAGAAAACATTTTCAGGGGACTTAGAGGGCTAGGCTTGTGCCTTTTGTCTCCTGTGGCTGGCAGAGCAATTGTGGATAATTGCATGCAGACAGACCTATGAGTAGTGTGGTGTCTGATAAGTGGAGAAAGAAGTATTTATTTGCCTCTATAGCTGGCCATGGCATGGTCTGTAACTGATCAGAATCTGTGTGGTATGAAAAGAATTATGACTATAAAATTCCTGAGTTTCTCACTGAGCATATTGGGGTATATTCATACAGTGCATTAAGATTAATCGCCACAAAAATCAGTGTGACTGCACCATATAAAAAAAACTGTAACATGTTGTAGACAGACTTTGTGAGGGAGGTGGAGAAAGAGAGACTGGTAATTAGTTTTAGGCTAGGGCTACATAGCGACAAAAGGTGGAACAACTACATTGCGACATGCATCATGCTGCAAGTAAAAATCTTGGATTTTTTTTGCGACACTATTGACGATCATAAAAATAGTTGTGCTACTCTTCATTGACAAGAAGTTGCATGACACATGTTGTCGTGTAGTCCTAGCCTTAGGGCTCATGCACCTAGCTGTGCCCATATTGCGGCCCGCAAACAGCCACTTGAATGGGTCCGCAATCCGGGTGATATGGTAGTATAGAATGTAAGCACTAAGGAGTTGTTCCGTTTTCTGTCCATGCACTAATTTTGGGCGGTGTGGATCATCGGATGTGGATTGCGGACCCCATTCAAGTGAATATGTCTGCAGACGGTGGGTACACGGTTGGTGCCCAATGATTTCAGACAGCAATTTGCGGTCCACAGCACTGGCCCCTACAGCGCCTCCAGCATTAATATGCCCCTATTTTACGCCCAGTAAAAATGCCATATAGTGTAAAAAAAGAAAATCAAAACAGCCATTTCAACTGCCATTTGCAGTTTGTTTGTTGCTTCACCTCCTACCCCAAAAAATTAACAAAAAGTCATGCACACCTCACAGTGGTATCAATAGAAACTATAAGTCAGTCCACAAAAAATGAGCCCTCACACAGCTCCATAGATGTAACTGAAAAAAAAGTTACGGATTTCAGAATATGGCAATGCAGAGAAAAAAATGTTATAGCTTCAGGAAGGCAGTCTAGTCTAGTAGAAAAATGCAGAAGTAATTTGATTTAAGGCTACTTTCACACTAGCGTTGTTTAAATCCGGCGTTCAAATCCGCTACCGGAACTGCCCGCCGGATCCAGAAAAACGCGTGAAAACGGATTACATTTGAATCCTGATCAGGATTTTGTTCACAATGAAAAAATGCATTGGAAAAAACGGATCCGCCATTTATGGGCTTTAACTTTTTTTTCACATTTTTCGAGTTTAACATGCAAAAGCCGGATCCGGTTTGACTGAACACACAGCGCCGGATCCAGCGTTAATGCAAGTCAGTGGGAAAAAGGCCTGATCAGGCGTTCAGTCAAAGTGTTCAGGATTTTTGGCCGGAGGTAAAAATACAACATGCTACGGTTTTCTGAAAAGCCTGATCAGTCAAAAAGACTGCACTGAAGATGTCCTGATGCATCCTGAACGGATTGCTATCCATTCAGGATGCATTAGGATAAAACTGATCAGTTCCTTTCTGGATTTGAGCCCCTAGGACGGAACTCAGCGCCGGAAAAGAAAAACGCTAGTGTGAAAGTACCCTAATTAACTTATCGGTGGAGGTAAAAGATACATTTACATGCAGCAATCACCTCCACTGTATGGGGATGAGCCATAGCTGCTGCAGTCACTCGTCCTCATAGACATTCATTGTTTGTAGGCAGCACATAACGGTATATGTAGCACAATCTGCTGTCCAGAAATGATGATTGAGGTGTCTGTACAAAAGATCATTTCACCAGACGAACAAGAGCTTTTGTTGTTCATCAGGTGATCTGTGGAACCTTTACGCAGACTGATTATTTGCGACTGATCGTTTGTATTAATGATTGTTTTAGCCTGACATTTGTGTGTCAATCTGCCTTTAGTTTGCAATCCAAAAACATGTTTTTTCTATGGATGCTGGAAATATATGTGAAAACATTCATATACATTTATATTGTTCTCCTTGTTTTATCACAATTTCTCATGCTTTCTCTGCTTGTTGTTAGTGTTTGGAGGTTTTTTGGTTTATGTCCTGAAAACTAGTAGAGACCTATGATTTGTCAGCTTAGAGGTGGATACATATGTATACAGTGTAGGCTTTTCAGAAGGACTATGGGCATCTTATTGTTGCCCTTATGTAAAGGTCAAAAACATTTAAATCAGGTTTATATTTTAAATACTTTTCATGGTAGTGTTTCCCCAATATTTATCTTATAGGGAGCTGGTCATCAGATTCATGCTGCACTAACCACAGGCAGCATGAAACAGCGACAGGCTGCCTTTTGACAAATAACAATTTTTCACTCTGAAACGCTGCAGCATTTCAGAGAAAGCAAAGCTTGAAAAAGAGCCGTGCACTCCCTTCTTCTCATCCAGTTCATCTTAAAGGGAGTCTGTCACCTCCATATGGCCATATATACAGTGCTTACATGGGTCTGTAGCAAACCTATACAGGATTCTTATGGTACCTTTGTTCTTTTCTTTAGACTTGCACAAGCAGGAAAAACGAAGTTTAATTCATATGCAAATGAGCACTTGCAAGTGCCCAGTGGCGCGTTCAGTGTCTAGGTGCCCAGGCTGCTCTGCCTTCTTTTCACTTTACTCTTCCCCAGCCTCTGCCTTTGCCTCTCGATGAGGCAAGAGACTTGGAGGGCGGGCAAAGGCAGAGACTGGGGAGGAGTAAAGTGAAAACTAGGCAGAGCAGCCTGGGCACCTAGACACTGAGATGATATAATTACAGGCAGGATTAGAATGAGTTAACTGCAGTAAACCAGTAGGTTGTGCCAGTTATTAGACATAGTGGTCAGTGCAAAAATTGCAGGATTTTATTATTATTTTTATTTAAAAATATGGAAAATTCAAAAATTCTTTAAAAATATGTTAGACATAAAAAAGCGATTCCCTTTAATATGAGAAAGTTTCACCATTTTCTAAATGTTTGTCATGTAATTTTTTCCTTTTTTGTTAGTCTTTGGAATGCTTTTAGGTGACACAATAATTCTAGATAACCTTGATGCAGCCAACAACTACAGAAAACAGGTAATTACCAAATTCATTGCCGTATTTATATTTGGCTTAAGGTGTTTTTCTGAAACTTTTATAATAATGACCTATCCTGTGGGGTCCTGAGAGCTTGGTAGATCAGCTGTTTTTTAGACAGTATCTGCGCTCGCAGTAGCACCATGGCCTTCTCACACCTTAGCCTAGGCGATGTGACATCACAATCATCGGTCACGCGGCCTAGGCACAACTCGGCCCCATTGAAGTGAATGGGGCTGAGCTCCAATACCAAGCACAACTGCTATACAATGTACAGAGCTGTGTTTGGTGAGCGGAGAGAAGGCCTCAGTGCTACTGAGCGCCGATTCCTTGTCTAACAGTAATCGGCAGGGGTCCACAGTGTCTGACCCCACCAATCGGATATTGATGACCTATCCAGAGGTGTCATTTTTTTTTTGTTGACACATTATACTTTGTTAGTGGTAAATTTTGGTTAATATACTTTGTTTTTAATCTACAAATATAGAAAATTTATAGAACTTTTTTTTTAAATTATCGGTTTTAAAAATTTTAATTCCTCTGCTTTCTAGACCTTAATTAAAGTTAATTAAAGGGGTTGTGCAGGAGGCGGCACTCCATTTTTTCTCTTCATTACACTGCCCGTCATCTCGGATGCGCAGTGTAATTACAAGCCCTCACTCTATTCACTTGAATAGAGTGGGTACTTGTAATTACACAACGCCACCACTACAGGGGAGACGACGTGTAGTGTAATGAAGAGGAAGCAGCGCTCACAATGGAGTGCTGCCTCTTCTTCAAACAGCTGATCAGCAGGGGTGCCAGCAGTCAGACCTCTGACGATCAGATATTGATGACCTATCCTCAGGATAGGTCATCAATTTAAACAGGCTGCACAAACCATTTAACATTTACAATATGTCAAATTTATGTTGGCATAATTTTTCAAGCGTACTTTTATTTTTTGGTGGTTGTTAGAAGGTAACTTAAGCAAAAAATTTTTAAAGAAATTTCCAAAGCCTACTTTTTGGGTGGCCAAATTAGATCTAAAGTGCCTTTGACTTGCTTATATATTAGAAATACCCCATAAGTCACCCCATTTTCAAAACATTTTTTCAGTTTTGCTCTATTTTTTTTAACTGAAGCAAGTTTTAAAAAACAAAACTCTTTTACCCTAAATCTGCAGTTTTTTTTAAATATCCCATATGTTGTCCTAGTAAGCTACTTGAATCAAATACCAGCCTCAGAAATAAAGGTGTAGATTTTGGGGACCCCGTTTTTAAGAATGTTTTTCAGGCACCATTTCACATTGGCAGAGCTCTTGATGTGTAAAACCCTAAGAAACAACTGCCCTCTCTCCAAAAACATTTTTGCACTACACACTTTAAGGGATTCAATTACCTAGGGGTAAGGCTACATGGCATACGACCGTGTGCCCCCCGTTACACTGTATAGGGGCAGCCACAAGGAGACGTTACACTGTATGGGGGCAGCCCTAAGGAGACGTTACACTGTATGCGGGCAGCCACAAGGAGACGTTACACTGTATGTGGGCAGCCACAAGGAGACGTTACACTGTATGGGGACAGCCACAAGGAGACGATATACTGTATGGGGACAGCCACAAGGTGACGTTATACTGTATGGGGTCCACAGGGAGACATTACACTGTATGGGGCAGCCACAAGGAGAGTTTTCCGTGGTCAGGTGAACACATTGCACCCGCACTAAATCCGGACCCATTCATTTCTATGGGGCTGTGCACATGAGCGGTGATTTTCACGCGTTGCGTGAAAATCGAAGCATGCCCTATATTGTGCGTTTTTCACGCAACGCAGGCCCCATAGAAGTGAATGGGGCTGCGTGAAAATCGCAAGCATCCGCGAGCAAGTGCGAGTGCGGTGCGATTTGCACGCATGGTTGCTAGGTGACGATCGGGATGGGGACCCGATCTTTATTATTTTCCCTTATAACATGGTTATAAGGGAAAATAATAGCATTCCTAATACAGAATGCTAAGTAAATTAGGGATGGAGGGGTTAAAAAATTAAAATGAACTCACCTCATCAACTTGTTCGCGCAGCCCGGCTTCTCTTCTTTCTTCATGTGACGGACCATGTGATGAGGGCAGTGACATCACCAAAGGTCCTTTTCTCCCAGGTCCTGGGGAAGCCGGGCTGAGCGAAAAAGTGGTTGAGGTGAGTTTAATTTAATTTTTATTTTATTTTATTTTTTAACCCCTCTATCCCTAATTTACTTAGCATTCTGTATTAAGAATGCTATTATTTTCCCTTATAACCATGTTATAAGGGAAAATAATAAAATTTACACAACACCGATCCCAAAACCGAACTTCTGTGAAGAAGTTGGGGTCAGGGTACCATACATGCCGATTTTTCTCACGCGCATGCAAAACGCATTTTGCACTCGCACGGAAAAATCCTGTATTTTCCTGCGACGCACCCACATCCCATCCGGCCCTCACACGCGACGCCCGTGTGAAAGAGGCCTATGTGAGGCCAAGCCACAACCGACAGGTATAATGTATTACAGTACAAAAACTTTGGGGGTATTTGGCTTGTGGGTGAAAATTTCAGGATGAACCTAAAATGCACTCTAACCTTTACAGGTTAACTTAATGTGACCTTCTATAAACTATTGAATGCACATGTTCGAAGTTTCAGTACTTTTTGCACAACTTGCTCTTCTCTAACAAGGAGCTCAACGGCTTAAAATTCACAACAGGTGTTTGATCCATGAATAGCCCAATACATTTCCTGGTTAAATTAGAATTGGTATTTAAGCAGTCCTCCTCCTCATGCTGTTCACATTTTGACATCCATCATGAGACCAAGACAACACCTAACTATTGATCATCGGTACTTCACCATTGCGAGGCTTCAAGCAGGATGTTATCAGATGGAAGTGGCCACTGAACTTAGAGTGTCACAGAGTGTCATCAGCAGGTTGCAGCAGAGATACAGAGAGACTGGAAGAGTTAAAGAAAGGCATAGAAGTGGACATCCTTTGGCCACATCCAACACTGATGACTGCTTCATTGTGAGCAATGCATTGCAGTACCCGGTGAGGAATGCCACACAACTTCAGGCACATTTAAGGGAGGTGAGATACCCAAGTGTTGCGTCAAACCATTCAAAACTATTTACATCAGCGTGGTCTGCATGCTAGACGACCTGCAAGGGTACCTGACCACAGGCGTAATCATCTTGCATGGGCCAGGGAGCATCTACGCTGGACGAGGGACCAGCGGGCCTCAGTGCTGTTCACTGATGAGTCAATTCACGCTGAGCAGAAATGATGTCCGCCAATGATGTTGGAGACGTCAAGGAGAGCGCTATGCATCAGCCACTGTTGTCACCAGACAACACTGGTGTTACAGTGTGGGCAGGTTTGTCTAGTCAGTACAAAACTGCCCTACACTTTGTGAATGGTACAGTGACTGTGATGGAACACACCTGCCGCTGGGCTGTCTAATGGCGCCGCCCACTCACGCTCTGGCCAATAAATAGGAGTCAGGGGCTGTACAGGGTGTTCCATTAATGGAGTGCGCACCCTGTCAGCTCCATTTGCACAAGAGGACAGAATCGTTGATGCGGGTCTGGAACCCTGCAGCTCAGGGAGGACTCACCACCATCTGCTACGGACTTCCACACTGCTGCCTTCCTCTTGGAGGATTCACCACCATCTGCTACGGACTTCCACACTGCTGCCTTCCTCTTGGAGGATTCCTAAATCGCAAGTACATGCCTGCTAACAGGCTCCGCTGGTTATGTGGAAGTTACATACTAATCTGAAGAATTGCTGCCACACAGTGGTGAGAGTTGATATTGCAGTTACATACTAATCTGAAGAATTGCTGCCACACAGTGGTGAGAGTTGATATTGCAGTTACATACTAATCTGAAGAATTGCTGCCACACAGTGGTGAGAGTTGATATTGCAGTTACATACTAATCTGAAGAATTGCTGCCACACAGTGGTGAGAGTTGATATTGCAGTTACATACTAATCTGAAGAGTTGTTGCCACCCGGTGGTGAGAGTTGATATTGCAGTAATATATATTCCTGAGGAATTGCTATAAAAATACCTCCTGACCTCTGCAACTAAGAGGAGATCTTCCTCCCCATTAATTAATCCGTTTGTGTATTGCGGTACATGATTTTGGTAACCCCAACCTCTCCGCCTAAGACTGAAAGAGCCGCCTGGGGTTCAAATTGAGCAGCCACAAAACACACAGCCAGCACTTAGGCAGTGTGGTAAATAGTTGATGTCCATTGACTCTGCAGTTGAGATCCTAACTAATCAACTTGGTGCGTTACAGTGACAAGCCTATACTACTTGAATAACATAATTAATCCAGTCATTGTGCCTCTGCATGAACAACACAGACCTAATTTCATCTTCGTGGATGACAGTGCGTCAGCTGATTGAGGTACAGCAGCTACATATTCCACAGCGCTTTACAATTCAGGAGTTCATGTACAAACAGTCATAAATAGCATAGCAACAGACAAGTCATTAATTAGAACAAGAGCTTACAATCTATGAGGCAAGAGCTTACAATCTATAAGTTGTATGTACCTCAAAATTGTACCAATCATGCTGCAAAAAATAAGCCCTTATACTACTGTTGAGTGAAAAAGAAAAAACTGTATGGTCAGAAAATGGCTGTACTAGTCCCCCAGCGGCTGCTTGAAAGCAACATGGTGCCCATAAACCAATTCATCAAAATCTAGGCTGCAAAACCAAAAGGTGGTCTTTCCCTTTTGAACACTGCAGCGTACCCAAACAGCAGGTTACGTCCACGTTTATGGCAGTATATCCAGTAGAACCTACCTAATAATGTAAGTCGTGTGGTGTAACACTCAGATGACACTTGCTGGAATTCCATAACTGTGGAAAACTTGGCATTTTCATTTTGCACTGCCCCTGCTCATTAATTTCTCTAAAACACCTGTGGTGTCAAAATGCTCACTCCACCCCTTTATAAATACCTTGATGGCCATAGTTTCCAAAACTGTGCCACTTATTGGGGGTTTCCAATGTACAGGTACTTTAGAGTCTTTGCAATTGTGTTGTACCACCCAAAAAAATTAGTTCCAGCAAAAACAGTGCTTCAAAAGCCAGTCCATACAGTTTACATCCACATTTATGGCATTTCTGTAGCCAGTAGAACCTGCCTTTTATTTGAAGAAGTGTGGTGTACCACACCGGTTGGCACCAACTGGGCACAACTTATTGGGCATTGAAATACCATATCTGAGGAAAGACTGCAAGTTTCACTTTGCACAGTCCGCAAAGCATTCATTTTTGCAAATGCTCACTGCAGCCCTTAATAAATACCTTGAGGGATAAAGTTTCCAATATTTGATCACTTCTTCAGATGCCATTTATTATTTCACCCCAAAGCCTCTACAATTGTCAGCACTAGCCTTGCAAATCACCACATTGGCCCTAAAATGTGCTCTTTTACTTTTGAGCCCTGTTGTATGTCCAAGCAAAAGATTAGGGCCACATGTAGGGTGTTTCTAAAACCAGGAAGCACAGCATAATAATAGGACTTACTTTTCAAACTGGCACCCACTGGACACATCATATTGGGCACTGAAATGGCATGGAAAAATTGCAGTTTTCATTGTTAGTGAGGCTATTTATCCCTCCTTCCCCAGTGGCCTGTGCGGGGTATAGTTCTTTCCTGGGAGCTCTTGATTTGTGGTGGATCGTCTGCTCCAGCTCTGCTCAAGATAAGTCCTCTCCTTCATTTCCCTTTGTGTGTTTTATCTATGCCTCTAGGGAGACGCTTGCTTCCTCCTGATTTAAAGAAGCAGGTTGCCTCTTTCCTTTTCCCTGCTGCCAAGAATTTGCCCAGAGTGTTTAGGTTTAGGCACAAGGGCATGTGCATATCCACCCTAAGGGTGTGCACATGGGCACAGCAGTTTAGGGAAAGCTTTTAGGGATCGCTAGGAGGTTTTTTTTAAAATAGAGCCACTTCTTGGGGGGGGGCAACCTTTTTATTTGATTTCACCTCCGCGCCTCTGCTGCTGTTGGCCAGTGCTGTATAAATCGCTAAACTAGGCCTGAGGGGCACATGGTGCTTATTCCTTTCTAACCCCAGATAGCAGTAAATGTGGGGTGCTTTTGCTCCTATAATCACTTGTGAAAATGAAACATTTCAGGCTAAAACTACATATAATTGAAATGCAATGTAGTTTTTATTTCATGGCCATGAAACACCTGTGGGGTTCAAAGAACTCACTGAACCCCTAAATAAATTCCATGAGGAGCGTAATGGGGTCACTCATGGTCTCAAATGTGACATGAGCCTGAAAAACTATTCCAGCAAAATCTGCCCTCCAAAAACCATATGGCACTTCTCTTCTGAGCCCTGCCATGTGCCCATACAACAGTTTATGACCACATATGGGATGTTACTGAATTCATGAGAAAATGGGTAAAAAATTGTGGGGGGCTTTTTCTCCTGTTACCCCTTGTGAAAATGAAAAATTTGAGGCAAAATCTACATTTTATTGGAAGAAATTAAACTTTTCATTTTTACGGCCATAGGTTTCTAAATTCTATGAAACGCCACTGGGGTCAAAGTGCTTACTACACCTATCAATAAATTCCTTGAGGGGTGCAGATTTCAAAATGGGTAATCTTTTGAAGGGTTTCCACTGTGGGGTGCCTCAGGGTCTCTTCAATTATGACATGGTGCCACAAAACTATTCTAGCAAAATCTGCTCTTCAAAAGCCATGTGGCGCTCCTTCTCTTCTGAGCCCTGCTATGTGTCCATACAGTAGTTAATGACCACATATGGGGTGTTTCTGAAATCAAGGTAATCAGTATTGAGGTTTGTTTTTTTCTTAGCCCTTGCTGTGTTACAGGACAAATTGATTAAAATGGAAAATCTGCAAAAAAATGAAACTTTTAAATTTCACCTCTGTTTTGTTTTAATTATTGTGGAAAGGATTAACAAAGTTTGTAAAAAAAATCCAGTTTGAATACCTTGAGGGATGTAGTTTCTAATATTGGAGTCATTTATGGTTGGTTTCTATTATTTAAGCCTCTCAGTCACTTCAGAACTGGTCCTTAAAGTTGGTTTTTAAATTTTCAAGAAAATTTTCAAAAATATATTAGTGGTTTCTTAGCCTTCTAACATCCTCCTAACAAATAAAATTACATTTTGAAAATGATGCCAATATAATGTAGACACATTGGGAATGTTAATAACTTTTTACAGGTATCACTGTCTTAAAAGTATAGAAATTCAAATTTAGAAGTAGATAATTTTTTCAAGTTTTCAGTATCGAATCAAATTTACTACTAACATGACATGGTAAAACTACAAGAATACAAATAGAATGTATTAAGTATAAAGCATAGCATGTACTATAACATTTACAATCATCAGCGAAGGCACATGGTAAAATGGCTGCCTGTACATAAGATTGCATGGTTAGCTAACAGTAATAACAAATCCCTGAGTAACAATTGCAACTAGCTCAACAGCTCTGCACAATATCATGTCCCTGAAACAAAGGTAGATCTCTCACCAGATATGATTATGCAAGGATGGTGGAATTTGAGAAAAAGACATGGATAGGACAGCTATGTACTGTGTCCTTGAGACTGGAGACTTCTCGTTCCCAGAATGCTTTGCACTCGCACAATGCAGTGCACCACACACAATGCAGTAGTCTTCGTAACAGGAAGAACAAAGTGTAATACAACTTAACACCGCTAGATGGTGCTATAACCACACTAAACACTTCAAAACTACAAAGACTGAGGCAGACGTGATCTGTAATGAATGTCTAACCCTGCTGGGCAGAACAAACTATGTTACTATGTTACTTTTTAATTAATTTCTTCATTTTAGCTTGTTCAGTTTTGTCAGTGCCCAACACTGCTGACTAGAGATGGAGAGAGAATCCGCGGCAATGGAAAGTTTGGTGGAGTGCAAAATAAAGCACCCTCTATACGCCAGCTTGGCAAAATGGTGTTTGGAGCTCCACGGCCCAGTGAATTTGAAACTGTTTCCGCGGAAATAGGTTTGTATTAAAATGATAGCCTTTTTTTGCAACAATTTGCCTGTTTCAGTTACATTTAGTAAGTTCATATCCAGTGAACAGAGTAGTTTAGTGCTGATCTCTCCTGGGACATAATCAACAGAAATGTACAAAGTGAAGTAGTATAAACTGTAGGTGTAAATACATATATACATTGGTTTCCAGTTGTCTCGAAATTAATGTCTATTCTTTATCAGTTTCAATGACAATTTGGCTTTAATCTTTTGCTCATATACCTTGCGGCGGTAAGCTCTTAATTGTAACCTGAGGTATAAAAGCGCTGGGTTACATAGCAATCTTCCAGTGCGCCTAGGCTCTGCAAAACGCTGTGACTGTGCTGTCATTAGACAACTGCGGTCACAGTATGGATCCCGGAGATCAGGTAAAGTGGTCTCCCTGTATGACATTGCTATGTACAGAAATCCACCACAATTTAAACTAAAAAAACAGGCATAGGAGTGCTCTTCTTGATATGTGAGTACACCATGCTGGCTGTAAAATTACCAGTGAGCCTGCAGTCTGTGAACTAACTGTAGCAGGAAGGGGTTAATTCACTTTAATTTTTTAATAAAAAATTAAACAATTTAGCAAGTGTCATTTATCATGTAGTGAAAGTTAATTCAAGCCACTTACTAATGTATTGTGATTATCCATATTGCTTCCTTTGTTTGTTAATTTGATTAATTTTTCCAGCACATTATACACTGCTCGTTTTCATAGTTATGACTAGGGATGAGCGAATCGACCATTTGGAATCGAAACAGAGTTCGGTAAAAGGGTTATTAACAGTAGAAATTAATTTCTGAAGTTATTACCTGAAGTCTCGCAAGACTTTGCAAAGTAATAACCTTGGCTCATAGGTGCCAATACAGTCTAATACTGTATGGAGCACTCACTCCCTACAGTATTCTAACAAATTATGCGAATCGACTACAGATGTTTCATCCGAAGTCGATTCGCTCATCCCTAGTTACGACCTCCCTGCAATCCAGTAGTGGTGGCGGCAACCATGGAAACAAGCAGTGTATAATGTGATGAAAAAATTAATCCAGCTAGCGAAGGAAGCAATATGGACTACCACAATACATTAGTAAGTGCCTTGTATTAACTTTCTGTACATAATAAATGTTATTTGCTGAAGTGACACAACCCTTTTGATAAAAATAATAAAAAAAAACTAAAAGGGAAATAAAGATAATTAAAAAAGTTATAGCTATAGTTACTAGCTTTAGCAATACTATAGCGGACTTTGTCATCCACAGATGCCCCAATAACAGTGCAATCCACAGATGCCCCCATAAAAGTGCCATCCACAGATACCCACATACAGTGCCATCCACAGATGCCCCGATAACAGTGCCATCCACCGATGCCCCCATAAAAGTGCCATCCACAGATGCCCCCATAATAGTGTCATCCACAGACCACCATTAGTTCAAAACCCACCAAAGGCACACCTCTTGGTTCAATTTCTTTTTTTCTTATTTCCCCCCTTAAAAACCTAGGTGCGTCTTATAGGGTGAAAACTACGGTAATTAATTGTAACTTTTTCTGATTTGGGATATTTAAACTTGCTTTTTTTATTTATTCCAATTTAAATCTAGTAGGAGTCGAAGTCGGTTCATTTTTTGCCGACTCCAACTCCAGGTACCCAAAATTGCCTCCGACTCCTCGACTCCGACTCCACAGCCCTGTTAGAAAGTAAAACTTGTCCCGCAAAAAATAAGCCCTCCTAAGGCTATGTGAATGGAAAAATAAAAAAGTTAGCACTATGGGAAGGCGGGGAGTGAAAAATGAAACCACAAAAATGGAAATTCCCAGGGTCCTTAACCTCTTCAGGACACAGGGCATACAGGTAGGCCCTGATGTCCTGGTACTTAAGAACCTGTACGCCCTGTGTATTTCTGATCACCGTAGCCGTACCATTAGATATCACCGCATCCGTATCGACCGGTTCTATAAAAATATCACATGACCTAACCCCTCAGATGAACACCATAAAAAATAAAAACTGTGGTAAATAAACAAAAAGTGTAATAGCAAGCGATCAATACCCTACCCAAGATAATGGCCCAAAAACTGAAAAAACTATAGAGACACTAAAACATGATTTTTTTTTCTTTCAAAAATGATATTATTGTGTAAAACTTGTAAATAAAAAAAGTATACATATTAGGTATCGCCATGTCCGTATTGACCGACTCTATAAAAATATCACATGACCTAACCACTCAAATGAACACCATTAAAAATAAAAACTCTGCTAAATAAACAATGTTTTGTCACCTTACATTACAAAAAGTGTAATAGAAAGCGATCAAAAAGTCATATGCACCCCAAAATAGTGCCAATCAAGCAGTCATCTCATCCTGAAAAAATCATACCCTACCCAAGATAATCGCCCAAAAACTGAAAAAACTATGGATCTCAGACTATAGAGACACTAAAACATGATATTTTTAAAAAATAATGAAATTATTGTGTAAAACTTACATAAATAAAAAAAAATTGGATACATATTAGGTATCGCCGCATCCGTGACAACCGGCTCTATAAAAATACCACATGATCTAACCTGTCCGATGAATGTTATAAATAACAAAAAGAAAAAGTGCCAAAACAGCTATTTCTTGTTACCTTGCCTCACAAAAAGTGTAATATAGAACAACCAAAAATCATATGTACCCTAAACTAGTACCAACAAAACTTCCACCCTATCCCGTAGTTTCTAAAATGGGGTCACTTTTTTTGGAGTTTCTACTCTAGGTGTGCATCAGGGGGGCTTCAAAAAACCAGTCCAGCAAAATCTGCCTTCCAAAAAACGTATGACATTCCTTTCCTTCTGCGCCCTGCTGTGTGCCCGTACAGCAGTTTTTACGACCACATATGGGGTGTTTCTGTAAACTACAGAATCAGGGCCATAAATGTTGAGTTTTGTTTGGCTGTTAACCCTTGCTTTGTAACTGGAAAAAAAATATTTGATAGATTCACTGTAGATTGCTCTATGCACTTTATTATATTTTGTATGGACTAATCATGTTGTATATGGAATAATTGGCACTATAATTGCTTGCTATGTATTGTGGGTATATATACCCTTGTATGACACCTTGTGATATGCTTGAGAAAGACCGCATTGAGACGGTTGAAACGTTGCAGAGGGAATAAAAGATCCACCATTTCATTTTATCTGGAGTGCTGCCTCATCCTTTTGATGTTTATATATATATATATATATATATACACATATATATATATATATATATATATTTATATGTGTAAATCCAGAAAATGGACGGCACTCCAGTCAGATGAAAAAAATGTGTTTCCTTTATTCAACTATCCGGTGCAACGTATACGATAAAAATATATGGTCACCCTTTCCCAATGATCACAGAGTTCTTTTTACTTCAGGGAGAGGGGGGAGCAGGTATTGTTGTGATGTAACAGCCACCGGTCCTGGTGCCATCACTGGGCACTTCTAATATCCCCTTCCCACCACAACATGTAAATTACCGGGCTAATGCCATGTTTACTGGGCCTCGGACAATGGACACCCGACAGATCTGATTATGGTCATTGGGACCCAGTATGTAAAACATCGGTCTCATGCTTGCTTTCTGTTTTCCTTCAAAAATACAACTTCTGCAAAAAACAAGGCCTAATTTTGCTGTCAGTGGAAAATGCATAAAAGTTAAAGCTCTTGGAAGGTGGGGAATTAAAAAAATTAAAACATTGCCGTAAAAATTGGCTTGGCCCTGATGGGGCTAAGCAATATGGAAAACTCATTTCAAAATACACAAAGTTCTTGATTGCAGTTTTTGCCCCCAAATGCTTTGCTACAAGATACCGCTTTCTACTCTTCAGTGTGTATGTTTAAGTCAGTTTGATGGCTGATTGCTTTTGAAAGTTGACTTTGAGAAATAAGTGAAATAATTATGTGTTTGTCATTAAAATGGGAAACATGGTGCTACTTGTGAGTGCCAGGTTCTCAAATAAAAATGAAACACCATGAGCACTTTACCGTTCAGTGCAGATACACATTTACCATGCATTTTGGATAAAATAGGTGTCCTATCTGAATGCCGCTGTGCCACAGTGTGCCCACGTATAAGAAAGGAGGGTTCCCAGTCTCACAAAGAATATACTTGTCCTCAATCTACTTGCTTCTTTACTACCATGTACATATGCCACACAGATGTCAGGTAAGAGAGACAAGCTTATAACCTTAAGGCCCCTTACAGACGAGCGAGTGTCACGCTCCGGAGCGTGAGTGAGCAGCAGCTCCCGTCCTGACCTCCCAGCACTGACATGGTCGCATAGCATTATATTGCTTTATGATGCTATGTAACCCTTAGAGTTCTGGGATGTGTTGTAGTATACCAATGACAGCATTATGTCAGTGTTATCCAATATAGGAAACATACTGTGACATGTGCCTTAGAATTTTACAAGACACCACCACATATAGACGCCTCCCCTCTGATCCGACTTCTATCTTTAGGAAACAACTATCTGAATGAAGCCCTGAGGGATAAGCTTATCAATAAAGCTGAATTGGACTTTCTGCTACCTAAGTTTCCGGTTCGGGCTGTGTTCTACAGCTTACCTAAGCTTCATAAACAGAGCACACCGATGAAAGGCAGGCCCATTGTGTCCGGTATTGGCAGTCTCACGGCCAATGTTAGTACATACATTGACGTGATACTGAGGCCATTTGTGGCAAGTTTACCATCCTTTGCCCGGGACACCATAGATGTCCTATAGCGCCTGGAGGGTATTCAATGTGCTGAAGATATCTGGCTTGCTAGCTTAGACGTGGAGGCCTTGTATAGCTCCATTCCACATGATACTGGTTGTTTAGCTGTGCGGGCCTTCCTTCAACAGAGGGGTGAACACCTTAACTGACACAATGCTTTTGTAATGGAACTATTGGACTTTGTCCTGAGTCACAATGTATTCCTCTTAATCGTCAAATTTTCTACCAGCTCAGGGGAGTTGCGATGGGCAGTCCTTGTGCCCCTACCTACGCAAATCTCTACCTGGGCTGGTGGGAAATAGAGGTCGTCTTCAGTGATACCATAGAGCAGTACACGTCGTCGATAATAATCTGGATCAGATATATCGACGACGTGTTTATATTGTGGAAGGGAACCAAGGATTGGTTCACCCAATTCATAGCTGAACTTAACAACAATCAGCTAGGTCTATTTTTTTACGTCTGAAATTGACGAGCGGGTAATCACATTTCTGGACCTGAATGTTGCTGTGGGGACAGATAGGAAGATCACTACTAATCTGTTCCATAAGCAGACTGCCACTAATAGCCTACTGAGGTGGGATAGTGGCCATTCCCTGGCCCTCAGGAGTGGCATTCCTAAGGGCCAGTACCTGAGGGCTAGGAGAAACTTCTCAGAAATTAGGGATTTCAAGGTGGCTGCCAATGATCTGAGGACACGGTTCACGCGCACGGGTTATCCCTAGCAAACACTCAAAAGAGCATATCATCACTCTGAGTGTTAGCCGTGACCAACTACTGGTTCCCAAACATAGGCCGCAGGGTCAGAACACTCCAAGGATCATAGCCACGTATGATAAAGCAGAGCAACGGGTACGTGAGATCCTTCAGAGACATTGGCCCATCTTGCAGTCAGATATTGGCGAGTTAGTGTCAGACCGTCCCCCCATCACATATCGACGTAGTTCTAACATACACGATCGTCTGGTCCATAGTGCTTACCTACACCCAACACCTGACACATGGCTTAAAAATACACTAACTGGGACTTTTCCATGTGGAGCATGCATCATTTGTCGTAACATCATAAAGGGGACATACTTCACTAGCCAAGTGACTAAGGAAAGATTTTCCATCAGATCCTTCATTAGATGTACATCAGTGGGAGTGGTGTATCTTTTGACTTGCCAATGTGGTGTACAGTGGGTAAGACCAGATGCAAACTACGGAGACTTATTGGCGAACACCTACTTGACATAAAAAATAAGTGTGACACATCTGTGGCACGCCATGTTTGTGATCATCATGGTGGCAATCCAGATGTGCTGAGGGTCCAGGGGATTGAGCACATTGTGACATCCATTCGCAGTGGGGACATTGATGTGCCATTGCTCCGCAAAGAAACCAAATGGATTTTTAAATTGGACACGGTACATCCCAAGGGATTAAATGAGGCAGATTTATTCTCCTGCTTCATTTAAGAGACCATGGGCTAGTAGACGTGGTCCATTACTTTGTCATAACCAGATGTTCTGGTTGTCATTTACGCAGAGTGTTTTTTGAATGATGTTACCATCCCGCATTATTTACGGGATGGTAACTCTCATTATAGATGCTTTTTCCAATCTACATGGCAGTCTGTGTTGGTAATCGAAGCACTAATTGGTGTTACTTCTCCTGTACAGACCTTCTTTATACATCCAGATTAATTCTTCATAGCGATGTCAATCGACTATATATGCCCAGATAAGTGCCCCCTCACAGCTATAATGCCAAGATATGTGCCCTATTCACAGATGTAATGCTCACACATGCCCCCTCACAGTAGTTATGCCCAGATATGTGCCCCCTCACAGTAGTTATGCCCAGATATGTGCCCTCTTCACAGTAGTTATGCCCAGATATGTGCCCCCTCAGTAGTAATGCTTACTCGTGCCCCCTCACAGTAGTTATGCCCTGATATGTACCCTCCTCACAGTAGTTATACCCTGATATGTGCCCTACTCACAGTAGTTATGCCCAGATATGTGCCCCCTCACAGTAGTTATACCCTGATATGTGCCCTCCTCACAGTAGTTATGACCTAATATGTGCCCTCCTCACAGTAGTTATACCCTGATATGTGCCACCTCATAGTAGTTATGCCAGATATGTGCCCTCTTCACAGTAGTAATGCTCACACGTGCCCCCTCACAGCGTTTGCATTTCTTTCTGGCAAAGCTACCTGGTTCCGGCCCGCGAAATTTATACCAAGTCTATTGCGGCCCTCAGACGAAAAATGGTTGGGCACCACTGCTATAATACATAAAGCAATTGCAATTATTAAGTGGATTAGATCAATATTGTCAGTCCCTGCCTGTACTGAGTGTAGTGTTTACATTATCCTGTTGGCACAGGCTATACGCCAAACAGTGTGCTCCAACACTGGGTGTTAGCCTGACACACAGGTTATTAGTCAGGCTCTCAGAGTTTCGGATAGTCTATTACTTGATCCCTCTCCGCACTTCTGATTTCCTGTATGCCTGATTTTATCTATACCCCTTGATTGAGTTTAAATAAAGAGTTTATTATTTTTACATTTAACGTTCTATCAGGCTGAGATTGAATAATTCCACTGAACGTGTACCGCCATCATTACCCTCTCCTGTGAATTGATGGTTATCCAATACATTCCAGAACTGTAAGGGTTACATAGCATCATAAATAAATATAATGCTATGCGGACCCGGCAGTGCTGGGAGGGCAGGGCAAGAGCTGTCTCATACTCATGGCTGTAAGTCCAATGCGTGAGACTCGCTCGTCTGAAAGGGGCCTCAAGGACATCTTTCATTTGGTCAATAACCGCTTCAATAGTGAACAAGTAACATGTACATATTTTGTATCATACACTCAGGACAGTTGGATTTCTTTTCACGTTTGTGTCAATTTTCGGTATAAATCTTTGTAGAGTAGTCACTTTTACAGTAAATGCTAATATATTTTTGCTTTTGCATAAAGAACTCTTAAAGCAGTATCGTGATGCAGTAAAAAGGTCCCAGACTGTAAGTGAAGAGCTTGAGAAGCAGATTAAAAGCTTGGAATCACCAGATATGAAACAGAAGAAAAAGGAGTATGAGGAAAAAGAAAGATCTCTGCAGGAGATTGAAAAAAAACTTGGTAATTGCTCTGTTATTGATCCTATAAAAAGATATGTTTCTTGATAGAGTTTTTAGCTTATGTTACATGCTAGATGCATTCAATCAGGTAAATACCGTAGTCATAAAATATCTGAAATTCGACTAACGAACTGTGCAGTGCTACATGTACTGTAATGCCAATGTCCTTACATACAGGTAATCTGCTTAGTTTTCTTTAACGTTCATTTTCTCTTATATTGGATTGACATTTTGTGGACTTCACAACCAACTGCTACAATTTGGAAAAAATGTCATCTTACAGTGGTCAACCTGGAATAAATGAATGTTGTAATTCGAGCGACCACTGTATATTGATGAAGAGAAAGCAATTGCAGTTCACCAGCCCCTAATGACTATTAACTGAAGTGTAACTGCCATTTATTTTTTGTTAAAGGGAACCTGTCATCAACTTTATCCTGCCCTTAATGATGGCAGCCTAAAATAGTGACAGACATGCTGATGTCAGTGTTGTGTCACTCATGAGCTAAAAGTATGTGGTTGCCGAGAGCCAGCTTGTAATCGAATCAGCCTGGGCCTGAAAAGAGTCATGTTCACGTAAGAAGAGTCACAGTTATTATGATCTCCTGCTTTTCACACCCACCTGCTGATGATTGTCAGTTATCTCCTTAGTTTTTCACTAGTGGAGAACTGACAATCATCATCAGGTGGTTGTGGAAAGCAGAAGAACATGAAAACAGTTTTTGCGACTGTCGCAGTATTTCACAGTGCGACACCACAGACTAGCATTATAAAAAATGTTGTGCAACACATGTCGTCGTGTAGCCCTAGCCTAATAATGGCAGTATTGTTTTTACTACTACACTGAACGATATCTTGTAGTAATGTGCAACACATTAAATAACGTGTATAATAATGCATTATTGCTTTTGCTATAATACTGAATGGTAATGGTCTCTTGCAATATAATATACAATAGCACATGTCAATAATGAGATTATTGCCGTATTGCTTTTCCTGTAACACTGAACTGTATCTTGCAGTGATTTACAATGTGTTTAAAAACATGGGTATAATAATTGAAACATTTGAGGGAAAAAAGCTGTTTGTTTTTGTTTTTTATACAAAAAATTCTTTCTCGCCCATTCCATTGGGGGACACAGACCATGGGTATAGCTTAGGCCATTACTAGGAGGAGACACTATGCAAATAAGAGAAAACAGCTCCTCCTCCACTAGCTATACCCCCATGCTCCAACAGGAGGACCTCCGTTTTAGCTTAGTGTTGGATAAGGAGGTGACACTTCTGCTCCTGCAGGATTGTCCCTGTAGTTTCTTTTCTACTCCTGTTTGGGTTTTTTTCTCAATAGAGGCCGCAGGGTCGCATGGTGCGTCCCTGGTCTCTCAGTGGAGCGAACGCCGGGGTCAAATGGACGTCCCCGGCCACCTCCATTTCCCCCCCAGAAGATAAGTGGAACCGGGCTCGACCTGCAGCTCCGGCGGCCTACCAGATTCCAGGGTCACCTACTCCTACCCTCTATCCAGATCACTGCCACTCCTTGTGCCAGCTGACAGAAGAGGCGAACCCTACTGGTCTGGAGCAGAGGGTGAAGACTGCAGGACACAGATAAGTACATGCGGCTCTCCTGCAAACCCCCCCGTGCTCCCTGTGTGACACGGTTTCTTAGGGCTTGCCTGTAGATCAGGGAGGACCTGCTGGGTTGAGAGGGAGGCGGGATTCCTTCTTGGGGCAGTGGCTATTCCTCTTTTTACTCCACAGCGCCAGGCTGCCACACCCCTCAGTTCTCCCCCGTTTGGCTCGGAGGGCCTGTTAACCCCCCTCTGGGGGTGGACGCCATTTTCGGAGCCGGGGTCTGCCTTTTTCAAACTTCCCGCGCGATCTGTGACGTGACCTGGGGGCGGAGCCTATCGCATCAGCTCCGGCGATTCCGCTTTGCCTCAGTGCTTCTCCACGCGTGGCTGCTCCTCACAGGTCGCGGTAGGACAGATTTAGCGTTCTGCAAAACGGTAGGAGACCCTGACTCCGGGATTGTCGCCATCATGCCAAAACCTGGGGCCTCCCAAAAATCTAAGGTGGCAACTCGGGCCCCACTAGGACCATGTAAGGTATGCTGCTTGCCACTATCGGTCACAGGCTGCTGTGACTCTTGCCTTGGGACAGGATCATCCTCCTCCTCCCTCCTCTGCTCCAAACCAGCCCAGTCCCCCTTCGGAGCCCTCCTGGGCCTTGGCCATATCTAGGGCGGGCGGCCCAAGTCTCGCGTGCCTCCATGGCCTTTATGAAATGCATGGCGGCCATGGATCCTGTGCTTAGCACCGCTCCACCTCCCGGTGCCCCCCGCAGAGGACGCTCGACCGTTAAGAGGCAGCGTACGCAGCAGCATCCCTCCTCGGATGACTCTGCTTCTCCCCCTCGCCTGGAGGCGTGTTCAGCCTCTTCCCCTCGCAGGGACTACAGGTCTGAAGGGGAGAGGTCCAGCTCGGATGAGGACACGGAGCTGGAACCCTCGCCTAAGCTCTCCACCATGGTGGCAGACTTGGTCACGGCGGTCCGTGACACTTTTGACATCCAGGGGGAACCTCCTTCCTCTAGTAGCCAGGAATTCCCCCTGTTCCATTCCAGGAAACCAGAGGCAGTCACTTTCCCCATTCATGGCGAGTTTGCCGAGGTCCTTTCTAAGGCCTGGGAGCGCCCTAATCACTGGTTTTCTGCCACAAGGCGCATGGATACTTTTTATCCTTTCCCGGCAGAAAACGTGCAGCAGTGGTCTTCACCTCCTAAGGTCAACCTGTCGGTGGCCAGATTGGCTAAGAACACGGCAATACCTGTCCTGGATGGGTCCTCCCTACGGGACTCTGTTGACAGGTGTTTGGACTATATTTCCAAAGCCATATTCACTCTGGCGGGCACTGGCCTGCAGCCTGCATTCGCCTCGGCCTGGGTAGCCAGGGCACTTTCGGTGTGGTTGCAGCGCCACCATCAGGACCTCGCGGAGCAGGATGCCTCTGCGGACACCTTGAAATTCGTCCTACAGATGTCTCAGTCGACAAAATTCCTCTGTGAGGCATCATTGGACGTTAGCACTCTCTTTGCGCGTGTTTTGGCCCTCTCGGTCACGCAGCGCAGGGAGGTCTGGTTGAAGGTCTGGGACGCCGACGCTTCCTCCAAGCGTTCCCTCACTAGCCTCCCCTTTGCGGGCTCCAGGCTCTTCGGTGCTAAGCTGGACGAGATTATCTCGGACGCTTTGGGGGGCAAGAGCACCCACCTGCCCCAATCTAGATCCAAGCGGAAGGTTCAGTGCGTCCGGTCCTAGACCTGAAGCTACTAAACAAGTCCCTGCGGGTGCGGAGGTTCCAGATGAAATCCCTAAGCTCCGTTATTGCTTCTCTTCTTCCAGGGGAGTTCCTCGCATTGGTGGACATCTGGGACGCCTATCTGCATGTCCCTATCGCAGAATCTCACCACAGATTCCTGCGATTCGCCATTGGCAGCCGTCATTATCAGTTCGTCGCCCTTCCCTTTGGGCTGGTAACAGCCCCTCGGGTATTCACAAAGATCTTGGCGCCGCTCATGGCGCTTCTTCGTACCAGGGGCATATCTCTGTTGCCCTACCTGGACGACATACTGATAGAAGGCCGAAGACAGCGTCAGGATCACTGTTCAGACTCTGCAACAGTTCGGCTGGCTGATCAACTTCCCGAAGTCCTCTCTCCAACCTTCCCAGAGGGTAACCTTCCTGGGGATGATTATGGACAACACTGCAGCCCGGGTATTCCTTCCGGAGTCCTCTCGGATACGGGAGTCGGTGTCTCGCCTTCTGCGCTCCACGTGTCTCTCCATCCGGGAGTGCATGCAGGTTCTGGGGCTTATGGTGGCCTCCTTCGAGGCAGTCCCCTTTGCCCAGTTTCACACTCGGCCTCTGCAGCAGGCGATCCTGTCCTTCTGGGACAGGACATGGTGGGGTCTGGACTTTCGGATCTGCCTACCTCCTCGGGTTCGCATGGAACTCCCGTGGTGGCTGTCCCCTCAGAATCTGACTTCGGGGAGATCCTTGCTTCCAATCTCTTGGTCAGTTGTCACCACCGACACCAGTCTCCTGGGTTGGGGTGGCGTTCTCCGGGCATGGACGGTTCGGGGGTGTGGTCAGAGGCGGAAGCCCGCCTTCCGATCAACATACTGGAGCTCAGAGCAATTTTCCTCTCTCTGTCTCATTGTACCCCTCTCCTGGCGGGTCACCCGGTAAGGGTTTAGTCGGACAATGCCACAGCCGTGGCTTACATCAATCATCACGGCGGGACCCACAGCCGGACGGTGATGCAGGAGGTGAAAAGGATCCTCCAGTGGGCGGAGGCTCATGTTCCAATACTGTCTGCAGTGTACATCCCAGGGGTCGAAAACTAGACGGCGGACTTTCTCAGTCGCAACAGGGTGGATCCAGGAGAGTGGTCTCTGCATCCGGATGTATTCGAGGACGTCTGTCGCCGTTGGGGCCGCCCGGACGTGGACTTAATGGCGTCCAGGCTCAACAACAAGGTTCCCACGTTCCTGGCCCGAGCTCGGGATCCGGAGGAGTACGGGGTGGACGCTCTTGTGTCTCCGTGGCAAGACTTCGCACTCCTCTATGTCTTCCCACCACTGCCTCTACTCCCTAAGGTTCTTCGCAGGGTGGCGGCAGAAGGAATCCTGACCATCCTCATCGCCCCCGATTGGCCTCGCCGCGCCTGGTTCTCGGAGGTCTCCCGGATGCTGGCAGACGTTCCATGGCCTCTTCCTCTCAGGGAGGACCTGCTGTCTCAAGGACCGCTCTTCCACCAGAATTTACAGCCACTTTGTTTAACGCCGTGGCTGTTGAGACCACAATTTTGAAGAAGAGGGGCTTCTCAGACTCCGTCGAGAAGACCATGATCAGGGCCAGGAAGCCAGCTTCCTCCCGGATATATTATCGTACCTGGAAGGCCTTTCTTACCTTTTGGGAGAAGATAGGCGTTTTTTCCCCTTCGTTTCTCCATTCCAGTGGTCCTCCTTTCTCCAGTCGGGCCTTGAGTTGGGAATGTCCCTGAGCTCTCTGAAGGGTCAGGTCTCCGCTCTGGCCATTTTCTTTCAGAGGTCGCTGGCTTTGCTCGGTCCGGTAAGGACCTTCCTACAGGGGGTGGCACATTCGGTCCCTCCGTATGTTCCTCCCCTGCCCCCCTGGGATCTGAAACTGGTTCTGTCTTCCCTCCAGGCAGCTCCTTTTGAGCCCCTGTGGGAAATTTCCCTGAGTCTTCTCATCTGGAAGGTGGTCTTTTTGGTGGCCATCACCTTTATCAGGAGGGTATCGGAACTGGCCGCCCTTTCCTCTAAGGACCCCTTTTTAGTCTTCCACAAGGATAAGGTGGTACTGCGACCAGTCCCTTCTTTTTTTCCCAAGGTGGTCTCCGCCTTCCACCTTAATTAGGACATAGTCCTGCCCTCCTTTTGCCCCTACCCGGCGAACCCCAAGGAGAGTGCTCTCCATTCTCCTAGATGTTATCCGTGCTTTGCGGGTGTACCTGTCGGTTACTGCCCCCTTTCGCCGCTCGGACTCCCTTTTTTCGTGGTTCCTGAGGGGCCTCGTAAGGGTCTGGCGGCTCCAAGGTCACCGTAGCTCGGTGGATTCGGTCGGCTATTGCCATGGCCTATCGGTCCCAGGGTAGGGTTCCCCCGGCTGTAAAATCTGTAACACTACAATAATATGATGCAATTAAAGTGTCACTTTATTTTACAGAAAACATTAAAAGTTCTGATCCAGACATGTATATATTTATAGTTGATTTATCTACAGTATGGTATATACAGTATATATATACTTTTATAGTTTTTGGCCCAGCAGTACCTTCCTCAGAAGTATAATCTGTGGCGTGGAGATGGCGTCTGGGAATGCTCCCCAGACGCCATTTTCACACCACAGATTACACCGCTGAGGAAGGTACTGTTGGGCCAAACCGTCCGATGACCTATACTGTGGATAGATCTACAGGGTGGGACATTTATATGGATACACCTTAATAAAGTGGGAATGGTTGGTGATATTAACTTCCTGTTTGTGGCACATTAGTATATGTGAGGGGGGAAACTTTTCAAGATAGGTGGTGACCATGGCGGCCATTTTGAAGTCGGCCATTTTGAATCCAACTTTTGTTTTTTCAATAGGAAGAGGGTCATGTGACACATCAAAGTTATTGGGAATTTCACAAGAAAAACAATGGTGTGCTTGGTTTTAACGTAACTTTATTCTTTCATGAGTTATTTACAAGTTTCTGACCACTTATAAAATGTGTTCAATGTGCTGCCCATTGTGTTGGATTGTCAATGCAACCCTCTTCTCCCACTCTTCACACACTGATAGCAACACCGCAGGAGAAATGCTAGCACAGGCTTCCAGCATCCGTAGTTTCAGGTGCTGCACATCTCGTATCTTCACACCCATTTTGAAAAGTTTCCCCCCTCACATATACTAATGTGCCACAGGAAGTTAATATCACCAACCATTTGCATTTTATTAAGGTATATCCATATAAATGGCCCACCCTGTACTATATATAAGTGTGTGTGTGTGTGTGTGTGTGTGTGTGTGTGTGTGTGTGTGTATATATATGTATATGTCTGGATCAGAATTTTTTTATGTTTTCTGTCAAATAAAGTGACACTTTAATTGCAGCGTTTCATTGGAGTGTACTGATTTTTCTTTAACTGCTGAATTGACTACCAAGTCTTTTCTCTAGAAGAGTAGTGCAGACCCCATTTTGGTTATATGTCCCCCCTACACACACTTCTTCCCAGTTTTATGTGATCCTTCATCTTCTTCCTCCCTCCTTTTTTCCCGCCAGTTTTCACAGTAAAATTTTACATTTTAAAAATAATAGTTCAGATTCGTTTGGCAGGCGAAATTCATAACAAATCTGATTTGTTTAGAATCGACAAGCTCATCTCTAATGAAAACTCATGTTCAGTATTCCACTCAATCGGGAAAAGACAGTGTATAACAGAGAAACAATACAACCACCACTCAGGGAACCACAATAAGGGGTTGTAGTAATGATGTGGGGACTGTAATAGCACTCCTACTTACTTCATTGTAGGTGGCATATAAAATATTGATTTATCCCCTTCCTAGAAAGCTTTTACCAAGGTGTGCAGTTACGGTAAAAGCAGCAAACGGAAAACATACCGTAATTGCTGCTGAAAAGTGCATAGTATTTTTAGAAATGAGAATTTTAACATATGTTGCATTTGTTTTGTTTTGTTTTTCCAAAATGTTTTCTTAGGTATGACCCCAAAAAATCAAAACAAGAGAACTGAAGCTTATATAGATTATCTCAGCATGTCTGATTGTCCTGTTCCTTCAAAACGAGCAAAAAAAGATACATTAAGAAGAACCTCCACATGAAAAGCTAATGACCCAAAAGGTATTTGTTGAAGTTTATTTTTATTTTATTTAAGTAGTTGTTAATCTTAACACCTTCAGTACCGATCCACTTTTCACCTTAAATTCCAGGCTGTTTTTTTTTTTAATCTGTCATTTTTTGTGATAACTTTGGAAAGCTTTTTCTTATCCAAGCCATTCTGAAATTGGTTTCTCGGGACACATTGTACTTCATGGTAGTGATAAATTTAAGTCAATATGTTTAACCTTTATTTATTAAAGATTTATTTAGAAAAAATCACTATTTTCTAAATATGAATTTCTCTTCTTTTATGGTGCTTTAAGCACCAATTCAGTTATAAAGTGATTTTGAGAGGCTTATATAATGGAAATCACCCATAAATGACCCCATTTTAGAAACTACACCCCTTTAACCCCTTAAGGACTCAGCCCTATTTCACCTTAAGGACTTGGCCATTTTTTGCAAATCTGACCAGTGTCACTTTAAAGGGACACTGACAGGCCCAAAAAGCATATTTAGGGGTATATATGACAGTATAGGTCTTATAAAGGGTATTAGAATCATCTAAGTATCCCCCCTGTCCACCTCATAAATACAGTAAAAAGAAGTTTTATAACCTGCTTTCCTGGCGTTCAATCTGCCCAAGGGGAGGTGCTTCATATCAATTTGCGCCCAGCCAGCCTCGCCACAACTGCCGTTTGAAGCGCCGCCAAGCTAATCAATATTCACTTCGCTGGGCGGCTACTCTGAAGCGCTGTACTAGTGTCCCCGGCCATCTTCAGCACATGCGCCCGGCACCCTCACTGGCCGGGATCGCATCGCGCGTCTGCTTTATGCGCATGCGCTGTGCCCGGCGCATGCGCATAAAGCAGACGCGCGATGCGATCCCGGCCAGTGAGGGTGCCGGGCGCATGCGCTGAAGATGGCCAGTGAATATTGATGAGCTGGGCGGCGCTTCAAACGGCAGTTGTGGCGAGGCTGGCTGGGCGCAAATTGATATGAAGCACCGCCCCTTGGGCAGATTGAACGCCAGGAAAGCAGGTTATAAAACTTATTTTTACTGTGTACCAAAAATTAGGAAAAATTTGCAAATTTCAAAGTTTCAGTTTCTCTACTTCTGTAATATATAGTAATACCCCCAAAAATGTTGATGATTTAACATTCCCCATATGTCTATTTCATGTTTGAATTATTTTGGGAATGATATTTTATTTTTTGGGGATGTTACAAGGCTTAGAAGTTTAGAAGCAAATCTTGAAATTTTTCAGAAATTTACAAAAACACAATTTTTAGGGACCACTACAGGTCTGAAGTCACTTTGCGAGGCTTACATAATAGAAACCGCCCAAAAATGACCTCATTCTATAAACTACACCACTCAAGGTATTCAAAATTCATTTTACAAACTTCGTTAACCCTTTAGGTGTTGCACAAGAGTTATTGGCAAATGGGGATGAAATTTGAGAATTTCATTTTTTTGCCTAATTTTCCATTTTAACCCATTTTTTCCACTAACAAAGCAAGGATTAACAGCCAAACAAGACTGTATATTTATTGCCCTGACTCTGCCGTTTACAGAAATACCCCATACGTGGCCGTAAACTACTGTTCGGCCACACAGCGGGGAGTAGAGTGAAAGGTTCGCCGTATGGTTTTTGGAAGCCAGATTTTGCTGGACTGTTTTTTTGACACCATGTCCCATTTGAAGCCCCCCTGATGCACCCCTAGAGTAGAAACTCCATGAAAGTGACCCCATCTGAGAAACTACACCCCTCAAGGTATTCAAAACTGATTTTACAAACTTTGTTAACCCTTTAGGTGTTGCACAAGATTTAATGGAAAATAGAGATACAATTTCAAAATTTCACTTTTTTGGCAGATTTTCCATTTTAATATTTTTTTTCCAGTTACAAAGCAAGGGTTAACAGCCAAGCAAAACTCATTATTTATGGCCCTGATTCTGTAGTTTACAGAAACACCCCATATGTGGTCGTAAACTGCTGTACGGGCACACGGCAGGGCGCAGAAGGAAAGGAATGCCATAAGGTTTTTGGAAGGCAGATTTTGCTGGACTGTTTTTTTTGACACCATGTCCCATTTGAAGCCCCCCTGTTGCACCCCTAGAGTAGAAACTCTAAAAAAGTGACCCCATTTTAGAAAGTACAGAATAGGGTGGCAGCTTTTGTTGGTACTAGTTTAGGGTACATATGATTTTTGGTTGCTCTATATTACACTTTTTGTGCGGCAAGGTAACAAGAAATAGCTTTTTTGACACTTTTTTTGTTATTTGCAACATTCATCTGACAGGTTAGATCATGTGGTAATTTTATAGAGCAGGTTGTTACGGACGCGGCGATACCTAATATGTATACAATTTTTTTTTATTTATGTACGTTTTATACAATAACTTCATTTTTAAAACCCCAAAAATGTTTTGGGTCTCCATAGTCTAAGAGTCATATTTTTTTCAGTTTTTGGGCGATTGTCTTGAGTAGGGTCTCATTTTTTGCGGGATGAGATGACGGTTTGATTGGCACTATTTTGGGGTGCATATGACTTTTTGATCGCTTGCTATTACACTTTTTGTGACGTAAGATGACAAAAAATTGCTTTTTTTACACCGTTTTTATTTTTTACGGTGGTCACCTGAGGGGTTAGGTCATGTGATATTTTTATAGAGCCGGTCGATACGGACGCGGCGATACCTAATATGTATACTTTATTTTTATTTATGTAAGTTTTACCCAATGATTTCATTTTTGAAACAAAAAAAATCATGTTTTAGTGTTTCCATAGTCTAAAAGCCATAGTTTTTTCAGTTTTTGGGCGATTATCTTGAGTAGGGTCTCATTTTTTGCGGGATGAGATGACGGTTTGATTGGTACTATTTTGGCGTACATGCGACTTTTTGATCACTTTTACTACCTTTTTTGGGAAGTAAGGTGGGCAAAATTTCAATTTTCTCTAATAGTTTTTATTTTTTTATTTTTATGGCGTTCACCGTGCAGGGAAAGTAACATGACCGTTTTATAGATCAGGTCATTATGGACGCGGCGATACCTAATATGTGTAGTGTATTTTACTTTTTTAATTTTTATTCAGTGATAAATGTTTTTTTTATCTTAACTTTTTTCACTTTTTTTAAATTTTTTTTGACCCAGACCCACTTGGTTCTTGAAGATCCAGTGGGTCTGATGTCTGTATAATGCAGTACAGTACAATATGTTGCCATGGGAACCTTCCCCGTCTGCCACAACTTCGCAGACGGGGAAGGGTAAGCACATGGCTGAGGGGGGCTGTCGGGGGGCTCTCTCCCTCTCCATCAGTTAACCTTTTCCATACGGACCGCGGTATGGAAAGGGTTAAACGGCTGACATCTGCACAGATGTCAGCCTTTTATACCAGGGTGTCAGCAATGTGCTGACACCCTGGTATACCCACTTGAAGCCAACAAATTTTCAAGGGGAGGCGGGCGGGGGATCGCGATCCCGCCTCCCGCAACCGCCCGCCTTCCGGACCGCGGGCATCAGAAACTGCAAAAAGCGCAGCAAACCGCAGGTCTGAATTGACCTGCGGTTTGCTGCGATTGCCGACACGGGGGGGTCACATGACCCCCCGTCACTGTGACAGGATGCTGGCTGAATGATTTCAGCCGGCATCCTGTTCAGATTAACCCCTGGGGCGCCGGAATCTTTAATAGGTGTTCCACACAAGAATTAAAGGAAAATGGAGGTGATATTTCAAAGGTGTTTTTGTTTTTTGTTAATCAATGTTTTTCTTGCAACACAGCAATGATTAACAGCAAAATAAACCTGAATGTACATTAGTCTGATTCTGCAGTTTACAAAAATACCCCATACAGTATGTGGTGGTAATTTGCTGTAGGGGCACATGGCAGTGGTCAGAATGAAAGGAGCACCATATGGTTTTTGGAGACAGATTTTGCTAGAATGGTTTTTGGGCACCATTATGTATTTGAAGAGACCCTGACGTACCCCCTACAATGGAAACCCTCAAAAAGTGACCCCATTTTGGAAACTACACACCTCAAAGAATATATTAAAAGGTGTTCTGAGCACTTTGACCCCATAAGCGGAACACTTACTGTTGAAATGAAAAGTTTCATTTCTTCCAATAAAATGTTGCTTTAGCCCAAAATTTTTCATTTTCACAAGTGGTAACATGAGAAAAAGCACCCCATAATTTGTTACCTATTTTCTCCTGAATACGGCAACACCCCAAATGTGGTAATAAATTGCTGTGGGGGCATATAGCAGGACTCAGAAAGGAATGAGCGCCATATGGCTTTTGCAATGCAGGTTGTGATGGATTGTTTTACGGGTACCATTGGTTTTTATTTTTTGAGTGATTGTCTTATGTGGGGGTTCATTTTTTGCAGGATAAGGTGACATTTTCATTTGGTACCATTTTGGCGTATATGTAATTTTTGATCACTTGGTATTATACTTTTTGTGAGGCAAGGTGACAAAAATGTCTGTTTTTACAATATATATATATATATATATATATATATATATACACTACGTGCAGAATTATTAGGCAAATTAGTATTTTGACCACATCATCCTCTTTATGCATGTTGTCTTACTCCAAGCTGTATAGGCTCGAAAGCCTACTACCAATTAAGCATATTAGGTGATGTGCATCTCTGTAATGAGAAGGGGTGTGGTCTAATGACATCAACACCCTATATCAGGTGTGCATAATTATTAGGCAACTTCCTTTCCTTTGGCAAAATGGGTCAAAAGAAGGACTTGACAGGCTCAGAAAAGTCAAAAATAGTGAGATATCTTGCAGAGGGATGCAGCACTCTTAAAATTGCAAAGCTTCTGAAGCGTGATCATCGAACAATCAAGCGTTTCATTCAAAATAGTCAACAGGGTCGCAAGAAGCGTGTGGAAAAACCAAGGCGCAAAATAACTGCCCATGAACTGAGAAAAGTCAAGCGTGCAGCTGCCAAGATGCCACTTGCCACCAGTTTGGCCATATTTCAGAGCTGCAACACCACTGGAGTGCCCAAAAGCACAAGGTGTGCAATACTCAGAGACATGGCCAAGGTAAGAAAGGCTGAAAGACGACCACCACTGAACAAGACACACAAGCTGAAACGTCAAGACTGGGCCAAGAAATATCTCAAGACTGATTTTTCTAAGGTTTTATGGACTGATGAAATGAGAGTGAGTCTTGATGGGCCAGATGGCTGGATTGGTAAAGGGCAGAGAGCTCCAGTCCGACTCAGACGCCAGCAAGGTGGAGGTGGAGTACTGGTTTGGGCTGGTATCATCAAAGATGAGCTTGTGGGGCCTTTTTGGGTTGAGGATGGAGTCAAACTCAACTCCCAGTCCTACTGCCAGTTTCTGGAAGACACCTTCTTCAAGCAGTGGTACAGGAAGAAGTCTGCAAGGTAAGAAAAACATGATTTTCATGCAGGACAATGCTCCATCACACGCGTCCAAGTACTCCACAACGTGGCTGGCAAGAAAGGGTATAAAAGAAGAAAATCTAATGACATGGCCTCCTTGTTCACCTGATCTGAACCCCATTGAGAACCTGTGGTCCATCATCAAATGTGAGATTTACAAGGAGGGAAAACAGTACACCTCTCTGAACAGTGTCTGGGAGGCTGTGGTTGCTGCTGCACGCAATGTTGATGGTGAACAGATCAAAACACTGACAGAATCCATGGATGGCAGGCTTTTGAGTGTCCTTGCAAAGAAAGGTGGCTATATTGGTCACTGATTTGTTTTTGTTTTGTAGTAAGGATTTGTTTTGTTTAGGATAGTATAAATACCCCCCAAATGACCACATTTTAGAAAGAAGACACCCCAAAGTATTCGCGGAGGGGCATGGTGAGTTCATGTATGATTTTTTTTTCACAAGTTAGCGGAAAATGACACTTTCTGAGGAAAAAAATTTAATAAATAAAGTTTCCATTTCTGCTAACGTCTGGCAAAAAAAATAAAATCTCCCACAGACTCACTGTGCCCCTCAGTGAATACCTTGGGGTGTCTACTTACGAAATTGGGTCATTTGTGGGGTGTGTTTACTGTTCTGGCATTTTGAGCAGGGCTAAATTGTCAGCAACCCTGTAAAGCCTAAAGGTACTCATTGGACTTTCGGCCCCTTTACGAACCTAGGCTCCAAAAAAGTGTCACACATGTGGTATCGCCGTACTCAGGAGAAGTAGGGCAATGTGTTTTGGGGTGTATTTTTACATATACCCATGCTGGGTGAGAGAAATATCTCTGTAAATTGACAACTTTACATTTTTTTATACAAAAAGTTGTCATTTACAGAGATATTTCACACACAGTATGGGTATATGTAAAAATAAACCCCAAAACACATTGCCCTACTTCTTCTGAGTACTGCGATACCACATGTGTGACACTTTTTTGCAGCCTAGAAGTAGGGCAATGTGTTTTGGGGTGTATTTTTACATATACCCATACTGTGTGTGAGAAATATCTCTGTAAATGACAACTTTTAAAAAAAAATGTATACAAAGTTGTCAATTTACAGAGATATTTCTCTCACCCAGCATGGGTGTATGTAAAAATACACCCCAAAACACATTGCCCTACTTCTCCTGAGTACGGCGATACCACGTGTGACACTTTTTTGCAGCCAAGATGCGCAAAGGGGCCCAAATTCCAATGAGTACCTTTAGGATTTCACAGGGCATTTTTAAAGGGCTTCTGTCACCCCATTAAACCGTTTTTTTTTTTTTTTCTTTACTAATAATCCCTACACTGCGATCTCATCATACATAAGGTAATTAATGATTTTCGTTCAGTAGAATTTGTTAAAAATCGATTTTTGAAATATGTAAATTACCTTGCTACCAGCAAGTAGGGCGGCTACTTGCTGGTAGCAGCCGCGTCCTCCGATGGTAATGACGCCCCCTCTGCTGGTAGCAAGGTAATTTACATATTTCAAAAATCGATTTTTAACAAATTCTACTGAACGAAAATCATTAATTACCTTATGTATGATGAGACCGCAGTGTAGGGATTATTAGTAAAGAAAAAAAAAAAAAACGGTTTAATGGGGTGACAGAAGCCCTTTAAGCATTTGGATTCCGTGAGGGGTATGGTGAGTTCATGTAAGATTTTATTTTTTGTCACAAGTTAGTGGAATATGAGACTTTGTAAGAAAAAACAAAATAAAATCTATTTCCGCGAACTTGTGCCCCAAAAAAAATCTTCTATGAACTCGCCCTGGCCCTCAAAAGTTATCTTTATAGTGCCGCAGCGATTTTACAGTGTTTTTGCAGTGATCAGGAAAAAAAAATGCGTAGATGCGTGAAGGAGGAATAACCCGACCGCCCGCAGGACGCATCCCTGCGTTAGGCGGTTGGGAGGTGGTTATTGAAGCATTTTCTGAAAGCCATATTTTTATTTTTCTGCCGATCGTCTTGTGTATGGGCAGGAAGAGTTGATGTTTGTAGCGGTGCCGATGACTAGCATAAGGAGTCCCCTCCCTCTGAAACCACTTAGATGCTGTGGTCACTACTGACTGCGTCATCTAAAGGATTTAAACGGCCGGGATCTGTGCTTCATCTATTGATCTGATCTAAATGTGCAGTTTTGAACTCGGAGGTCACATGGGCAGGCAGGTACCCAAATAAACTGAGGTCTGCAGGGTTTACTGGAGCAGCAGTGCTGGAACTGCAGGGGATTTGTAAGATTTGTTCCTTTGGTATCTAATGGAAATTCCTTCCCCCTTGCACATTTTTTTTTTTCCTGACCTTGGAAACTCCTTTAATGTTTATTTCACTTCTTACCCCCCTCCTCTCTGTCTTTACAGATTAGAGCCGAAATGGAAATTTGACTACGTTTTGAAGAGAGACAGTTTTAGGAAAAATGCTAGACCTGTTTCTGACATCTGTTTCAGCTGGCAACTTTGTAATATAAACTATTCAGTATTTTTGTAGAAAAGATCTAGAAACAGATTTCTTTTTTTTTGTATAGATTGTTTTGTAAATCTGATGCCTTACATTGCAAGTGGCTAGCATCTATGGAAAGTCAGTATGTATGCAGTGAAAAAATTAATTCTGGTCATGCTGGTATACTGTGTACAAAAGACTTTTCTGTATTGAAGTTTTTACTTTGCCTGTTCTAATCTGCTATTAAAAGGTTATGCAGGAATTGATAAAAGGTAAAGTACATATCTAGAATTTGTGAAAGCAAGAAATAAATTCAACTTGCCCATACTTTTATTACAGAAGATATTTTATTATGTTATAATTTAGCAATTACATATTTATACTACATTACAATATGCCACTAACAGTGATGTCTACTGTTTTTTGTTGGTGGCAATATTGAAAAAAAAAATACATTTATTTTTGTAATACTATCACATATAGTATTTCTGTACCAATTCATTGGTTATAAGTCAGAGCAACTGGACTCATTCAGACGGTCGTGAATGTTTTGCGGTCTGCAAATTGCGGTTCTGCAAAACACGGATACCGGCTGTGTGCCTCTCACATTTTGTACAACGCACAGGGCTAGCGCTTTATAGAAATGCCTATTCTTGTCCACTATTGTGGACAATAATAGGACAAGCTCTATATTATTTGCGGGGCCGTGGAACGGAACTACGGATGCGGACAGCATTTTAATAACGAGTCCGCACCAGTTCCTCAGAATTGCGGAACAGATACGGACCTGTACATACGGCCATCTGAATTAGCCCTTATACACAGGCATCTTATGGAGTCTCACTGCACTGCTCTGTGTAAGGGAAACTTTGACAGATCAATGACACACAACTGCTGTTCCCTTACACTGCAGGGTCTCCATGTTTTCCTAGTATCTGTAGTAGATATGCATGTGAAAACAGACTTAGGCCGAATGCACACGGCCGTGAGCGGTCCGTGGTGACACTGGCTTGATTCCTGCTGAGAGCAGGAGCGCACAGCGTCATTGGTTGCTATGACGCTGTGCGCTTCCTGCTGCCGCTGCAGTACAGTAATACACTGGTATGATCTATACCAGTGCACTACTGTACTGCAGCAGCAGCAGCAGGAAGCGCACGGCGTCATAGCAACCAATGATGCCATGCGCTCCTGCTCTCAGCAGGAATCCAGTCCATGTCACCACGGACCGCTCACGGCCGTGTGCATTCGGCCTTAAAGTCATAGGACACCATTGTTTCCTCTGTCTTTAAAGAAAAAATACCAGTCCAGTTGCTCTGACTTATTATTGCTGATATACCATTACGTGGATGAATGAAAACCTTCACATTTTCTGTATCTGTGCATTTATTATTTTAGATAATGTTGGTTAAGCACAAGTATTTAAAAGTTTTGTTTAAAACTCTCAGGTTTTGTTCTGTTTCAGTTCCTGACTCTTGTTTCTTTGTCTTATTTTACATTATTTAGGTTATTAATAGTAAACTAGCAAAACAAGAAATGCTGCATCTCTACTCATTTGGTAGAAAAAGATGTCTTAATTTTCAAAGACAATTATTATTAAATTAAATCTTTTTTAAGTTTTGGAAATAATTTTGAATAATAAAATGTTATGACATGAAGTGGATTTTTTTTAAAAATTAAAATGATTGTCAAACTTTTGATTTTATTTCGATACCATAAAATAGTATTGCGATACTCGATACCATTTGATACCACACCCAAAAAAAAAAAATCACCAAAAAAAAGCGTGCATTCCGCATTTTATGGTACGTCCGGCCCATAGTCAAACAGTCCGATCCTATTTTTGGGGGGGACAAGGTGACCGAAAAAATATCGAATCGCGCGTTTTTGTTTTTTTGGGGCGTGGCCATATGTAATATGTGTATTTATTTATTTACTTATATATTTTATATGTAAAATTGGTAAAGAGGGTGATTTAAACTTAATATTTTGGTGTTTGTTTTTTTAAACTTTTTTATTTTATTTAATAACTATTTCCCTCCTTAGGGGGTAGAACCTGGGATCTTTTCATCCCTTGTTCTATTCACCCTAATAGAGATCTATTACAATCTCCCTGCTGCCCTGTGCATAGTACACACAGCAGCAGGGAGCTTACCACGGCAGCAAGGGCTTCAGTAGCTTCCTGGATGCCATGGTAACTGATCGGAGCCCCATGATTACACTGCTGGGGCTCCGATCAGAAGCTGCCACTGCACCACCAATTTGGAGGAGGGGAGGGGACCCTGTGGCCACTGACACCAGTCACTTTAATATTGGGAGGGACGCACTGAGCCAATTTGTTTAGTACTTGGAGAATGGGTGGGAGGGTGCACTGCGCCACCAATGAAGATAAGTTACCTTTTAAAACAAATGCAGTGCCACACCTGAGGGGTTAACAGCACCCTGTAATAGAGGTCGGGTGCCGGCTATGTGATTCTGTCACCGGCATCCGCCACCTATATTTGTATTCATGGGTGAGTTATCATCATTTATGGCCTAGTATCTGTAAATGTCAAATCCCGGTATTGGATTGATACTGGTACAAAAGTATCGATTGGGTATCGATAATTCGATACCCGCTACAACCCTACTCCTTTGCATGAAAACAGAAATAAAAAAAAGTAATGAAGTAATAAATGCAACTGTCGAGTTATTGTATGATAAAGAACCGTATTGAGTGCTGCTGATTGACCGATCCTCCCACTGTATCAACTTCTCTATAAGCTTTTAGGATAATGATGCCACCCACTGACTTGCAGTTTTGGTTGCGCTTCATGCACACTGATTAACCTAACCCCTTAACAACCACCTGCTTTGTTTTGATTCTAAGCAGTGCTGGTCCTTTTGTGTCGCTTTAGTAGAGAGGAGTTTAGAGGGCCATGTTTGGTTTTGATCTAAGAACCTGCCATCAGCATCTTCTCAGGTTCTTAGATCACTGATGAGGTCTAGCAACTATTGGGTCTGTGCCATGTGATCACTGTGACAGGCATTCACTTGTTATTCCTATGTAAAGAGCGATTGCTAATAGTTCATGTTCTTAGAGCACCAGTCTAGACCCAGTGATGTTGGGTCTTGATAAAGTGACTACCAATCACAGTGAGCCAATCACAGTGATGACTCCAGTGAAATAAAGGTAAAAAAAATTGTTTTTATTAGCTCTCAGTTACAGCTATGGAGAGTCCTCAAAAATAAAAATACAGCCACAAAATGGGATATCTTTAAAAACCTCCTAAAATCTCATTGTGAGAGGTACATACCGTATGGGAATAAAAGGTTAAGGAACAAAGAAACCAATGTGGATAAATAGAGCTGTAAAGAAAGCAATAAATAACAAAAATAAAGCATATAAATCACTAAAACGGGAGTGTAGCACGGAAGCACTGAAAAACTTTAAGGAAAAAAATAGAACATGTAAAAAACAAATAAAAGCGGCCAAACTAGAGACCGAGAGATTCATTGCCAAAGAGAGTAAAACTAACCCTAAAATGTTCTTCAATTATATAAATGTTAAAAAATATAAATCTGAAGGTGTCGGCCCTTTAAAGAGTAATGAGGGGGGAGTCGCAGAGAGCGACGAGGAGAAGGCAAAGCTGTTAAATATTTTTTTCTCCAATGTATTCACTGAGGAAAATGTCAGATGACATGTAGAATGTAAAAATAAATTCCCCATTAAAAGTGTCCTGTCTGACCCAGGAACAAGTACACCAGCGACTTAAAAAGATTAAAATAGACAAATCGCCAGGACCGGATGGCATACACCCCCGTATCCTAAAGGAATTAAGTAATGTCATAGCCAGACCCTTATTTCTGATATTTCCAGACTCTATACTGACAGGGAATGTCCCACAGGATTGGCGCATGGCAAATGTGGTGCCAATATTCAAAAAGGGGCCAAAAACAGAGCCTGGGTAAACTGTTTGAAGGTTTTCTGAGAGATGCTATCGTAGAGCATCTCAACGGAAATAAGCAAATAACGCCATATCAGCATGGCTTCGTGAGGGATAGGTCATGCCAAACTAATTTAATCAGTTTCTAGGAGGAGGTAAGTTCTAGACTTGACAGCGGCGAATTGATAGATGTCGTATATATGGACTTCTATAAAATTAGAATGCTCGGACTGGGAGAAAACATCTGTATGTGGGTAAGGAACTGGCTTAATGATAGAAAACAGAGGGTGATTATTAACGGTACACACTCAGATTGGGTCACTGTCACTAGTGGGGTACCTCAGGGGTCAGTATTGGGCCCTATTCTCTTCAATATATTTATTAATGATCTTGTAGAAGGCTTGCATAGTAAAGTATAAATTTTCACAGATGACACTAAACTGTGTAAAGTAATTTACACTGATGAGAACAGTATACTACTACAGAGGGATCTGGATAGATTGGAGGCTTGGGCATATAAGTGGCAGATGATGTTTAACACTGACAAATGTAAAGTTATGCACATTGGAAGGAATAATGCAAGTCACTCGTACATACTAAATGGTAAAACACTCGGTAACACTGATATGGAAAAGGATCTAAGAATTTTAATAAACAGCAAACTAAGCAGCAAAAACCAGTGTCAGGCAGCTGCTGCCAAGACCAATAAGATAATGGGTTGCATCAGAAGGGGCATAGATCCCTGTGATAAGAACATAGTCCTACCACTTTACAAATCTCTAGTCAGACCAAACATGGAGTACTGTGTACAGTTCTGGGCTCCTGTAAACAAGGTAGCCATAGCAGAGCTGGAGAAGGTCCAGAGGAGGGCAACTAAAGTAATAACTGGAATGGGGCAACTACAGTACCCTGAAAGATTATCAAAATTAGGGTTATTCACTTTAGAAAAAAGGAGAGATCTAATTAACATGTATAAATATATCAGGGGTCAGTACAGAGATCTCTCCCATCATCTATTTATCCCCGTGACTGTGACGAGGGGACATCCTTTGCGTCTGGAGGAAAGGAGGTTTGTACACAAACATAGAAAAGGATTCTTGACGGTAAGAGCAGTGAGACTATGGAACGCTCTGCCTGAGGAGGTGGTGATTGTGAGTACAATAAAGGAATTCAAGAGGGGCCTGGATGTATTTCTGGAGCGTAATAATATTACAGGCTATAGCTTCTAGAGAGGGGTCGTTGATCCAGGGAGTTATTCTGATTGGAGACGGGAAGGAATTTTTTATTTCCCTAAAGTGGGGAAAATTGGCTTCTACCTCACAGGTTTTTTTTTTTTGCCTTCCTCTGGATCAACTTGCAGGATAACAGGCCGAACTGGATGGACAAATGTCTTTTTTCGGCCTTATGTACTATGTTACTATGTAGAAACAGAGACATCTAGGCCAGTGTCCCTCACACCCTCAAAACATTTCTACCGTATTATAGAGTATTTTGTGTGTATATACATGTATGTGTACACTCAAACACACACACACCTTTATTAGAGACATAAATGTAGTATGACACAGATTCTACTAGGTTATTCAGGAATATTTGTCCATGCGGACCGTTCTATGAATAAAATCCACATGAAAATTCAAGAGCCATTTATATTTTTAATTCAAGATAACCCTGTACATAGCCATTATCTCCCATGTAAAAAAAAGTGAATCGCACAAACGTACGATTTGATCAGTATCTTTTTTTTCTAGCTACTATTGATCTTCAGTTGCACTCTGGGGGTCACGTGTCTAATTTCCATACAGGGAAGCTCCATTCTTGAAAGGTCTATAATATATATCTATAATACTTACACACGTATACATAGACACAGGGGGTAGGCCATGAAAAATAGAACTCCTGTTTTCCTTGTGTGGTTTGTATAGAATAAGGCCTCATGTACACGACCGTATGTATTTTGTGTTCAGCAGTTTATAGATCAGCAAAAAATGGATACCGGCTGTGTGCATCCTAAAACTTTCCCTGGTTCCTATTATAGAAATGCCTATAGTCTGCAAATTGGACAAGAATAGAACATGTTCTATAATTTGCGGAACGACCACACAGATAAAAAGGAATGGGTCCGTGTACATGCTGTACATAGAATTGCTAAAGATGTCCAATAACGTGATTGTATTCATATTTTCATAAAAAAATATTCTCGCAATCCATGTACCCACTGCCATACACCAACCTCTTATTGGATCATAAAGTGGCTGTTGGGGCAAATGTGTGAATTTTATATGTCATTATCTAGATTGCAAATTAACATCCAGTTAACTGGAACTAAGCTTCACTGAACATGATGCATTGTAACAGGTCCAAATGCCTATCTACAGTGGCATGCAAAAGTTTGGCCACCCGGTCAAAATTACTGTTACTGTGAACAGTTAAGCAAGTTGAAGATTAAATGATCTCCAAAAGGCATGAAGTTCAGACACATTCCCTTTGTATTTTAAATTAAAAATATTTTTATTAATTTTCATCTTTTATATTTTCAAAATAACAAAAAAGGAAAATTGCCCGAAGCAAAACTTTGGGCACCCTGTATGGTTAGTACCTAGAAGTTCCCTCTTTGGCAAGTATCACAAAAAGTCTTTCAATTCTTGTTTCATTCATTTTTCCTTGCCAAAGACTTCCGGTTCTATAGGATTCCTGCACCGCTTTTTTTAGGTCTTTCCACAGATTTTGTTTAGATCAGGGGACTGTGAGGGCCATGGTAAAACCTTCAGCTTGCAATGTGTTGAAGTAGTCTATTGTGGATTTTGAGGTGTATTTAGGATCATTATCCCTTTGTAGAAGGATCCTCTTTTCAGCTTAAGCTTTTTTTTATAGTTGGTGTTAAAGTGGAATTTCATTGAATACAGTCTTCCCTCTACCTGTGAAATGTTCCCTGTGCCATTGGCTGCAACACAAACCCATAGCATGATTGAAACAACACCATGCTTAATGGTTGGATGTTCATTTCATGAAATTCTGTGCCCTTTTATCTCCAAACGTACCTTTGCTAATTGAGGCCAAAAGAGTACTGTTTTAACCTCATTGGTCCACAGGACTTGTTTTCAAAATACATCAAGTTGTTTAGATGTTCTTTTGCTCTGATGCTAAATTTTGTGAGGATGCAGGAGAGGTTTTCATGTAGGCCATATTAGTGCAGGTGTTACTGAACAGTAGAACAATATACAACAACTCCAGAGTCTGCTAAATCTTCCTGAAGGTCTTTTGCAATCAAGTGAGGGTTGTGATTTTATCAATCTTACAAGCAGCTGTCTATGAAATTTTTCCAGACCTTCTCTTGACCTCCATTGTTCCTGTTAAATGTCATTGCTTAATTGCATTTTGAACTGAGGAAATGGCAACCTGAAAACGCTTTCCTATCTTCTTATAGCTCTCTCCTGCTTTGTGGGCCTCAACCCATTTCATTTTCAGAGTCTTAGGCAGCTGCTGCTGATTTTAGAACAAGGAGTCCGGGTATTTATAAATCTTTGAAATTTGCATCACATGGCCTTTCCTAAAGATGGTTGTGAACAAGACTTAACCCTAACAGGCTATTTAAGGTCTGCGTCCTCTGTCAAAATTATCTGAGCACTCAATTCTTTTTGTGTTTCCATACTTTTGCAGGGTACTCCTTTCCTTTTTTGACTCTAAAATTGTACAAAACCCAAATAATACAGTAATATAGATTAAATGTTGTAAAGTGTATTTCATCTTCAATGGTATGCTATTTGAAGATCATTTCATAGTCAACTTCCTTAACTATTCACAGTCATTCTGACCAGGGGTGCCCAAAATGTTGCCTTCCACTGTATGTTCATATCTAGTATCTAATTTCAATACACTACACGTTTCTGTTTATCTCCCTCTTTTTACCCTTTATATTCTGGGCGATTTTCCTATTTTTAATTTGTTTCTTTACTATGTGCTTTCCTGGAGCCATTTTTTTTATTTTTTTTAATACTTAAAAAAAAATAAAAAATTGTTTGCATCATCAGATTTTGATCCTTATTGTTTTTTTTACTCCTCCTGGCTAATTTATAGTGGGGAAATCTGTACTTTGTATTGATACCATTTTGGGGTGTGTATAACATTCTGATTGCTTTTTCATTCAATATTTTTGGTGAGATGAAATGACAAAAAAACTGCTAATCGTCCATTTTGATGTTTTTTTCATTATGCCATGTGTCGTATGGGATAAATATTTTTATACTTTAATAGTATAGGTGTTTTTAGGATGTGGTGATGTCTTTAGTGTTTATTAGTTATTCTTTATTTGAATTTTGGAGAAAGGGGGGTGATTTTAATTTTTTTTATATATATATATATATATATATATATATATATATCTTTAAAAAAAATTACGCTTTTTAAATGTTGAACTTGAACATGCAATTATCAGATCGCTTCTGTCATAGACCCTAATGCATTAGCATTTAAGTCTGAGAATTTCGCTATGTTCCCATAGAAACATAGTTCCCATAGAAACATAGTTTCCTTCAGAGGGAGTCATTCCAGCCCCAAAAGCTCATACTCCTGGGTTTTGTAGCTCGCAGATGTCTTAGTCATATTTGACCTTGGCATCTGAGGGGTTAAAAGACTGTCATTGGCATTATTGCTGATTGCAGACGTTAGCCTCCAGTGTCTGCTGTTTAAAACGCATGCGAGTGGCCGCCCTCTTTAAAGCCAGTGACATGTACAGTGCTGCTTGTAAAGGGGTTAAAAGGACACTACCATCAAGTTTTTTGCCTCACATACTAACTGCCGATATGTGAATATATTATGAATTTTTATTTTTAAGTCACTCCTTGCTTTATGTTCTATGCACTGGCTCTTTAAAATTTTGCACTGGGCTTGCTTGCCTCTTTCTTTTACTTAGACTATATACTGTGGTCCGAGAGAAAGAGAGCCCTGTAGTAACTCAGTGAGAGTATCACATTGCACAAGTGGAGTGCTCTTCTGTCTAGAGTTGAGCGACGCAAGCTTCGGATGCTTAATCCGAAGTCGCTTTGTTCAAAACTTTGGAATAATGCTGTACAGAGATTCATCTCCATATAGGATTAGAATGTATGGGCTCAGATGAGCCAAAATTTATTCACGACAACCACTTTAAAACCTGAAACTGAACTCTGCTTCGGTTCTGAATAGTACCTCATCGGAGCCCATACATGCTTATACTGTATGGAGACGGATCTCCGTACAGTATTATTCCGAGTATTTGAACGAAGTGACTTTGGATTAAAGGGGTTGTCTGGGTTCAGAGCTGAACTCGGATATACCCATAATTTCACCCAGGCAGCCCCCCTGACTTGTGCATCGGAGCAGCTCATGTTCCAATGCTCTCCCTTGCAAGGGCTTTTTTATTTACTATAACACACTTCTGGGCAAAGGAGAGCATTGGAGCATGAAATGCTCTTGTCGGGGGGGGGGGGGGCGGGGCTGCCTGGGTGAAAATATGGGCATGTCCGGGTTCAGCTCTACACTAATACTGTCACACTAAATACTAGCAGATAACATCTTGCCCTTGCAGCAGCAGTGTAACTAAATGATTTACCTATCTGTTTAGGAGTTTAATTTCTATGTGCTGTCTGATGCAGAAGGACACCTCAGCCCCCAACACCCTTAATGACCAGACCACTTTTTACAATTCTGCACTACACTACTGTCACGGCTGAGGATGGGGAAAACCCTCAGCCGTGCGGTATCAGAAGATGGACGGTCAGAGCATGGCCAGGACAGGGATCAGGTCACCTCCTATACAATCCCTAATACTGACCCTGTCTCCTATCCGTATGAGCCAACCCTGAAGGTAGGAGGGCTCATACTCCGGAACCTGATATTCCCGCTCACCCTCAGGGTGGCCCTGGACTAGGAGCAGGGTAAGACGACCCGTTCCTCCTAGACACGGAGGAACAGGAGTCTCACTGGCCAAGCTACACCGAAAGGGAAAACAAACAGACATATGGCATTGACAGGTAAGTGAGACTAGTACCACACTTACCTGCCACAGACACACAACCTGGAACCCACGTGCAAGTGCTGTTATCCCCAACCAACACCAAGGACACAGCACACAACAGACATCACACGAGAACCCAGTAAACCATATGCTGCAATAACACATAAACCATAAACTAACACCAGACATAAAGTTTATGACCACCAGAGTGGCCCCCACTGGCAGATGGTAAAGTAACCAGGAGGATGTCTCCAGCAAGCATGGCTGAAGCACCCTCTCTGACTACTGCCTTCCACTGAGGCTATCTAGGGCCAAGTAGCCACACCCACAGTCAGACACACACACTAGGAAGGAAGTTAACCCTTCCAACACCAGGGAAGGGAAAACATCAACTTAAAGGGGAAGTGCACACAACACATAACACCCCAGGCACACCGATAAAAGGCACACCTATAAGGAGAGGTTGCCAGGTGCAACCGCATGCCTACTGCAGCAAGCTGCCTAACACCGCTCAGGCTGCACTGCTGCCACATACCCAATGTTGCCAGCGGCAACCACAGGTGAGGCAACATACTATAGCCCTCACCTGTGATTGACAACAACACCAAGACCGCAGGCAACTGCCTGCGGTCACGACCATGACCATGGGTCGTGACAACTACTTTCACCGTTTATTGCTCGGTCATGCAACTTACCACCCAAATGAATTTTACCTCCTTTTCTTCTCACTAATAGAGCTTTCATTTGGTGGTATTTCATTGCTGCTGACATTTTTACTTTTTTTGTTATTAATCGAAATGTTTGCAAAAAAATGACATTTTCACATTTTTCCAAAAGAAACTACATCTATATATAATATTTTTCTCTAAATTTACTGTTCTACATGTCTTTGATAAAAAAAAAAAATGTTTGGGTAAAAAAAAATGGTTTGGGTAAAAGTTATAGCGTTTGCAAACTATGGTACAAAAATGTGAATTTCCGCTTTTTGAAGCAGCTCTGACTTTCTGAGCACCTGTCATGTTTCCTGAGGTTCTATAATGCCCAGACAGTAGAAAAACCCCACAAATAACCCCATTTAGGAAAGTAGACACCCTAAGGTATTCGCTGATGGGCATAGTGAGTTCATATAACTTTTTATTTTTATTGTCACAAGTTAGTGGAAAATGATTAATTTTTTTTTCCTTACAAAGTCTCATATTCCACTAACTTGTGACAAAAAATAAAAACTTCCATGAACTCACTATGCCCATCATAAAATACCTTGGAGTGTCTTCTTTCCTAAATGGGGTCACTTGTGGGGTAGTTATACTGCCCTGGCATTTTAGGGGCCAGAATGCGTGCGAAGTAGTTTGAAATCAAAATCTGTAAAAAATGGCCTGTGAAATCCAAAAGGTTCTCTTTGGAATGTGGGCCCATTTGCCTACCTAGGCCTCAAAAAAGTGTCACACATGTGGTACCGCCGTACTCAGAAGTAGGGCAATGTGTTTTGGGGTGTCATTTTACATATACCCATGCTAGGTGAGAGAAATATCTCGGCAAAAGACAACTTTTCCCATTTTCTTATACAAAGTTGGCATTTGACCAAGATATTTATCTCACCCAGCATGGGTATATGTAAAATGACACCCCAAAACACATTGCCCAACTTCTTCTGAGTACGGCGATACCACATGTGTGACACTTTTTTGCAGCCTAGATGCGCAAAGGGGCCCAAACTCCTTTTAGGAGGGCATTTTTAGACATTTGGATCCCAGACTTCTCACGCTTTCGGGCCCCTAAAATGCCAGGGCAGTATGAATACCCCACATGTGACCCCATTTTGGAAAGAAGACACCCCAAGGTATTCCAAGAGGGGCATGGTGAGTTCATAGAAAAAAAAAAAATTTTGGCACAAGTTAGCGGAATTTATTTTTTATTTTTGTTTTTTCTCACAAAGTCTCCCTTTCCGCTAACTTGGGACAAAAATTTAAATCTTTCATGGACTCAATATGCCCCTCACGGAATACCTTGGGTGTCTTCTTTCCGAAATGGGGTCACATGTGGGGTATTTATACTGCCCTGGCATTTTAGGGGCCCTAAAGCGTGAGAAGTCTGGAATATAAATGTCTACAAAATTTTACGCATTTGGATTCCGTGAGGGGTATGGTGAGTTCATGTGAGATTTTATTTTTTGACACAAGTTAGTGGAATATGAGACTTTGTAAGAAAAAACAAAAAAAATCTATTTCCGCTAACTTGTGCCAATGACAGGGGGGTGATCAGAGAGTGTATATGGGGTGATCACCCCCCTGTCATTGATCACCCCCCTGTAAGGCTCCATTCAGACGTCCGTATGTGTTTTGAGGATCCGATCCATGGATGCGTGGATCCGTAAAACACATACGGACGTCTGAATGGAACCTTACAGGGGGGTGATCAGGGAGTGTATATGGAGTGATCACCCCTCTGTCATTGATCACCCCCCTGTAAGGCTCCATTCAGACGTCCGTATGTGTTTTGCGGATCCAATCCATATCCATGGATCCGTAAAACACATACGGACATCTGAATGGAGCCTGACAGGGGGGTGATCAGGGAGTCTATATGGGGTGATCAGGGGTTAATAAGTGACAGGGGGGGTGTAGTGTGGTGCTTGGTGCTACTTTACTGAGCTGCCTGTGTCCTCTGGTGGTCGATCCAAGCAAAAGGGACCAACAGAGGACCAGGTAGCAGGTATATTAGACGCTGTTATCAAAACAGCGTCTAATATACCTGATAGGGGTTAAAAAAATCGCATCTACAGCCTGCGAGCGAACGATCGCCGCTGGCAGGCTGTAGATCAGCTCGCTTACCTGCAGTTCCTGTGAACGCGCGCGCCTGCGTCGCTGAGCCTGGGAGAGCCGCCTCCGGACTGTGATCCTGTGTTAGGCGGTCCGGAGGCAGTTAAAGGGCTTCTGTCACCCCACTAAACTGTTTTATTTTTTTTGTTTACTTATAATCCCTATACTGCGATTTCTGCATACATAATCTAATTAATCATTTTGGTTCAGTAGATTGTGTTAAAAACGTGCTTTTAAAATATGCAAATTACCTTGCTACCAGCAAGTAGGGCGGCTACTTGCTGGTAGCAGCCGCATCCTCCGATCCTAAAGACGCACCCTCCGCATGTTGATTGACAGGGCCATGGAACAGGATCGTCCTCCGGCTAGCCCTGTCTGCTATCAAGATCTCGCGCCTGTGCCGTAACGGAATTCAGTCGGCGCAAGCGCTCTGAGAGGCGGACACTTGCTCGGCCGCTCCATCCTCAATGCGCCTGCGCCGATGACGTCACATCTACACCCGGCGCAGGTGCATTAAGGATGGAGCGAGCGAGCGGCCGCCTCTCAGTGCGCCTGCGCTGATTGAAGACAGGTACGGCGCAGGCGCGAGATTTTGAATGCAAACAGGGCCAACAGAGAACGATCCCGTTCCCTGGCCCTGTCAATTAACATGAGGAGGGGGCGTCTTTAGGATCAGAGGATGTGGCTGCTACCAGCAAGTAGCCGCCCTACTTGCTGGTAGCAAGGTAATTAGCATATTTTAAAAGCACGTTTTTAACACAATCTACTGAACCAAAATGATTAATTAGATTATGTATGCAGAAATCGCAGTATAGGGATTATAAGTAAACAAAAAAAAAAATACAGTTTAGTGGGGTGACAGAAGCCCTTTAACCCTTTCACTACGGAGCCACTTTTCTTCTTAAATCCCAGGCGGATTTTTGCAAATCTGACATTAGTCACTTTATGTGGTAATAACTTAGGTTCTGTAAATTGTCCTGATAAAGTGGACCCTTCGCCCTTGAAACACGTCAACTAAAAGGAATATCTATTAATTCTGAAGACTCCTCTATATGTCAGCAGGAAGTGGTCTCTACATTTTTTTCTTACCTTGCTGTTAACTTTGGAACGCTTTTACTAATCTAAGCCATTTTCTCGTGATACATTGTACTTCATGATAGCGGTAAATTTGAGTCGATATATTTCACCTTTATCTATAAAATAATCCCAAATTCACCCAAAATGTAGAAAAATTCACAATCTTTTAAATTAGAATTTTTCTACTTTTAAAACAGATAGTAATACCTCATAAAATAGTTATCAATCAACATTCCCTATATGTCTGCTTTATGTCTACTATACATTATTTAAAACTGATGTTACAAACTTTGTTAACCCTTGAGGTGTTCCACAAGAATTAAAGGAAAATGGAGGTTAAATTTCTAATTTTCACTTTTTTGGTACTTGCAACACAGCAAAATAAACCTCAATATGCATTATTCTGATCCTGCAGTTTACAGAAATACCCCATATGTTGTGGTAAACTGCTCTATGGACATGTGCCAGTGGTGAGAAGGAAAGCAGCGCCATATGGATTTTGGAGGCAGATTTTGCTAGAATGTTTTTAAGCACCATTTTGTATTTGAAGAATCCCTGATGTACGCCTACAGTGGAAACCGTCAAAAAGTGACCCCATTTTGGAAACTACACCCCTTAAAGAATATATTAGGGTAGTACTGAGCACTTTGACCCTCTAAGCTTTTTTTTAGGAATTTGGAAACACTTGACATAAAATGTTGCTTTAGCCCAAATTTTTCTTTTTTACAAGGGGTAACAGGAGAAAAAGCACCCCATAATTTGTTACCCATTTTCTCCTGAATAGGTCAACACCCCATATGTGGTGGTAAACTTCTGTGGGGGCTCATGGCAGGATTCAGAATAGAAGGAGCGCCATATGGCTTTTGCAGCGCAGATTTTGATGGATTGGTTTACGGGTGCCATTGGTTTTCATTTTTTGGGCGATTGTCTTTGGGCTCTTTTTTTGCGGGATGAGATGACGGTTTGATTGGTACCATTTTGGGGTACGTAAGACTTTTTGATCGCTTTGTACTACACTTTTTGGCAAGGTGTCCAGAAACTCCTTCTTTTTTTTTTTTCGGTGTTCACCTGAAAGGGTGGATCATGTTATATTTTTATAGAGCTGGTCGATACGGATTCGGCGAAACCTAATATGTCTAGTTTTCTTTTTCCCTATTATTAAAAACATTTACTTTATTTTGGGAGAAGGACGCTTTTTTTTTCTTAAAACTTTTAATTCTTTTTTGTTCCACTTTATTTTTTGTTCCACTTTATTTTTTGTTCCACTATGAGACTTCAACTTTTGGGATTCTGATCCCCTGTACAATGCATTACAATACTTCTATATTTTAATGCATTGGCTGTAAGTGTATTTCCACTGTAATGCACTTCAGCCAGCTTGCCTGTGAGATCCAGGGGGCTGGATCTCACCGGCATACAGGCAAGGCAGCCACGATGCCTAAAGAGGGCATCGGGCTGCCGTCTAAGCCATCGGGTCCCCGTCACAGCACTGCGGGGACCCAATGGGTGCTCCCTCCCTGCACGGACATCGCACTTTCCGTGGTCAGCACTGACCATGGCACATCTAGGGTTAATGTGTCAGCATCTGTGTTTTCACTGGTGCCGGCACATATAGCAGGGGTCCAGCTATCAGTCACTGCCGGACCCCTGCAGTTGATCGTGCAGGCGCGTTAGAGAAGGGAAGAGACATGACTTAAAGATCAAGGTGGTCTGCTCCCAATGGAGGAAAGAGAACACCTACAGTCAGGTTCATAAATATTGGGACAACGACACAATTCTAACATTTTTGGCTCTATACACCACCACAATGGATTTAAAATGAAACAAACAAGATGTGCTTTAACTGCAGACTGTCAGCTTTAACTTGAGGGTAATTACATCCAAATCAGGTGAACGGTGTAGGAATTACAACAGTTTGCATATGTGCCTCCCACTTGTTAAGGGACCAAAAGTAATGGGACAAAATAATAAACATAAATCAAACTTTCACTTTTAAATACTTGGTTGCAAATCCTTTGCAGTCAATTACAGCCTGAAGTCTGGAACGCATAGACATCACCAGATGCTGGGTTTTATCCCTGGTGATGCTCTGCCAGGCCTCTACTGCAACTGTCTTCAGTTCCTGCTTGTTCTTGGGGCATTTTCCATTCAGTTTTGTCTTCAGCAAGTTAAATGGATGCTCAATCGGATTCAGGTCAGGCGATTGACTTGGCCATTGCAGAACATTCCACTTCTTTCCCTTAAAAAACTCTTTGGTTCTTTTGCAGTATGCTTTGGGTCATTGTCCATCTGCACTGTGAAGCGTCGTCCAATGAGTTCTGAAGCATTTGTCTGAATATGAGCAGATAATATTGCCCGAAACACTTCAGAATTCATCCTGCTGCTTTTGTCAGCAGTCACATCATCAATAAATACAAGAGAACCAGTTCCATTGGCAGCTATACATGCCCACGCCATGACACTACGACCACCATGCTTCACTGATGAGGTGGTATGCTTAGGATCATGAGCAGTTCCTTTCCTTCTCCATACTCTTCTCTTCCCATCACTCTGGTACAAGTTGATCTTGGTCTCATCTGTCCATAAGATGTTGTTCAGAACTGTGAAGGCTTTTTTAGATGTCGTTTGGCAAACTCTAATCTGGCCTTCCTGTTTCTGAGGCTCACCAATGGTTTACATCTTGTGGTGAACCCTCTGTATTTACTCTGAAGTCTTCTCTTGATTGTTGACTTTGACACTCATACACCTACCTCCTGGAGAGTGTTCTTGATCTGGCCAACTGTTGTGAAGGGTGTTTTCTTCACCAGGGAAAGAATTGTTCGGTCATCCACCACAGTTGTTTTCTGTGGTTTTCGGGGCTTTTGGTGTTGCTGAGCTCACCGGTGCGTTCCTTCTTTTAAAAAATGTTCCAAACAGTTGTTTTGGCCACGCCTAATGTTTTTGCTATCTCTCTGCTGGGTTTGTTTTGTTTTTTCAGCCTAATGATGGCTTGCTTCACTGATAGTGACAGCTCTTTGGATCTCATTGAGAGTTGACAGCAACAGATTCCAAGTGCAAATAGCACACTTGAAATTAACTCTGGACCTTTTATCTGCTCATTGCAATTGGGATAATGAGGGAATAATACACACCTGGCCATGGAACCGTTGAGAAGCCAATTGTCCCATTACTTTTGGTCCCTTAACAAATGGATGGCACATATGCAAACTGTTGTAATTCCTACACCGTTCACCGGATTTGGATGTAAATACCCACAAATTAAAGCTGACAGTCGGCAGTTAAAGCACATCTTGTTTGTTTCTTTTCAAATCCATTGTGGTGGTGTATAGATCCAAAAATTTTAGAATTGTGTTGATGTCCCAATAATTATGGACCTGACTGTACATCAGAGGGGACATCACTGGATCTAATAGATCTGTAGTGCTGTATTCTCCAGTATGAGTGAGAGCACTGAAAGCACTGTAATGTCCATCCAAATCGGCCATTAGCACTGGGGGGAATGGGTTGGTTTCAGGGTGAACAAACATATCACATTTACCACACAGCAAGTTGGACTGTCTATTTTAAAATGCCAAGGCTGAATTTCAGTCCTAGTCTGGCTCATGTGTCTACGGACCAGGAGCAGACTAGAAACCCCATTTAGTAGTCGGGTCTAAATTGATGGAAGGCAGGGCCAGCAATACCATATTGTGGCACATTATACCACCACAAAAAAGCCAAATACCACAGTCCATCACAGAATACTGCAAGTAGCACAAAATACATCCCCAAAAACTTCCACTGGCCAGCTGTGAGGAGTGCCCAGGCAGATCCCTGGGCATCGGCCCACCGGGAAATTTCCCTGTAAGGTCTATGGCCAATCCGCCCCTTCTACAGACCAATTGCAGCAATTGATTCTTTATACATGCTGCCATTTACCCTTCCGCTGTGTTGGAATTGAGATATCCGCTGTCCTAGACAGCATCCTATTACAGCTCATCCCCAAGAGACCAATTACCATGGTTCCAACCCCCCACAATTGCTGCAATTTGTTAGTCAGTGACTATTGACCAATTTAAGTGATCAGTGATGCCATAATTTCCACCTGCCCCCACTCTAAACATTTCATGTGCGTTCAGAAAGTCATTGTGAGTGTCTTTGAGCTGTAACATATAACCTCTACCTGTACCTACCTACCTACCTTTACAGCTTCCCTCCTCCTTGCCTCCAGATTTATGATTAATGATCATCCTACAGTACCATATTTTTTAGTCCTGGATTTTCTTGCATGTTGGCTGGTTTAAAAAATAATAATATTAGTTTTGTAAGTTTAGATAGGTGTCTGCTGCAGCTTAGTTAACTAGCTGGATAGTTTAATGCAAGGGTTAGCATCAGTGAACTGTCAAAAAGTGTGGTTAGGTTTATTAGGCAGTCAGGGTAAAACCTGACTACCATAAGTTCACCTGTGGGCTATATGGGAATGGGGAGGAGATGAGGATGTCACTTCAGTGGTTTTAACGAACATGGAAAGAAGTGGAAATAAAAAGGAAACAGTCACTCAAAAAAAGTTGATACATAGTTTTGTGGGAAAAGGTTCAGTAAAACTTGTAATTTATACATTTAATGGTGTTGTTTTTTTTTTTTTTTTTTTTACTTAATTTTGGGGGGGGGGGGGATTTTATTGGTGCTGTGATACCAATGCTGGATTGGTAGTGGAAGGGAGGTATATTTCCCCTAGATTCCTCTCCTATGTAAGTAGCAGGTGAAAGAATCTCACCTGTGAGGTAATTAATTAAGCAGCACTGAGGGTGGGGATATAACAGAGCCAGGAGGTCAGTCAGTCTCTCTGCCTGGGGACACAGAAAGCATGTCTGTGTGAGTGAGCAAACTGTGAGTACTAGGTTGCTGATGCCTTGTTTTGTGAGCTGGCTGGGAGAAGCCCACCAGCGGATAGATAGGAACCTCTAATGTTTAGTAAGTGCCGGACAGGCAAGACTTTTCTTTTGTTTTATTTTATTTGTGCAACCTGCTCAATAAACCTGGCTCCAGGCCAGCTTAAAACTTCTACCTTGGTGGCTGGTTGGAATTGTGTGAAACAGACAAGTGTCCTTTGACCCCAGCAAAGGCGATCCCGAGCTTATCCCCCCACAGTGCTTTAAAGCATTCCCTGTGTATACAAAGATAGCTGGTAGTTGTACGTGGGGGTGGTCTTAAAGGGAATCTATAATCAAAAAGAACGGGGGCACATCAAGATTAAAGTAAGAGTGCCGGCACACGGTATAAAACACACTATATGAATTCAAAAGAGAAAGAATACCGAGATAAAAGCCGCACATCTATAAAAGTATCAAATTTATTGGGGACAACAGACACAACAAAGATTGGATTAAAAACATTGTATGCAATGAATCTGGGCCATGTAAATAAATCATATAACATGGCCTACCTGACTCACCACAAATCTGTAAGCAAACCCCCACTTTCCACTTTGTCATCTTTAATGATAAGTATTCAGTTTTCCACTAATTTCATTGTTGATGGATTACATGCATTATATTCTTTTGTTCATCTGTATGTGTGGGGGTTTGCTTACAGATTTGTGGTGAGTCAGGTAGGGCATGTTATATGATTTATTTACATGGCCCAGATTAATTGTATACAATGTTTTTAATCCAATCTTTGTCTCCAATAAATTTGATACTTTTATAGATGTGCGGCTTTTATCTCGGTATTCTTTCTCTTTTGAATTCTTAAAGGGAATCTGTCACCATGATTCTTGACTATTATCTGCAATTACCATTTTTATTTTCCTGCATTTTACAGCATTCTCTACTCTATATCTATGAGAGTTCTTAGAAGAGCAAAGCAAGTATACGAGCTGGGAGTTGTGTTTCACAACAGCTGGAGTGCCTGAGGTTTCCCAATATAGTGGGAAGCTGGAAATGCATTTTAAAATGGGATGTAATTATAAAAAATAAAAAAAACAACACAATACAGAGTTTCCTATGCGTTAAAACTGACCTAATCTTCATTCTCTGGGTCAGTATAGTTACAAGAATACCACATTTACAGTTGTGTTCAAAATTATTCAACCCCCACTGAAATTGAGTGTTTTGGCCAGTTTGACATTGATTTTGATCATTTCAGTCATCTTGTTTACAATTAAATCAAAGAGGCACTTGTAAGTCAGACAAATATAACATAACATTTATAATCAAATAACCACAAATGTCTTTTCTGTGCTCACATCATTATCAGTTTTATTCAACCCCCAAGTGACATTCAATCTTAGTACTTAGTACAACATCCTTTTCCAGTTATAACAGCTTTTAAACGTGAAGCATAGCTTGACACAAGTGTCTTGCAGCGATCTACGGGTATCTTCGCCCATTCTTCATGGGCAAAAGCCTCCAGTTCAGTCACATTCTTAGTCTTGCGCGCTGCAACTGCTTTCTTTAAGTCCCACCAGAGGTTCTCAATCGGATTTAAGTCTGGTGACTGCGATGGCCACTTCAAAATGTTCCAGCCTTTAATCTGCAACCATGCTCTAGTGGACTTGGAGGTATGCTTGGGATCATTGTCCTGTTGAAAGGTCCAACGTCTCCCAAGCCTCAGGTTTGTGACGGACTGCATCACATTTTCATCCAATATCTCCTGGTACTGAAGAGAATTCATGGTACCTTGCACATGCTGAAGCTTCCCTGTACCTGTAGAAGCAAAACAGCCCCAAAGCATGATTGACCCCCCCCCCCGCCATGCTTCACAGTAGGCAAGGTGTTCTTTTCTTCATAGGCCTTGTTCTTCCTCCTCCAAACAGCGTTGATCCATGGGCCCAAACAGTTCTAATTTTGTTTCATCAGTCCACAGAACACTATCCCAAAACGTTTGTGGTTTGTCCACATGACTTTTGGCATACTGCAGTCGACTCTTCTTATTCTTTGGAGACAGCAAGGGGGTGCGTCTGGGAGTTCTGGCATGGAGGCTTTCATTACGCAGTGTGCGCCTTATTGTCTGAGCTGAAACTTCAGTACCCACATCTGACAAATCTTTTTTCCGTTCCTCAGCAGTCACACGGGGACTTTTCTCCACTTTGTGCTTCAGGTAGCTCACAGCAGTCGAAGTCAGCATCTTCTTTCTGCCATGACCAGGTAGCGTTTCAACAGTGCCCTTTGCCTTGAATTTGCAAATGATGCTTCCTATGGTGTCTCTTGGTATGTTTAACATCTTTGCAATCTTCTTATAGCCATTGCCCTTCCTGTGAAGAGAAATCACCTCTTCTCTTGTCTTCCTGGACCATTCTCTTGACTTCACCATGTTTGTAAACACACCAGTAAATGTCTAGAAGGAGCTGAGTACCACAGTCCTTTTAAATCTGCCTAATTGGTGCTTATTATGCTTGATTGCTGCTCCTTGACATCCACAGGTGTTTTCAATACCTGATCGAAAACACTTGAATGAACCTCTGTTCTTAAGAGTGGTAGTCTTTAAGGGGTTGAATAATTGCGTCAATGAAGAAATCACAAAAAAAAAACATTTAATGCTGTATTACAAAAACAATTGATGTCATTTTAGTTGCATTTGGTTCGTTAAAAAGTCCTTGTAAGATTTCATTCTGAACACAATTACAAATGTACACTAAATTCCCTAAAACTCTTTACAGCATTGGGGGTTGAATAATTTTGAACACAACTGTATATAGTTTTTATTGCATTTTAATATTCGAAACAAAAATAAAAACTTTGGGGGAAAAAATATTTTTTTCTTTGCATTGCCATATTAAGATCCCCATAACTTTCATTTTCAGGCCGATCTGTAGTTTTTATTGATACCATGTCGTGTATATGGCTTTTTGATCATTTTTTTATTCACTTTTTTGGGGCAACTGAAGTGGCAAATCTACGATGTTGATGTTTTGGTTTTTTTGTTTGTTTTTTGCATGACACCATTTCCATATAAGCTAAATATTTTAATAGTATAGGTGTTTTTGCACGCAGCGATTTATTTTAAATTTTGGGGAAAGAGGGGTGATTTTAATTTTTATAGAATTAAAAAATATATTTTTAAAACTTTTTTCATACTTTTACACTTTTTCAAAGTTATACTAGAGAACTTGAACAAGCAATCATTAGATTGTTTCTCTCATAGACTCCAATGCAATTAATTTCACTCTGTTTCTATGGAGTCTTCATAGGAAACTATCTGCGGCAACCTCAGATCATTCAGGAAGTCTGAGAATGCCGCATAAATCCTCCGGCTCCCCTGATCCCCACTAGGGGGAGCCATTACACACCTGGGATTACGCGCTCCTGAGTTTTTGTGCTCCCAGATGCTGAGGTCATATTTGCCTATGAGATCTGAGAGATGAAATGTGTGGGATCGTAGTTTAAAACGGCAGGCAACCAGTGAGCGGGAGCCATATTTAAATACCCCCTCTGTCGATGTTAATTTATGTTGGGTAGTAGGGATATTTTTAATTTTCCATGTCAATAGCTATATTTAAAAAGAAAAAACAAAATCTTGCAGTTTTCGCACTGGCAACTAAGCCTAATAATAAGATTAATTTCTTAGTCTGTACTGATCACTTTAGTACAGTTACCAGCTTATCTGTCATTCTAATCCTGCCTGTAATGATATTACCTCTGTGTATAGATAAGACAGGATGCCCCTAATAGGCGAGTGTCAAAGTTTATCTATTGTTTCCTTGTACAATGACCTATGCACAGAGCACTCCTAGAAAACTCTTCCATGGAAGTCAATAGGGTCCAGACCATTGTGGCTATGGCCCATGGGGCTGAAGTACAAACAGTGGACAGTAGAATATTGGAAACAGGTGATTTGAAGCAATGAGACGAAAGTTAATAGACTGGGCTCTGATGGGTGAAAAGGGGGCTAACAGATTGAGAAATTGAAGGAACGTCAAGTTCAGTGGAGGAAGCCTGATGATATAGGGTTGTTTCACAGTCAAAGGCATTGGATACTTGACCAAGATTAATGGTGGTCTCAATGCTGAGCTGTATGTAGGTATCCTACAAGACGAATTACTTTGTACACTCGAGTACTATGGGTATGAAAAGGACAACATAGTGTTCGCAGGACAACCACCTGAAGCAAATGTTGAGATTGGTGAAGAAATGGTTCAATGACAATGAAGTAGAAGTGCTGGATTGGCGTCCACAGACCACAACCCAATCGAACACTTGTGAGTAGAGTTGAAGAAAAAGCTGTATTCCTACCCAAGTGACTTGACCACTATGCACCAACATTGGGAACGTGTAGAAGAGACCTGGGAACAGATTTCGGTCACGACATGCTTGAATCTGATTGAGCGCATGCCCAGAAGGATTCAGGCAGTGTTGAAAGACAAAGGTGGATTTATAAAATACTAACAAAGTAATAAAAATAACAATTTTGAATTTTAGGAGCAAAACAGTTACAATGCAGTTACATGACAAGAATCTGCATAACTAATCGTATGCTAAATTATTGCAAGTCCAATTTATGTATGAGATAGCCAAGATGGTTGTCTATAAAATGATGGTAGTCTCACGTTCAAAGCCGTAATGGATGGTGAGATATGGAGCCTGAAAGTCAAACGTTCAAAACATTGTTACCCTTTTGCTTGTCAGGGCAGATAAATCTGCTCAGCTTCTCCTGCTCTATAACATGCTGCCTGCAGACTGCACTGCATTTTGTGGTGACAGGTTCTTTTTTATATCATTATCTGTATAAATGTGTATACATAGATAGCCGTCAGTCACCGATAACACCTCCCCTGTGTTCACGGGGGAGGTCTTGCGTTAGAAGAGGCAGATATATAAATGTACGGATGTAGCAGGGTTAACACACAAACTCAGCAGCGCTGCGGCCTTCTCACTGTTTACCGCTGGCCCAGTGACGTCACTACTAGTATCAACTGGCCTGGGCGGGGCTAAGCTCCATTCACTTGAATGGAGCTTAGTCGCGCCCAGGCCAGTGATACTATTCGTGACTTCACTGGGCCTGCGGTAAACAGTGAGAAGGCTGCGGCGCTGCTGGAGCGCCGCTGCCTTCTCAATCAGCTGATCGTCGAGGGTCCCGGGTGTCGGACCCCCACCGATCAGATGCTGATGATCTATCCAGAGGATAGATCATCAGTTAAAACAAACTAGAACCCCTTTAAGTCCTTTACTTTTGATATACCCTGTAGTGCCAATTTGTGGTAAGGAGGGTGGGGTTTTCAACCTTTAAACATAGTGTAATAGTAGAAGGGGAGATATAAGGAGACCGTGATTATGACAATATCTGAACCATGTTTTCTATTTGGATGGAAGTAAAGGATTTTACTTCACAGTATTGGGGAGAACACTATATAACGAAGACATAATAAGCAAGATGGGCATGTGTTGCAGAATGTAGGCATTACCAGCTAAAGTCTTGCATGTTGTAGGTTAGGTTTAGTGTCTGCTAGTTTAGGAAATATATTTTATATACTTTTCTAGTTTTTGTATGTTGCTATAAGCTGTATAATTTATGGCTGTATATACACACCTAATTTTCTGTGTCTATACCCAGCTCACCAATTTTTGTTATAACTGCAAGTCATCTAACTTTTACACCTGTCTAAGCGCTGAGACATTTGCATTTCTTGCCTCCACACAGTCATCTGGTGGTGAGACTCTGTTTTACTGTACTTGTGTCACGGAAGGTGTACAGGAAACAAGACAATGCAAAATGAATAAATGATTCACTGGATCCAAAACTAAGGAACAAAAGGGAGACCCCTGCATAAGACCTGGCACTCTACCTGACTCTGCTCAGCCTATGCGAACACTCCAATGGTGGATGATCGCATATCCACGTACCTCGACTATATAACACCTGAACACCCTACAATAGTGAGGGGACACGACCACCAGCTCCCTACACTAGACACGGAGGGAGTCAGGGTCACCTGGGATCCAGCAAACATAAAATCACAAATGAATGTACAATACTTATCTTGTAGAAGACTGGGAAATAGGATCAGCATGCACACACACTCCAGGAAGTTGTATAAACCGCACACTAATGCATTATGGGGAGGAATTTAAAGGGATGCAATCAGTCCAACTACAAGATAGCTGAGAGAGACTAACGAGATAAGGAACTGAAAACCAAAACAAATAAAAGCTCAAGGAGGAGGTTCTGAAAGGCATCTGTCAGAGCTTCTCAGATGTCTGGTTGTGACAATTTGTCATCTTATTCATACAGTGATTAGGAGAGACCCCCTTGGAGATGCCCCACAGTTGAAACCAACCCGCTTGCCCAGACAAGTGACCCCATATGGACCCCCACCAGAAAATTCTGAGCCTCAGATCCCAAACCACATAGTCAGCTCAATGATAAGCTCAATGACATAGACTAGTGTAAAGGACGTATAGAAACATAGAATGTGTCGGCAGATAAGAACCATTTGGCCCATCTAGTCTGCCCAATATACTAAATACTATGGATAGCCCCTGGCCCTATCTTATATGAAGGATGGCCTTATGCCTATCCCATGCATGCTTAAACTCCTCCACTGTATTTGCAGCTACCACTTCTGCAGGAAGGTTATTCCATGCATCCACTACTCTCTCAGTAAAGTAATACTTCCTGATGTTACTTTTAAACCTTTGCCCCTCTAATTTAAAACTATGTCCTCTTGTCGCAGTTTTTCTTCTTTTAAATATTCTCTCCTCTTGTTGATTCCCTTTATGTATTTAAAAGTTTTTATCATATCCCCTCTGTCTCGTCTTTCTTCCAAGCTATACATGTTAAGGTCCTTTAATCTTTCCTGGTAAGTTTTATCCTGCAATCCATGTACCAGTTTAGTAGCTCTTCTCTGAACTCTCTCCAAAGTATCAATATCCTTCTGGAGATATGGTCTCCAGTACTGCGCACAATACTCCAAATGAGGTCTCACTAGTGCTCTGTAGAGCGGCATGAGCGCCTCCCTCTTTCTACTGGTAATTCCTCTCCCTATACACCCAAGCATTCTGCTAGCATTTCCTGCTGCTCTATGACATTGTCTGCCTACCTTTAAGTCTTCTGAAATAATGACCCCTATATCCCGTTCCTCAGATACTGAGGTTAGGACTGTATCACTGATTTTATATTCTGCTCTTGGGTTTTTACGTCCCAGGTGCATTATCTTGCACTTATCAACATTAAATTTTAGTTGCCAGATTTTTGACCATTCCTCTAGTTTTCCTAAGTCCTTTTCCATTTGGTGTATCCCTCCAGGAACATCAAGCCTGTTACAAATCTTTGTGTCATCAGCAAAAAGACACACCTTACCATCGAGGCCTTCTGCAATTTCGCTGATAAAGATATTAAACAATATGGGTCCCAGAACAGATCCCTGAGGTACCCCACTGGTAACAAGACCTTGGTCTGAATATACTCCATTGACTACAATCCTCTGTTGCCTGTCCCTCAGCCACTGCCTAATCCATTCAACAATATGGGAGTCCAAGCCCAAAGACTGCACTTTATTTATAAGCCTTCTATGTGGGACAGTATCAAAAGCCTTACTAAAGTCTAGATAAGCGATGTCTACTGCACCTCCTCCATCTATTTTTTTAGTCACCCAATCAATAAGATTAGTTTGACATGATCTCCCTGAAGTAAACCCATGCTGTTTTTCATCTTTCAATCCATGGGATTTTAGATGTTCCACAATCCTCTCCTTAACCCATTAAGGACTCAGCCCTATTTCACCTCCAGGACGGCCATTTTTTGCAAATCTGACCAGTGTCACTTTAAGTGCTGATAACTTTAAAACACTTTGACTTATCCAGGCCATTCTGAGATTGCTTTTTCATCACATATTGTACTTCATGACACTGGTAAAATGAAGTAAAAAAAATAATTTGCGAATAGTAATACCCCCAAAAATTGTGATGACTTAACATTCCCCATATGTCTACTTCATGTTTGAATTATTTTGGGAATGATATTTTATTTTTTGGGGATGTTACAAGGCTTAGAAGTTTAGAAGCAAATCTTGACATTTTTCAGAAATTTACAAAAACCCAATTTTTAGGGACCACTTCAGGTCTGAAGTCACTTTGCGAGGCTTACATAATAGAAACCGCCCAAAAATGACCTCATTCTATAAACTACACCCCTCAAGGTATTCAAAACTGATTTTACAAACTTTGTTAACCTTTTAGGTGTTGCACAAGAGTTATTGGCAAATGGGGATGAAATTTGAGAATTTCATTTTTTTTGCCTAATTTTCCATTTTAACCCATTTTTTCCACTAACAAAGCAAGGGTTAACAGCCAAACAAGACTGTATGTTTATTGCCCTGACTCTGCCGTTTACAGAAACACCCCATATGTGGCTGTAAACTACTGTACGGCCACACAGCGGGGCATAGAGTGAAAGGTGCGCCGTATGGTTTTTCGAAAGCCAGATTTTGCTGGACTGTTTTTTTGACACCATGTCCCATTTGAAGCCCCCTGATGCACCCCTAGGGTAGAAACTCCATAAAAGTGACCCCATCTAAGAAACTACACCCCTCAAGGTATTCAAAACTGATTTTACAAACTTTGTTAACCGTTTAGGTGTTGCACAAGATTTAATGGAAAATAGAGATACAATTTCAAAATTTCACTTTTTTGGCAGATTTTCCATTTTAATATTTTTTTTCCAGTTACAAAGCAAGGGTTAACAGCCAAACAAAACTCATTATTTATGGCCCTGATTCTGTAGTTTACAGAAACACCCCATATGTGGTCGTAAACTGCTGTACGGGCGCACGGCAGGGCGCAGAAGGAAAGGAATGATATACGGTTTTTGGAAGGCAGATTTTGCTGGACTGGTTTTTTTGACACCATGTCCCATTTGAAGCCCCCCTGTTGCACCCCTAGAGTAGAAACTCCAAAAAAGTGACCCCATTTTAGAAAGTACGGAATAGGGTGGCAGTATTGTTGGTACTAGTTTAGGGTACATATGATTTTTGGTTGCTCTATATTACACTTTTTGTGCGGCAAGGTCACCAGAAATAGATTTTTGGGCACTTTTTTTTTTGTTATTTACAACATTCATCTGACAGGTTAGATCATGTGGTAATTTTATAGAGCAGGTTGTCACGGACGCGGCGATACCTAATATGTATACAATTTTTTTTATTTATGTAACTTTTATACAATAACTTAATTTTTAAAACCCAAAAAAATGTTTTAGTGTCTCCATAGTCTAAGAGCCATAGTTTTTTCAGTTTTTGGGCGATTATCTTGAGTAGGGTCTAATTTTTTGTAGGATGAGATGACGGTTTGATTGGCACTATTTTGGGGTGCATTTTTGATCACTTGTTATCACACTTTTTGTGACGTAAGATGGCAAAAAATTGCTTTTTTTTACACCGTTTTAACTTCATCTGAAGGGGTTAGGTCATGTGATATTTTTATAGAGCCAGTCGATACAGACGCGGCGATACCTAAAATGTGTACTTTATTTTTTATTTATGTAAGTTTTACACAATGATTTCATTTTTGAAACAAAAAAAAATCATGTTTTAGTGTTTCCATAGCCATAGTTTTTTCAGTTTTTGGGCGATTATCTTGAGTAGGGTCTCATTTTTGGCGGGATGAGATGACGGTTTGATTGGTACTATTTTGGCGTGCATGCAACTTTTTTGATCACTTTTATTACCTTTTATGGGAAGTAAGGTGGGCAAAATTTCAATTTTTTCATAGTTTTTATTTTTTTATTTTTATGGCGTTCACCGTGCAGGGAAATTAACATGACCATTTTATAGATCAGGTCGTTACGGACGCGGCTATACCTAATATGTGTAGTGTATTTTTTTTATTTATTCAGTGATAAATGTTTTTTTTTATCTTAACTTTTTTCACTTATTTTTTAAAATTTTTGACCCAGACCCACTTGGTTCTTGAAGATCCAGTGGGTCTGATGTCTGTATAATACAGTACAGTACAATATATATTGTACTGTACTGTATTTTACTTACACTTAGTCTGAACAGATCTATGTCTTTAGCATAGATCTTTTCAGCACCATGGACAGCAGGACGCCTGAGAAGGCGTCCTGTTGCCATGGGAACCTTCCCTGTCTGCCACAACTTCGCAGACGGGGAAGGGTGAGCACGGGGCTGTCGGGGGGCTCTCTCCCTCTCCACCGGGGGGCTGCAAAGGCACAGCAGTCCCCCGATGGGAGAGGGAGGGAGCTACTTGACCCTGACAGTTAACCTTTTCCATTCGGACCGCGGTATGGAAAGGGTTAAACGGATGACATCTGCACAGATGTCAGCCGTTTATACCAGAGTGTCAGCAATGTGCTGACACTCTGGTATACCACTGTACACCAACAAATTTTCAAGGGGAGCCTCCCGCAACGCCCCCACCGCCCACAACACCCCCCCCCCTGCACCACCCACCAGGATAAAATCATGCAGGGGTGCGGGGGGGGGGGGGTTTAGAATCTTTATTTTAGGCACTACTGCAAAAAGCGCAGCAAACCGCAGGTCGGAATTGACCTGCGGTATGCTGCACTCGCCGACACGGGGGGGTCACATGACCCCCCCCTGGCATTGTGACAGGATGCCGGCTGAATGATTTCAGCCGGCATCCTGTTCAGATTAACCCCTGGGGCGCCGCAATCACTATTTAAACTTAGGACGTACCGTTACGCCCTGAGTCCTTAAGGACTTGGGAAATAGGGCGTACTGGTACTCCCGGCGTCCTTAAGGGGTTAAGTATGGTTTCCATTAATTTCCCCACTATTGATGTCAGGCTTACTGGCCCGATTCCTCCCTGCTACCTTTCTTGTGAATGGGCTCAACATTTGCTAATTTCCAATCTTCTGGGACGACTCCTGTTGCCAGTGATTGGCTAAAATAATCTGTTAATGGTTTTGCTAGTTCACTGCTGAGCTCTTTTAATAGCTTTGGGTTTATCCCATCAGGCCCCTGTGACTTATTTGTATTAATTTTAGACATTTGACTTAGAACCTCTTCCTCTGTAAAGACACATGCATCAAACGATTTATTAGTCTTCTTTCCTACCTGAGGTCCTTCTCCTTCATTTTCCTTTGTATAAACTGAACAGCAATATTCATTGAGGCAGTCAGCTAGTTCTTTATCTTCTTCCATATACCTTCTTTCTTTTGTTTTTAATTTGGTAATTCCTTGTTTTAGTTTCCTTTTTTCATTTATGTATCTGAAGAATGCCTTATCGCCTTTTTTCCCTGACTGAGCTAATTTCTCTTCTGCCTATGCTTTAGAAGCTCTTATAACTTGTTTGGCCTCTCTCTGCCTAATCTTATAAATTTGCCTGTCATCCTCATTTTTTATTTTTTTTTATAATTCCTAAATGCTATCTTTTTGTTTTTAATGATTTTGGCCACTTCTGCTGAGTACCACAGTGGTCTCTTCCTTTTTTTGCTTTTACTGACAAGCCTAACGCAGTTTTCTGTTGCCTTCAATAGTGCTACTTTTAAGTAGTCCCATTTATCCTGGACTCCAATGAAACTGTTCCAGTCTGATAGGGACTCGTATATCACTAATCTAATTTTAGAAAAGTCCGTTTTTCTAAAATCTAAAACTTTTGTTTTTGTGTGATGTGACTCAGTCACTGTACTTATAGTAAACCACACTGACTGGTGATCACTAGATCCCAAGCTTTCCCCTACAGTAATATCAGATACCAAATTCCCATTTGTGAATACTAAATCTAAAATGGCCTCCTTCCGGGTTGGCTCCTCCACTACTTGCTGTAGAGATAATCCCAGTAGGGAATTTAGAATATCTGTACTAGCTATTTTGGTTTTCCAGTTTACATCTGGAAGATTGAAGTCTCCCATAATGATAACTTCCCCCTTCAATGTCATTTTAGCTATTTCCTCAACTAGTAGATCATCTAATTCTTTGACTTGGCTAGGTGGTCTATATATCACACCTACACGAGTTACCTTATGATTATCAAGCTGCAAGGTAACCCAAACTGACTCTAAATTGTTCTCGCTAACTTGTATCAAATTAGATTTTATGCTATCTTTCACATACAGGGCCACGACTCCCCCTTCTTGCCTTCTCTGTCTGTATGTCACCAGAAACCTACCTATCTGACTATTTGCAGAGATACATAGCTGTAGTTCACATGATTGCAGTGCTGTTTTTCTTTTGTTGATCTGAGGCTCTATTCCTGAGTTATACTTTTCCGTAATATGCAAACTAGGTTTTTGGTGCAATGAGTGCTTCAGCGGTTCATTCTTGTTGCACCCGAATTCTGTTCCTTTCTGTGGCCAGTCCCTCCCTCAGTGCTTTGCCATTGCCTGGCCCTTGAGCTATCATGGAATCCAGGAGGCACTGTGCAGATCTGTAGATGGAAAGCTCAGGAGGAAAGCATTGTAAAAAGTATTTTATTGATATAAGAATAACACATTTTGGGTCAAGACAGGCCCCTTTGTCAGATTCAAATCAACATAACAAGCAAATGGAAGATACACTGATTTAAAGACTAGGTTTGAGCCCAAATGATATAGAGGGTGTGAACGGCGCTTCTTCTGGCAATCAGATGCAATTAACACACAAAATAATAATGTAGCAAGATGCCTGTCTTTGCAAAAAAAAATAAAAAATCCATAGTAAAAAATAAATAAATAAATAAATAAATAAACAATATAATATGAAATGCCACCAAAATGATAACCGGATCAATAGTTTTAATACTACAAAGAGGGGAAAAAAACATGTAAACTGAGCCACAAATTGTAACGCCACACTACGGTGAGAAAGTGGTAAATACAAACTTTACTAAAGGTAAAATACTCGCAGTGTCCCGTATGTGCTGACCCTTCAGCCTTTTCCTTGGTTTTGTGTCCTCCATTTTGTTATGGCTGCTGTCTAAAATAATTATATATGTACTGTATTGTAGTATTTTACCTTTAGTAAAGTTTGTATTTACCACTTTCTCACCGAAGTGTGGCGTTGCAATTTGTTTGTGGCTCAATATAATATGAAAGAGTCATGATAGAGATTAGAAACTGTTAGTGAATTGGCATTATGCTTATAAGCCTGCCAATTTATAATATAAAAACATATAATCGTATCTCCAGAAGTTAGCTGTGTTGCCAGGAAGGACCATAAGGGGGCAACGTTTCCCTTGAAATGTGGAGATGAAGGGAAATGGTAACAAATCTAACAATAAGGACTTTCAGATAATATATGATAACATGGCGATAACGGAATGCGATACTAAATTTCAAGTTTAAAGGATCATTTGGAGCCAACCTGTTCCAATTTACATCAATAGGAATAAGTTGGCTCTGAATGATTCTTTAAAGTTCATTATTAGTATCACATTCCGTTATTGCCACTGAAATGTTGTCATACCATTATTATCCAAATGTCCTTATTGTTATATGTGTAACCATTTCCCTTCATCTCCACATTTCAGGGGAATTGTTGCCCCTTATGTTCCTGGCAACACAGCTATGTACTCCACAATATAATACAAATAGTCTTCCTCACACGTGAGTTACCATATGCAGTTTAAAATGCAATTAGCTAAAGGCTATAAAAATTCTGTTTTTCACTATTTAAAACTTAATTGTAATTGAATATATTATAAATTCGGTGCCCTAAGGCCTCATGCACACGACCGTGCAGTTTTTTGCGGTCCGCAAATCGGAAGCCGCCCGTGTGCCTTCTGCAATTAACGGAACGGGCGGCCCATTGTAGAAATGCCTATTCTTGTCCGCAAAACGGAATGCTATATTTTTTTTGCGGGGCCACGGAACGGTGCAATGGATGCGGACAGCACACAGAGTACTACCCGCATCTTTTGTAGACCCATTGAAGTGAATGGGTCCACACCCGAGCCGCAAAAACTGCGGCTCGGATGCGGACCCGAAAAACGGTCGTCTGCATGAGGCCTAAGTGTGATTAAAACTACAACCACTCCGCTACTAGATAATTATATATTTTTCAGAAAGTATTTGTCCGAAGGTATTAGTAGTAGTTATGGCACTGTATTTTTGCCCACTGCTGTATTGTCTTTATACATCAGTAGGAAAGATTGATAAATATCGATAAAGTGCCATACTGATGTATAAAGCCAATACATCAATGGGCAAAAATACAGTGCCATACCTACTACTAATACCTTTGGACAAATACTTTATGAAAAATATATAATTATCTAGTAGCAGTGTGATTGTAGTTTTAATCACACTTAGGGCATAGAATTTATAATATATTCAATTAAAATTTACATTTTAAATGATCAAAACCAGAATCTTTATAGCCTTTGGCTTCTTGTATTTTTGCATTTGAATATAGCCTGGACCACATTAGTGTTTTTTCATTCTTGCATATGCAGTTTTGCCAAAAAATTTACTGCACAGTGTCACCTTGAATTTGGTGTATTTATTTAGTCTATAGCAGACTATGACTTTCTACAGTTCTTAGTGATTTTTAATCCATCACAGAAGGCTTTAACACATAGGGCCAGATTTATCATTAGCTCAGTTTAGAGTAATGGAGTGAAAAAGTAAAAAAAAAAAAAAAAAAAGTCCCAAACGCTAAAACTGCGCACAAATTTGCGACTTTTTTCTGCTCTGCACTATGCTCGCCAGTTTTCTGAAAGTGGGCGAGTTTTCTTATGTAAATTAATCTCTAGACAGATTTACTATTGGGACTATTAAAAAAGTCGCAATTTCACTCCAGTGAGGACCATGCTTATCTTATGAGACTTTTTAATAGAACGTGCGACTTTTTCGTAAAGATGTGCGACTTTTTCGTAAAGATGTGCGACTTTTGTAAAGCTGCTTACTGAATGGGCCCCCTCCCACAATATTCTCTTATTCAGATAGCCAATCTGCACCAGTGGTGTTTCTAGGCACTGTAAGACTTTATTCTTTGACACATGGCTATGGAGATTCTGTGTTTTTTTTTGTTTTTGTTTTCAGACAGCAGTACTCCAAAGAAATTTTCTCTACACCTCACCTTGCTTAATCCAGGGCTGGCTTTTCTTTCAGCTACCACACCTAGTATGTGCTAATTTCACCGTCTAGGGCAGTGAGGGCTAACCTCCGGCACTCCAGCTGTGGTGAAACTACAACTCTCAGCATGCTCCATTCCCTTCTATGGAGTTCTGAGAACAGCCAAGCAAGGGAGCATCTTGGGAGTCGTAGTTTTACCACAGCTAGAGTGCCAGAGGTTAGGCATCACAGGTCCAGGGTTTTGACTCACACACTGGCTCACAGGAATGGACTGGACTGGTCTCATCTAACCCCTCCAGTGGCATACCTCCAATAGAGGCAGAACACGCATCTGCTATCGGATCTGTTGGGAAAAGGGGCCCACAGTGGAGGATAAGCTCACCCCCCTAATTACACTTATTACGTCCAGCTCCAGTACAGTGTATCTAGTATCAGTGGAGAAAGCTAAAGGACCTGTGATGTCATCACAGGTCCTGTACATCTAGTATGCGAACTGCACAAACAATGGTGTAGTTCTTAGGTTAGATAGGAGCATCTGCCAGGACCTGTGATGATATCATCATCACAGGTATTGTACATCTAGTAAGGGAACTGCACAGAGCATGGTGTAGTTCCCTGGTTAGATAGAAGCATCTGATAGGACCTGTCTATTACATCATCATCACAGGTCCTGTATATCTAGTAAAAAAAACTGGACATCAGAGCATCATCCAAGGTCCTTCAACAGCATGGAAGATGAGCTCTCCAGTGAGACTAGAATGGAGCAGTAAAGGGAGGTCCTCCTCCTTTCTCTTCATTTGCAACCCATTCCCTATTTTTTACTCATATTTTATATAGTACTGCAGACAGTTACAACCACTATTACCTCATGTACCTCACATAGTGACCTTAATATGTAACTAAATACATATATCAGTACACACTGCACTGTTATACCTTGTGCTTATCACATTAGTATACTGCTCTATATAACATATATATATATATATATATATATATTGTGGGGAATTACTCTGGTAGACAGGGTGCGGGTGCAGTATAAAGGCAAATGGAGTCCAGGTAATGAAAAAAAAAGAGCATTTATTTCTCAGTTGCTCAAACAGAAAAAACAGAACAGTCACTTGGTGTTAATTCACACACAAAAATAACAGCGAGCTTCACCTGGCTCCTTTATTGGAATGAGTCCTGTCCTGGCCGATCGCACAGCCACATAAAAAGCTAATTAGGGTTGCACAGCAGATGTGTCGGAATGTGCATGCCCTAAATAATGCTGGTGGTATTTGGTGTTTGGCTGTACATATAGGGGCTTTGGTCAATGATGACATCTCACAGAAAAGCCACCATTTTGTTTATATAAGCTGTACCACATGAAAATTATGCTGAGGAAAGCAGATAGGATAATATTCATAAGACCACCATCTTACCAGTTGCCTTATATTCTTCTGCAGAAATATGCTGATGTAAGAGATCTGTCATTAACATCAGTGGTTTCTCTATATACTTTATTTGTTCGTGTACTTTTAGTAGTTGCCATTGCCACATATATATACTTAGGCCTCTTTCACACTTGCGTTGTCCGGATCCGGCATGTACTCCACTTGCCGGAATTACACGCCGGATCCGGAAAAACGCAAGTATACTGAAAGCATTTGAAGACGGATCCGTCTTCAAAATGCTTTCAGTGTTACTATGGCAGCCAGGACGCTATTAAAGTCCTGGTTGCCATAGTAGGAGCGGGGAGCGGGGGAGCGGCATACATACAGTTCGTGCGGCTCCCGGGGCACTCCAGAATGACGTCAGAGCGCCCCATGCGCATGGATGACGTGCCATGCGATCACGTGATCCATGCGCTTGGGGCGCCCTGACGTCACTCTGGAGCGCCCCGGGAGCCGCACGGACGGTAAGTATGCTGCTCCCCCGCTCCCCACTACACTTTACCATGGCTGCCAGGACTTTAGCGTCCCTGCAGCCATGGTAACCACTCTAAAAAAGCTAAACGTCGGATCCGGCAATGCGCCGAAACAACGTTTAGCTTAAGGTTGGATCCAGATTAATGCCTTTCAATAGGCATTAATTCCGGATCCGGCCTTGCGGCAAGTCTTCAGGATTTTTGGCCGGAGCAAAAAGCGCAGCATGCTGTGTTATTTTCGCCGGCCAAAAAACGTTCCAGTCCGGAACTGAAGACATCCTGATGCATCCTGAACGGATTTCACGCCATTCAGAATGCATTAGGATAAAACTGATCAGGATTCTTCCGGCATATAGCCCCGACGACGGAACTCTATGCCGGAAGAAAAGAACGCAGATGTGAAAGAGCCCTTAGCTGTAATAATACAGTTTTGTGCTACTGAACTTCCTAGATCGTATACTTCTGTGTTTGACATGTAGGGACATCGTAACCAAAACATTTACTGTGTATTTATGACCAACACATGTTTACATTCAATTGAAATCCCAAATTAGCTAATTGTTGCCAACTTCTAAGGCTGGTTTCACAAAAGCGAGTTTAATGCGTTGAACTCGCAGCGTGCGTCTGAGAGAGCTCCCGTCCTGACCTACGTAGCACTGACAGGATCGCATAGTATATTATAGATTTATAATGCTATGTAACCCTTAGAGTTCTGGAATGTATTGAATAACACTGACAGCATTATGTCAGATGGGAGCTCTTGCAGACACACTCTGCAAGTTGAACGCATTGAACTCACTCATGTGAAACCCACCTAAGAATGGCTTTCAAGGAGAGATTGGATGCCACACAGATACAGTTTTTAGTTCTTTCAAGTCCTGGTGATTTTCAGTTTTTTATTTTGTATTTTTTACTCCCAGCCCTCCCAAATTCATATATATATAATAGCCTTAAGTACGTTGCCTTTAGTGGATCGCAGGTCCCAATCGGGAAGTGGGTCCAATTCACATTAAAGGGTGCGTTTTTCAATTGTACCGCGCTGCTCTACGGAACAGAAACTTCCTCACTCAGGATTCATTCAGATGTTAGTAGATATAGGAAAGCACTCTGGCCACAGAAAGCCACCTTCTCCTCCTCTTCCCAAACTTCTGTCAAAAACCAAAGTAGCAACAATAGTGAAGCACCGTCACATAGGTAGACAATGGAAAGGGTTTATTATACTCACAGGGTTAAAATGATAAAGAGCAATATATAAAAGATCATACACCCGACCCAGTTTTCGTTCCGAAAAGCTTTGTCAGGGCCCAGGGCATCTATTCCATTCCATTCTGGGGGCGGTCTTTTAAACCCGCAGGTAGGTACACACCCCACCTCTATAAAACATCATATTATAATCATTACAAAATTGCCTTTAAAACCATAACATAAACTAAAAAACACCAATATAAATACATAATACACATCTTCTCCTCATAAAAAAATATGCTGTATTTACTTTAGAAACCTCCACGATTACTCTTCATTCAATCTTACGCTTCCCTCACGTGACCTCATTCAAGGCATCTTATAGACCAATCATAATTCACAAATCATAGGACCCACCCTCTTTCATTCACAAAATTCCACCCACGTCACAAACCACATGATCCCCTCCAGCCAACCCTAGATTTTTCTCTTTACTACCAAAGGTCCTAGATCTACGATGCTGTCTACAGCCGGTACAGACTTTATAATTACTACACCCGGTAAGGACATACTTATGTATGTGAGGCATGGTTTGAAATCAAACTCCACATTCTTCCCTCTCTGTTGTATTGAACCTATCTGATAAATCCACTCTACCTCCCACCTATTGATCTGCATAGCAGTGTTACCGCCACACCAATGTGGTTTAAACTGTTCAACCCCCATAAAGGCCAGACCACTTGGGTCCTTCTGGTGTGCCATCTTGAAGTGCATTGAGACACTATGGGTCTCAAGCACCTTTTTAATATTTCTAACGTGCTCCTGCACTCTCACCTTAAGTTTTCTCAATGTTCTGCCTACATACCAGAGGCCACACGGGCAGTCCAGCATGTAGACAACCCCTACACTCTCGCAGGAGATTTGCCCTTTGATCTCCTGTAGGGAGTCCACTAGTAGGAGGAGGACACTGAACAAAAATGGTGTGCATTGCAGGGAGAAAGCCACTGCTCTCCAAAAAAGAACAATGCTACCTGACTGCAGTTTATTAAAGATCACCTGGACACACCAGAAGGCTACTGGAACAATGTTTTGTGGAATGGATAAAACAAAAAAAGCACTTTTATGGTTTAAATGTGACTTTCTATGTTTGGAGGAAGGAAAACTCTAGATTCCAGTATAAAAAGCTCCTCTGTGATACAGGGTGGTGTTAATATCTTGGTATGGGCCAGCATGGCTTGCCATCTTTGATAGAACAATGAATTCTGAATTACCTGTATACAAGCAAGTTCTAAAGGAATTTGTCAGGACATGTGTCTGTGAGCTAAACCTCAATATAGTTTGGGTCATGGTCAAGACAATAGAAATGTTGTCAAAGGAACTGAAGTGAGCAGTTCATGGGAAGAAACGGACCAATATGACAGAGTTTAAGTTGTTTTAAATGTAGGAATGGGCTATAATTCCTCCAAGCTAATGTGCAGGACTAATCAACAATTAACGGAAATGATTTGTTGCAGTTATTGCTGCACAAGGGTGTTACAACAGATACTGAAGACAAAGATTCATATACTTTTGCCACTCACAGACATGTGATATTGGATCATTTTCCTCAATATTTTTGAATCATTTGTTTGATTTTGTTATCTCTATCTACTTTTATGATTTGTTGGAAAGTCAGCTGATGTAGTCTTAGATCAAATTTTTGTAGATATATAGATAGCTCTAAAGGTTTCTCAAACATATAAGCCACACCTCTAACTCCGCCTAATGCATAACTATACTCACCTAGTCCAACTGGCATGGTAAAATCTGTCATAGGGTACACGTGTTACCAGTACACCTTGTGATAAATCAAAGAACCAACTGTTCCTACTACATCCAGGGTTTCGCTGGCATGTTGGCGTGATGTCTGCTGGATCTGGAACAAGGTCTCTGGTGATACAGCAAAAAGAATAATAAATAGGGGATGGTAACTGTCTTTGTTAAATCCCGAAAAGGGGCACTGTGTTGGCCTGGAAGACCAATGTTATAACTGTGTAATCTAGGACATTGCTTTCCCCTTAGTGCTACCACACTCTAATGCCCACATTGTGCCCCCTCACAGTAGTTTTGCCCACATTTTGCAGCTTCACAGTAATAATGCCCATACTGTGCCCCTCACAGTAGTAATGCCCACATTGTGGTTTCTTCACAGTAGTAATGCCAACATTGTGCCCCACTCACAGTAGTAATGCCCACATTGTGCCACCTCACAGTAGAAATGCCCACATTGTGACTTGCTCACAGTAGAAATGCCTACATCGTGCCTCACTCACAGAAATGCCCACATCGTGCACCCCTCACAATAGTTATGCCCACAAGGTGCCCCTTCACATAAATCCTCAAATTGTGCCCCTCTCACAGTAGTAACGCCAACATTGTGCACCCTTCACAGTAGATACGCCAGCATTGTAAATGAACTGCCATCATTCCTCAGCTCTAGGGGCACGTGTCCCCCCCCCCCCCACTATGCCCCTGTGTTCAGGGAACTACACCATGGCCCCACTAACATGAAAGTGATTGTAATGTAGTTCCCTACACAATGGGTGGATGGGACACCTCGATGAAGGAAAAATAGTGTATAATGCTATGCAAAATCAGTGCAGCAGCCCCTTCATTCTCAGGATCAATGGGGTACCAGATGATGTTGGATCTACAAAGATCATACAGTGATTGCATATCTTGGTAATGAGTCAATAAGTGTAGTTTAACCCCTAGACTACTAGGATTATTACATACTATCACTAAAACCATCCTATTGATACATTTTAGTTTAGTACCTATAAAAACACAGCAAGGTGACTATAATGGGGGAGAATTTGCAATCTCTGATGTAAGCAGTTTACATTTTTGAACCACCCATTTGCACTGTATACATGTATTTTGGTGGTGGTTGTCTTTGCTGAAGCTGCGAATTTCTGGGGAAAAAATAAATACTAGACTCATACTAAACTCATTAAACTCGGAGAAAGAGAGACAATGTTGAGTATGAGATAACTTAGCTAACATATTAAGCTTCAGTTGTTTAGCTGTGAACCATGCAGGATGAGGCTTGCTTATTCCAAAGTTGCAGTTGAGTAATAGGGGTCGTTATGAGCATAGAAATAGGGGGATATGTGATTGTGACTGGTGTGTTATTATGGGGAGGGGTGATTATATAGACAAGAGACAAAGTTAGCTTTCTGTGCCTGTTCAAAGACATGTCACCTTTGATATATAAATGTTTACTACTGTAATGTTTAAATCATAGAAACAGATGGAAAGCATAAATTTACGTCACGCTGCTTAGATTTTTTTTTTATGCAAAAGGAGTATAATGACATTGTACTACGTAACTTACCTAATCCTAGTTATAAGAAATTGTTACAATAAACAGGGCTTTCCTTGCTGCTTCATGTTTGCCTGTGTACAAGCATTGTTGGGGAGTTTCTACATAACTGCCTTGTGTATGAGCAGGGGCGTAACTAGAAGTGACTGGGCCCCACAGCAAATATTTGTAAGGGGCCCCCCAGCACGCTTCGCACCTCCCTCCTCCTGTGTAAACCCCACTCCTTTGGCACAGTATAGCGGTATACTGTATATTGTGTGGCACAGTGTAGCGGTATACTGTATATTGTGGGGCACAGTGTAGGCTATATGTGTATAACATAAACATATTTCATATGAAAACTTACAGTTACTTGGCTTGGCCCTTGGGGATCTCGGACGCCACTTCAACACTTTGGCCGGGGGCTCGGCGGAGCTGATGATGTGCTTTATCCTTATGAGAAAGATTTCATAATAAGGATTTGGAGAAGGGGCAGAGGGATAGCAGAGCAGGGAGAGGCCGGTGCTGCTACTAGGGGGTCATACCATGGGGGAGTAATAAAGCCCACCATAATGCCCCTCAGTAGTAATAATTCTCATTATAATGTGACAGTGCAAAAATACCCCCTTGTAATGCCCCTAGTTGAGCTAATGTCCCCATAGTGCCCCCATAATGTCCCAGTATAAAATACCCCTATATAGTGCCTCCAGTAAATTCCCCCATAGTGCCCCCCATAATGTACCAGTATAAAATGCCCCATATATAGTGCCCCAGTAGATGCCCTTCAGTGTCCGGCCTCTGATAGGCTGCCGGCCTAGTGTCCCCCCATAATGCCCCCCAATAATGTGCCAGTAAGTGTCCCCATAGATGCCCCCCATCATGTGCCAGTATCAAGTGCCTCTCCCCCCATGTGCCAGTATCACAGTGCCAAACCCACCCATGTGCCAGTATCAAGTGCCAACCCCACCCACATGCCAGTATCAAGTGCCTCTCTCCTCCCCCCATGTGCCAGTATCATAGTGCCAAACCCACCCATGTGCCAGTATCAAGTGCCAAACCCACCTCCCACGTGCCAGTATCAAGTGCCTCTCTCCTCCCCCCCATGTCCCAGTATCATAGTGCCATCTCCCCCCCCCAAAAAAAGTGCCAGTATCAAGTGCCTCTCCCCCCCCCCATGTGCCAGTATCAGGTGCCAACCCCTCCCCCCCATGTGCCAGTATGAAGTGCCTCCCGCTCCCCCCATGGCAGTAACAGTCTGGTATTAAAAAAAAAAAAAAAAAAAAACACTTCTACTTACCTCCATGTCAGCGATGCGATGCAGCCTCTTCCTGTGTCCCGCCCTGTATGTCCATATATGGAGTCAGTGCTTGTATTTCAGAAAAGTTTCTGCTGGGATTCGAACCTTGAGACTTCTACTGTTATAGCTGGCTAACTGTACATCTATACACATGACAGCTGCCCTAACACACCCAGCACTGCTATATCTCTATATGACAGCTGTCCCAGCATACTCAGCTCTGCTACATCTCTATATATGACGGCTGTCCCAGCACACTCAGTTCTGCTATATCTATGCACATGACAGCTGCCCAAACACACCCAGCACTGCTATATCTATATCACAGCTGTCCCAGCACACTCAGCTCTGCTATATCTCTATATATGACAGCTGCCCCAGCACACTCAGCTCTGCTATATCTCTATATATGACAACTGCCCCAGCAAACCCAGCGTTGCTACATCTATACACATGACAGCTGCCCAAACACAACTCCACTGCTATAGCTCTATATGACAGCTGTCCCAGCACACTCAGCTCTGCTATATCTCTATATATGCACGCTGCCCCAGCAAACCCAGCTCTGCTACATCTATACACATGACAGCTGCCAAACACATCCAGCACTGCTATATCTCTATATGGCAGCTGTCCCAGCACACTCAGCTCTGCTATATCTCTATATATGATAGCTGCCCCAGCAGACCTAGCTCTGCTACATCTATATATCTCTAAGTATTGCTATACAGTAGATAGATATATAGAGATATAGCAGAGCTGAGTGTGCTGGGGTAGCTGTCATGTGTATAGATGTAGCAGAGCTGGCTGTGTTTGGGCAGCTGTCAGGTGTATAGATGTAGTAGAGCTGGGTTTGCTGGGGAAGTTGTCATATATAGAGATATAGTAGAGCTGAGTGTGCTGGGACAGCTGTCATGGTGTATAGATGTAGTAGGGCTGGGTGTGTTTGGGCAGCTGTCATGTGTATAGATGTAGTAGAGCTGGGTTTGCTGGGGCAGCTGTCATATATAGAGATATAGCAGAGCTGAGTGTGCTGGGACAGCTGTCATATAGCAGTGATATAGCAGTGCTGGGTGTGTTGGGGCAGCTGTCATGTGTATAGATGTACACTTATCCAACTATAACAGTAGAAGTCTCATATTTTTTCAGTCAGTTGCAATGCAGCCTTTATGGCTGTGTGGGTAAATGCTTTGCCACTGATACATTGGAGGTTGTGGGTTCAAATCCCAGACACTTCAGGAGACAGTAAGATTAGATCACATTAGCGAGGGGGCCTGGTCTGCTGCCGCTGCTGCTGTGAGGGGGCCCTGAACTGAAACAAGAATCATATTTAACTAACTTGAAAATAAACTGCCTGTGTGTAGTGTGTGTCAACAGAAGGCGGCCCGCACGGGCCCCCAGTGCTATGGTTGCTATGGCGATCCCTACGCCACTGAATAAGCTCAAAAAGTTGAGAGAATCTGGGGAAATACATGTGCACATTCAGGTATAATGATCCTGCTTGGAAAATATTCTTGTAAAGGACTAGAGGTAAATCAACCTGCAGCTAAAACGAAGACTAAGGGCTGTGTATATGGCAGCACTGCTAGTATGGAGCCTGTACGACATTCCATGTGACACCATGCGGTTGATCTGTGAGATACTGGACATTCCTCTCTGGAAGAATAGAATAACTCTCTAGTATGGCATCTGATGGAACTTACCAGTTTTACACAGATTTCATATTAAGTCATTAGAAAAAACTCTTCATCTGCCTCTGCATAAAATCAAAGGCAGATGCAGGTACAGCTTGGCCCATAGCAGTCTATGGATGCAATATAATGTATTCACACAGATCTGAAGTATTTCAATGTGAATGAGCCTTTAGAGGAAATGGTAAGTATATGCTATGGTGACCAGGACTAGTCAGTGTAGGTGGTGCATATAATTTAAGATTTAAAAATCAATGTTTCTTTAAAGTCTGTGGAAACCTTTGGGGTATTTATTTATTATTGCATTCTACATATTTTAGAGCTAAAAATGTATTTTTCCAATTGGTCTTTATTAAAAAAATGTCATCAGTTTTTTTCACTGTAGCCTTCAGTTCTCACCAACTCTGCAGACGGTTCTTTCGGTTCCCACTAAAATCCTTCAGAAAGCTGCTCTGACAGCCTTATCAGTAGCCCTCTCTGAACTCCTGACGGCTCGTAAGCATTCAGTTAAGGTAAATTGTGATCAAACTAAGGCTACTTTCACACTAGCGTTAGATCGGATCCGTTCTGAACGGATCCGATCATAATAATGCAGACGGAGGCTCCGTTCAGAACGGATCCGTCTGCATTATTTTGGCATATAAAAGCTAAGTGTGAAAATAGCCTCGGACGGATCCGTCCAGACTTTCAATGTAAAGTCAATGGGGGACGGATCCGCTTGAAGATTGAGCCATATTGTGGCATCTTCAAACGGATCCGTCCCCATTGACTTACATTGTAAGTCTGGACGGATCCGCACGCCTCCGCACGGCCAGGCGGACACCCGAACGCTGCAAGCAGCGTTCAGCTGTCCGCCTGTCCGTGCGGAGGCGAGCGGAGCGGAGGCTGAACGCCGCCAGACTGATGCAGTCTGAGCGGATCCGCATCCATTCAGACTGCATCAGGGCTGGACGGAAGCGTTCGGGTCCGCTCGTGAGCCCCTTCAAACGGAGCTCACGAGCGGACAGCCGAACGCTAGTGTGAAAGTAGCCTAATAATAATTTAGCTTAAATGAATGTTTATGAGCTTAGAGATAAGGGCTACAGATCTCGCCATCAGAGCAGATTTCTGATGGATTTCAGTGAAAACCAAAAAGAAGTTCTCACTGACTCGGCAGACTGTTAAGACCAAAGAGGACAACATTTTTAATAATGACCAAATGGAAACTTCTTTTAATGAAATATTTAAAAAATTCCCCCAAAAGTGCATAGGAGCATTTTCCTTTAATGCACCAGTGGGAAATTTTATGAATGATTCACCATTAGACATGTTGAAACTCACAAAACCAATGGGGCATATTCTGAAAACCATGTCCTATCCCTGTATGATAGTTCAGTGAGACTTCTCATCTTGACACCTAACTGTACAAGACATTTTGAGTAATGGAATTCCCGCACACATGTATGTAATTATGTTTTGCAGGAATTTAGAGATTATTTTTTTTATTTTATTTTAAACCACTGATTGGCTGTGATGCCCCTGGAGAAATTTAACACCATTCTAAAAAAAAAAAAAAAAAAAAATCCAATAAATGTTGATAGGGCCCACGCGGACATTATAAAATGTTGTTTTTCATTAGTCACATGAAATTAACATAGTAATTAGATGATTTGTTAAATTCTTATGATGACATCAGTTATTTTCAGACTAGCACAGAATGTTCCAGCTTAATGGGTATTTCCTTCAGTTCCTTCAGACAATAAAAAAAAAAGACATTGGATGTAGTTGGGTTAAAAAAGGTTTCTCCTGACAGCGGAAGTAAATTTGTGATGATGGTGGTAACTAGAAGAATACTGGGAAATGAAGACTGTGTTGTCCATTCTTCTCAGGTGGGTATATGGATGATAAGTGATAGGAAGAAGACAGGGTATTTTTGAGGAAGTGAATAAGAGATTGTGAATCTGAAAGGCATTTGCCAGAGAACAGCTAAACAATGCCTTTTAAGTTTCTCTCTCATAATCGCTGCAGTAACTGGATTGAAGATGATTTGCTTACTGCAGTTACCTAGAGACTTGTCTGGAGGCCAAAATCATTTATTTTCTCTTTCCTGACCTTAAAAAAGCTAAGTAAGCATGTGTGACTTCATATCTTGGCTTCAGTGAACTTTTTTTTCAGGCTTTTGTATGAAATCCATATGTGTATAATTCTGATCACCATAGTAATTTTACATCTGTCCTTACACCAGAAAATACCCTATTATGTAGAAAAAGATGATGATGTTTTAGGCACATCATTAAAGAAGATGAAAAGTATCAATCTAAAACCATTTATCTTAACTAGCTGTGGCCCACTGATGGTCCTATACTAAATATATAATGCATTACTAGTTGTGCGAAACTCATGGTAGAGCCACATGCATGGAAACTTATGGATAACAAATCTTGGAATGGGATCCTATTCCACTATAACCTTCTGCAATAAGTTCAAAATATGAAATGACTCTGATTATTTTGGTTTCCAGTTATGCTTACAGGGACAATGCACAAAGTGATGTCATATTACAAGGATAATGCACACACTGATGTCACAGCCTAGTGTTAATACTCACAGCAATGTCGGAGTAAAGGGTTAATCCACTCAGCAATATTGCAGGTCAGAAAGATAATGAACACAGTGATGTTGCAACATGGAGATAACATACTTGGTAATATCACAGTGAGGACATAAGGAGCTCCATTAAGTTACAGCACATGACTAATGTACATAGTGATGTCACAGTAATAGGATAATCTGCATATTGGTGTTTAGAGCAATATTTATATACTCTATGAGGTTACAGCATTTAAATTACAGTGATTTTGCAATACCCAGATTGGGTATCTGCAAATTGTTTGTTTTATAATGCTACTGTAAAGTTTTTCTATGTGATACACTGTTACACCAGCAGATGGCGTATGGGTGGCACTGGGAATGGAGCTAACCTTTCCATTCCCCGCCTCTTGATAGGAGTGGGCTGGTCCTACTTCCTGTCAGGAGAGAGCTAACTAAGCTAGTAAGAAGACTGGGAGCATGTCATCAGCTCCTGCTCCATAGGGCCATAGGACCAGAAATATGCTTGTCTGTGAGGAACGCTGCTCCAGGGAGAAGGAAAGGTCCAAGGGCTGCAGATAGCCATCAAAGCTATGGCATTACAGACAGCAGAGTGACCAGCAGTCACAACTTTACAGACACTACTGCAAGATGAGGGAGAACGAGTTAAGATACCCATCACCATAACCCTTTTAACCCATAATACTTTTCTACTTTGACTCCAAAACAAACTCTCATTATTCCAATAGTTTTCAATTCATTGCAAGGTAAGGGAGAATGAGTTAAGACACCCGTCACCATAATCAAATTCAAGCAATCCTGAAAGCTTGCATTACATAGTGGACACCTACAGCCACAGGTGCCAATCTATAGCCGTAGTAAAGAGGAATCAGGAGAAAGACTTTGTCAGCTAGCATATTTCTGAGTGCGATTAATTGGCATCTAACCAGCCAGCATACTTAATTAAATATTTACGGAAACTGCACCTTGTACCTACTATTGCTGGATGAGATGTTTGATTTTTCTCCTTTGCCTGATTCCTTCACAGCACCATTTCATTGCACTTAACACATTGACAGTCTGAGGGAGTACACGAGACACATCTCATCAGGGCCAATACCACTACCATTTTCTGCACCAGCTCCCCAGGGGCTCATTGCAATTTCATGGAAATGATACACAAAGTGATGTAACAACATGAGAATAATGCACATAGTAATATCTCAACACAGGGATAATACATACAATGATATTATAGCACAGAAATAATGAAACAATGTTTCTAGGTTAGAATATATCTGTAACAGTGTCTATTGGGGCTTGCCGTTGTGGAGACACGAGGGTCAGTGGGTGCTCTCGTCCTCCGGCCTGGTTATCTTTATAAAGACCGCGCGGGTCCAGGGATCATACCAATGAATGCCTGTGCTCCTTTACCGTGGGTGGAACACTAGTCAGACAACAAAGGGTGAGGGTTGAACACTCCAGGAAGACTTTATTAGATAACCAACAGTCAGCAGCATATAGTACAGTCCCAGCAAGTACACAGGATTGCACATGTGACAGCGATTCCCCCGTCCTTTTACTTGCTAGAGATTAAACCTCCGGGACTTCGGGGGGGCTGGGACCAACTAATCCAGCCAGTAGCATCCCCACTTTGGGTGGGCACCCACTGAGAGGAGGTAGCGGCAAGCTTAGGGAGTTGGCCATGCACAGCAAGGCATGTGGCTAGGGGACCTGATTGTCCCAACCTGGACTCTCCAACCTGGACTCTCCAAGGCGCAAGGTTGGGTAGAAGAGTAGTTCTGAAGTCTACCAACTGGAACTGTAGTCCCTAGGCTGATGTCCTGTAGAATAGCCACTGATGACAGGGGCAGCTGCCCTTTTATGCATTGGCCTCCATGGGATTTGTGGGAGATAACCGTGGCTGTTCCATCATTGGTTGTCCGTTCAATCCGACTTCATAATGTCATTCTGATGACACAGCTTTTCTACTTCAGCTAGACAGGCTGAACAGCTCCTAATACACAGCAAGGGGGCTAATGCAATCCACAGCTGATATAATTAGCAGGTGCTTTCCCATACATCTGCTGGATTGTTAGTTAGACTAAGGCCTCATGCACACAACAGTATTTTTTTCACGGTCCACAAAACGGGGTTCCAGTTGGTCCATGATCCGTGACCGTTTTTTCGTCCGTGGGTCTTCCTTGATTTTTGGAGGATCCGCGGACATGAAAAAAAGTCATTTGGTGTCCGCCTGGCCGTGCGGAGCCAAATGGATCCGTCCTGAATTACAATGCAAGTCAATGGGGACGGATCCATTTGACGTTGACACAATATGGTGCAATTGCAAATGGATCCGTCCCCATTGACTTTCAATGTAAAGTCAGGAGTCCCTTTTATACCATCGGATTGGAGTTTTCTCCAATCCGATGGTATATTTTAATTTGAAGCGTCCCCATCACCATGGGAACGCCTCTATGTTAGAATATACCATCGGATTTGAGTTACATCGTGAAAACTCATATCCGACAGTATATTCTAACACAGAGGCGTTCCCATGGTGATGGGGACGCTTCTAGTTAGAATATACTACAAACTGTGTACATGACTGCCCCCTGCTGCCTAGCAGCACCCGATCTCTTACAGGGGGCTATGATACGCACAATTAACCCCTCAGGTGCCGCACCTGAAGGGGTTAATTGTGCGTATCATATCCCTCCCCAATTTAAATATCATTGGTGGCCAGTGTGCGACCCCCCCGGCCCCCCCTCCCTCCCTCTATTGTATTATCATTAGTGGCACAGTGTGCGGCCCGCCCTCCCTCCCTCTATTGTATTTAACTCATTGGTGGCACAGTGTGCGGCCCCCCTCCCTCCCTCTATTGTATTTAACTCATTGGTGGCCATTGTGCGGCTCCCCTCCCTCCCTCTGTTGTATTTAACTCATTGGTGGCACAGTGTGCGGCCTCCCCCCCCCCCCCCCCGAGAGTTCAGATCGGAGTCCCAGTTTAATCGCTGGAGCTCCGATCGGTAACCATGGCAACCAGGACGCTACTGCAGTCCTGGTTGCCATGGTTACTTAGCAATATTAGAAGCATCATACTTACCTGCTGGCTGCTGCGATGTCTGTGACCTGCCGGGAGCTCCTCCTACTGGTAAGTGACAGGTCTGTGCGGCGCATTGCTTAATGATTTGTCACTTACCAATAGGCGGAGCTCCCGGCCGGTCACAGACAGCGCAGCAGCTAGCAGGTAAGTATGATGCTTCTCCGCTGCCACCAATAATCGGGAGGGGGGGGGGGGGCCGCACACTGTGCCACCAATGAGTTTAATACAATAGGGGGTCGGGGGGGGCGCACACTGTGCCACCAATGAGTTAAATACAATAGAGGGGGGGGCTGCACACTGTGCCACCAATGAGTTAAATACAATAGAGGGAGGAGGGGCCGCACACTGTGCCACCAATGAGTTAAATACAATAAAGGGAGGGAGGAGGGCCGCACACTGTGCCACCAATGAGTTAAATACAGTAGAGGGAGGGCCGCACTGGCCACCAGTGATATAAATACAATAGAGGAAAGGAGGGAGGGCCGCACTGGCCACCAATGAAATTGAAACTGGGGAGGAAGGGGGTCTGCCCACTGCTGCCTGGCAGCCCCGGATCTCTTACAGGGGGCTATTATACGCACAATTAACCCCTTCAGGTGCGGCATCTGAGGGGTTAATTGTACGGATCACAGCCCCCTGTAAGAGATCGGGTGCTGCCAGGCAGCAGGGGGCAGTCATGTACACAGTTCGTAGTATATTCTAACTAGAAGCGTCCCCATCACTATGGGAATGCCTCTGTGTTAGAATATACTGTCGGATCTGAGTTTTCACGAAGTGAACTCAGCTCTGAAAAAGCTTTTATGCAGACGGATCTTCGGATCTGTCTGTATGAAAGTAACCTACGGATCACGGACACAGATGGCAATCTTGTGTGCATCCGTGTTTTTTCACGGACCCATTGACTTGAATGGGTCCGTGAACGGTTGTCCGTCAAAAAAATAGGACAGGTCAATGGGTCCACGAAAAAAAACTGAAAACGGCACAACGGCCACGGATGCACACAACGGTCGTGTGCATGAGGCCTAAAAGGCACTGTTCACCTGATTTGAATGTAAATACCCTCAAATTAAAGCTGACAGTCTGCAGTTAAAGCACATTTTATTAATTTCATTTCAAATCCATTGTGGTAGTGTATAGAGCCAAAAATCTTAGAATTGTGTTGATGTCCCAATATTTATGGACCTGACTGTACATTGCTATGCTATGGATTTCTACAGCAGATTTCTATTGCAAAGGGAGAAATTTGTGGCAATTCTGCAAATTTCCACAGTAAAATCCACACAATTTGTCTCTGCAGATTTCAGAAAGATGTAAATTTTATACATTGGAAATCCAAGTGTGGCCATATGCTAGCTCTTCCCACAGAGAGTGTCACAATTCTGGCAAGTGTGCAGTGGGACCTATGCCTCACCGTTTGTAATGATGACAATATAAGAGATGATGAAAACAAACAGAATTTGTATTGGTCGGAGTGAGGTCAGGTCAGTGCACAGTGTGGACATGTCCATGGATTGGACCCACTCATCGGACCTCTTTCTAGTTCATCACACCACACACAAGGCCCAGCACAGGAAGCACAGAAGAGGAAGATGGTGCAAAAACAGTAAGGCTAGTCACTGGTCAGCCTTAGCGCCACCTCTCCACTGTGACTGCAGACACTGAGGGGGTCAATTACTAACCAGAATTAGGTCTATATTAGGCATATTTATGGAATAGATTGCCAGTCTCATTCATCATTTTCTACGCTCGTTTTAGGCATAGAGCTGGCATGGCTTTAGAAGCAGAGGTGGATCCGCTGAAGTTATATAGAGGCGAGCACCTCTATGTAACTTCGGCAGACCACCGCAGGGCCTTATTAAGACCAATGACCCCCCCGAATGTCCTCATATCCTGACCCTAGTAGCATCAGATCCTTATGTATCCAGCCATTGGTCCTGATAGTTCTATGACAGTCGTACCAGACAGGCCAATAACACATTTCTACTTTGACTCCAAAACAGAAAGGGCCAGATTTATCATGACTCTGACAGCTGACTCTACTTTAACATATGGCTAAAGTCAGTTTTAGCCAAGTCAGATTTATGATCGGCCCTTTTAGACTGTAATAAATGTGGTTTGACGGTAGCAGTTTATCCGTCAGTAAGCAGCTTTACAAAAGTCGCACATCTTTACGAAAAAGTCGCACGTTCTATTAAAAAGTCTCATAAGATAAGCATGGTCCTCACTGGAGTGAAATTGCAACTTTTTAAATAGTCCCAATAGTAAATCTGTCTAGAGATTCACTTTCAGAAAACTGGCGAGCATAGTGCAGCAGAAATTTGTGCGCAGTTTTAGCGTTTGGGACTTTTTTTTGGGACTTTTTCACTCCATTATTCTGACCTGAGCTAATGATAAATCTGTCCCAAAGTCTCATTACGTAGTCCAATAGTTTTCTAGGACTTAGATATTGCTGACCTATCCTCAGAAAAAAAAACTTTAAATCTGTGGAAAACACTTTTTTATAGCACAGATGTACTGTAATAATTAACTTCTACATCAATTATAATCTGACTCATACTAACAACTCCAAATTTTATACTCAATTATTTAACTGGGGAGGTAATATGAAAAACATAAAGTCAGTGACTAGAGGCTGAAAATCATAAACCGCTTCACTACCTTATGCCAACAATACACACCTTTTCGTAAAAAAAAAAAAAACGCGACTTGATGCGGTTTTACAGCAGATCTCACTCTTGCATTGAAATCTGTTCAAAAGAACAGCACAAACAAGTGACATGCTGCAGATTTCAAAATCCACACGGCAGGTCAATTTGCAAACAGAAAACTAGCAAGGTGTAGTGATATCTAATACATACACTTTACTGGTACTCTATTGCTCTGTGCATTTCCCACACGAAAATCTGCAAGGAAACACGGTGCATATTCCTCAACATGTGCAGGTAGCCTAAAAGTTAGAAGGATTTTTTATTTCCCCCTATTGGAAGGAAGCTCTGTTTTGGCTGACAAAATCTATTAGAATAGTAAATGCTTAATAACTGAAGGTGCGTGATGTCAATACGATAAATCTTGTTGCTCATTGGTTGTCGTGGTTTCTCTGTTCAGTTTATTCTAAAATTGTACAGTTTCTAATCTGCAGCTCCTGTTTACATGACCAGTGATTCCGCAATATACACATCAAGCCAATGTTTTATGCTCACTGCTTAGCTGCAGTAAAAACATATTAACTATTTATTTGGTGTAGGAAACTAGCCGACCTTCCACTATAATTGCGTCAGTATTAACAGGGTTTTCAAAAGAAAAAAAAAATGGACACAGTGCAAGAGCATTTAGAATTTTTTGCAAATTTATTAACAAGGAAAAACTAAAATTTTGTATGGACACATACGTATTCAAAGCCTTTGCTGTGATACTGGAAATTTAGCTCTGACGGACTCCCATTTCTCTTGAACATCTTTGAGATGTTTCTACAACTTGATTGGAGCCTTTGGTAAATTCCGTTGATTGGACGTGATTTAGAAAGACAGTCCTGTCTATATAAGGTCTCACAGCTGACAATGCATATCAGAACAAAAACCTAGGCAGGAGGAGGAAATAACTGCCTGTAGAGCTCAGAGATAGTATTGTGTGGAGGCATAGATAAATGGAAGAAGTTTGCAATAAACCCACCTAAGTAATGACCCCAAACTAAGAAATCTGGGGAGAAGGGCATTGGCAAGAGAGGTCACCAAGAACCCAATGGTCACTGTGGCTGAGCTCCAAAGATCCTATGTGTAGATGGGAGAAACTTCCAAAAGGTCAACCATCACTGCAGCACTCCACCAATCTGGGATTTATGGCAGAGTGGCCAGAAAAAAAGCACTGTTATAAGCATGCCTGGGGTTTGTGAGAAATAAGATTCTTACATCCAATGAAACCAAGATTGAATATTTTGGCCTCAATTCCAACCAGGCACTGATCATCACCTGCCCAATACCATCCCTACAGTAAAGCATTACGGTGACAGCATCATGCTGCAGGGGTGTTTTTCAGCGGCAGGGACAGGGAGAATGGTTAGGGTTTGGGGGAAGCTGAATGGAGCAAAGTACAGAGATAGTCTTAATAAACATCTGATCCAGAGTGCTCTGAACCTTCCAACAAGACAATGACCCTAAGCGCACAGCCAAGACAACACAGGAGTGGTTTAGGGACAACTCTGTGAATGTCCTTCAGTAGCTTGAACTTAAACATTCAGTTTTCACTTTGTCATTGCTTTATATTACTGACCTCAGCAGTGAGGTGCAGTTCAAGCACTTTTGACCATCGGTTCGATGCAGCGGTTATATGAATGATGAACAGAACATGACTGCTGTAGACCCAGTGGGGACAAGAGTGGCTGCATAACTTTTGTACAGTGAGTTAGAGTTTATGCTGCCTCTGTTCTCAGCTAATTTATTAAACCTTTGAAAACCCATTTAAATTCAATGCATCATCCCATTTAATTAACTCATGAAGTGGATTTGTATTGTCAATTATATTGCTCACATCACAGTATGTTCTAGAATAGGGGGAGCTGAGCAGACTGATACATAGTTTTATAAGAAAATATCTAGTATAACTTGTAACATTTTACTCATTTTGGACTAAAAATAGTTTTGGTCTTTATTAAAAGTCATACCTTTATCAATTTCATACAAATATAGCCATAATGACTGTTTATGAGCTGTCAGGAGTTCAGAGATAAGGGCTACACATTGAGTCATCACAGCAGCTCCTTCATGGATCCAGTGTAAAACAGAAAGCAATAGTTTGCAAATACAGTGAAAGTGAAGGCTGTACAGCAAAATCTGTTGAAAAAAAATAATAAAGAGCAATTGAAAACATGAGTTTAGCCTAAATTAAATAAAATGCAGTGATAAAAAAATTATTGTTCCTGAAGGTTTTTATAGCCTTTAAATCTGTGCTAAATTTTGGCTTAGTAGTCCAAATAGTCTATTTGCGCAATCATTGAGTGAGACTGGCTATTAACACAGGATGATGTTTAGATCAAAAAAAGACAGGTTTAACTGAATCTTTCTGCATTAAACTATATAACGATCTGCTCAGCTCCCCCTGCTCTATTACATGGTGGTCACAAACAGGACAAAATGTTCTACATGACAGGTTAGCTTTAAAATGCTGTTCTGATAAGCGTTATTGAATAGTTATTACATTCCTGATATTATCATTTCTTCCTTCCATTTGGACAAATTTCCCTGGAAGCGGGTCAGTTGCCATAAATTTCAGTGTGCAATATTCCCAAAAAATGTGCATGCCTCTTGGGGAAAATTTTAAAAATAGCAGGTTCTACTTGCTATGGTTCTCGACTATTTTTATGTTCCTTTCATAAATTGTTACAAAATCGATCAGCACTCTAGATTTAAAAAGGTGGAAGCATAACGCACTTTTTATGTTTCTATCTCTCATTCACTACATAGAACAGAAAAGCCTGGTCTATGCTACGCTATTCTTTACTGAAAAAAGAAAGTTGTACAGAAACGTAATCAATGACAAATTAAGCCAAAAGTATGCACTTTTGAACTATGTTTGTCCAACTATAGTCTATGGGTACATCAAGTAAGGGTACTATCACACTAGCGTTTTAGTTTTACGGTTTTGAGATCCGTCATAGGGGCTAAATACTGGAAAAAAATGCTTCAGTTTTGTCCCCATTCATTGTTAATGGGGACAAAACTGAACTGAACAGAGCGGAAATGCTCCAAAATGCATTCCGTTCCCATACCAGAGAGCAAACCGCAACATGTTGTAGTTCGCTTTCCGTCCTGGGATGTGGAGCAAGATGGATCTGGCATGACTCCCAATGCAAGTCAATGGGAATGTATCGGTTTTCTCTGCCACAATAGAAAACGGATCCGTCCCCCATTGACTTTCAATGGAGTTCATGATGGATCCGTCTTGGCAATGTTAAAGATAATACAACCGGATCAGTTCATAATGGAGGCAGCTGGTTTTATTATCAGTAACGGAAGCGTTTTTGCTAAACCCTGCCGGATCCAGTAAAAACACTAGTGTGAAAGTAGCCTAATACGTTTTTTTTTTTTTTACAAACTTATTTGCTTGACATACAGTAAAAACAAAATGCAAAAAGCCCCTTATATAGATACTTCCTACTTCCTAGTAGTGCTAGACTAAATACCATTATAAATACCAGTATACCAGTGCTCAATACAGTATAATACTATTTTACTGCCCAGTGATCTAATAACAGCAAGTAATATCTAAATACAACTTCCAAACATTACTGACATCCTTCTTCAGCACCATGTGCAACACTTACCTGTGCCTGTTTATTTCTGACCACAGTGTACATTAACATACACTATGTGCCTATTTCCTTGGACTAGAACGTTCCTGTCCTATATTCAGAATACGAATATTTGTATTGTATAAGGCTTTGGATACATGAAGACATATGTACCTTAGTGAAACACAACAAAGAACAAAGGATGTGACAGATAAGCACGTCAACTATAGGCAGCACTGATGGCACGTGTGAACTGTATCTGTCCAGTGGTGGATCCTAAATCACTTGACATCATTACCAGTAAGATCAAAAGGCCATGAATAGGATATTATAAGAAAAAGACCTACACCAGAGAAGTAGCTTATAAGAAATTGTCCGAGTCAATGTCACCTCTTGTGTGAGTGAAATAATTCTCAATCCTTGCATTCCCACGCCTCATTCAATGCATACCATGATGTGTAACAGCAGCTGTCTCATAGTTTAAAGAACCAGTGTACTCTGTCAGTTTCCCACATCAAATCTGAAACAGGAGGAAATGCAGCCTGCATCTATTCCCAGAAAAACATGACACTTTACATTACTATCCTCAGAGGTGATTACCTTCAGCAAAAAGCATAAACTAAACATCCCCTATGAATCATGGGCTCTAATAAAAATAAATAAAAAATTGTAGTCATATAGGGGCACATTTATCCCAAATTTCTGGAGCAATTGTGTTTAGGGCATGTCATGTATCATGTCTTATCTGTTGTCATTTTGTCAGGCAGATTCTGCTGGTTTTCCCCATAAACGTTAACAACTCTTTTTCTTACCAGTTCCCGTAAGAAAACAAAACTGTAGCAAAACTGCCTATTTACAATAGACTGATGGACATTTGTCTTTTTCCAACCTTAACAACTATGTAAGAAGTAACATTAGGCCAAATTCACACAACTAAATTAAAACTACTCACAGCCTTCAAGTTGTGCAGAGCCATATTATAGCATGCTCCACTAGATGCCATAGTATGGAAATAATTTAAGCTAGGAACACTGTATATATCCAAATTACAGAGATACAATACAGTCACCTAAGAGCTGTGGATTTGATACCAAATGAACAAAAAAATCTGCACCAAAAGTACACCAAATACAACGTACAGTTGTGCAAACCCAGTTAAACAGAGTGAAAACTAGAGATGAGCAAATCGAATCCCATGAAGTGGAATTTGATCCGAATGTCAGGATAAATTCGATTCGCCTCGAAGCCGAATTTCCTCGTGCTTCGTGTTAGCGAATGTATGTAACCTAAAATAGTGTAAAAAAACGTAAAAAATTATACTTACCTCATCCATTTGCTCGCGACGGGCCGCCAGCCGCCATCTTGACTGAAGATCTTGAACAAAATCCCGTGCCGGCGTGATAACAATCTTGCGATGTGCGAGATTTTGCGCCAGATATTCTAGCAAGATGGCGGAGGCTGGCCCGTCGCAAGCAAATGGAGTCAGTAAGTATGATTGAATTTTACATTTTACACTATTTTTACACTCAGATGCCGTGATCATGTATGAACGCGGCATTTGAGGGGTACAATGACGGGGGCGGCGCTATCGCAGCTCCCTGTCATTGCACCCACTACTTACCCAAAAATGTGTTTCTGACAAAGTAATTTGTCACAAAGCAAAATTTTTTTTTAAATTCGTCGAATCAGCCGAATCGAACTTTTTAAAAATTCGCTCATCTCTAGTTAAAACAATAAACCTATATTTATATGAAAATCCACAGCGCACGGGAATAACTACTAGGGTAGCAGACATAGAAGCTGCAGAGGGGCCAACAACTACGGAGGCCAATCTTTACTCATAAGGTGCATTTGATGATGAATAATGGAAAACTGAATGCAGCTTCATCCCATTTTACTGTGGAGACTCATGGCTATCCTACTGTGTGCATTATCCCTTCTTTACAGCATTACTGTTTGCACAATTATTGAATTGTTACTTCATGTGTTCATTTAACGACACATGACATAATTATTTGTTTTCCTATGCTGCACACAGTACACGTAAGTTATTCTTGTGGCATAATACAATGGTGAGTATTACCCCTTTACTATGACTTCATTGTACATATTATTCCATTATTGTAACATCACTGTGTGAATTATCTCTGTGCTATGGCATCACTATAAGTATTATCTCTGTACCGTGACATCAGTGGGTGCCAAAATAAATCATAAGCTTTGCTGCTGAATATGGTCATAGTGGAGTACAGTAGTTACATGTTACACCTGTGCCACAGTAATACCCTGTTAGGTTTTCTGGTTGTGTTCATGTTAATTTGATTAGGGGTGTGCCAGAGCGCTGTTCCACTGTGGCCCAAGTTGTGCAAGGCCTGGGCAGCCTGTGAAGCGGACAACCTCTTTAAAGTGCCAGCCCATGAACTTTCTCAGCTGCTCCCTATGGGACTGCTCTGTCTGTTAAAGTGAATAGGACGGAGCCGTCCCATAGAAGTGAACGGGGACGCTATACTTGTAACTACACCTGCTCACCACTGCAATTACTGCAGTGAGCAGGTAAACCGAGCAGAGAAGGCAGCGCTGCCTTCTCTTCAAACAGCTGATCAGTGGGGGTGTCGGGAGTCGAACTCCCGCTGATCTAATATTGATGACCGATCCTCAGGGTAGGTCATGAATAGTAAAAAGTGGACAACCTCTTTAAGAGACCAAAAGGAAATTGCATGCATCCCCAGGTGCTCACTGCCTATGGCAAACTTCCATTGAGTGTATAAGGCATCGTCCCATGGGGGCAATAGGGTTCCTAGCTTGCTAGTTCTCTGTGAAGGTGGGATATACTACATTCTGATCACCCATGTTCCATATATGCCTGATTACCAGATTTGATCCTTTGCTGTCTGACCTGACCTCTCACTGACTCTCGTATTGACTTTGGCCTGGTTACTGGATAAAAGCTCACTCTCTGACCTGACCTTGGCCTGCTTCCAGACTATGGTTTTGCCTGATCCCTTGGTGCTCTGCATCGGTCTCCTCTGACCCCTATGGGTCAGCAACCACTGAATAGAGACTACTCTAAGAGGTAGTAACCTAGTAGTTTTCCTGCATCTAAGTCTAGGTCCCTGTATAGGGGTTCAAGGGAGAATACCAGGGGTTAGATACTTAAATAACAAACTTAGGAGTAGTTCCAAGTCAATAGACAAAAGGATTCACATTTCCATTTTTGTTACAAAAGGTCATTCCCAGCTAAATATGTCTGAGATCTGAAAAATCCCTGTATGCTGTGGCCAGGGGTGGAGTTAAGGAAGCAGCCAAGTGGGTTGGGGCATGCTTTTTCAATAGCTCTTTAGTTATGGAAACAGCATAGTTTATTGTGCTAGCGTGTTTCCTTAGCTTCCATTCAATTTTTACAGGAGTTACAGAAACAGTGTAACTCCACTCACTCCTGACTGTGGCATAAAAGGGTTACCCCTTCTAATCTATGTTTGGCTGTGATGGGAATATCCCTTTAATGCTATATTTCCACCTCTCTCGATGTATGGCAAAAAACGGACAGTATATATGCTATTAATATCTTAAGATGTGTATCAAATTATCTCTGTGGGCGTATAATAGTTTCCTCTTTCATTTGCAATGGGCCAAAGGCCAAAGATGTGTATTTGTAAATTTATAGCATGTGTCCTTAAAACCCATTAAAAAGCAGTTACTTAAGCGAAAGGGTCAGACTTCTCAGCTCTCCATGGATATGAAGTGTCAACAAAGTGTCATCTCAGCCATTATTTCTCCTAATATCAAAACATTTTATATACATATTTATATTAACACAACTCAGTAGTATCTAGTGGTTCAAGTAGAAGTTAGTAGTAGTAGTTAATAGTGTTTCTCAGCACTGTGATGATTCCAGCCACCTGCTAAGCAGTGTTCCAACACAGGCCCGTTTACTTGAATGGAGTCATACACGGTGGGTGGCCTGGGGAATCATGGGCAGCTGGTAGTACCACTGAAACACTGTGAAGAACTCCCTCTGTTTTCAGATGAGTGGTGGTCCCAGAGATTGGTTCTTTCAAATCAGAATGTTATACAGTATCCCAGTGATATGCCATAATGCTTCTATTAAGTATGGATTGTGCCATGCCTGTTTACAAAAAAAAACAACAAATAAATAGGTTAAAAATAGTCTGAAATAATCTATGCAATAGCTACTTCATGCAGCTGACATGAAAAATGTATATGGTCCTCTACTCTACCGCTCTATTCCTGTGATTTCATACAGAGGCATATGAAGGTTTATATATATATTGTCAAGGCTGTTGCAGCCTGTGATTGTGGGAGGGGCCTAGGCTTTATAAGCTCCCCTCCCACGGTCATCCAACGCTGGCGTTATTTCGTGCATTGCACTTCGTTTCGCCAGTCCTGCATGTACGAGGCTTCGGCCAGGTAAGTATGTACGGCCTGACACCCCTCTACGCCTCTTCCTCACCACCTCGTCTGATCCAGCAGGCCGTCCGGCCTCAAGTGGATTACATCCCCCTAATGTTCCCTATAATACAATGCTGCCACGGTGCCGGCAGCTTCGGCTACGGCACCCGCCGGCCAGGCTCGGCGTACCGCCCGCATGTCTCGTGTCCAGCCCCATCCCGGTTGCCACGGTCGCTTCCAACGTTGTCAAGGGGCGGGTGGTTCGGCACCAGCCTCCGCGTCCCTCCTACCGCCCGTCCTCCATCACCCAGCGCCTCCCGCCTTCACCACCCGGTCACCGCTTTGCACCATCCCAAGCCCAGCGCCCATCTCTAATCTCACCTCGCCCCGAGGCACTCCAGGGGCCGGCCGGCCCGGCAGACAGCGTGCATCGGCCCCTCCACCACTGTTCCGGCGTCCTTGCAATCCCCGGTGGCGGGGGGCGGGGCCAGCTCCTCCTTGTACACGCCCCCTTCTCACGACACCTGCCACAAATGAGGCGGCGCCGCTCCGCGCAAGCTCCCCGGCAGGCATGCAGGACCAAGTCACTAGAGTACATTTACTTTTTCACAGTAACACAGTCCATTCATGTCAGGGGCCAGCTATGTAAAAAAAAATAAAAAAAAATTCTAATGTAGTTAATAAAAAAAATACCTTTTTAAATATTTTTTTCTTAACCATTAAAAAAACAAAACAAAACAATCATTGTATAAAGGCCGCAATGTCTCCCGTTTTACGTTACAGAACTACCTTCTGGTTCCTTCTGACAGAGCCGTTGTACGCCAAACGTTTTATTACGAAATTTGCCTGACCCTTTTTGTCTGTCAAAATCTTCATTAGCAGGTTGGTATTTTTGCATTACTCTCACCAGTCTCCGGCGCACTCTGGGTACGGTAGTCTGGACCAGGGCTGTCTTTACCAAGGGGCAAAAGGGGCAGCTGCCCCGGGCCAAGTTGCTCCTGGGGGGCCAAAGGCAGCTGCCTCTTGAGCCCTGCTAGCCACTGCCCAGGGTGTCAGGCTGTCAGCTACACAGGGGGTGCTGCCATGCCATGCCTGCCGGCACTGAGTCCAGGCATCGTACTGTGTTAGAGCTGAGATCTAGGACCTTAGATGACATCATCACCATGTGACCAGTAACCTAGCAATATTACTGGTCACATGGCTATGAGGCCATCACAGGTCCTACCAGGAGTGTTGCAGAAGTTAACTGTGGAGCTTTTTTGTGTGAAGATTACATCAGAAAAAGGTGACAGGGGCTGTTATGTTAATATACTGTATACTACTGTATAGTGGGGTGCTGTATACTGTGTGGGGGCCTGTATACTGTGGGGGGTTGTATACTGTGGGGGTCCTGTATACTGTGTGGGGGCCTGTATACTGTGGGGGGCCCTTTATAGTGTGGGGGGCCCTTTATAGTGTGGGAGGCCTGTATACTGTGGGGGGACCTGTATAGTGTGGGGGGGGGGCCTGTATAGTGTGGAGTGCTATACTGCTGTACTGTATACTGTGGGGGTCTGTATACTGTGGGTGCTGTATAGTGTGGAGTGCTATACTGCTGTACTGTATAGTGTGGGGTGCTGTATCGTGTATAGTTTGGGGTGCTGTATACGGTGAGGTGCTATACTGTGAGGTGTTGTATACTGTGGGGTGCTATACTGCTCTACTATATACTGTGGGGTACTATATAGTGGGGGGTGCTATACTGCATACTGTGTGGTGCTGTATACTATAGGGTGCTATACTGCATACTGTGGGGTGCTGGGGTGCACTGTAACACTAGGGTGAGCCGAGCCCTGGTCTCCTTCCTGCAGAGCGGTGCCCACTTCCAGCCTGAGCCCAGCTGCCCAGAGCACTGATCCTGAGCCGCTGGAGTCTTCAGAACTGGAAGTATTTACAGTCATTCACTGTACTCTACCAGATGTGTGGATTTTTTGTGTGTGTGTGTTGTGGTGGAGGGCGTGATTGCCTGCTAAGGTGTGGGAAGGCGGGATCCAGGGGGCCCCAAGTCAATTTTTGCCCAGGGTCCGATCAATATTAAAGCCGGCCCTGGTCTGGACACATCTGCTCGTCCACGCCTGTTTTCAATACTACAGCTTTCGTTTGTCAGTCACGTCTCTCTCCATTTGTGTTATCCGGCCACGTTTGTCCACGTTGCCATGCCAATTTTCATTCCACATCTCCTGTGTCTCTTACGTCCCAGCCTGTTTTTATTACTCAGGCTACGTCTGTCATCTACGTCTCACGCCTGTTTTTCGTTATTCAGGCCATGTCTGTCATTTACGTCTCACGCCTGTTTTCATTTTCAGGCCACGTCTGTCATTTACGTCTCACGCCTGTTTTCGTTATTCTGGCCACGTCTGTCATTTACGTCTCCCGCTTGTTTTCATCATCCAGGCTACTTCTGTCTACGCTCCACGTCACAAAAAAACCCAAAACTTTACATTATCATGCCTGTCCATATCAATTAGCCCTTTTCTGTCTTCCATGTCTCACGTCTGTCAGTCATGTATCACGCCTGTTTTTCGTCATTTAACCCACGTCTGTCAGTTACGTTTTTCACCTGTTTTCGTTATTCAGGCCTCGTCTGTCATTTACGTTTCACGCCTGTCTTTGTTATTCAGGCCACGTCCGTCATTTACGTCTCACGCCTGTTTTCGTTATTCATGCCACGTCTGTAATTTACGTCTCACACCTGTTTTCGTTATTCAGGCCATGTCCCATCTTCTCAAATCCCCCTCCATTTTCGTCTCTAGCCACATCTCGGCTCATTCCATCCATGTATTTCATCCTCACCTTCCATCAGGCCACTCCGTTTCACGCACGCCCTGGTTTTTAATATTCTGGTCACACCCCGGTCACTCTTGGTTTCACACCTGCCACGTCATGCAGGTAATTTCGGTCCCTCATCCATGTTCGTCTAGCGGTCTACCCAGGCATCAGGTCATTTCATTAACAATCTTGCTCACTGGCCATAGGCCCTCCGCTAAAACTTTTATCTTAGTCAAAGACCCGATTTCGTCTACGCCGCCGAGAACCATCAGGACCTGAGGCCTCGGTAGACCAGGTGGAATTTTCAGGTACTGATCCTCTCTTTATCTATACAGGGAGTGCAGAATTATTAGGCAAGTTGGATTTTTGAGGATTAATTTTATTATTGAACAACAACCATGTTCTCAATGAACCCAAAAAACTCATTAATATCAAAGCTGAATATTTTTGGAAGTAGTTTTTAGTTTGTTTTTAATTTTAGCTATTTTAGGGGGATATCTGTGTGTGCAGGTGACTATTACTGTGCATAATTATTAGGCAACTTAACAAAAAACAAATATATACCCATTTCAATTATTTATTTTTACCAGTGAAACCAATATAACATCTCAACATTCACAAATATACATTTCTGACATTCAAAAACAAAACAAAAACAAATCAGTGACCAATATAGCCACCTTTCTTTGCAAGGACACTCAAAAGCCTGCCATCCATGGATTCTGTCAGTGTTTTGATCTGTTCACCATCAACATTGCGTGCAGCAGCAACCACAGCCTCCCAGACACTGTTCAGAGAGATGTACTGTTTTCCCTCCTTGTAAATCTCACATTTGATGATGGACCACAGGTTCTCAATGGGGTTCAGATCAGGTGAACAAGGAGGCCATGTCATTAGATTTTCTTCTTTTATACCCTTTCTTGCCAGCCACGCTGTGGAGTACTTGGACGCGTGTGATGGAGCATTGTCCTGCATGAAAATCATGTTTTTCTTGAAGGATGCAGACTTCTTCCTGTACCACTGCTTGAAGAAGGTGTCTTCCAGAAACTGGCAATAGGACTGGGAGTTGAGCTTGACTCCATCCTCAACCCGAAAAGGCCCCACAAGCTCATCTTTGATGATACCAGCCCAAACCAGTACTCCACCTCCACCTTGCTGGCGTCTGAGTCGGACTGGAGCTCTCTGCCCTTTACCAATCCAGCCACGGGCCCATCCATCTGGCCCATCAAGACTCACTCTCATTTCATCAGTCCATAAAACCTTAGAAAAATCAGTCTTGAGATATTTCTTGGCCCAGTCTTGATGTTTCAGCTTATGTGTCTTGTTCAGTGGTGGTCGTCTTTCAGCCTTTCTTACCTTGGCCATGTCTCTGAGTATTGCACACCTTGTGCTTTTGGGCACTCCAGTGATGTTGCAGCTCTGAAATATGGCCAAACTGGTGGCAAGTGGCATCTTGGCAGCTGCACGCTTGACTTTTCTCAGTTCATGGGCAGTTATTTTGCGCCTTGGTTTTCCCACACGCTTCTTGCGACCCTGTTGACTATTTTGAATGAAACGCTTGATTGTTCGATGATCACGCTTCAGAAGCTTTGCAATTTTAAGAGTGCTGCATCCCTCTGCAAGATATCTCACAATTTTTGACTTTTCTGAGCCTGTCAAGTCCTTCTTTTGACCCATTTTGCCAAAGGAAAAGAAGTTGCCTAATAATTATGCACACCTGATATAGGGTGTTGATGTCATTAGACCACACCCCTTCTCATTACAGAGATGCACATCACCTAATATGCTTAATTGGTAGTAGGCTTTCGAGCCTATACAGCTTGGAGTAAGACAACATGCATAAAGAGGATGATGTGGTCAAAATACTCATTTGCCTAATAATTCTGCACTCCCTGTATTTATCCGGGTACAAGCATAGTCACCTCTTTTTCAGGTCGCTCCAAGCGTCCATCTGGGGGCAGCAAACGCAACGCACCTCCTCGGGTGTCAGGGACCTAACGTTTCAGAGACTACGTCTCTGCTAACCCCCCCCCAAAAAAAACCTTGCTCTCTCTTTCAGCTTCCCAACATGTCACATCATTCCGAAATCGATGACTCCGCTTCCCTTCCGGATTCCCTGGCTTCCAGCCACGCCAGCATGGGGTCACTCCGGAGCTGGACGATCCCCCAAATTATAGCCGAATTAACCAAACGAGGGATTCGTTACCCAGCTTCGGCCAGGAAGGCGGAGCTTTATCGACTCCTGGTGTCCGATTCATCCCACTCTGAAGAACAGGTGTCAATGTCAACTATGCAGTTGTCATTGACTCAGCTGCACGCCACCATCAACACCCTAGCCACCTCTGTATCGGACATTCAGACCAGGCTGTCGGCAGTAGAATCCAGAGATCCGTCTCCCAGTATCCCCTCCTCTCCCGGTCGCTTCCACGTCCCAATCCACATCCTCAGGTAGGGTTCCCGCCTTGCCTGAGGTAGCCCCGTCCCATTTCATGACTGACACCCTCAAACGAGACATCTTGCAAGGGAAGGACGTCGATTTGGCCGCCATCCTTATTGCCACCCACGGCACGGTTGAGAATAGGACCATAGCCTGCAAGAATGTGTCAATAGTTCTCAGGTCCAGGGATGCCCGATTGAACAGGAAACTGTCCATTCCAGAATTCGTCCTGGCCTTCAGCCTGTTCAGGGACATAATCTGCTCCGCCTTCCCCAAAAGGTGCGAGGAGCTGGATTTGTACCTGTACAGGGTCACGGATCTGGGGCACAAGTATGGAGCGGCCCTCGCCCAGTTCCAACGGGTCACCAATTGGGCATCCCTGGACATGGAGCTGTTTTGCCAACATTTCGCCAGTCTTAAAGCCCCCGCTTGCGCATCATGCCAATCCATTCTGCATGCCTCAGACTTGTGTCCAAACCCCAGCCTTTCATCGTCCCTGCCCAGGTCTGTGTCCTCGGGGTCCCAGCCTAGACACAACTTGGGCACCGACAAGCTGGGTCGACCCATAGTTTTCCTAGGAAATAGGTATGCAACAACTACAATTTTGCAACCTGCAACTACAACCAGTGCAGAGCACTCCACGTCTGCTCCACTTGTTTCAGGGCCCACCCCCTGTCGGTTTGCCCAAACAGATCGGCCAGGAACAAGTGACTAGGCGTGATCAACGTGGACCTACTAGCCGCACTTCTCCGTGACCATCACAATCTCCACCAGGTTTACTTCCTCATCGACGGTTTCAAGGAAGGATTCCACATTGGTCTCGTGGCCCTTCCTCAATCATCTTGGGAAGGCCCCAACCTCAGGTCCGCCGTTTCCGATGCCGCTTCAGTGGGTCCTCTGGTCCAGGCGGAACTGGAGAAGGGTTTTCTCATCGGGCCTTTCTCCAACATTCTGTTTGATTACTGGAGGATAAACCCTATTGGCATCGTTACCAAAAAATTTGCCAATAAAAAATGATTAATTTATGACCTTTCAGCTCCTCATGGTTCTCACATCCCCAGCCTCAACTCCCTGGTTCCGTCGGAGGAGTTCTCGATGAAAAGCAGGAATTACAATCCCTGCTAGGCATGCTGAACTTCGCGGCCAGGATCATGCCCCAGGGCAAGGCCTTCTTATCCAGACTATTGGATCTGCTACCAACTGCCGCAGAGCAGGACTCCCCGATAGTCCTGGACGCACACGTGATGGTGTATCTAGCCATGTGGAATTCCTTCCTGACCCGCTGGAATGGGATCTCCCAATTCGTCCCTCAATGGTGTCCCTCTTCGCCCACAATTTTTTCTGACGCCGCTGCCTGGCCATCTACAACACCCAGTGGTTCGCGGGCCACTGGCCCCCCGAAATCTCTTCACTCAGCGAGTACCTCAGATCCTCCCCCCTCCTTGAGATCTACCCAATTGTAGCGGCCGCACAAGTTTGGGGCAGGCAGTGGGCAAACTCCAGGGTGTCCAGAACGCCGCGGCAGACACACTGTCACGCTTTCATTTCAACCGTTTCAGGTCATGCCAGAGGCGGATCCAGCAGGATTGTCCCCTCCGGAGTTCAACACACCACGCATGGACTAGCGCAAATCATTTCATCCGCCAAATCCCTCATGCAAAAATCACTATCAGCCAACACAGCTAAAAACTATAAAACCGGTTGTAACAGCTTCCAAAAATTTTCACGTCTCAATCCTAGGAGCGGCACAGATAGGACCACCTATTTGATGGCTTTTTTTTAGCTTATTGTCACCATCACCTCAAACTTGGCTACAATTCCATGAGATTGTACATGGCAGGGGTGCAATACTACTCCACCCTCAAACATCCCGGTAGTAAGGCGATATTCGCGTCCCCCGCCATCAGGGCTGACCTTAGGGGAATTCAAAAAAAGCAGTCTGCCATGCACTCCCACCAGGCAACCAGTCTCAGGGGATCTGTTCAGGAAGCTTTCCAATTCCCTAGACAGCAACGCTTTCGGGCTCCATCCCAGCACCATCATAAAAGCGGCCATGTATTTAGGTTTCTATGGGTTTTTGCGGCCAGGGGAATTCACAGGTTTCTCCCCAAAATCCAAGGGTCTGATCAAGAGCCAGTTAACTTGGAGTCACGACCATTTCATCCTGCTATTACCTTCCACCAAAACGTCGCAATCAGGGCCTCCAGTCCCAGTCAAGTACTTCAGGTCCTTCAATAAATGGTGCCCAGTCCAGGTTTTCAACCAATTAATTAGCTCCTTGGGTCATTCCTCCTCAGACAGCCCGCTGCTACCCTTCAAATCCAAGCCCTGCACGACCACGCAATTCATTTCCCACATTCGCCTTCTAGTCGCCGGCCTAGGTGTCGATCCCAAAACCATTTCAGGTCACTCGTTTTCGGATCGGGGCGGCTTCCGCAGCCTCCAAGCACAACGTTCCCAGTCATATCATTCGGAAGATGGGACGTTGGGAGTCATCTTGCTTCACCAGGTACATTCCCATTCCGCATCAGGAAATATCAGTTGTTTTCCGCAAACTGGCATTGTAAACCATGTACCCTTCAATAAAATACTAAATCTACGTTTTGCCTTGCTTTTTGGCCCCTTATAGGCTACCCACGTTTCACACCTATGGGCACAACCCAAGCCTACTTAGTTAATGGTACGTTCAGGTTTCCTGGGTTCACTACTAGCGCCAGTATCCGTAGCCACGACCATAATATATATATATATATATATATATATTTATTTGGTTTTTTTTCAGTACAGATCCGACAGACAAAAAAAATTGCAGCTTTTTCAATCAGAAAAAGTATGTGGAGGTGTTCTCCTCTGGTAGCATTGCTTCAATATCAGCAAAACATCTTAGTTTTCAAGCTGGGTTGTGAGTATAATTACATCCCTACCTTATCCTTTTAGTAGATGAGCATGCAGGCAGCTAAAATAGAAGCTATTCCTTTGAGAAGTGAGAGAAATCATGGCAGCAAGCCTTGGCAGCATCAAAACAAAAGTGCTTTACAGAGCTGGGCAAGAGAATTTAAAATACACTAGTGGAAAATCAAAGAGAACACCTGGAAAACAACGATAGTGCTGAGAGGGACAAAGAATAAAGTCCTAGTGTTGCTTGATGAAAGATCATCCAACCAAGGTACTGTACCCTTTATTTTGGGTCCTGCAGCAGGGCATATGTTGAGGCAGGGTTACATTAATACTGGGTGGCATCTCACCTAGTATGCTTCCCTTTGGTTAATCTGCATAACTTGAATCCCTTGCCATTTATTATAAACTACCTAATTCCCCTGAAATTTGCTCCCAGTTTTGCTAGTCTCTATTTATTGACAGTAAGTTGTAGAAGGGGTTAATTTATTTGGAGCACTTTATTGATGATTATTTGTGTATTTGGAAGGGGAGTGAAACTTATTTTACATGAGTTTCTTAATTATCTAGGACCAGTAATTGATACAGTATATTGATTTAATGGAAACAATAGGTCAAACAGGTTAATTTTTGGTGCTGGGGATTTATATTAAAAATGGTAAAAGTTATACTCTTCTAATGTACAGTAGATGTTCTCTTTCCTCATTGTCTTCATTTGGACCAGACTGCCATGACAACTTCTTTCTGACGTGTCTCATCTCTGATGAGTTGGACACACAAACATCTTAGATTCCTCACTTTTACATCATCCGCCCCCTCCTGGTGCTCCAACATTGTTATCCGGCTGCTTCCACCAATACTGTGCCCACTATGTTTCCCAATGCCTACAAATACTATAGTGCAAAAATGATAGTACCATACAGCTTGTCCACGCATAGTATTAGTGCTCCCAGACTGCCCTTATTAGTAATAGTGGCCCCTATAGTACCCCCAATAGTGATAACACTCCACAAGTGTCCCCATTAGTATCAATACCCTCCATGTTGTCCCTAATAATAATGCCCCACAGTAAACCAGTACTAATAATGGCACCATAGTGCTCCCAGTAGTAACAAGACCCTCTGTAAGGCACCCCTATAGAGCCCACAGTAGTAATAAAGCCCCCTGTTCCCAGTAGTTATAATTGCCTGCTGTGGCCAAAGTATTTAATATGATCCCTATAGCATCTTCAGTATTTATCAAGCCCATCCTGCAGTCCCACTTGAAGTTATAACTCCCCCTACATTATTATGCCCCCTTGTAGTGCCTCCTATATTATAATGCCCCCTGTAGTGCTCTGGCCTGTATTAATGCCCCCTTGTAGTGTCCCCTGTATTATAATGCCCCCTATAGTGCTCTGGCCTATATTAAAGCCCAACTTGTAGTCCCCCCTGTAGCACTTTGGCCTGTCTCAGATGCCTCCTTATAGTGCTCCCTGTATTATAATGCCCCCTTATAGTGTTCTGGCGTATGTTAATGCCCCCCCCCAGTAGTGCTCCCTGTATTATAATGCCCCCTGTAGTGCTCAGACCAGTATTATAGGGGTTTTCTAGGATTTTAATATTGAAAACCTATCCTCAGGATAGGTCATCAATATCATATCAGTGGGGGTCCGACAACCAGAACCCCTGCCGATTAGCTGGTTGAAAGGAAGGCAGCACTCCGCGCGAGCACAACCTTCACTTGTTTGTTTACCTGCTCACCGTCGACAGCGCACCGGTGAGTAGTGTAATTACAAGCCATCCCATTCACTTTTACACACTTGAATAGGAATGAGAAAATAGAGAGATAGACCAGGCACTCTAAATATGTAGCCAAAATCGGGACATATATATTTAAAATATTTGATTATTTATTAAAAATATATAACATAGCAGCAAAAAAGATAGATAGCAGCAATATCTAATGTGACATAGCAGCATGAATAACGAGTGGCATCAATGATAAATAAATCGACATATACAATAGCATAAAAAATAGATTAGCAGCAGTGAATATGCAGCAAATGGTGCATTCAAATAGTATCAATAATTAAAATTCAACCATAGAGAAACCGCAATCTTTATGTGGGTCTTTGTATATACTATTCCTCCTATACTGCAATGGAAAGTGCATGTGTGTTCAATAGCAGCAATAAGTAACCAGCAGACCGCAATCCATATATAGGTCTTTGCATGTGAAATCCCTATTCTGCGGGATAATGCTGTCTGAAACAAATGTCCTTAAAAAATGGTAGATTCTTTGCCAGCATGCCGGTGCAAGGTATAGCCCATATGCGTTTCGGGGATGTAACAGTGACCCCTTCCTCACATGGCCAGTTTTACGCTATGTTCTTCAGTTGGATGGGACGGGGGCAGAGCGAAGGCAATGCTGGGACGCAGACTCTGGCCCCGGCAAATTTACTAATACTTACCGGTATTCCCAGAAACAGGTGTAAATGTTGAAGATTCTGATGCAGTAAACTGGCTCCCTCAGAAGCTGTACCCACAGGAGCCCTACTGCCACCTGGATATTTATTCTCTAATACAGCACTTGGCTATTCCCAGTGGTCCCATAGAACATGAATAGAGCGGCAGGGTGCGTGACTGACCTGCTTTTCCACCAGATTAGGGAAACAGGACCCCCATTCTCTGGATTGTGGGGGTCTTAGTGTTTGGAACCCACTCAGTTAATTATCCCCTATCCTGTGGATAGAGAATAACTCAAAAACTTGGCACAACCCCTTTCAGGACAGATATAACTTCTCCGCAGTTTTTTATCCACTCTGCTTATGCACACAACCGTTGGGTGTTTTGAGGTCCATAAATTGCAAAACACGAATAACCGGCAGTGTGCATTCCGTATTTTACAGAACAGTTGGCCCCTAATAGAACAGTACTATCCTTGTCCGTAATGTGGACAATGATAGGACATGTTCTATTCTTTTGCGGAACGGACATACGGAAACGGAATGCATACTGAGTAATTTCCGTTCTTTTGCGGACCTATTGAAGTGAATGGACTCAGGGGAAAACAATATGTTTGTGTGCATGAGCCCTAAGGATGTATTAGCCAGCCTGATGTGGCAGATGATTGTCGGAAGGGAAGCGTTCCCTACCGGCAGTTGCCTGCTCGCTTGCTGAGGAGACAGCGGCTATTACATGCAGCGATCTCCTCCTTTGGATTGCCCGATGATCAAGCGTTTGCTTGTTCATCGGGCAATCGACGGCAGCTTTACGCTGCAAAATGATCGCTCATCTGCTGAAAAATTGGCAGGTGTAATACAAGCTCTAGTTTTGGCTTCAAAAACTGCATAAAAAACCTGAACGTGTGACAGCAACTTTAGGGCACCTACATACTTTTGCACATATTGTTTCAGCGCAAATTTGTGAGCGGAAAAACTGCAGCGTAAGGTCAGTGGTGGAGATTTATCAAAACTGGTGCAAAGGAAATCTGTCTTAGTTGCCCATAGCAACCAATCAGATTCCACCTTTCATTTTCCAAAGGAGAGCTGAAAAATAAAATGCTGAATCTGATTGGTTGCTTATGGCCAACTATGCCAGTTTTCCTTTAGGGCTTTTTCACAGGAGCATGTCCCTTGCGGGAATCACGCTCCGTGCGAGAGAGCGATCCTGATTGGTTGCTATGGGCAACTATGCCAGTTTTCCTTTACACAGTTTGATAAATCTCCCCCCATTGTAGCATTTATGCTTCAGATAGAGCACGTGTTTTATTTGAAAATCCTCTGCATGCTGAGAATTTACTGTAGATGTGTTTTATATTGTGACAAGACTACAGTAAGCCCTGCTGCTACATGTACTGTACTTTTTGGTGGCAGATTTCACAACCCAAATTCTGCAACAATTACCCCATATACAGTATGACCTCGTCCTTATGTAGTGCATGAGCCCCGATGGATTTACATATAGGCAGTACAGCATAAACACAAATGGCGGTTTTCAGGGAGCTGAGCTGAGACCAGTGACATTTGTAAGTTGCTTTGTGTTTTCTTCCTATTAATGTGTTAAGGGTTAAAGTTCTCTAGAAAGACACATGTAAACTATCCTGATAATGAGATGCAGCTCATTACATGTTAACCCTATAAATTACCTATGTAGGGGGTATAAGGTACTTTGCTTTTCTGTAGCCTTCACAATAATAACTCAAATGCTTAGTCTTGGGGATCAGAATGCAATCACAGTGTGAACACATGTTGAGAGCTGTAACTAATAAATTGTAAATATTTGGATTACATAATAATCCCTATAAAAATTATTTGCTAAACATCCAGGATCTGCAGACATCACACTCACTGATCCAAACAGTAGTCCTGACAGCCTTGGTTTCCTTTCATTAGTTACTTTCTGTGCTTTGGCTGCAATGACCAAAGTCAGGGAACAGCATAATCTAAACCACCAGACTATTGCTCATATCAAGGAACATATGTAGCTTCTCAACAAGGGAGGCAGGAGCAGCCCGTGCCCATGGCTCCAGCATAGCCCTACATGGAGAGGGACCTACATTTTATCAATGAGCAGGGGGAACAACTGCTCTGCTACAGGCTGTGCCTCTGGCACACATAATTTAGCAAAGAGGACCTCTAGGAGAGAGCACAAGGCTGCTAATCTAGGAGATATGACGTCATGTGGACCTCAAGGGGAGGAGGAGGAGGGAGTGTGGAGAGGAAGGATGAAGCAGAGTTGGGTTCTACACGGAGCAGGACACAGGATCTGCAGGCAGAGAAAGGCACAACCCATCACTAGTGAGGACTCCAGCAGTGCGCAGTCTTCTCCACGTCTCTGTTCTGTGAGGACTTTGTGGAGCTCCCGGACCAGTCCTGCTCAGAAGTTTCCTCCACAGCATTAGATGATCTCAAAGCTGATGCGGCGGTCAGGGAGGACTGCTGCTACAGGACCCACCACTCTGTGGACTCTACTCATGGTGGTCTTCTCTGGATGTTTCCTAACAGAAGCCACTCCACACCTCACCTACCACCGACCTGCACAGAGGGGCAAGTAAGTGATGCTGCTTACTATTGTTACTAGAGGAATAAATTCTAAGCCCTATGCTATGATATATAAAAACCCAAATCCTATAGGTCTTTAATATTGTATTGATAACAATCCCAGAACTTACTCTGATCTGCCTAGTTGGAGACAACTAAAGAACACTTAGAAGGAACTTTTCCTGTCTATGACTCCCACAGAATCACGGAATGGAGCTACACAGTCCTGGGAGCTGGGAGGTGTAGTTATATCTGGGATCATATCATATGAAGAGCAGTATATGTTAATGTTTCAAATGAGGCTGTTTCCTTGCCTTGATTGACACTTGCTTTTAGTGCATTGGATGGTTGTGAGTAGGGTTGCCAATCGTCCAGAAATTTCTGGACAGTCCGTAAAAATAGGTGACTTTTTTTTTTTTTCTACCCGTGTCTGTGAAAAAAAATAGACGTGTCCGTGATTATAATTTTTCTTTAATTTTTTTAGACTGGCGGTATTTGACTAGACTATTTTGGTGGTAATTATCATCATTGTACATCTCTCAGTAAATGCTGGTAATGAGTTCTTATCAGTATATGGAGCTATAGACATATATTACAATCTTTAGCATTAGTTATGGTTTTACAAAACTGTCTGTAAAAAATATTGGCTGTAGGTAGTTTTGGGATAAGTTGTCCAGAAAAAATTAAAAACTCTGTTTGTGAGGTTTCTGCCTAGGTTTTTGGACAGATGCAGAGTACAGACTGAAATGGTGTGAGGTTAATTTCATTCTCATGTTCTTTGTATCCTGGCTCCTCAAGAGGGCTGCTCATTACCTTTTGTTTAAGATTAGTATTGGACTTCATTCTTGTAGCCACTTATTGCCCTATAATATTTACTGGGCTACATTACCTTCATAAAATGCTACCAGTATAGGTTTAGAGAGGTGACGTTTGGTAATTTATGTGGACTTTGTAGTGATGGAATCATAGCATGTTATTAGGGTGAATTACATTAATTAGGCTGTCAGGAGAAGACAAAGTTGAAAGTTGATCATGCAAAGTACCTGACTATTGAAATCTATGGGAGTTACAGAAATAAAGTGCCTTGGCTTGTATGGGTCCAGTAGATATTACAATACTGCATGGCACAATCACTCTCACGACCAGGATGTGTAGAGGATCTTCTTTTATTGGTACAGTATGGTATTTGGCTTGTATAGGTGTCAGAGGACCCCACCTGTAGATAAGTTAGAAGGTTCTGCAGCAGGAATACCACATTTAATGTCAAATAATGACTCACATCTTGATGCCTCCTTTTGCTGCCATCAAGTGGAAAGGCAACTACTGTATGTGTGTGACAAGCAGCCATGGACAGATGTGCTGTAAGAAATATAGACTCTACAATTGGGTGTGTGTATTTTTTTTTAGAAGACAACACAAAGAGCATTGTCCTGTCAGACCACCTTGGAGAACGAGCATAACTAATAGGTGCTGCCTAATTTACTAGTTGTGACCTCCCTGGTCTGGTCTCTTTCCCACTATAATTTTTACAGTTAATGATAATAGATGTTTGCATTGTCCTGGTGAAGATTTACATTATTCTTCTGCCTTCTTTTGAAAGGTTCACCAGTTATTTTAACAAGGGCAGCACATCTGACTGTAGAATATGCGGGAGTTTAGAAGAACAATTGACTTTGTAAATTACTAATTGACTGCCCTTCAAATAGTCTTGTTTGAAAATGACTTTACAATATAAGAATGTAGCACTGACGTCTTTTGTTCGCTGGCAGATCTCCTGCTTATTTTTTGGTTCTTTTCCATAGGAATTGGTGTGCTTTCATCGTAAACAAGAATGTCAGCTGCACTGTCATGGATGGGAGTGAGAGTTTTATCCAGCCTCAGTACAGATGTACCTGGAACCAGATCCACTGTCAACCAACACTAGCGTAAGTGACCAGAAACCTATCAACAAGTGTTCCCCAGGAACAGCAGGTTTGGAATATTGAGGTGGTAGCACATAGTAGTCAGAAATCTTGTGTGTAAACTATATTATCTAGCACTTGTAAATGTGTTTTAGATACTGGAAGATCTAAATTAAAGTATAGCTCTAGTTATAAAAAATCCTGGGTATGGTGGTCCAACTGCTGAGGCAACCATAAGAAGCCAATAAACAAGGGAAGAGGAATATCTCATGTCCTGTGTGGGGTGCTGTGATTATGGGCAGAGTATATACTGACTCTTAGCTCCTTATCTTTAGTAGTGGTGAAAATGTGTTTGTCACATATTTACTTTGGGAACTAGAGAATTACAGAACATTGACTACATGTTCTTGATAGAGGTTGAAGTAGGACGTATTATTCATTGGACTTGCATACAGCCAATGGAATCTGTTATAACCTAGAATATCATTATAATATTAAATATAATTTCTTAGTGCTAAGCTGTTTCCATAATGCCCCTACATGTGAATGACGGCTATAGAGTCAGCATTGCGCAATGAGCTACACATTTTTCATAGCTCTCTAGTTACGACAATTAGGTCCATGTGATGGCTGCATTTCCTAACCCAAACACGGCTCAACTGACTCAAACTGACTGGATCATAATGATCTAAGATACTGTGAGTTCCAGGTTGAACGTGAGTCTACTAGCGACATTTGAGTACGGGCCAGTAGACCCGTGGTAGGGTTGGAACTTATAGTATCATATATCATTACAATGCCGTGAGCTCAGGAAACGTGGCTGTCACATGTACCATCTTTCCCAGACTAGTTTAGTGTTCTCATTAAGAAAAAGAACATAAGAGTCTTGTAGGTTTGATAGCTTTTAATGGCTAACAAAAATAGAAGTAATGGTGTTGCATAGCAAGCTTTTGAGACATCACCAATCTCGAAAGCTCTCTATGTAACATCATTACATTTTTTTTTTTTTAGCCCTTAAAAAGTATCAAACCTACAAGACTTGTTTTCTTTCTCTTAATGAGAGTAGTGTTGGGCTTTCGAGAATTCGCAAAGCTTTAGAATATAGTGCTATATATTCGTATTCTCGAATATTCTAGATTTTTTTTTTCATCAGTAACCTCCCTTCTTGCTTGTGGGCCAATGAGAAGGCTGCAATGTCTTTGTCTGAGCCTAGAAACATCCCTAGCAACCAATAGGAAAGTTCCCTACCCCTTACTATATAAGAACCTCCCCAGCAGCCATTTTCTGTAGTTTTATGGAATTCTAAGAGAGACAGCAGTGACATTGCTGTGCTCTGTGCTTTGCTGTGTCATTACATTAGATAGATAGTTAGTTAGCATATATATGCTATTACAGATAGTTAGTGGGAGATAGTCAGTGTAGGTTAGATAGTGATATAGTGTAGCTGATAGGTTCTGCTGTCCATACATACATGCTACAGACATAGTGCTGTGATGTCACAAGTTCACAACAATACTTAGTACGCCAATCAGTAATATGTAGTCAGACCTGCTAAAATGTGAACTTGCATGTATTGCGCAAAAATATGCGCATCATTAATTGCAGATTTCACAATTATGAATATATTGGAGCACTCTATCTGCATATAAAGCTATTATAATGTTCTGCCATGCCAACCATTTTCTCTAGTCTCAGAAAACTTCTAGCAGCTTGAAAAATGTAGCAACAGTGACCCATGCCTGTATTGCGCGAATATTACAATCGCAATCAAGAAAATAATCGTGAATTCTCGAATTCGCTAATTTATGACAAATATTTGCAAAATATTGTGAATTTGAATATTGCCCCTGCCGCTCATCACTAAATGAGAGCTCTAAACTAGTTTTCTAATCCGGTACCAGACTTTTTCCTTTATCTTTCCCAGTCCGCACATGCCCATATCAAACTGGTAAATGGTTTAACTTGCTTTTTGTGCAACTCCCATGCACTTCTGTGGGAGTTACCGAAACATCACAGAACAGCCCACTTGGCTGTTCCTGCATTTCTGGCAACCGCATAGCACATGAATGGTTGAGGTACAAATACCCTTTTATACACAGACCTTGTTGCCATATTGTCAAATTATCCTTACATTCTGAAGTTGAATCAAACTGCTTTGCATGAGTAACGTTGAGTTGGAAGACTAAGGCCTCTTTGAAGGATTAGGTCCAGATGCGTTCAGGGTGTGTTCAGTGAACCTCGCACCGTTTTGCAAGCAAGTTCTATTTTTTTTTTGTCAGCGATTGCGTTCAGTTTCTTCTGCGCGGGCGCAATGCGTTTTGATGCATTTTTCATGCTTGTGATAAAAAACTGAAGGTTTACAAACAGCAACCATCAGTAAAAAACGCATTGCATCAGTATTTGCTTCTGGATGCAATGCGTTTTTCACTGAAGCCCCATTCACTTCTATGGGGCCAGCATTGCGTGAAAAATCGCAGAATATAGAACATGCTGCGTTTTTCGCACAACGCAGTACTGATGAGGGAAAAAAAACCGCTCATGTACACAGACACGTTAAAATGAATGGGTCAAGATTCAGTGCGGGTGCTATGCCTTCACGTCGTGCATTGCACCCGGGTGGAAAACTTGCACGTGTTTTAAAGGGGCCTAAAGCAAGTTATTTCCTGGTTAGGAGCCATCATTGCTTATTGATAATAAGCAAAGCAATATTAATTTCACAGTTTCCAATCACTTACTTTCTCATCTCTAACAATTCCATGCATTTCCATTAAATTCAGATGTTTTGTGATCTATGCAGAGGCAGTAGCTCTGTCCATCCTGATCTTCATGGTTCATGAATACCATCATTGTTGCATAATAATGAAAATGTATGTGTCATTCTGGGCTGGATTTTGATTGATAAGATGGCACATGTGTCATTGGTGACTGTTACCCATATAGGAGACCAGAATAACACAGAAATGGCAGAATCTAATGATATAATTTACTGCTTCGCTGTTCAGGGAGTTATGTTTCAAGGTGTGGTTTGTTGTAGAGGAAATGCTCTTTCATTAAAAATTCTTAGCCTCGCCAAAATAACTAACAATGGGATGATAGCCCTGCTGTAGACCCTTGTCTGAAATACTGCTACCAGCGGAATTATTTCTCAAGTTCAGGAAATGGTTAATAAGGGATGTAAAGGTAGTCTCACCACTCTGGCATGCTATAAGATATCTCCTTTGTTCCGTGGATTCGGAAGGCGTGTGTGTCATATGGTCCTTTTTAAACACTCTTACAACATACTTGAAGGAGAAGAGCCTGGTGAATGCTGTGCTCTGATTCCTGGTGAATGCTGAGCAATGTGATGAGGCACAGCCAGCTATGCATTAACCTACATTCACATCATGAAAGCCCCTCTCCATGGTAATTAGTGGGGGTTGTCTGTGTTTACCAGAGACGGAAAAGTAAATTTGCAACCACTTAACAGTCCTCATCTAGCAGGCACCATAAGCCACTGATGAACTCCTATACAATCGCTGTATGGAATCCACATATTGGTCAAACAAAATCCCTCATTAATCAGTGGCCAACATTTCCTTTATTTCTTCTTTCACCATTTCTCCATGTTTCCATCTGGTGGAAATTAAAGCCATGTCACATACCTACACACGTTGCTAGGAAGCTCCGTTTTATAGTTTTATTTTATTTTTTTCTTGTAGTTTTGCTTGTTTTTTATTTTAACTTTTATGACGCAGTAGGTTCCAGAATTGCAAACTAGTTGAACCAAAAATCAATTCTCTTTTAGATGCGGTAAATAAGAACAAATTTTCTGTCGGAATCGATTAAGAAAATAATCCTTTGTTGCAGCAATACTTAAAATATTGCTGTCACAAACGTTTTTTGGTGCCCTCCGGCAGGGGCGTACCTAGATCATTTGGCACCCTTAATTACACACACACATCCCTTAATTACAAACCCCCACTTAATTACGCACACACACACCCCTTAATTACACAATTATTTACTCACATTTTGATGATGCCTCAGGCTCCGTCCGACCGCTGGTAATGGATCCTTCCGCTTCTTTAAAAGATCCGTGAAGGCGGCGCGCCGCCGCAATAATCCTTCCACAGAAGCCGGCGCCTGGCGGAGTTGCGTCGCGGTGCAGCAGTGGATGGAGGGGTGACTCCGTCATGGCACCCCCCTTGTGAGTGGCACCCGGGGCGGGCCGCCCCCCCCCCCCCCCCCCCCTGGTACGCCACTGTCCCCCGGTGCTGTTTTAATTCTTACCGCCCAGATCCTCTTGTACATGGGTGGCGGCGTGGCTTCCACTCACCATCAGTGAACACATTAGGTGGACATTCTGAGAGGGAATCAAAAGAACACTAGTATGAAATCTAAAAACTGGAGCAATTCTTAATGAGATATAGATTTTCTGTAATCTAAAGGAGAAATATATTTAATCATAGGACAACTCCTCTGATTACTACCGGGTGGCATATTGATCATACTTAGCGACATTTGTGTTCTTAAATACTGGGCATTTACAGGGATTACTGGGGCCTTCTCATAATAGATCCTCAATATCTGATAGGTCCTGGCACGCCCGCCCATTAGCTGTTTGAAGAGGCCCCTGAGCACTGACTCATTTTCCAAGGCCATTGACATTATGTTCATTGGTCACATGCCTAGTCCTATTCAAGTGAATGGACCTGAGCTGAAATACCGAGCACAGCTGCTATACCGTGTACAATGCCTCCGTGTGCTTCCGGGTCCAAGCCCCTGTGCCGCAAAAGATAGGACATGTCCTATCCTTGGCCGCATTTTTTGGATTGTGGAACCATGGAAGTCAATGGGCCTGCCTCGCGATGTGGCATGCACACAACCGGTGTCCTAGTACAGCCAGGTCAGAAGAGCTGGTGTGTCGTCTTTAGACGGGCTCCTTTTATATTGCACATTCTACATGATCTGATCAGTATGTTAATGATGTTCTATTTAGAGGAACTAATGCTGCAGCCAATTTCCTCTCCTCTGAGATATATCTAAGAAGGGAAGGGCTGTTTAGAATCCTGTGGTTGTCATGGGACACCAACATCTGTCTGTTTGGTCACTCACAGTAAGGCTGGGTTCACATCACGTTTTATCTCGTTTAACATATATGTTAGAAAAAAAAATTATATAAAAATGCAGCACAAAACATTTCTTGTATCCTGCAGAGTCCGGAAGAAAAAAAGTAAACAATGTATGGCATCAGTCTGAGGCATCCATTTAACATATACATTAAACGGATGGGAAAAAACGTGATGTGAACGCAGCCTTATGTGCACTTTATCTCTTTCACTGTATCTATATGCAGCATCAATGCTTATGTATTCATAATAGGTGAAATGTTTTACTCCCGTATATTGTGATTCTCTTCTGTATAGTAGAGGTTCCTGAAGATTCTTACAAGAAAGGAGCTTCTTGGAGAGTCTATTGGTGGCTTACATAACAATAAGACAATGCTAAAGGGAGCACTACTTTTCTCCAAAAGGCAGTGGGTGTCCGATTTGTTTCATGTCCTTTGTATAGAGGAGGAATTGTTAAAGGGTATGAGCACTTTTGCAACCATTTTTATAGCTTCAGTGCACTCAAAATAATAAAGCAGATCTCCAGTATCCCCCTTTGCATTAGCATCAAGAATGTGACAGTTAACTGATAATCTTCATATTTATCAGCTATCTTTCCTTCTTGCTATGGAAATGAGCTCTTCTCAAGCTGACTTTCTGCTGGGTTCCTGCTTTTACACAGCAGCCAATGTTACCAAGCAGAGCTGCAGCTTTGGCCATCAAGGAAACAGGGGTGGATATTAACCTCCAACAGTAAGAGGCACACAACCAAGAATAATTCCATATTTTCACTATGCGCCCTTAGTCCTTTCTCACCAGCAAGTTTGCCCACATATATAATTGTTGACCACCTATGTTGTTTGAATAACAGGCATAAAGAAATGTTAGCTGTTTTATATCTGTACAGGGTTCACCTTCTTGGTGTAAACAAGAATGTTTTCACATTCAGCAAGAAGAAATCTTGAAAAAAACTTTATTAGAGGGTTTTACAGGCTAAGTTTCCAGTATACAGTGTTGGGTTGTCATTTGCACAGAAGCTTAAAGGCTACCGACACCTTTTATCAAACTGAATTTAGCTATAAAGTTTCTGAGCTGTCAGAAGTTCAGTGATAAGGGCTGAAGATCAAGCTGTCGGAGCAGCCCCGTAATGGATTCAGCACAACTGAGGCAAAGAACAGTAGTCTGTAGTAAATACTGCAGAGGTAAAAAGCCCAAAATGAATAAAATGGAATGATAACAAATTGCCTAGGTGTCCATAACCTTTAACCTCAACCCCCAAAAACTTCTACAACCCTATTTTATATTCAAAGCTTCTACATAGGTTTGAGCAGTTACTTGATACTTTCATGAGTCTTACCCTAGAGAGCTTATTTTACCTCTGTGTCTGACATGAGCACAGAGGGTCACCAATACATGTATTCCCCTGACTTCCAATGTGGGAAAGTATTAATTGGGAGAGAGGCTGCATTATTTAGTTGAGGAAATGTTTTGGCCACCATTTTGAAATTTGCCAAATTGAATTTGGCTCAGGCTTCATGTGATAAATCAGTCTTGGCTACAGATTACTCAGATTTGACCTATCTTTACCTGTTTGAGAGTTAAGTGAGGTCAAAGTTTCCTAAAGTGCTTTACATTCGATCCATCTTTGTGCCAGATGCATATGGTTAAACATTTAATCCATCCTTCATGAACACGCTGAAGACCCGCAGATGATACTTCTTCACAACACTGTAGGATTTGCATTTCAGGTGACCCATATTGTGTATTTTTCTTCTGCATACACAAGGGACTTTAAATGACCCCAGACATAAAAGTCCAAAGGCAGTAAGCCCAGCGACCTTGGGGGGGGGGTGGCATTCAATTGGACCTCTATGTCCAATCCAGTACCTAGGGAATTGCACATTCAGCCATCTGTGTAGAACCACAGTAAAATGCAGAGGTGTGCCATCCTGTTGGAAAGTAATGTTGGAACTCACTGTTGTCATTAAGCACAGATGGAAATATGGTACCCTATAGCATCTACAAGTACCGGTACTTCCCACTATTAAGTGATCTGTCAATAAAAATAAAAAAGCCCTATGATACAAGTCCCCCAAATACCATACCAAACCATGACCTTTTCCAAACACATGTTTTTTGATGGGTCTAGCCATGATGGATTATCATTGGCCAATACCAGAGACTGACTTCACCATTCACGTAAAACAGTGTTCTGTCACTTAAAAGAATATGATAACAATGGATCAGCTTCTGCTTGCACCAAAGTCCATTCTGAAAACTCCATCCATCCGACTGGGCTGTCTTCACTGAGCCGGTGCAGCATCTGAACTTTCTATGGATGTCGTTTTTGACAATGAAGAATTTGCAGTATGGAACATTGACTGATCCCAGTTTTCAGCCATTATCAGCTAGTACTGCATTTTGGGCTTTTAAGGGCTGTTTCACACGAGCGGATGCCGTGCGTGACATCCGCTCCGTGAAAGAGTGCCAAGACCCGATGCAGACTGCAGAGGCACGGAGCTTTAACATGACTGATAATGCTCCGTGCTTCTGCAGTCTGCATCGGGCCTTGGCACTCTTTCACGGAGCGGATGCCACGCACGGCATCCGCTCGTGTGAAACAGCCCTAACAAATGACTTTAGGACCATGATGGCTAACCTCCACCACTCTCTAGCTGTTGTAAAACTACAACTTCCAAGATGTACACTTGCTTGGCTGTTCTCAGAACTCCTTAGAAATGAATGGCGCATGTTGGGAGTCGTAGCTTCACCACAGCTGGAGTGCCAGAGGTTAGCCATCACAGCTCTAGGCCATTTGTGACAACCTCCTCACTCCTGGCAGACCATGGTTGTCCTATCTGCTGTCTGTTAACTATGGATTCAGTTTCACAAAACTCCATGATGATTTTGAGTAAGTTGAGTTTGAAATACAGCGCATATTCGGGTAATGTGCATTGAAGTCTGCTGCAGTGTTATGTGTGCTCCTCCCTCCACACACGATGACAATTTCTATGCAATTTCCTTAGATAATAGCATGATTATTCAACCACAATGGATAAATTGGATATTATAAACATTTACCAAATTTGACCTCGCTTACCTCCTAAACAGGTAAATATAGGTTAAAACTGACTCCTCCAATGTGTTTCAGAGTAAATTCTAGCCAAGATTGAGATATCAAATTACCCCTTTCCCAGCTGAATTCAATATGGCAGATCTCAAAATGGCAGCCAAAAACATTTCCTCCAATAAATAATTCACCAAATAATGCAGATTCCCTCCCAAAGTTCACACAGTCTATTTTCTACAAATTATAATTGAGAATTTTTACATATAAGGGTTTACAGGATGATCTGAATTCTTAGTGCACACAAACCCATATATGTTCATTACATAATATTATCATACAAAGCTACAGGATGTCCATGCCTTCAAGTATTGCAGTGAGATGTCTCCCAGCAGCTCCACTTATCATCTGCTAACAGTATCTTTTTGTTTCTCTCTATATTAATATTTTCCACTTGGAATTCATAGAAAAACATGAGTTCTTCTACATTGGAGCTTTTATGCTTTTTTCAGCTTTAGGCACTGCATCTGATTTACAAATTATTTTCAAGGGAGTGGATATTGCTTACTAGAAGCTATTTCTTTAATATACAAGCCATGGAATCCAAGTTTTTAATGCACAAAGATCTATTGTTTGGTATTGCTTCTTATTACCATTACTTGTCCTTGTGCATATTCACAAAGTCGTTGCAACAAACGTGTTTGTGTTTTACAACCATTTTTATTTTATTTTTTATTCACTTATTTGTATTCTTGGATTTCTTCTTTAGATTTTGGCGCTGATTGTTGTATATGTTGGCACTTTTTTTATCCACTGGCCTTTGCAATGTATTGAGTGAGCTGGCTTTGTGTAAAGGTTTTCTCCTTGCTCCAGCAAATTTAGAGACCTGGCATCCCTAATGGTGAGCGCTTTCAGGAATTCTCTGAGGAGAAAATATAATACAGTCTCCATTTTCAACTAAGCGTTGGTTTCTTTTTTGAGCAAGCTTCTTGCATAAAATAAGTATCGCAATGTAGGTAATACCTGACAATTTTAGGTATTATTATTATCTTCTCAGACATCCAGGCCCCTTTTCAACTCTTTTTTTAGTGAGTTCACTATCCCCACCTCCCCTGGCAGTTTCACATGCTCCGTGTCATCCTTTTACTTCTATCAGTGGGATCTACTGTTAGAAGCTGTGATTGCTGCAGCAGAAAGGATATGCCCTGAGCTTTGATGGGAAGAAAACTGTGGAAGAAAGGACCTGCAGCGTGAAATTAATCTATCAGACCAATTAGAGCAATGAAGGAGATCTCTGGGTCCATGTGAGGTACAGGGCTAGTTTTAGGTTTGTGAGAAAAGAGGAGGTCATGTGCTCTATGATGTTTGGTTTTCATTATGCACCCACTCACAGTTCCAAGGCAAGTCACAGTGCAGTCTCTTCCCAATAGCTGTATATAGGCAAAAGGCAACAATGATGATAATAGGAATAGTAGTACCTGCGCTCCTTCTAAACACTTTGTAACCTTTCCAAAATGATCACAGGCATGCAGAACTATCACTAATGTGGAAGGCAAACCATCCACATGCAGAAAGCCTCACAATCAGCTCTGCAATGATCAACTAAGGGATGCAGATCGTCAAATGGTCAGCCAGACCATTATAGAAGTGTGTAATTCTCTATATCAGCAATAAACAATGAATACCTTGCTAGCATGCAAGGCCTTGTGATTCTAGACAGTCTATAAATGTCTTCTCCAGCTTTCCCTCAGGCATTGTTCTCTCACCAGGAATGATGCTTCTCCTATAGGTAAACTTGTATCTGCCCTGCAGAGCAGGCAGAACTAAAACTGTGAAGTGGCTAATTCAATCCTGACTAGTAAACACCTCACTTAAAGGAGAAAACTAATTCCATCTGCTGAGTCAGGGCATATTTAACTAAAAAGTGCCACCAACAGACAGCTTTTGGGAATACATACAAAGCATAATACAGTAAAAAGCAGGGACAGATTAAATAACGTCAAATCAACAACAGTACCCTATTCCGGGGTACTGCACAATGGAAAGGATATAGACAAAACATATATGTATACAGATATATACCACTGCCAAACTCCGGAAATCAAACTTGTTACTTGTGATGTGTTTTAGTTTGTTCTTGTGTTTGGCTGCTTTGTGATGTCTAGTCACAAGTTCTATTTCAGAGAATAAAAGCAGTCTTTGAATCCGCTTGTTTCTCTGTTACCAAAGAAGGATTTGGAATGTTGTAGCCAATTGAGAAAAAAAACAGTAATGATCGCTGTATGGAAAATCTGAAAATTCTGTCTCACTTGTTACTCGGTAGAAATTAGATTAGAACAATTACTAATTAGTCACAGTATAGAGGTCATATAATGGCAGGTAAGTGTTACCTATCCTGGAACCTTTTGACATCATACAACATGGATGCTCCACTGCGGCCCTCGAGCTGTTGTAAAATTCCAACTACAACAATGCACTGTTGTAGACTGTCCGGGAATGATATATCATGATATAATGTGTGCATCCATAAGGAAAGAGTCTTCAAGAAGAACCATGCTAATTCTACAATGGTATTTGAAACATTAGGCACATCAAGTGTTGGACTGTGATGGCAAAAAAGATTGACGCAGTGTTGGACTAGGCAGCCTACAGTCCACCAGTAAAATTTTATTCTGGGGGGCCTACTGTATAACTTCTTTCAAATATTAAAGGGGTGATCCAAGAATGAATAAGCCCCCCCCCCCCCCCCTTACAATGCTCGGACCCATGACACTGCGTATACTTACCTGGTCCTCGACATTGGTTTGCTCCACAGTCATCTTTGCATCTCCCCTGCCTGCAGGTGCAACCAATAGCAGGTCATGGTGGTGACTGGCCCCTTGTGTTACCTGTGACGTCACACATGATTCAAGAGGGCAGGTCACCACCGCGGCATACTATTGGCTGCACCCCCTTCATCAATGGATGTTGTTTTCTGTAGGCAGAGGAGATGTGAAGACGGCCGTGGAGTGATCCGGGAGGAAAGAGGCGTAGGGGTCCATGTAAGTATGCTCAGTGTTGTGTGTTATTCAATCTTGGATAACCAGTTTAACCGATTCCCATTTACAGATCACTAAAACTGTGCCAAATGCAGTAATAGTAGCCCACTGTCTGTGCCTAGGACTGGTCTGTCCTGGAGACCCTGTCTGTATCCTGCTGACTGACTCTTCCCTTTAACTAGAGCCCTCTTAGTTATGTGAGCCAGGAACACGTGCTCCACAACAGCAGCGGCAGCAAGACGCTGCAGGATGACTTATGATAGGAGCACCTGCCAAGAAGACGGGCCCCTAGGGAAGGAGGATACTGACTGGTCTCTGTGCCTAGAAGTCCTCTTATCCACCATCTCTATAATCATAAACTGGATACTTTATTAAAAAATCTACCCATTTTTATATGGAAGCATAGGTTGGTTGAGATACTGTATGTACCGTATGTGTCCTGTGCCATGTGTCGTTTGTACAGGGGTTGGGGGCAAGATCAGTAAAAATAAACACTAATATGTGAACAAACATATTAAAATCAATGGGTACGTATGCCCTCCGCAGAAAACGGAAATGAGGTCTAACGTATAGTTCCTCTATTTTTCCTCCTGGAAATGAGCAAATAAATTGGCACTGGGAAGACAGGTCCACTTGGAGTCAAGTCCCCTATGTAGCATTAATTTTTTTTTTTTCCAATGGCACCTGAGTTTTTGTCTTGGCGTTCATAGGAATACTGTCAGTTTTCCCTTTACTGCTTGTCTTTGGTACACAATTTTTGTTGTAAGATACTTAAAGGGAGTCTGTCACCTCCATATGGCCATATACAGTGCTTACATGGCTCTGTAGCACACCTATACAGGATTGTAACAGTACCTTTTTGTTCTTTTCTTTAGACTTGCACCAGCAGGAAAAACGAAGTTTAATTCATATGCAAATGAGCACTCGCAAGTGCCAAGGGGCGGCGTTCAGTGTGTAGGTGCCCAGGCTGCTCTGCCTTCTTTTCACTTTACTCCTCCCCAGCCTCTTCCTTTTGCCCGTCCTCCAAGTCTGGACCTATCGATGAGGCAAGAGACTTGGAGGACAGGCAAAGGCAGAGACTGGGGAGGAGTAAAGTGAAAAGAAGGCAGAGCAGCTTGGGCACTTACACACTGAACGCTGCCCCTGGGCACTTGTGGGTGATCATTTGCATATGAATTAAACTTCGATTTTCCTGCTGGTGCAAGTCTAAAGAAAAGAACAAAAAGGTACCGTTACAATCCTCTATTGGTTTGCTACAGAGCCATGTAAGCACTGTATATGGCCATATGGAGGTGACAGACTCCCTTTAAAGTGAGAAGATAACTCCAGCTATAACACAGTTCCTTCCGGAAAACTACAGTAATACGGTAAGTCCTAGGCTACTGCTTGTGTTCTTACGTTTCATGTCTAACACCCCACCGCGATTACTATGTGTTTTGACGATGGAGCCCCACTGTCTTATTTATTGTTGCTGATGTGCCTTTGATGTTCTGGATCTTCTCAGTCTCTTTCCGATATTTCATAAATATGCTTGATAGTTACAGTAACTTCTGTGAATAATGTGATATACTGAGATAATGATATTATGAGATATCATCTATGTTGTGCAGAGCCATATTCAGTGCATTGAAAACACAAAATATCATCCTGGGCTCAACCACTAAAGGTGCCCAGACAATGTGCAGTTAGTGGTGACTATGTGCAATGGAAGGTCCTATGATTATTTGCTATGGGTACAATCATTCATGTAACCTCCGGATGGTTTTTATTGTGAAACTGCATAAGGCTACTTTCACACCAGCATTTTTGCTGGATCCGTCATGGCTCTGCAAAAACGCTTCCATCACGATAATACAACCGTCTGCTTCCGTTCTGAACGGATCCTGTTGTATTATCTTTAACCACCTCCCATCTGGGCCATTTGCCCCCTTCCTGACCAGGCCTAATTTTGTAAATCTGACATATCTCACATTATGTGGTAATAACTTTGGAACGCCTTTACTTATCCAAGCCATTCAGAGATTTTGTTTTCTCGTGACACATTGTACTTCATGATGGTCATACATTTGAGTCAATATATTTCACCTTTTATTTATGAAAAAATCCCAAATTTACCAAACATTTGGAAGAATTAGCAATTTTCTAAATTTCATTTTCTCTGCTTTTAAAAAAGAAAGTGATTCATCATAAAATATTTATTACTTCACATTCCCCATATGTCTACTTTATGTTGGAATCCTTTTGGAAATGTAATTTTATTTTTTTAGGCCGTTAGAAGGCTTAGAAGTTTAGAAGCAATTCTTCAAATTTTTAGGAAAATTGCCAAAACCCAGTTCAGGTCTGAACTCACTTTGTGGGGCCTACATAGCCGTTCCCCCTATAAATGACCCCATTGTAGAAACTACACCCCTCAAGTTACTTAAAACCGATTTTACAAACTTTGTTAACCCTTTAGGCGTTCCACAAGAATTAAATGAAAATGGAGATCAAATTAATAAATTTCACTTTTTTGGCAGATTTTCCATTTTAATCCAATTTTTTTCTTTAGCACATCGATGGTTAACAGCCAAACAAAACTCAATATTTATTACCCAGATTCTGCGGTTTACAGTAACACCCTACATGTGGTCATAAACTGCTGTATGGGCACACGGCAGGGTGCGAAAGAAAAGGAACTCCACATGGTTTTTAGATGCCATGTCTCATTTGAAGCCCCCCTGATGCACCCTTACAGTAGAAACTCCCAAGAAGTGACCCCATTTTGGAAACTAGGGGAAAAGGTGCCAGTTTTTTGGTACTATTTTTCGGTACATATGATTTTTTGATCATTGATTATTACACTTTATGGGGCAAAGTGACCAAAAAATTGGTTGTTTTAGCACAGTTTTTATTTATTTATTTATTTTTACAGTGTTCACCTGAGGTGTTCGGTCAAGTGACATTTTTATAGAGCAGATTGTTACGGACGTGGCGATACCTAATATGTATACTTTTTCTTATTTATTTAAGTTTTACACAATAGCATTTTTGAAACAAAAAAAATTATGTTTTAATGTGTCTATGTTCTGAGAGCTATATATATATATTTTTTTTTTTTGAGATTTTCTTATGTAGGGGCTCATTTTTTGCGGGATGAGGTGACTGTTTTATTGGTACCATATTGTGGAACATATGCCTTTTTGATCACTTGGTGTTGCACTTTTTGTGATGTAAGGTGACAAAAATGGCTTTTTTTTAACAGTTATTTATATATATATTTTTTTTTTTATGGTGTATATCGGACTAGGTTGATTATGTGCTATATTTATTTATAGAGCCGACTGTCACGGACGCGGCAATACCAAATATGTCTATTTTATTTTTTCTATTTTTAACTTTTTTTTTTTTTATTTGTATTTATTTTATCCCTTACTTTTCTTTATATATATATATTTTTTTTTTTACTTTTTTTTTGTCCCCCCCATAGCGCTTCCTGCTCTCCCTACACAGCGCTTAGAGAGCGCTGTGTATGCAGCAATCTAGAAGGCAGGGACACCTGGGCACTGTCCCTGCCTTCTCTCTGGGTTGCCCTGCTGTCACTGACAGCGGGCAACCCGATCAGCAGCTGCAGTTTCTGAATGGACGTTCTGGAACGTCCATTCAGAAATAGAGAACCACCTCCCGGACGTTTATAGTCAATGTGCGGACGGGAGGTGGTTAAAGTACCCAAGACGGATCCGTCATGAACTCTATTGAAAGTCAATGGGGGACGAATCCATTTTCTATTGTCAGAAAAAACGGATCCGTCCCCATTGACTTACATTGTGTGTCAGGACGCATCCACATTGCGGACAGAAAAACACTGCTTGCATTGTTATTCTGTCCACGATAGGGACGCAGCCAAGCAGAATGGAACTCCTTTTGGTGCACTCCATTTAGTTCAGTTCTGTCTCCGTTGACAATGAATGAGGAGAAAACTGAAGCGTTTCCCCCCCCCCCCGCTATTGAGATCCTATGACAGATCTGAATAGCGGAAAGGGAAAGCGCAGATGTGAAAGTAGCCTAATTTATTCTCAGTCTAAGGGCTCTTTCACACCTGCATTCTTTTCTTCCGGCATAGAGTTCCGTCGTCGGGGCTTTATGCCGGAAGAATCCTGATCAGTTTTATCCTAATGCATTCTGAATGGAGAGAAATCCGTTCAGGATGCATCAGGATGTCTTCAGTTCAGGACCGGAAAGTTTTTTGGCCGGAGAAAATACCGCAGCATGCTGCGCTTTTTGCTCCGGCCAAAAATCCTGAACACTTGCCTCAAGGTCCGGAATGAATGCCCATTGAAAGGCATTGATCTGGATCCAGCCTTAAGTTAAACGTCGTTTCGGCGCATTGCCGGATCCGACGTTTAGCTTTTTCTGAATGGTTACCATGGCTGCCGGGACGCTAAAGTCCTGGCAGCCATGGTAAAGTGTAGTGGGGAGCGGGGGAGCAGTATACTTACCGCCCGTGCGGCTCCCGGGGCGCTCCAGAGTGACGTCAGGGCGCCCCAAGTGCATGGATCACGTGATCGCATGGCACGTCATCCATGCGCATGGGGCGCTCTGACGTCATTCTGGAGCGCCCCGGGAGCCGCACAGACTGTAAGTATACCGCTCCCCACTACTACTATGGCAACCAGGACTTTAATAGCGTCCTGGCTGCCATAGTAACACTGAATGCATTTTGAAGACGGATCCGTCTTCAAATGCTTTCAGTTCACTTGCGTTTTTCCGGATCCGGCGTGTAATTCCGGCAAGTGGAGTACACGCCGGATCCGGACAACGCAAGTGTGAAAGAGGCCTAAGGCCTCATGCACACGTCAGTGTTTTGGTCAGTGATTTCCATTAGTGATCGTGAGCCAAAACCAGGATTGGAGCCTACACAGACAAAGGGTATAAGGGAAAGATCTGCACCTGTTCTGTGTTTAGAGCCTCACCTGGTTTTGGCACAAAATCACTGATGGAAATCACTGACCGAACACTGACTGTGTGAATGAGGAACAAAGCTAGATCCATACATGGGGTAAAGCTATCTGGCGCGCAGTTCCCGCAGAACAGCCTGCTGGAGTTTACAGTATCCGGCCTAGCTAGATATGACCATGCATTGCCAGAGCCCATTGACTATAATGGGATCCAGTAGGGATTTGGACAGTTTCCAGCATGAATGCTGGGTTTCAACAGGACTAAAAAAAGGTGCATGCTCCAAGAGCTCATGCTGGAGACCGTCTGGATCCCCAGCGTATCCAATTATAGTCAATGGGGTCTGGCGGGGAACAGTAGTATCCTGCTAGGTCCAAGGGGTCACATGGTTTGCCTGTATGGTGTCCTGAAATTCCTGATGACAGCCCATGAACACTGAAGCAATTCAAGGGATTGTCTAACTTCAGCAAATAGCATTTATCACGTAGAGAAAGTTAATACAAGGCACTTACTAGTGTATTGTTATTGTCCATATTGCCTCCTTTGCTGTCTGGATTAATTTTTCCATCACATTATACACTGCTCGTTTCTATGGTTACGACCACCCTGCAATCCATCAGTAGTGGTCGTGCTTGCACACTATAGGAAAGAGCATAAACTTCTATGAGCTCCCTCTGTCCTGGCCACCAGAGAAGCAGGCACTTTTTCCTGTAGTGTGCGAACACGACCACTTCTGCTGGATTGCAGGTGGTCGTAACCATAGAAACGAGCAGTGTTATAATGTGATGGAAACATGAATCCAGCCAGCAAGGGAGGCAATATGGACAATCCCAATACATTGCCTTGTATTGTGATAAATGCCACTTGCTGAAGTGAGACACCCCCTTTAATTCAATTTCAGGCAATTCCATATTCCTCATATGGACCATATCACATCTGGAAATAAGGAAATCTTATTAGAGTGACAAGAGTGCATTTAATGACAGTTGTTTCTTTGGAGATGAACAGATTTCCATGAATACAATCCTGTGCTTCCAGTATGTAGCCCTCAGCGAGTGTGAATTCCTGTGGTAATGTTCTGTAGACATGTTTCCAGTTACTTCCATGATTGTAGGGGCCAGTAATCCTGATCCAGTGATCTCGTATCACAGCTTAGCAACCATTTAGTTCCAGTTCATCAGTCCTAGAATAGGACATGTCATACAGGCTCTCCCAGCACATATTCTGTTTTACTGTAGTAAGGCTACTTTCACAATTGCGGCAGGACGGATCCGACAGGCTGTTCACCCTGTCGGATCCGTCCTTCCGCTGTTTCACCGTGCCGTCGGACCACCGCTCCGTCCACATTGACTATAATGGGGACGGGGGCGGCGCTCCGGCGCAGTACCGCAGTGCAGGGTCAGAGTCCGCCGGACTAAAAAGTCGGACATGCAGGACTTTTAGTCCGGAGGCCTTTCGCCGCGCACTGCGGTACTGCGCCGGAGCGCCGCCCCGTCCCCATTATAGTCAATGGGGACGGAGCGGCGGTCCGGCGGCACGGTGAAACAGCGGAAGGACGGATCCGACAGGGTGAACAGCCTGTCGGATCTGTCCTGCCGCAAGTGTGAAAGTACCCCTAGTCATGGGTGCAGTTTTAAGTGCATTGAATTCAGCCCTTAGTGATGGATGGGATTCTTGAAAATTAACCATTTCATCAGGCTGTGACATGCAAATAAATACTGAATTATTAGCATAAGGGTCACACGTGCTTTATCTGCACACAAAAAAATTCTTAACGTAAGCATTCTACTGATTTTAATGGTAAAGCATACTGTACTTCATATGGGGAGGATTTTTCAGGTTCATAGATTTGAAATTATGTTTGCATCGCAATCGTAGCTGTGGACAGACATTAGGCTACTTTCACACTAGTGTTTTTACTGGATCCGGCAGGGTTCAGCAAAGACGCTTCCGTTACTGATAATACAACCATCTGCATCCGTTTGCTGCAGTTTGCTCTCTGGTATGGGAGCGCAACCAAACGGAACGGATTGTATTTTGGAACATTCCGTTCTGTTCACTTGCGTTTTGTCCCCATTGACAATGAATGGGGACAAAACGGAAGCGTTTTTCTCCGGTATTGAGATTCTATGGTGGATAGAAACGCAAGTGTGAAAGTAGCCTTAGTCTGATTTAATGGGGCTACATCTGTGACGTGTACAGATGGAAATCCCAAGGTCAGCCTTTGCGGTCTGCAATTTGCGGTCCACAGCATGAGCCCGGCGAGCACACGGTCGAGTGCAAGAGGCCTAAGACTTTTTTTTTATTTTTTTTTCATTTACATTCCGTTTTTTGCGTTCTGTATATGGAACCATTCATTTCAATGGATCCGCAAAAAAAAAAGGTACTCCGTGTATGACTTCTGTTTTCGTATTTCTGTTTTTTTCCATTTCAGTCAAAGATAGAACATTTATTGTCAGCATAACGGACAAGGATAGTACTGTTCTATCAGAGGCCAGCTGTTCCGTTCCACAAAAAACAGAATACACACGGACGTCATCTGTATTTTTTGCGGACTGCAAAATACTGAAAAAGCCAATACGGTCGTGTGCAAGAGGCCTTAGGGTGTTAATCTTCTTTTCTCTGTGTGCCTTTATATGAGACATTATAGTAGCTAGTCTCTTACTCCCACCTGCTCCCCTCTCCACAGAGTTCTATGATCAATTTTAACCTGATCTCCCAGTGAAGATGAAAGCAGTTTCCTCTCTGAAGATGAATTTTTACAGGGAATACAGTGAGTGAATAGTTTCAGGAGGGGTTTTGTGGTGGGAAAAAAAGAGGAGAAAGAGGCACTCTTCTCTTATGAGATATATTACAAAGCTTCTTGTCTTCACTTACACTTTTAATTTGAGAGAAATATGTTTATCGTCGGAGGCACACTTTAAGCATAACTCCCAACCGTCCCGGATCCGTCGGAACAGTCCTGGATTGCAGTGGCTGTCCCGCTGTCCCAGTACGGGGGAGGTATTTCCTGCTTTCTGTCAGCTGTCCCCAACATCGGCTCCGTGCTTCATCATTCCTCCCCCATGCTGGCTCTCCACACCTCTTGTCTGTGTGTGTGGGGGGGCGGGGCCGGCGGGCAGTCAGCCTCGTCTCCGCATCCTCCACAGAGCAGCTGATTTCCTGCTGCTGCTGCTGCTAGGAACAAGGTAAGTATGTGGTGTTTTATTTTGGTTTTACTTTCTATGAGGGGCACATAACTGGGCAAACTACTGGGGGCACAGGTGGGCATAATTCTGTTCGGTGGCATGAAGGGGGAATAATTACTATATAGGGGCATTAAGAGGACATGTTGGGATTAAGTGCATAGTTATGTTTTGGGTGGAGTTAGAGGCGTGGCATAGTGCGGAACAAATTTGCCGCGGCGTGCTTTGCACAATGTGTCCCTTATTGTTCATTCACCTGAATAGTGAATGTCTTTAGTGAGTGTCTGTTAAGAACATATATCACTAACCCACAGCCCTGGGACGTTACTTTTTCACATTTTTGAAGATACCGCTAAACCCAGGCTGATAGTTGATGTGGCCCTGCTGACATCTCTCCATGACCTTCTAAATTGTTGGCTCAAACCTAACACCCCTCAAATTAGTGAGCTGGTTTCCCAGATGTCTCATTTTATGTATATAGACAAACTTGACACGGAGCATCAAAAAGAGAAAAAAAACAAAGGGATTCTTCCGTAAATAGCAGACCTTTATTGAGAAACATCTCCCACGGAGAGATATCGAGGTACTAATGACATCCTTCAGATATACAGAGTGGTACTCAAAGGCGGTGCTGACTGGGAGCATTGGGGGATTATCGGGTGGTACCCGGGGGTCCTATCCGATGTCATTACCCACGTAAATTAAATTCAGCTAATTCAGTTTGGTATAATATGGGAGGGGGGGAGTAGGAACAGACATCCATTAGGGTGTGGTGGGAGGGCTAGGGAGGGAGGGGGGGGGGGGTTGCTATTTACACGTACTTTTTCTTTCTAGACGTGTATTGCACTGATTGCTCTACCTCGCTGTATCTGCATTATGTCTATATTCTTAAAATATGTAATGTATTCTTTACTCACCATTATGTGACGTGCAGTGAAAATGTCATGTAAGGGGATTTATTATAAATAAAATAAAAAATATGTTTAAAAAAAAAAAAAAAGAACATATATCAGTTAGGGAAGGCTTAAACTTTTGCAGTCATTTATCAAACTGGTGTAAAGTAGAACTGGTTTAGTTGCTCTTAGCAACCAACCAGATTCCACCTTTTCATTTTTCACAGCTCATTTTGAAAAAGGTGGAATCTGATTGGTTGTTTATGGCCAATTAAACCAGTTCTACTTTACACCAGTTTGATAAATGACCCCATTTGTTTCTATCATCTACTTCAATATCAGATACAGATGTGCCCAGCGTTTGTGATGATTGGCCTGTTGTTGAACCACATAACTGTGCAGTGGCTGGCTTGATTAGGACTCCTATAGGAAATGTAATGAATGTTTACTACTAATTGTTCTCTTCACTTTTCTCCATTTTTGAGGGCCTGTTAGAACATCTTGTCTCGAAACAAAGTGTACACAGCCAGGGGCGTAGCTAAGGGCTTATGGGCCCAGGTGCAAGAGTTCTGCTTGAGCCCTCCTTCCATCACTGCTTTGTGGCCAAGGACACGAAAACACATAATTGAAATGCAAAAATTAAAATGGCACCCCCCCCCCCCATTCCAAATTCTTGACCTTACAACTCTGGCTGGAAGAAAGGGGTAACTTGACCAGCATGCACTTTCTATAATCTAGTATGCTCTTATGTGGGCCCCCTCAGGCTTCTGGGCCAGGTATTGACTCCTTCCTCTGCACCCCCTATAGCTACGCCCCTGTAGACAGCCCATCTGATCCCTATATTTTCAATAGGACATTTTTCCCCACTTTTTTGTGTCATCCATACATAACATGCAGAGTTACAGTATTTTGCTCTGTAGAAAAGGCACTGGGATGATGAATGGAAAAACCGTTGAGCGGATTGAACATGAATGTAAAAAAATACTCTACTCAATTGAAAGATGGTTAGCTTTACTACTTAACCCAGTTAATACTAAGACATCAAAACATAAAGTACGTTAATAGATGTATTAATGGGTGGAAAGGGACATATTCCTGATTTAGTGGTGAGGTCATAAAATAACATCTATAATCTTCAAAGTAATGGTGCCTTCACTTGGCAGCTAATATTATAATTGAGGAGTGATTATCTGTCCCAGCAGCAACAGGATGAGTGCAATTGGTGTCCTGCAGATTGCCCTTTCGTTATGGTTGAGATGTGCCGTATGTTGCTCCCTGGACTTCCAATGGGAAGAAGGATAAACTAGGATCGGTCCTTTGAACGGTCCCTTTAAAAATGCTGGCTTTAAAAGCCTTTTGCATTTGAACATCGTCTTAGAGATGAGCTTCAGTTGTATGTCATTTACATGTAGTTGATTTTGTATTGTGTTTTTTCTTTTTGGTCCAGACCTGATCATGACTGTACTGCACCTTCCTCCTCAATAATATGTAGGGTAAAAATAGGTTGCAGCGTCATCTTGGGCTCTGTGGTTCCTTTTGAAGTGATTTGGATTCCTCGTATAAGACATGACTGTACAAGTAGAACTTGGTTCATTATTTTGGATAAGAAACTGGACATTTGGAGTAAAGCGACTTAGATTGTGTAATGTGATCTGCAGCAGTTCGCCTGTGGGTGGGTATAGCTGATAGAAATATAAAAGCTGCTATATGCGCATTCCTTTACTATACCGTAACAGGAGTGTCAAGTTGATTTTTGGAACAGATGACACACAAAGGAAGTAACATGGGAGGGCAGTGAATAACAGCCTAGATACATTTCATATTCTATCCCGTCAACATAATGCTGTGTGGGTAGCGGTGAATAGGGGTCTCCAAAAAGGGATATTACTGTGGTTCTGTCCATCTGGACAAAGACCACTGCGTGAAACAGGCCTTAAAGCAATGTTCTGAGACTTAAACTGGTTGGTAAATTCAGGAGTGGTATATAAGATGGGGGTCTTTTGGCCAGAAGCTTCTGTCATCTCTTTGAAGCTGGGGGACCTAGTGCAGGTCATTGTCATTGCAGTTATCTTCAATTTTCAGTTCACATTAGATTCTGCTAAAGTGGTCATTTTAGTGTCTGACCTGTATTACAGCAGTCATTGGTTTAGGGCTCCTTCACATGCTGCTGATTTTGTTGCAGAAATTTCTATGACTGAAAATCAGTTTTTATTCACCTAAATGGGGCTTGCAGAAATCCATGTGCTTGCCGCCCCATGAATGCAACTAACTTTCAGTTATGGAAATTTCTGTAACAAAATCCAATGGGTGAAGGCAGATTTATGTTCTACAGATGCTGAGTTATAACCTCAACCTGAGCCGCATTTGGATCTCTGTTGGTTGCTACTGGATTGCCAGTGGCTAGTCAAGAAACCCATCTCAGTCACAGGAGTTTAGCCCTATATTGCACTGCTAAATGTGGCTTTGCTTTCTGAAAAAGTTGTCGTTTTTGTTTTTAGTTCTGCCTCAGCTGAGCTGCTATAAGACAGTGGTGCAGGAAATTACTGTACACTTCCTGGTGTGAACACGTATTTAGTCAGCAGGGAATGATGAGAGGTTTGAGCTCTGAAGCCTGAAAGGTGCAGATATGGGTGGATGCTCAGGCACTTTCTGTGGCTTCTAGGTAACAATATTGGTATGCATATCTCGACCAGTAAAGTCTGTTCAGCAGCATATAAAGACAATTTGGATTTATTGGGAGCCACAGGCGTCGGTGCTTTGTGCACAGGGCTCTGCTGCATGAATGAATTACTCTGGAACCAGTGGTATACCTTCCATTTAGGCAAACCACAACTTCTATGGGGATCAGCGGAGAGGGAGGCAGCGTTTAACTCCTTTTATTCCTGATGTTGCATTTTCCAGCAGTCACCACAAGGGGGAGCTTAGAGCAAAGAGTTTGTTACAGCTTCCATTGCATTCAGTGGCAACAGTATATATTCCTATGCACTAAGCTCCCCCTAGTGGTGGCTTAAGCAGGCAGTTTTATAATACACGGTATGACATCTGTATGGGGAGATTTATCAATGTATTTATGCCAATGCATTGAGAAATATGGTGTTCGGAATGCACACTATATTTATGAAGCACCTGTTCCACTTTTTCTGACAGAAGCACATTTTTATTTTTATTTTCATTAAAAAATCAAATTTAAATTTCGGCAGAAATCTCATGAAGGGGGCAAACACAAATTTTTGCTATGGAGACCTATGAGGTCTGTGTACACCCCTCTGGAATAAAACAATGCGAAATGACAGTGTACATAGAAACATAGAATGTGTCGGCAGATAAGAACCATTTGGCCCATCTAGTCTGCCCAATGTACCTATATTGTAATGTTCTTGTGCTCAAAATCATCTTGTATTTCACTGTCAAACATTTACTGTTCAAATGGAGTTAAAGGGTGAGGCCCTGAACTGGAAACGCACAAAAATTGTGGCTTTGCTACTAGAAGGGTTATGTCACACGCAGCTGTAAAAATACAATTACTGTTTAAAGGAGGGTGATCAAAGTTATATAAGCATTGAATAATCCGTGGTGTGTGAACTATACATAAACATATCCAACATTTTAAAGTGCCAAAAAGTGCATCCTTGGATTTTATAGTACATGAAAATATGAAGTGTGCAACTGTGAAAACATAAAAGCTCCTTCAAGACACACAGCAAAAATAGAATTGCAGGCAGCTTCCTGGGTTATGTACGATGACTATTTGTTGATTTATTTTTTATCATGCTAGATATTAGAATATTAATAACATTGGAAATATCTCTAGGACTGAAGTCAACTTCCTAGTATTAGCCGCAAACTATATATCAGGGCTTTCCGCCTGGAAACCCTGGATAATGTTTCCCAAGTCCAAGCACAAATACAGAATAATTTACACCATTCCCTTTCCAAGTCTTATTTTCTCTTCCAGACACTGGGCTCATCTTACATTGGTGTTCCAAAAGTTCTTAGATGGTCATTATCTGTAAACCTGCCAAGTAGAAGAGGGATTCCAGTGCAGATCCAAACGCTTAGTCTGATTAATTGGAGATATTTTTCCAAATGCTATAGACCTAAAACCTAAGAAGCCAAATATATTCCAGATGTTGGCCATTATTTAGGATGCATAGCTACATTTCCCTGACAGAATGCTTTGGACACCAGAAAACTTGTGACTCAGTTGTCTAATTTAAGGTTGTTGAGAAATGGCTTCATCAATATAGCTTTTGTTTTGGTAATGACTGGTATTTTGCATGGTGGCTACAAGAAGAAGATCTAGAAAGATATTAGAAGCTGTTATCAGATTGGACTAGTGAAAACATGCATAATTGTGGCACTTAGAACTTGTAAATTACGATGATGCTCAAATGATGTTGAGGACTCTCTAAAAGAGCTATATACTATTTGGATTCAGTGACCCATTTCATCCTGGGGCAAGTATCAACAAGCATTTTCTTGTCATTCCACCCTCAGATCTGCTTAACGGAGACTGCGAAGAAGCAAGACCAGCAGCAGCTCCAAAAGCAAAACCACTGTGCCAGCTGATACCTTGGGGGTGTTGGAGTGCCAAGAGTCTGAGCTTATGAATATTCATAATTTGCCAGCCATATTTATTAATCTAGCCTACTTATACTGTATATCATGTAGTTTAGTTGCAAATTGAAAATACTGTATGATTAAGGTCTACAGATGGTGTCATACATGCCACATATATTTACATAAATGTTCAACTGCAGTAGTGCACCAGAGGCAGAATCCCCCATGTTTTGAACCATAGAATATAATATAATTACTGTACATTGCATTACTTCCATATAGGGTATATGCACGTGATGCTCATTTCTGTAGGAATATCCACACGCAATTACACAGCATAATTCAATGCCAGCTAAGTAGATGAAATTTTTTTAAATGGTCATGTACAAGGTGCAGTGAAGATTTTGTATTGCAGTGCAAAGTGTGAGATCCGAAGCAAGTCTAAGTAAAAAATCTGCAACAAACTCCATAAGTAACACGTGTGTCAGTCACAGCGAAGGGGCAGGGAAGGGGGCGCGGTTACCTTGACTTAAATCAAAGAGGCCGCTGCCCCCTTGACTTCAAGCCTGGCTGGAAAAAAGCGGGGACGGGGGATAAACGTTTTTCATACTTCTGCCTTATCAGAATGCAGTAAGAAAATCATCATTCGAAACTCACTTCTGGCTACTTGAAGGTACTGCTGGCGGTTTGGGATGGGTTTTGCCGCTGACGGGTTCCCTTTAAATTACTTTTTGGCTTTACATTTATTGGGTGACCCCTCTGGTGCATCCCACAATATTTCTAAGGTGCTGGATTCCAGAAGTGATTCTTTTTAAGAACTTGAAGGATGTTTCATCAGAGACTCTGAATTTATTTAGGCATGATCATGACGACTTATTACAGGGACCATTTACCCTCACACAATTCCCACCACACAGTTGCATCTGCTCTTTCTTGAATATGGTATATCTGCCTCCACATTGCCACTGTGGTCCAGCCATATACCTGTACATGACATCTCAGTAACAGTAGGTAGTCTACCTTCAGCTGTGTTTGTAGGAAAGGACCAAGATTGAGAGCTCGGAACAGCTTGTAGTGGTTAGAAAATATATATTTTTTAAGTCACAAGTAAAATGACAAAAAAAGGCTTTGTGTGTGTGTATATATATATATATATATGTGTATGTATATATATGTGTGTATATATAATTCCTTATGGAACTGAAAAAAAAAATCCCCTTAAATCATTAAAAAGTAAGTTTAATAAAACTTTTATTGAAAACCTGAACAGGATGTTTTAGCACTTCCAGTAGAAAAGTAAGGGCATACTAGCCTAAACAATTCAGCAGAAAAGCTCACCCAAACTCTTAGTAATTACACAGATTTTGAATATAGCAACAAGATTAACCCATTATTACAGGGGATGTCTATTAGCACTCCTAATCCATTGTTAAATCATAGCCCAAGGATATTTCAAGTGCAGGAAACCATAAAAAAGACTTTTCTCATTTTGCTCCATCAAATTCCTTCATTACCTAAACATGTTATAGTGATCGACGTAATGCTTTGACCAAAGGTAGACAACACTTAATTAGATATTCAGCTATGTCTCTTTTTAGTATTCTACAACAATACCTCCATTGACCACCTGTCTGTTTAACATCAAAGGGTCCCCAGATCAGTCACGACATGTAATTTGTTTTGCCCTTACTATAAACTTCAGAAGTTATTTTAGATATTCTATACCTGTGCGTTCAGTTATACATATTTCCTTCTATCCCAGTTCATGCTTCCTCCTTCCCTAAATATTTTTACCAAAAACTCTGGACAATCAAACTTTTTACAGTCAAGCTGAAAAACAAAAAAGTATATTCGTCTAATTTTCATTAGACACTGGCTAAAACCATCGACAACATGGCTGTTTATGGATAATTCAGAACCTATTACATTTTGTAGTTCATCCCAGGAGTATTACGTTTGCCATTAAAACTGAAATACTCAAATATTTTTAATAACAAGGTTGCTGTACACTCCCAACTTCTACTCTGTTTTATGAAAGCAGCTTAGGCTACTTTCACACTTGCGTTCGGGGCTCCGCTTGTGAGTTCCGTTTGAAGGCTCTCACAAGCTGCCCCGAACGGATCCGTCCAGCCCTAATGCATTCTGAGTGGATGCGGATCCGCTCAGAATGCATCAGTCTGGCAGCGTTTGACCTCCGTTCCGCTCAGCAGGCGGACACCTGAACGCTGCTTGCAGCGTTCGGATGTCCGCCTGGCCGTGCGGAGGCAAACGGATCCGTCCAGACTTACAATGTAAGTCAATGGGGACGGATCCGTTTGAAGTTGACACAGTATGGCTCAATTTTCAAACGGATCCGTCCCCCATTGACTTTCAATGTAAAGTCAAAACGGATCCGTTTGCACTATCATGAAAAATTTTTTTTTTTTTTTTGTTCATGGTAATGCAAACGGATCCGTTCTGAACGGATCTAAGCGTTTGCATTATAGGTGCGGATCCGTCTGTGCAGACACCAGACGGATCCGCCCTGAACGCAAGTGTGAAAGTAGCCTTAAATTCGTCTTGAGAAGTGACCACATCCCCCGCCATTCTCCCATACCCAAATTAAAATAACAAAAAGGTTACCTAATACTTCCTGTGGCCGAGTTGAACATTGGCAGCCATCTCACCCTGCAAAATTGTATTTACACTTCTTTCACATTGGATTTCTCTTGTGTGGAGATCCATTAGGACCACTTTGATCAACCATGACTGTTACTTATGTCTTGCCAATATTTGCATAAAAAATGTGTGTAAAGATAACGTCACAGCATGACCTTTGTTCAGTTAGTCCTATCACTGGGTCCTGTAATTGTGTGTCTGATAATTGGGCAAACTTGACAAAATAAAGCCTCTCGAACCTTACCGCTGATGAGCTGGGTCTTTGCAGGCTCCATATACTGCTTCTTTATGTACTGGATAATGGTTGCCTACAGAGCTTTTTGGGGTCTGTAGGCAGAGGCAGACTGGCCATAAACATTAGAGGGAAATTTCCCGGTGGTCTGAAGCCCAGAGGGCTGCCCAAGCCCTTCTCTTTGCTGATATCCAGGTACATATTGAGTTTTCTGCTGTAATTAATGCTGTAAGAATCAGGCACTCATATACCCAGCCAGCGACAAGACAGGCCCTCCTAAATTCAACAGCTGTGGCTCACATCTCACTTCATAAGCCACCTGCTCCATATCCTAATCTGAGACAACTGTAGGAGGATAGAAGATGGCAGCTATTAATGGTCACCTCAGAGGGGGGCAGCTTTTTGAGCAATTTATTGTGCTGCACTGTGGTTTGTGGTTCTGATGGGATGGTTACTGCTGATCATCCTACTTGTGTTGTCCTGCCTTCTGTCAGTTTGGACCTACCTACAACATAGGGCTACTTCTAGTTTTAGGTTTTTTTTTTTTTTTTTGGGCCACTTTATGTTTCCAGTCCACCCCTGTCTCTAGGTAATAATCTGGGGTTCATTAACTGTACATAAATGGCATTTGGTCATTTTGAATTCTCATGCAGCCTAGTATATTATATATGACTATGCTGTTATTTAATTATACATGATGTAGGCATTGATTCTTGTCTGCAGCACAAACCAAAAGGTCTCTGTAGATATTCTCCAACATTTCCTGTTTAGTTGTTACATTGATGTACAAACTAATATTGGAATGAGCAAGGGAAAGTTTACAGGATGTGATAAGAAGTTACAACAGACAGATGACGGGTCAGGAAGCGGTTTTCATCAGTTTTGATTGGTAATATAATAGGAAATAATATGCTTCTTGTGAAATCTAAGGAAAGATTTATTGTTCATTTATTATTTGGATATTACCAGTACATTTTGTCTGGTACTTTCCTACTTCACATAATGACATCTTCTAGAGTTTTCAGTATTTTAGTATTACTTTTTTATAAGGTAAACCCTCATTTATACCTGATGAAGAGCTTTGTGGTCAATCAATATGAAGTGCTGTAACTTGTTAGTACGTGCTACATTAACGTATACTGGTTTAAAAGTTCTAGTCAATCCACTTATCCATAGTGACTATTTACTGACATTTATTAATATTGCATTGTTTTGTGTGTAGGAATAAGAATGCTATACATTACATCTGGGAGACAATAGCACATGTACACTTACTATATAGCGGCATTTTGTTATGACCTCATAGGTTACCATGTGTTATTTGTTACCAATGTTTCAAAGACCAGTGTTCATAAGGGGTGGGAGGCTTAATTCCTTTTAATAGATTTGAGAGGTACACAGTCCCAAGCTTGTGACTCGTTAATCCCACATTTAGACCTGTTGAGGCATGCGATTCTCTAAATATCTCTTTACTATTTTATAAATTTGAGCAGCAACAAAGTTGAATTTATTATTCTGTGAGATTATTAAAATTTATTACCATTGTGATGGGGAAAAACGTGACTGTTCTTTGAACCAATTTTCTTCAAATATATTAATATATGAAACGTTGTTCTTGTGTGCTTTCTGGTAGTTACATGGTAAATGCCACCTGATATGTTAAACTTTTGTGTTGTATTTTCTGTTCCTTTGCAGTTATAAGGTTGGCTTTAGACCTAGGTATGTAACCTCCTACAAAGTTGTGACTGAGCTGGAATGGAGGTGCTGCCCTGGTTTTAAGGGTGAAGATTGTAAAGAGGGCCCTGCTGACAAAGCCAAGCAGACCCCTATACATACTCCTTGGCCAAGTGTGGGGAAGAGAGACCCAGGTAAGAAATGTTTTAGAATGTACAAACTTATCAGTTGGTAAATAGGCTTTTTGTCACATTCAGGCAATTAAGAAATACCAGTTGGTGCCATAATAGAACTTGTTCACTACTAAAATGATACATTGTCCCCTATTACTTTTGTATTCTGTAGCTAATATATACTGCCATAAATGGCCCATGCAGGCTGCTGATGGCACCGCAGGGTATTTGATGTTGCAGTGATTCCAAAGTAACCACCAAATATAATAGTTAAGGGCACCAGAGTAGAACTTAACTTCAGCCTATAATGGGAGTCCTTTACAATGAATATGGACTTTCTGTGTTAGTCTTCAATTCTCATAATAGCCATGCATTGCTTTCTTAAAGACTGTTGTGTTCCTGTGGTAAATATATCTGTGTTTACTATTTCACCACAGAGCCAAAGGAACAACAACATAAACCTTTGGATTCCAAGAGAGATTTTCAAGAATTGAATGAAGCACAAGAGAAAAAGATTCAGACCCTTGAAGAAGACCTACTCCGACTTACGCAGACCGTCATTGACTTGCAAACCTCTGTGTCCGGTGTAAATGAAAACTTGAAGATCACTGTTCAAGAAGACACCAGTAAATTTTTAAATACTTGGCTCAACAACTTGACACCAACAGCCAGTGCCACTGGTGGTAAGACAGAGTACTACTTACCAGGGTTTCCAGGAAGTGCTGAGAAAGAGGACGGGCTAAAAGATATAGTGTCTGAATTAACAAGTGCCCGAGAGGAACTTCAAAAGAAAACTGATCAAATTGAAGAACTAACCAGAAAAATCAATCTATATGAGGAACGTCTAATTGATATTGAAGAAATGTCCCGTCAGCCAACAGTAAAAACACCTGTTTCTATTAGCGATGATAAATTGGAAGCTCTGAGAAATGAGATGCTTGAGGGAATGGATAGAAAAATGGCTGATCTGAAAAACTCTTGTGACTATAAGCTGATTAATGTTCAACAACAATGTGAAGAGAACGAGCATAGCTGCGCCGAAGTCAAAGATTTTGTTCTTGAAAAAGAGACTGAACTCCGTAATGACATAAACAAGTTAAAGTCTCAAATCCCAACTGTACCAAATAGTGGTTCAAATTGCTGTAAAGATGATATCGACACCATACTGAAGAACTTGGGTCAAAAAGTTGACAGAATTGCTGAAGCCAATGTGGCCCTCAATGCCCGATTAGACAATGAGGTACAGCGTTTGAGCACCTTAACACCAGAGCAGTCTTGGCTTGAAAAATTGAATGATTTAGAGTTCAAGGTCAATGTCTCAGAAAGAAATGTAGAGCAACATTGCTTCTACATTGAAGACACATTAAGAGATTTAATTAACAGTAGTGTTGACAATGTGAACAATCTAATTGACTTGAAGCTTCAGTTATTGGAGAATAGGTTGGGCGATGCTAGCAGTAACCGTGATCCTGCAGATTCCAGCAGCTCGATTGCCAGCTCTGTTTTTAATGAGGTCAGTGACTTGAAACATGTGGT